>NC_137344.1:20142904-20888150 GCF_965287045.1 Carcharhinus amblyrhynchos | reverse complement strand
CCTCTTCTCCAGGAATTGAGCACATTGAAGCCACTGCACCCCACCACCCCCCCCACCCCACTCTCCCCGCCATGATAATGTCCCTTAATTCCCAACCTCCTTATCACAACAGGACTCCTGAATTCAGCGTACATTATTTATGCCTCCTTTTCAAAGAGAAACCAAGGTGCCCCTCACGGTATGGTGGCATAAGGGACGGCATGGTGGCACAGTAGTTAGCACCGCTGCCTCAAAGCTCCAGGGACCTGGGTTTGATTCCCGGCCTCGGTCACTGTCTGTGTGGAGTTTGCACGTTCTCCCCATGTCTGCGTGGGTTTCCTCCTGGTGCTCCGGTTTCCTTCCACGGCCCAAAGATGTGCAGGTTAGGTGCATTAGCCACGCTAAACTGCCCCTCAGTGTCCCAGGATGCATAGGTTAGAGCGTTTAGTGGGGTAAACATGTGGGGTTATGGGGATAAGGCATAGGTGGGATAGTGTTAGTGTAGACACGATGGGCTGAATGGCCTCATACTGCACAGTAGGGTTTCTATGAAAACGGGGGGGGGGGGGGGGGGGGGGGCGGTCTTCTAAAGACTGCATCCTAAATAGAATCTGAAGTATTCAACTCTGCTTTACTGATCTGAAATATGAATCCGGTCATTGGGACAGCATGAAATTTAGAACATGAGTAATGTTCACTTTTCATGGCACTGACTCTTTGCCTCACTATCCGACTATCTTCCCTATCGAAAGCAAAAGAAGCAAAGTCTTTGCTACAAAATGACATGTACATTTTATTTCAGCTTTGATGTAACTTGTGTTTTTGGAACTGGTTAAAAAACACGACTATTATGAAAATTACAGAGGCTTCCTTTGACTGCGGCCATGTTGGATTTGTCCCATTGGTCTGGCAAAGCAAAACTTGCAGTAATCTGTCACGAAAATATTACTGCTTCTTTAAAGTATGAAGGAAGCCTTTAGTTTCTAAAATAACTCAAAAGTCCACTGGTAGAATCTCTTCAATCATATAGCTTTGTGTAACTTGAGCAAAGCCATTTTTACATCTGTTGTCAGTTAGCATATTTGCTCTGCTGTTTCTTTTCTCATTTTTTTTGGGTGTGTGTTAGCTGTGAGATAGGAATGAGTGTGAGATGAGATCTATTCAAAATTTAGATTAGCCTCCCACTGGGGAACAAATTTAAATTGGATCAAATCTGCATCTCGAGGTTGAAAATAAATGCTGGCGCGTAAGGGGAGTTGGGGGGGGATGCTGGCGATATCTTACATGTATAAATATCATAGGCTGATCGAGACTGTAAGCAACCCCTGTGGATGACCAAGGAATTTGATAATGCACATCGTTAATTGATAGCAAATTTGAATGTATTACGAAAACTGCCAAGTAACCAATGTCAAAAAATAATCCTTTGGACAGTAAGGCCTTATTTACAGTCACTGAACCACTACAGATTATATCCTTGTGAAACACTATGCACCCAGACTCCACAGACAGAATAAAATGCAAGGGGAAGAAATCATTCAAGCTGATTCCTGATTTATCTAATACCTTTCTTCCAAATGTAGCACAAAGGCATGGAGGTGATGGTAAGCTTTGATGAATTGTCCAAAATAATTCTCACTGGTATAGAACAGACCATAACTGGCAAAATGACCTATTTCTTTCCCTTAACCAGGGGAGCTTAAATTGGGCCAAGGTTTTGTACTTTTGCTGAACAACTAAATGACGTTCCCAGTTTGAATTTGGCATTTAACTTGCTGGCAAAGTTTAAGGAGAAAGTTGAATCTAGTCATGGTACAACACTGCAGGATGGGGTTATGCTGGCTTGTGGGAAACTTTGATAAATCACTGGGCCTTTAATGTGGCTTGGGAACTGCCGGCCAACAATTCTAGCTCTTGAAATCACTCGTAACTGAAACATAGATGGACAAAACTCAGAATCCTAATTACTGACTCCTGGGATTTCTTCCCCACTCACACTCCCTCCGTCGAAGAAAAGTCAACAAGATCTTGCTGGGTAAAATACTCATCTGTATACAACCCAAAGTTATTAGTCAGGTTGTAGGAACCAACGGTGACTGGGGAAAGTCCTGAATCTGCATTAGTGTGTCACCTAAAAAGATAAATCACAAACATAGTTCCCTACTCTGCATCACATCATGGTATTGTTTTCGCCTGAGCGTGATGTGAGGCAGATTCTGTGCAGTAATGTGACAGTATTCTGGTAGAGGGTTCAGCAAGAAAAAATATGTTCTGTTATGAAAAGTGGATGAATCCCATCTTTAAGTGCAACAGAACAGCTGTAGGCTACAGTTTGCAGCATAAATCACAGTCACATGTATGGAAGAGGTGGGGTGGAAGAATCAATGCTCTCTGCACCATGATAGCACTGTCTATATGGCAAACCCTCCTCTTTAGCGTTTAAGAACTCCACGCAAGGATACAGAAACATATTTGAAATAAAACACTGCTTGAAACGTCTTGGGTACTAACTCAGAAAGTTTAAGACGTGGCTTAAGCATCTGAGGACCACTGAAATATCTCTCACGCACTCATCTCCCATCCGCTACCCCCTGGCTCCTGCAAACCAAGGTCAGTTAAAAAGCTGCTGCTGGTCAGGGGGAATCGGAGTGTGGACTCTACTGCCGCTTGGGATTCAGTTTCAGCTTTCCCACATGGGCGCCAGATATCTTCACACTCTGAGTGACATGGCTGCTGCTCGGATTTTTTTTAAGAAGCTTAAATCAATGTATATCTTTTACACCGGCAACATTTCAATCACTATTTTATCTAATTTCCACAAATCACTCTGCAAGCGCCACGTGGTTTATCATACTCCTTTTCTTGTTACAATTCTGACTTAAAATTCTACTCAGCTGTAAGGTCATTTTTCACCAGCATTTTCCATTAATTGGCAACCTCTTTGAACTGGAATCTCAATGTGAAGTTGGGTGATTTTACATTTTTACAATACACGTTCGGCTTACAAATGCACATCGAAATATAGGAGATAGGGGCAGGAGGAGACCATTTGGCCCTTTGGGCCTTTTCCGCCATTCATCATGATTTTGGCTGATGGTCGATCTCAATAGCCTAATCCTGCTTTCTCTCCTTAACCTTTGATCCCATTCGCCCCAGGTGCTATATCCAGCCCCCTCTTGAATACATTCGATGTTTTGGCATCAACCAATTCTACCTATGGTAATGAACTCCACAGACTCATCACTCCTTGGGTGAAGAAATGTCTCCTCACCTCCGGCCTAAATGGTCTATCTGAATCCTCAGACCGTGGATCAGACTGTATACATGTAGTGGTCAGAGGTAAAAGAATGGTCAGGATTTCAGAGGTCAGTGCTTTGCTTATTTTTAGTAAGGAGTTTTCATCTGAAGCTAATTCGCTTGGTCTCTGCCTTTGTTTCTTTCGAATGGCAGCACTTGGCCAGTTAGTTCCTTGGGAAGCAGGTGTCTGGTAGTCTGGGCCTCTCAGGAGCTGATAGTGCACTGCTTTCTGTAATGGACCAGGTGGAAAGCCTCATTCACAACGCAAAGTGAAACACTTCACTTACAAAAGGAGTTTGTGACACTCACAGCTTTGGAGGAATTCCTGCTGTCTGAACTTTGTGGACAGGGTGTGTAAATTTCCTTCTTTCTCTGCTTCTTCCCACCAATTTCCCAAATATCATCCAGGTGGCCTTCTTGAAGTTGCCATCCCCTCCAAATTTCATTTCAGATATTAAGTTCTCCCTGCATGTGACAATGTCACTTGTGATGCCCAGCTATTCCTGCTAGGCATTGTTTTCAGATCTATTGGAAACATTAGTTCAGAAATCCATACTTGAATTGAATTTTAATGTGTAATACACATTATGAGCTCTGCGAAGAGAAACTGTTCATTTAATAGCACACTTTCTTCAACTCACTCAATGTCATTAAAGTCATTGAAATTGTGAATGAAAGAATCAATTTTTAGCAAAATTCAGGCAATTGGCAAGAGCTCATGAGTAGGACTATAAAACCATCAGTGTTAAATGCAACTAACCCAAATTCTAGCTGTCAACACAATACCAATGTTTGAGTTTACACCTGATGAAACTAGAATGGGTTCATTAGCAGCAAAATTATTGGGCAATTTGACTGGGGTAATCATTAAAATAAAAAGCACTGATGGCTGACAAAGGCCAGAGAGTTTGCTCCTGGAGTATTTGCAATGTACAGCCCACCGCTCGCTGTCAAACTTTATCTTGTAACACTTTCATGAAACGCATTTAAGCTTCCAACCATATGAACAGTCCTGGCTAAATACAAGTAAGAACATAAGAACATTCATTAATCGAGGGATTGAGTTTAGGAGTCGGGAGGTAATGCTGCAACTTTATAAGACCCTTGTCAGGCCTCATTTGGAGTACTGTGCGCAGTTCTGGTCGCCTCACTATAGGAAAGACGTAGAAGCTATTGAAAGGGTACAGAGGAGATTTACAAGGATGTTGCCTGGACTGGGAGGCATGTCTTATGAAGTTAGGTTGAGGGAGCTGGGTCTCTTTTCCCTGGAGAGACCAAGGTTGAGAGGCAACCTGATAGAGGTTTATAAAATGTTGAGAGGAATGGATAGGGTGGATTCTCAGAGGCTATTTCCCCGGGTTGAAATGGTCGCTACGAGAGGACACAGATTTAAGGCGCGGGGAGAAAAGTACAAAAGTGATGTTAGGGGTAAGTTTTTCACTCAGAGGGTGGTGAGTGAGTGGAATTGGCTGCCGTCAGTGGTGGTGGAGGTGAACTCGCTGGGGTCTTTTAAAAGACTTCTGGATGAGTATATGGGGTTTTATGGGATTGGGGGTTATAGATAGGTGTTGATGTGATCGGCGCAACTCGTGGGCCGAAGGGCCTATTTGTGCTGTAGTGTTCTATGTTCTATGTTCTAACATAAGAAATAGGAGCAGGAGTAGGCCATCTAGCCCCTCGAGCCTGCCCCGCCATTCAATAAGATCATGGCTGATCTGTCGTGTCTCAGTTCCACATTCCCGCCCTCTCCCCATAACCCTTAATTCCCTTGCCGATCAAAAACCTATCAACCCGCGTCTTAAAAATATTTAGTGAGGCAGCCTCAACGGGCAGAGAATTCCAGAGATTCACCACCCTTTGAGTGAAGAAGTTCCTCCTCAACTCCGTTCTAAACTGCCCCCCCTTTATCTTGAGGCTGTGCCCTCTAGTCAAGTGTTTGTTGTTGGAAGTTAGCTAATTGCAGTTAGGGCTTCATGACACTCTCTGCAATGCAAAAGCCGCCAAGAAAATCCTGAAAGGGAACGAGGCCAATTAGCATAATGAAAGTAGCATGTAAATATGCAGGACCCATTCGAATCCCAGCGCACAGAATTCATCGGTGTTTGGGTGGGATATGGCGAGAATCATTACAGGTCTCTGCTACCAGAGACCTGATGCGATGGTCATACGAGGAGTCTCAGGGACCATTGAAGACTCCGGGTAGTTGGAAGCATAGCCAGGCAGTCACCATTGGGCAGTGCCCAACTAGCACACCGGTGGTGCCCGGCAGTGGCCACAGGACAGCTTGGTGGTGTCAGATTGGCACCGCCAGTGTGACGGAGGCAGTGTCGAGGGGTGGAGCCTGAGTGCGGGCCATGACCGCAGAGGCTATACAGGAGGTGGGGAGCGGGTGGCGGGAATGGAAGTCTGATGCGAGAGTCATGCTAGGGTGGATCATGAAGTCTTGATGGGGGGGGGAGCATGTTGGGGGTCTTGGTTGGACAGGGGGGGCCCCTCAGGAAGGTCTCGATGCCAGAGACCCATGTCAGGGATGGGGGTGAGGGAGCATGCCACCGGTGAGGGAGGTTCTGGTGTTGGTAGCAAAGGGAGGGGGTCTCCCAGTGCACTTTGAGATTGGGGCTTCCTTGAAAAATGGTGGCCACACGCTCTGAAGCTGAGTTCACGAGCGTATTTAGGCCCTAATCTCCCATTACTGGCACGAAGGTCCCAACTCTCCAAAAAAGTGTGTGGAGGGATTGTGGTGCGTTGCGCAGCTGAGAGGCTGATGTGGACCATTCCATATTTTCACCAATATGAAAGTTGGGGTGGAATTTCCCGATTTGATTCCTGGAGCGGGTGGGACAGGACCGCACAAAGGTCTTCGGGTGGGATTTTCCAATCTTGGGATGAGCGTGGCCAGAAAATCCCGCCCTTGGTATTTTTTCAGGAGAATTCCACCCTTAAAGTCTTGCCTAAGTTAGGACAATTCTTGACTTGCATTGAGCTTGTCTTTAGTATAAACAGTCTTAGCTTTTCTGTTGTGTCAGTTCTGCAGAATTATAAAGACGACACTAACATGGTCATGTACCAGCAAGTTTATTTATTGGCATGGAGACCCTGCAAACAGGGAGGAGTCACTGGCTAAGTGTGTTTTTCAGGGGCATCTCCCACCGGTTTTATTCTTTGTATTTCCTGATGTGTTTATTTCAAAACATTCTTGTGAACAGTTTAATGTATTACAGGTCATATTCTTGCCCAACCAAGCCCCACATGTTGATTAATTTGGATCAGTTCCGGATCTGGACTGGACCAGAGCAGAGTTCTAACTTCACTGACAATGTCTCATGTATTTTGGATATAGTCTCAGACCCAAGATCAGCCTAAACTTAACCTCGATAGCGCAGTTTGTGCGGACTGATTTATGTATCCGTTTCCCTGGTGGTCAGAAGGGATCCCTATCTATCGAAGTCATCTGCTTTCCCTTCAGCACAAGGAGGCTACCCTGACCCAGAAGAAAGCAAAACACCACAGAGGCTGGAAATGTGAAATGATAACAGCAAATGCTGGAAACACTCAGCAGCTCTGGCAGCATCGGTGAGAAACAGAATTGTTTGTTGATTCACTTTATTTTTTATTTGTTCCGGGAATGTGGGCATTGTTGGCTGGCCAGCATTTATTGCCCATCCCTAATTGCCCTGGAATCAGGTAGCTTGCTAGGTGATTTCAAAGGGCATTTAAGAGTTAACCACATTGCTGTGGATCTGGAGTCACAAGTAGGCCAGACCAGGTAGGGGTGGCACCAAAAGAGAAAATGCTAGAAAATTTCAGCAGGTCTGGCAGCGTCTGTGAGGATAGAAAAGCTTGTCAAAGCTTTGACAAAGGGTCATCTGGACTGGAAACATCAGCTTTTTTCTCTCCTTACAGATGCTGCCAGACCTGCTGAGATTTTCCAGCATTTTCTCTTTTGGTTTCAGATTCCAACAGCCACAGTAATTTGCTTTTATCCATGTAGGGGTGGCAGATTTTTTTAAATTCCCTAAAGGACACTAGTGAACCAGATGGGTTTTTATGACAATCGACAATGGTTTCATGGTCATCAGTACATTTTTAATTCCAGATTTTTATTAAATTTAAACTGCGCCATCTACCATGGTGGGATTTGAACCCAGGTTCCCACAGCATTACCCTGTGTCTCCAAATTACTAGTCCAGTGGCAGTAACAGCTGGGATTTTCCAGTCCTGCCCATGACGGAGATTGCTGGGGACAAGACTGGAAAATTCAGAGAGCAGCCAAAAGACTATTGACTTGGGGTGGGACCGGAAATTGCCACCTCCTCATTTCAGGTTGTGACCTTTGATCAGAACTATCCTACCAGGCATACATTTCTCTAGCTCTCCCCCTGATAAGCATCTTGCGCAAGGAAATGTACCTTTCCTTCTTCAAGAATTGTAGCTCTAATTGAATTGATCATATAGTGAAGGATATTCTTCTAAATTTCTGCTTCAGATCAGGATAATCTGAAATGGGAAGAGTGGATCTGAATTGCAGCTAATTGCTCAAATTCAACTGCATCCTGGCTCTATCCTTGGAGCTGCTCTGGGAGCAACTTTGAGTACAAATGTGAATTTGTAATCCTACATCAAAGTCTAATTTCATTTTAAAATTTATTTGATTTATTATTGTCACACGTATTAGCATACAGCGAAAAATATAGTTTCTTGAATGCTGTACAGTCAAAGCATACCATTCATTGAGAAGGAAAGGAGAGGATGCAGAATGTAGTGTTACAGTCATAGCTAGGGTGTAGAGAAAGATCAACTTAATGCAAGGTAGGTCCATTCAAAAGTCTGATGGCAGCAGGGAAGGAGCTGATCCTGTGTCAGTTGGTATGTGACCTCAGACTTATGTGTCTTTTCCCTAACAGAGGAAGGTGGAAGAGAGAATGTCTGGGGTGAGTAGGGTCCTTAATTAGTCACAAGTAAGGCTGACATTAACACTGCAATGAAGATACCGTGAAATTCCCCTAGTCACCACACTCCAGCGCCTGTTCCGGTCAATGCACCTAACCAGCACGTCTTTCAGACTGTGGCAGGAAAGCAGAGCACCCTAAGGAAACCCACGCAGACACAGGGAGAATGTGCAAACTCCACATAGACAGACCCAAGCCGGGAATTGAGCCAGGTTCTAATCCCTGTATGAAGATCAAAGCCCGGCTGACAAATCATAAATTCTACCCACCATTTTTTGAAAACATGCTCTGGAACTGGCTGATTGCAACTATTCTGGGTCTGTTCTCGCCCTGACTATATTTACTCTGAATGTTGTGTTAGTGGGAGTCACAAATTTGTAAAGAGGCAGCACGGTTAGTTCCATCCTTACAACCAAATAGCTCATAGCAACCCATCCCATTTAATATTTGCATAATAATAACTTTACAGGCAGTCCTCAGACTTAGGATGTTTTGACTTACAAAGCCGTTTACAGCATCCAATTGTGTCAAAAGTCAGAAGCAGTTTTCCCATAGGAACAATGTTATAAATGTAGGATTGGTTCCTGAACTAAGGTGCAATAATATCCTATTTTCACAGAATAGTGAAAGAACTTGCTTCACAGTAATTGCCTTACAGTTGTGATATAATAGTGCCTTCACTTTCAAAGACACTTCTATACTCTTATCTGAGAAGCAATTTGTCCTTCTTGCGGTTAGGAAAGGCAGAACATAAAGGAACATAATAGTTGGTAAAAAAACCTACTGCTCACTGACGTGATATCGTAAGTTTGAAACCAGCATTGTAATTTCGAAACAGGCTTTCAATTTATAGATGTCCTAAGTGTCTATTGTTGTTAACTCGAATGTCATAAAGTTGTGGACCGTCCCTGGCAGGCTGCATACTGGGAGGCCCATTGCACCTTAACACTTTATATGCTATTCACCACCCAAAACCTTACACTCAAATTAATGTGAATTCCAGTCTCTTAGTGGCCCAAGGAATCCTACTGCTTTGACTGAGGAGGTGTCACTGCATTTGAAAGCAGCCATATGGGGTCAACATAAGGGGGAAAGCAGAGAAATAAAACAAAGCAGAATTTATGGCGATGGGCAGGGAACGTGCATGATTTGAAAATCCTGCCTGAAATCTCTCTCCATTAATGAGGATGTCATAGAAAACCATGTGTCCATATAATCAATCAAAGCAACATACAGAGTCAGCCCTATGTTCCGAGGTCCTGTTACATTTCCATTTCCTCCGTTTTAGTGCTATTATTTATAGGTAAATAAACACCAGTCACATCATCTGTTCCACATGTTTGGTTAGTTGATTGGCCAGCTTCATCCCCAATGTCGGGGCTGGATTAGTATTCCAAGTCCACTTTCTGATGCCAGAGTGTGGATGTTGTAGTTAATCCAAAACCCCAACCTCTTAAACATTGGTGATTTAAACACCCTGTGACAACTTTGGTGTAAACCACGCCTACCTGCCCCACTCTTATAATGCCCAAATTATCTTCTGTCTGTATAATGTACATGTTGGCCAAGTTCCTCACACATGAGGACAGCCTCAACCAGGTTCTGGGGTTCATGTCACACTATCTGTAACCTCCACGACTTGCCTGGGCTTGCAAAATCTCACTAACTGTCCCGACTGCAGACAATACACATCTCTTTAACCTGTGCTTAACCTTCTCTCCACTCACATTGTCTATACCTTTAAGACTTAATTACTTGTAAAGATTCGCATTCCAACTATTATTTGGTAAATTGAGTTTGTGTCTTTACGTGTCCTGTTTGTGAACAGAACTCCCACTTACCTGACGAAGGAGCAGTGTTCTGAAAGCTTGTGGATTTTGCTACCAAATAAACCTGTTGGACTTTAACCTCATGTTGTGAGATTTCTTACTGTTTAATGCACCACAGCAATCCCCATTTGCCCATTGACAGATTCATTTCAAAAAACTTTTGCCACATACTGCCTCAGTAAAACATAACATTTCATCTTAAAGCACCTTCACTTCGACCCATTTGCACAAATTAATTGTTTGTTTTCAACTTTTGCTTTAGTACAACCCTGGAACACCTAGAAAACAAAGGCATCCATGTCAGACTCCTATTTATTGACTACAGCTCAGCCTTCAACCCCATTATTCCTACAAAACTCATCTCCAAATTTCATGGTCTGGGGCTCAGCTCCTCTCTGTGCGACTGGATCCTGAACTTCCTAACGCACAGACCACAATCAGTAATCAACAACACCTCCTCCATGATCATCCTGAACACCGGTGCACCATAAGATTGTGTCCTCAGCACCTTATTATAGTCCTTATGCACCAATGACTCTGTGGCCAAATTTCCCTCCAACTTGATTTTCATGTTTGTTGATGACACCACCATTATGGGTCAGACCCCAAACAATGACGAGACAGAGTACAAGAAAGAGATAAAGAATCCGGTGAACTGGCGGAATAACAATAATCTCTCCCTCGATGTCAACGAAATGAAGGAGATAGTCATCAGCTTCAGGAAGTGTAGTTGAGGACATGCCCCTGTCTATGTCAACAGAGATGAAGTAGAAATGATCAAGAACTTCAGGTTTTTAGGTGTCCAGATCACCAACAACCTGTCCTGGTCCCTCCATGCTGACACTATCATTAAGAAAGTCCAACAATGCTTCTACTTTCCCAGACAACTAAGGAAATTTGGTATGTCAGCTATGACTCTCACCAATATTTACAGGTGCACCATAGAAAGCATTATTTCTGGTTGTATCACCTTGCTACAGCTCCTGTTCTGTCCAAGACCACAAGAAATGACAAAGGATTGTGAACAAAGCCCAATCCATCATGCAAATCAGCTTCACACCCATTGACACTGTCTACACTTCCTGTTGTCTCGGAAAAGCAGCCAGCATAGTTAAGGACTCCATGCACCCTGGACATTCTCTCTCCTACCTTCTTCCATCAGGAAATAGATACAAAAGTCTGAGGGCACATACTAATCGACTCAAGAACAGCTTCTTCCTGCTTCCATTGGACTTTTGAATGAAACTACTTTATATTACACTGATCTTTCTCTACACCCTAATTATGACTGCAACATTACATTCTGCACTCTCTCCTTTCCTTCTCTATGAATGGTATGCTTTGTCTGTATAGCATACAAGAAACAATACTTTTTACTGCACACTAATACATGTGACAATAATAAATCAAATCAAATCAATATGAGATAAACCTACCAATCAGAGTAGTGACATGCATCAACATAATAATGCCATAATAATGGTGATTATGGGGTGGCATGGTGGTTAGCACTGCTGCCTCACAGCACCAGGACCCAGGTTCAATTCCTGCTTTGGGTGACTATCTGTGCAGAGTTAGTACGTTCTCCCCATGTCTGCCTGGTTTGCCTCCGGGTGCTCCGATTTCCACCCACATTCCAAAGGTGTGCAGGTTAGGTTGATTGGCTGTGATAAATAGTCCCTTAGTGTCCCAGGGTGTGTAGGTTGGGAAGATTAGTGGGGTAAATACGGGGGAGTTACGGGGATAGGGCCTGAGTGGGATATTCTGTTGGAGAATTGGTGCAGACCCAAGGGGCCGATTTGTCCCCCTCTGCGCTGTAAGGATTCTATAATTCTATGATATCCAAGTTTATTCAAAAGCCAGTGGCAGGAAAAATAGGTGTCATTCTCCAACAGAGGGACAACTTGCTGATTGGAAACTGAAAATCCTCCTTCAGATCTCCGCCTTTGGGTTTGTTTGCAGCTTTTGTGTAGAAAATCATAACAGTGGTCAACCTTAAGAGACTATTTCCATGGAGAGCACATCAATACCAGTCTGGAAAACTGAAAACAGACAGGAAATAGATGTCTCTGCTACCCCCATTTCAGTTCAAGTGTCAAGACTTGTCATGTAATCTGTCTTTGCTGAAAATGCACCGTAAAACACAAAACTGGTTTCAGTTGGGCAGTGATGAATAAGAAGGTGCGCGCTCTGTACTTTTCCTAAGTTTTGGTTTAAATCTAAATGCCTTCAGGCTCACTGTTGTTGTCACAGGATTAATGTTTTATGACTCTGCCGGGAATTATGTAGCAAGGGAGTGGCTGCATTGTAAGCAGATAACCTTACCTCATCTCCACCTGCGTCACTGTTACTAGACGCAAAAAGAACATGCTAGCTAGCAGAGTCTTGTGCCAAACCAAATGTAGCAAAAATAGGGCAATGCCGAACTCCCCTGTTAGCCTTGTAAGTAAATGCAGCACAATGGTACAATACTAAAAAATATACAGAACCGGGATCAAGATCCCAGGTTAGATCTTACTTCTTTGTAGTGTTTTATTACTATCTCATCTCTCTCTCTCCTGCTAAATCTCAGCTTTCTTTCCCTCTCTTAATTTCAATTTCTGTGCATTATCTATAATTTAGTTAAATATTCTAACTTGATTTTCCTGGTTGGGACTCTGCGTGGCTCAGTAAGGATTCTTCCAACTGATTAGCTAAAGAAATAAGCTGCAGCTTGCCCTGCTCAGACATGGCACAGATCCCCTGTGCTGGATTAAATGCCGAATGACAAGAGCCCATGGTGGTAAGCTACTAGTGCCATTGATAGCGCACACCATTCCTCCCCTGCTGATTGCACAATCCAGGCCATTAATGTCAAGACATGAAGTTTTTTTTATTTATTCCTGGGGCATGAGCATCGCTGGCATTTAGTGCCCAACAGGAGTTGCTCTTGCATGGCTTGCTGGGCTATTTCAGAAACAGTTGGCAGTCAACCACATTGCTGTGGCTCTGGAGTCACATTTGGGCCAGACTTGGTAAGGATGGCAGATTTCCTTCCCTAACGGGACCCAATGGGTTTTTCTGACAATCGTCAATGGTTTCATGGTAATCATGGTAGACTCTTAATTCTATACTTTTTTTGTTGAATTTAAATTCTGCTATCTGCTGTGGCAGGATTTGAACCCAGGTCCCCACAACATTTGGATTAATAGTCCAACGATAATACCACTCGGCCATCATCTTTCAGCCTCCAGTGGGAATCTTGCCTGATTGTTCTAAACACTCCACTCTGTCTCACTGCCCAACCACTACATTGTTTCAGCTCTCCACACAGACTGAGATTGGCCAATGAAGCACAGATGGGAGACTGATTTTGGGACCCTCCTAGTCTCTATGACTAAGGGCCGTGCTGCCCAGAAGTGCTAGCTGTAAAAATTCCTGAACACTGAATTGCACATCTGTTAATCAAATCACATGTGCAATGGCTTGCCAATCGAGGCAGTCCCTTTGGTTTAATGTAGCTGAGCAATGCTGCCGGGAACTGTTTTTGTTGTTGCCCTCTCCTGTTTTCAAAACAGGCATTAATCACCAGTCATAAATTCATCCTGGAAAGTCAATTTGGACCAAGACTGCGGACCAATGGGATAAGACTTTTAGGAACAATAAATTTACAGGGAGAACAGTCACTAGGTGTGTGGACCCATTATGTCAACATTATTTCTTACAGCTGATGACAGGAAGTTTGTTTCACGCTACTGATAACTTTCCCATCTACCTTTATCTTTTAAATTTCACCTCATATTTTTCCACAGCTTTCTTCCCACTCTCCTCATGCCTCTTCCTCAGCTATGGCTTCCCATAGTTGTCCACAATTCGCTTGTTCAAAAGGTGATTATGAACACATTTTTAAAGTTTATTTATTAGTGTCACAAGTAGGCTTACATTAACACTGCAGTGAAGTTACTGTGAAAATGCCTTAGTCGCCACACTCTGGCACCTGTTCAGGTGCTCGGAGAGAGAATTTAGCATGGCCAACGCACCTAACCAGCATGTCTTTTGGACTGTGGGAAGAAACCGGAGCATCTGGAGGAAACCCAGGCAGACATGGGGAGAACGTTCAGACTCCACACAGACAGTGACCCAAACCGGGATTTGAACCTGGGTCCATGGCGCTATGAGGCAGTAGTATAAACCATTGTGCCACTTCTACCCCATCACCTTTGCCATTGAGTCTCCGTGCCTATTTATCTAGTGAGCCATATTTATCCCTTGTTTAATGCCCACAAATCTGCATCGAGGAGCAGGAACTCTGGGCAGCTTTCTTTTCCCTAATCCAGGGACACACGAGACTAACATCAAAATGATTCCCAGATCAAAAAGCCAAACTGTCTGAATGAGGATCCCAAGAGCAGGAAGGGTTTGCACCAGGACCTTCCACTTCCTGTTAACGGAATTAAACTTTTAACACATCAATCAGATCTCCAAGTCTTCTGTTTCTCCTTAATATATTGTGACTGTGGGAGTGTTTTTTTTAAGATCAAGACAGCAGCATGTTTTTTCATGCTGATTTCCCCCAATTCCTGCAAAGTTTACTTATCACAGAGGCCTAAAATAACTAAATGTGATCCAGACTTAGGCCAAAGTTAAGCCTGGCTCAGTTGCATTAATTTGATACCCCATGAGGTAATGGACAGAAAGGAAAACACTTATCTTTATTCTTACCATTGTGACACATCCTGGCAATGGAAATGCATTCTCATGCCAGTGCAATGGGAGTTCCAGATCACTGATGTCACCCAGCCCACAACTGCCCAGACAAAAGATCGAGTGCAGAGCTCTGTACCATTTACTCCAATTTGGTTCCAGCAAGAAACGACAACAGCAAACTGTCCACGGGGGTGGCACGATGGCACAGTGGTTAGCACAGCATGGGTTCAATTTCTGGCTTGAGTCACTGTCTGTGTGGAGCTTTCACATTCTCCCCATGTCTGCGTGGGTTTCCTCCGGGTGCTCTGGTTTGCTCCCACAGTCCAAAAGGCGTGCTGGTTAGATTCATTGGCCATGCTAAATTCTCCCTCAGTGTACGTGAACAGGCGCTGGAGTGTGGCAACTAGGGGATTTTCCCAGTAATTTCATTGCAGTATTAATGTCAGCCTACTTATGACATTAATAAATAAATGTTACATTTTAATTATACTATCTGTGGCACAAAGCTTGCAAATACTTTTAATCTTTCCAAACTGATGCCTTTTTAATACACGGGCCTTGTTGTGCTTGAATTTTATCCATCACTCAGAAGGTTTTATCACCTTGTTCCCCTTTAGGCTCTTTCCTCCCCTTCCATTAGCACTACCCCCCCTCCCCCCCCCACAACCTTCCCACTATCGCCGCTCCATCCCCATGTGTCCCACTAGTTCATCGTCTCAGCCAAGAAAGTGGGCAGACAATCTGCTCCCAGGCCTCTGCCAATCCTCCTCGGCAATCACTCACTCGTCCGGGAATACTCGGCTTTCCCTCTGGTTTGCTCAACTTCCCAGTGAGGAACAACGTTGCCTCCATTACTCATCTGCCTCAGACAGCCTGACTGAAACTGGGGGGAGCAGAATCCAGTCCTAAGCCTGCAGCCCCGCGAATGAACACTGGCGCTCAATGAGGCAAGCAGGCCCTTCTGGGGGCTGCCGTACAAGTTGTTCCTGGTGAGGCTGTGGTTAAAACTCCATAAGCAGAAAAAAAGAGAGAGGGAAAATGTAGGCCTAGTTTTAGTTTATGACTTTGAATGAAAAACCAGGCCATCGTGGGACAAGTCCTCTGTGCCGCAGGACGTTTGAGCAATGGTCCTGCTCCCTCTAAAACACGGCTGCATAAAGGGTGTGTCAAAAATAGAAAATCTAAGGGGTAGGTCATGTTTTTTCAGCATCTGCTGGAGGGCATACAAATGCTACGTGAATTATATTGTTCTAATTTGTCTCTACCATGGCCACCTTGCGATGCTGTTCCTATGCAAAGAAGTTAAATGTTCTGGGATTTCTCATTTTTGCATGATTGCATGTAGTTTTGTATATGGAAATTCGAAGGTGCATTCATTACTCTTCAGATGTGCTGATTTGTGTGTAACACTGGAAACCATAATGAAGAAAGAAGAAGCGGTGTGGGGGGAGGAGGGGGAGGTGGGGAGAAAGCCAGTCATTTCTCTATTTATGTCTCCTGAGCTACATGACACGACCTGGATTTACTGCCAGTCAGGAGAGACACCCTCCCTGCTTCTGGGCCTCAGGATGTGCCTTTTTGCCCCAGTGGCCTCAGCAAAAGCAGTTTTGAAATGTTCATTGCGCCGGGGACCTCTGGGAATATTGACACCCTCTGGGGACCTCGTATCATAATCTTCAAAAATCATTCTTCAATGTACCCCCCTCAATAGACTTTCACAACAATGTTTCTTTTAATATTGGTCTACAGCAGAAAAAGGGTTGTGCTGGTAACTCTATGTAAACAGTTCTCTGTAATCTGATAATAAATAGATGGAAATCGCCACCTTTGGATTTCAGGTTAAAAAACGGCAACTTCCTAAAGGAACACGTTGCGATTTGTTTCCGTCTTTCGAAACCAGCACATCCACCAACTTTCTGTGCTACACGAGATCCTCTGGTATTTTCTAAACATGTTAAGGTCTACGGGGAATTTTCAAACATTTCATCAGGTGCTTTCTACTGTCACTACGGTTAGCCATCAAAACAGGCTGTTTTTAACTTTTGAGTCAGTATGAAATTAAATCTCCAAGGACTTAATTGGAATGGAATTCTGATCAAAGTGTGACTTGTGGCACAGTTGGTACGAGGTTCAGTCATTTCAGAAAAATTATTTAATTTAATCCACCTTTTTACAATTTGCTCAATTTGTATCCCTATCACTTTAGCAATCAGTATTTACTCACAATATTAAACTCTTAGCAGAGATACAGATGGTGTCAGGACAATTCTGCCATTTTACTGTGAAATACATGTAGGAATTGCTCTCATTTTGGAAATGGGTCCAAAAAAGGTTATAGCTCAAACTGGCCACAAGGAAAGAGTTCACCAATAAGTGCTTGTTTAAACAATGTGAACCGAAACACATCTATAAAGGCATGGCTCAATTAGGATTATCATTATTAAAAAAAGGTGCTAGAAAAACTTAGCAGGACTGGCAGCATCTGTAGAGAGAGAAACCAAGTTAATGTTCCGAGTCAAGCATGACTCTTCTTCAGAACTGAAGAATTTTTCCAGTGAAGGATCATATTGGACTTGAAGTGCAGCATAGTGGCACAATGGTTAGCACTGCTGCCTCACAATGCCTGGTTCTCAGGTTCGATTCCCAGGTTGGGTGACTGACTGTGTGAGAATGTTCATTTTCCCCGTGTCTGCGTGGGTTTCCTCTGAGTGCTCTGGCTTCTTCTCACAGTCTGAAAGACGTACTGGTTGCGTGCATTGGCAATGCTAAATTCTCTCTCGGTGTACCTGGACAGGCGCCAGAGTGTGGTGACTAGAGGATTTTCACAGTAACTTCATTGCAGTGTTAATATAAGCCTACGTGTGACACTAACAAATAAAGTTGATACTGTTTCTCTTTCCGCAGATGCTGCCAGCCCATTGATTTTTTTTCCGGCACGCCCTGTTTTTAATTCCAATGATGTGGAGATGCCGGTGTTGAACTGGGGTAAACAAAGTAAGAAGTCTCACAACACCAGGTTAAAGTCCAACAGATTTATTTGGTAGCAAAAGCCACTAGCTTTCGGAGCACTGCTCCTTCGTCAAGTGGGTGGGAGATCTGTTCACAAACAGGGCATATAAAGACACAAACTCGATTTACAGAATAATAATTGGAATGCGAGTCTTTACAGCTGATCAAGTGTTCAATGTATAGACAATGTGAGTGGAAAGAGCATTAAGCACAGATTAAAGAGATGTGTATTGTCTCCAGGCAGGACAGTTAGTGAGATTTTGCAAGTCCAGGCAAGTCGTGGGGGTTACAGATAGTGTGATATGAACCCAAGATCCTGGTTGAGGCCGTCCTCATGTGTGCAGAACTTTCCAGTTTTCTGTAGACATGATTTTGGGATGCTTGGTGTCATCAGTTGCTGGCCCATTTTGCCAATGTGCAGCTATAAGCTCTGATCTTTAGGTGCCTCTGTGGAGAGTTTTGGAAATCTCTCTCCCAATCCTGTGTATAAGGAATTACGTTCATCCGCTGACAATGGACACTGTGATTTACCAGTGGCCTGTAGAAATTCAATGGCCTACACGCTGAATTTTCTGACCCTTCCCACCAGTGGGATCTTCCAGTCCTGCCAATGGAGACCGATTCCCTCCTCCAAAATCAAACCCCCCTCCCCCTGCTCACTCCAGCCTCCCCCTGTGGTGAGTTCACCGACGGCAGAGGGTATGAACCATGCAAAATACCATCGATATCAATGGGACTGGAAAACTCCCGAGCAGCCAATGGTGAGCTACATCCATCACTGGAAAACACGCCATGAGGGGTGGGAGGAAGCAAACTGGAAAACTCCATTCTCTGGAGGGCAATTTTCCCGTCCTGCCACCTCAGGAGTGGGTGGGCAGGTTGGCAGGCCATGCAAAAGTCTGTGGGTGGGATTTTCCAGTTTTGGGATGGGCGCGGCTGGAAAATCCCGCCCTATAAGTGAGAAGTTACTTAAAGAGGGAAGAAGGCTTGTAATGAGTAATTACTGGCCTGTTAGACTGTTGGCGAACAAATTATGGGGAAAAATTCTGTAGGAACGTGTCAAATTGTCATTTAGAAAGGCACAGGTTAATTGAGGATAGTCAGTATAGTGTTAGACAGAGCTGTGTGTAAAAGCAAGCATGGAGACAGCTCCTAGCCTGGACTTTTACTGTACCTATGTATACAGTTTCCAGTAGTTAATACAAACTTACTGTTGAACTGGAACATGGAATTTTTGTGGAAAGATCATGCGTGACCAATTGGATTGAAATTTCTGAGTCGGTAACATGGAGCTGCAAATTTAACGTGATCTACGAGGATATTAGCAAGACTTTTAACAAGGTTCCACAAGACAGACTGGTTAGAAAATAAAAGTCTTGGGATCAAAGGGCAAGTGGCACATAAGAACATAAGAACATAAGAAATAGGAGCAGGAGTAGGCCATCTGGCCCTTCGAGCCTGCCCCGCCATTCAATAAGATCATGGCTGATCTGTCGCTGCTCAGTTCCACATTCTCGCCCTCTCCCCATAACCCTTAATCCCCTCGCTTATCAAAAACCCATCAACCCGCGTCTTAAAAATATTTAGCGAGGCAGCCTCCACCACCTCAACAAGCAGAGAATTCCAGAGATTCACCATCCTTTGAGTGAAGAAGTTCCTCCTCAACTCCATTCTAAACCACCCCCCCTTTATCTTGAGGCTGTGCCCCCTAGTCCTACTGTCCTTTCTGAGCGGGAAGAGTCTCTCCACCTCTATCCTATCCATCCCATTCATCATCTTATACGTCTCAATGAGATCTCCCCCATTCTTCTAAACTCTAACGAGAACAAGCCCAGTTTATTCAGCCTCTCCTCATAGCTCAACCCCCTCAACTCCGGTATCAGCCTAGTAAACCTCCTATGCACTCCCTCCAAGGCCAAAATATCCTTGCGTAAGTGCGGCGACCAAAACTGCACACAGTACTCCAGCTGCGGCTTCACCAATGCCCTACACAGCCGCAGCAAGACCTCCCTACTTTTATATTCAATCCCCCTTGCTATGAAGGCCAGCATCCCATTCGCCTTCCATACCACCTGCTGCACCTGCAGGCTGGGTTTTTGCGACTCATGCACAAGGACCCCGAGGTCCCTCTGCACCATCGCCTGCTGCAGTTTTTCGCCACATCGGGCCCAAGATTCCCTCAGAGGCAAGGGGGCAAAAGAGTCATGGCCGATGACTTTATTTTGTGACTGGGAGATTGTTTCCAGTGGGGTTCTGAAGGGCTCAGTAACGGTGCCTCGCTTTTTGTGGGTTATATCAATGATTTAGACTTAAATGTTGCAGCTATGGTTAAGAAGATTGAAGGTGTTATAAACATGAGAAAGAAAGTTGTTGACTGTAGGAAGATACTAATGAACTAGAGCGAGGACAGAAGAATGGCAAATGGAATGAAATCCAGAGAAGTAAGAGGTATACACTTGGGAAAGGCTAATTAGGCATGGGACTATTCAATAAATGATAGGATAGTAACAACAGTAGAGGAACCTTACTGAAGGTGTGCAGATCCCTGAAAGTATCAAAACAGGTGGACACCCCACCACCTTCCCATCTTAACACCCCACTGTCCCTCCCCATTGTTGCTGATGCCCTTCGCCACCCCTAACCCACAACTTAGAATCTCTACAGTGCAGGAGGCGGCCATTCAGCCCATCAAGTCTGCACCAACTCTCTGACTATCTCACCCAAGCCCAACTCTCATCCTATCCCCATAAGCCCACACAGTTACCATGGCTAATCCATCTAACCGTGACATCTTGGGATACTAAGGGGCAATTTAGCATGGCCAATCCATCCAACCAGCACACCTTTGGACAAACTTTCTTCTTGCTATTACCCACCTGCGACGTGGGTCCATCCACAATTCCAGGCCTTGGCTGGGTGTTGTACTGATTAACGGTCAGCTCTCTGCAGGTGGGGACTTCCACCTCCAGGTACTAGATCCCAAGAAAGGATCACTACTGTCCTGCCAAGTGCCTGGGTGTCACTTGATGCAATGAACTCCTTCCTTACAAGGAGGACATGGCATCCTCACTGGTCCTGTCACTGAATTAACTACGGCCCTCCTCTTTCTGTGTTAAGTTGACTCACTGTGCTCTGCTGTGAACCTGGCACATCCACATCTGCCACTGTCCACATAATTAAAAAATCTGTCCTTGCCAACTCTGCATTTCCCATTCAGGTCCGGATGATCTAAACTGGCTGTGATCCCTCTGTTTTTCTATTAGTTTCTCACATGGCTCCTCACTCTGCTTGCAGGACCATCTGCATTAGAACGGCCGACCTCAGCGATGGTGTTAACCTTCAGGCCCGGAAAGGACGAGAGATTCCAACTTGACTATTTAACTGAGTCCGATGTAAATCCCACTGCTTCACTGCTGACTTCCATCTGACATTCCGAAGGTGGGAGTTTTTCTTTCACTGAGATCTCAGATTGGAGTAACTGAGAGCACCTGGTTTGCATTAAAAAACTCGGCTGTGAATCAGCTGTGGATTCACAGCTGTGGAGCAGAAGGGGACTTACGCAGCTGGCAGTGTAAGAAGTAACCTTTCAGCTGTCCCAGATTTATGAGAGCTCAGCTCTTTATCTTTTCGCTGCTCTGTCCTGCTGGAGAAGAGCAGTGGGTTTACATAGTCGTTCCATTAAATTTGATATTCTGTTGGGTGTTGATCAACACCCAAGCTGATTAGAAGTACCTGGCTTTGCGATAACCCAGACTCACTTTGTAACTCCACCCCTGCAAAAGCCATTAAGGATGATTTGAACAGTAAAGGGGGTAGGTGGTTTTCCAGCCTGAACACTGAGAACATTGCCCAACTGAGTATCTTACCCACGCCTTCGCCACCCCCCCCGTAACCCCACACATTTACCATGGCTAATCTATCTAACCTTGACATCTTGGGATGCGAAGGGGCAATTTAGCTTAGCCAGTCCACCTCACCTGCACATCTTTAGACAAACTTTCTTCCTGCTAATACTCACCTGTGGCCTGGGTCCATCCACGATCCTAGGTGACTAAAAACAACACAGGTAAGCAGCTCTAAACAGGTAATTGTCCCAGGAATGGTTCCTGCTTGCTGGGACAGGCAGGTTTAATTGCTGCAATAAAGTTCAGCGCCCTGGGTTATGCAGCAGGAAAGAAAAGCAGCATATTCAGAAGTGTCCAGGTGTGAACGCTTAGTGAGAACTGTGATAGCCTCCATGATTAATTAAATAGTCCAACAAGGCTTCCTGGCATAGCTTATGTGAGGAATGGGCATTTGGACCATGTACTGTGGGCTGCCTGAATCTAAGGGTGTTTTGATTGTCCCAGCTTTGGGGGCAGAGCCTTCAGCTGCCTCAGGCCCAGTACACCAGGGATCCCTTCCAAACCTCTCCACCTCGGCGCCTTTCCAGCTCTTCGACCAAATCCCAGCTGCTACTCTGTCTCGGTTTGTGGATCCGTTTTCTTCTGTCCTGTTGTGAATTGCCTTGGCATGTTTCTGCTCTGTGAAATGTGCATCGTAAACGCTGTGTGCTTTGGTCCACATTGTTCAGCTGAGGGCTGTGTCTTTGGAGAGGAAAGAGTCCATTTGACATATGAAGTACGAACAAAAAGATGTCATTGGCAGCTTGCATCTCCCTGCAGACGTTCCGCCTTTCTGCTGTGAGGGACCGGTTGAAGAAAATGAGTTTCCAAATAAAAAGCTAGGGGAAAAACAGAGAACAATAGTGTGAGTAAGGTTCATCTGACGATGCAGGATACAAGAGTAAAGCTGGAGCTCTTTATAGCCATCTGAATCTCAAGGAAAAGCTTTTTTTGTAACCACTCCCACCTATCCGTTCTGTTTTGTTAAATTCATGTAACAGTTTTATTTTAGCTGATAATGAAGTTTGACCCTTTGTCAATGTGCCACAGTCTGCGTGGTTTTTAGTGGTGGGCTGTGTGGTGGTATTTTCTTTAATTTGAGTCACGTTGGCCAGGTCAGCCTTTGTTTCTGAGCCATGATTACCCTAGACAAGGTGAAGGTAAGCCAGCATCTTGCCTGCTGCAGTCAGTGTGCTGAAGGTTCATTTAGGGAGGGAGTTCCAGGACCTTCCCTCCGTCATAAGGTCAGAAGTGGGGATTGTTTGCTGATGATAGTGCAACGTTCAGCACCATTCACAACTCATAGAATCATAGAATCCTATAGTGCAGAAGCAGGCTGCACTGACCACAATCCCACCCAGGCCCTATCCCCATAGTCCCATGCATTTACCTTTGCTGGTCCCCCTGACACTGTTGATGATTATTAAAAGCCACATGTTATTTAAAATGGCCCGCTTGGAGCCCTGCTACTAGTACCTGAACAGTATTCAGACTTGGGCTGACAAGTGGCAAGTAACATTCATGCCTTACAAATGCCAGACAATGACCATCACAAATAAGAGACATCCTAACCATTGTCCCTTGACATTCAATGGTGTTACAATCACTGAATTCCCCCACTGTCAACATCCTTGGGGTTACCATTGACCAGAAACTCAACTGGAGTCACCACATAAACACAGTGACGACAAGAGCAGCTCAGAGGCAAAGAATACTGCAATGAGTAACTCACCTCCTTGACTCCCCAAAGCCTGTGCACCATTTACAAGGCACAAATCAGGAATGTGATGGAATACTCCCCACTTGCTAGGATGGGTGCAGATCCAACAACACTCAAGTAGCTTGATACCATCCAGGACAAAGCAGCCCACTTGATTGACACCACATGCACAAACATCCACTCTCCCCATCACTGATGCTCAGTAGCAGTAGTGTGTATTATTTACAAGATGCGCTGCAGCCATTCACCAAAGATCCTGAGACGACACCTTCCAAACACACGACCACTTCCACCTAGAAGGACAAGGGCAGCAGATAAATAGGAACACTATCACCTCCAAGTTCCTCACCAAGCCACTCACCATTCTGACTTGGAAATATATTGCTGTTCCTTTGCCGGCGCTGGGTCAAAATCCTTTAATTCCCTCCCTTACAGCATTGTGGGTCAACCCACAGCACAGGGGCTGCAGTGATTCAAGAAAGCAGCTCACCACACCTTCTCAAGGGTAACTAGGGATGGGCAATAAATGCTGGCCAACAAGTGATGCTCATGTCCTACGAATGAATAAAAATTGTTTTGACCTAGCAACAGCAAGGAATGGCGATATAGTTCAAAGATCAGAATGGTTTGTGGTTCAGAAGGAAATTTGCAGACATGCTTGTTCCCATGCATCTGCTGTCATTGCCCTTTTAGTTGGCGGAGATCAGGGGTTTGGAAGATGCTGTTGAAGGAGCCTTGGTGAGTTGTTGCAGTGCATCTTGTTGATGGTACACACAAGCTTTGTCAGTGGTGGAGGACATGAATGCTGCAGATGATGGATTGGGTGCCAATCAAATGAGTTGCTTTGTCCTGAGTGTTGTTGAGACTCTTGAGCTTGTTGGAGCTACATTCATCCAAGCAAGTGGAGAATAATCCATCACATTCCTGACTTATGCCTTGTCGATGGTGAACAGGCTTTGGGGAAACAGGGTGTGAGTTATTTACCAGTAAATTCACTCTGACCTTTTCTTGTACCCTGAGGTTTAGTTCAGTTTCTGGTCAATGATAACCCCTGGGATGTTGATAATGGAGGATTCAGTCATGGCAATGGCATTGAATGTCAAAGGGAGATTGTTAAATTCTCTTTTGTTGTGGATGGTCATTGCCTGGCACTGGGGTGCAAATATTACTTGCCATTTACTAGCTCAAGCCCGCAAGTTGACCAGGAATTGCTGGGAATGAACAAGGACTGCTTTAATACCCGAGGAGTTGTGAATGGTGCTGAATATTGTGCAATAATCAGTAAACAGCATTGTTCCAAAGATTCAGACCTATTAATTCAACATCATCATTACCCTGTCATCCACCTATATCCACCATGCAGATGCTATGACAACGGATGAATGAACACCACTCGACAATCACCAGGTAAGAGTGTTCTCTTCCCGTTGGGGAACACTGCAGTGGTCATGGGTATTCGGCCTCTGACCTTCAGGTAAGCATTCTCCAAGGCAGCCTTCACCACACACAACAGCGCAGTTTTGCTGAGCAGAGACTGATAGCCAAATTCAGCACACATGAGGACGGCCTTAACCAGGATCTTGGCTTCATGTCACACTGTCTGTAACTCCCACAACTTGCCTGGGCTTGCAAAATCTCACTAACTGTGCTGGCTGGAGACAATACACATCTCTTTAACCTGAGCTTAACCCTCTCTCCACTCACATTGTCTGGACTTTTAAGACTTGATTACTTGTAAAGACTCACATTCCAACCATTGTTTTGTAAATTGAGTTTGTGGCTTTATATGCCCTGTTTGTGAATAGAACTCCCACTCACCTGATGAAGGGGCAGCGCTCCGAAAGCGAGTGGCTTTTGCTACCAAATAAACCTGTTGGACTTTAACCTGGTGATGTGAGACTTCTTAGTGTATCCACCTATACACACATGGGTTTTTAAAGTTTATTTATTAGTGTCACAACTAGGCTTACATTAACACAGCAATGAAGTTACACTGAAAATCCTCTAGTTGTCACACTCCAGTGCGTGTTCAGGTACACAGAAAAAATTTAGCATAGCCAATGCATCTAATCAGCTTGTCTTTCAGATCAAGGGAGGAAACCTATGCAGATATGGGGAGAATGTACAGTCTTCGCACTGACGGTGACCCAAGCTAGGAATCGAACCCAGGTCCCTGGCGCTGTGAGGCAGCAGTGCTAACCACTTTGCCATAAGTTACTGTGAAAATCCCCACTTGTGTGTGCACCTGTGGTAGCGATCAGGTAGCTAGAACTGTGGCTGGTTATTTATTCCTGACTCTCAGTAACGTATGCACTGAGACCAATCATAGTAATTCCAGCCAGAATTCTGAAAGGGCCCAGCAATCAACCCTGTGATCTCGCTACTCTGTGTGAGCGACTCACTGAATTTAAATTACTGAACCAGGTGGAGTTTCAGTCTCCAGTCCATCAGCTGAGTGCTTGAATCTTGTCTGGCTGAAAAGATGATGGTGAAATATCCAATCGCAACACCACTGGATTTTGACAATACCCCCTCACCCCACAGTTCCCAGAATGCAAAGGGATCCCTTCCATTTTGAGTGTTGATTCAATAAAAGTTTTCATTATGTTCTGGACTGCAGGCGCCAGCCTTTTTTTTATTTATACACAGATTTATTTGGCTTATATCTTTTCATCCTTTACATCATCAGTCATCCACACCAGGTGTAATCAAATTACAAGCCTGAATTGGCCTAAATTTGTCACAGTTAATTTTCGGATTAGATGAATTTGATTTATTTCAGACATTTCAGATTTAGATGTACCTGAGTTTTATAAAAAAAAAGTTCATTAATGTTCAGGGAAGCGTGTCGGTGTTCCTTGCTGTCATATCAGACAGTAAGTGAGTGGCCCTGAAAGAAAAGCCAATATAAAGTAGGGTATCTCTCTGTCCAGCCTCAAGCAGTGAGTATAGAGCTGTGTTCCCGAGAATTTGGGAGTATACAGCTGTGCTCTCGAGTCTTCCCACGGGATGGAGACAATGCATTCCTTAAAATTGTTTCTTTGGATCAAAGTTACAATGATCTAAATTTTAGAATGCAGCAAGCCTCATAATCACCACAATCATTCACAGCCTCCCCCCGCCACACCTCCCCCCCCCACCCCCCCGACTACTGATCACCACCTACTCTGGTGGAGGGTATTAGCTATGAGGAGAGGTTGGATAAACTCAGTTTGTTCTCACTGGAACGATGGGGGTTGAGGGGTGACCTGATAGAGGTTTACAAGATTACGAGTGGCATGGACAGAGTGGATGGTCAAGTGCTCTTTCCTAGGGTAGAAAAGCCAAGTACTAGGGGACATAAGTTTAAGGTGCGTGGGGTAAAATTTCAAGGGGATGTGTGAGGTAAGTTTATTTACACCGAGGGTGGTGAATGTCTGGAACACACTGCCTGAGGAGGTGGTGAAAGCAGGTACAATAACAGCATTTAAGGGGCAACTAGACAATTACATGAATAGGATGGGAATGAAAGGATATGGACTCTGGAAGTGCTTATAGATTTAGTATAGGCTTCCTGATCAGCACAGGCTTGGAGGGCCGAAGGGCCTGTTCCTGTGCTGTATTGTTCTTTGATCACACCCTCTCCATCATTTCCACCCCCTCCCCATATCCACATTCCCCAATTGTCACCCCCACCCAACACCCGATCATCACCGTCCCCTCCCGCCTAGACCCAATCACCACTCTCTGTAATCCTCTCTCCACTCCGCTCCCCCTCACCCTCCACAACCCTCCTCCACTCCGCTCCCCCTCACCCTCCACAACCCTCCTCCACTCCGCTCCCCCTCACCCTCCACAATCCTCACTCCACTCCGCTCCCCCTCACCCTCCACAATCCTCACTCCACTCCGCTCCCCCTCACCCTCCACAATCCTCACTCCACTCCGCTCCCCCTCACCCTCCACAATCCTCCTCCACTCCACTCCCCAACACCCTCCACAATCCTCACTCCACTCCACTCCCCCTCACCCTCCACAATCCTCTCTCCACTCCGCTCCCCCTCACCCTCCACAACCCTCCTCCACTCCGCTCCCCCTCACCCTCCACAATCCTCTCTTCACTCCGCTCCCCCTCACCCTCCACAATCCTCCTCCACTCCGCTCCCCCTCACCCTCCACAACCCTCACTCCACTCCACTCCCCCTCACCCTCCACAATCCTCTCTCCACTCCGCTCCCCCTCACCCTCCACAATCCTCCTCCACTCCGCTCCCCCTCACCCTCCACAATCCTCACTCCACTCCGCTCCCCCTCACCCTCCACAATCCTCACTCCACTCCGCTCCCCCTCACCCTCCACAATCCTCTCTCCACTCCGCTCCCCCTCACCCTCCACAATCCTCCTCCACTCCGCTCCCCCTCACCCTCCACAATCCTCACTCCACTCTGCTCCCCCTCACCCTCCACAATCCTCACTCCACTCCGCTCCCCCTCACCCTCCACAACCCTCCTCCACTCCGCTCCCCCTCATCCTCCACAATCCTCATTCCACTCCGCTCCCCCTCACCCTCCACAATCCTCACTCCACTCCGCTCCCCCTCACCCTCCACAACCCTCCTCCACTCCGCTCCCCCTCACCCTCCACAATCCTCACTCCACTCCGCTCCCCCTCACCCTCCACAATCCTCACTCCACTCCGCTCCCCCTCACCCTCCACAATCCTCTCTCCACTCCGCTCCCCCTCACCCTCCACAATCCTCACTCCACTCCGCTCCCCCTCACCCTCCACAACCCTCCTCCACTCCGCTCCCCAACACCCTCCACAATCCTCTCTCCACTCCGCTCCCCCTCACCCTCCACAATCCTCATTCCATTCCGCTCCCCCTCACCCTCCACAATCCTCACTCCACTCCGCTCCCCCTCACCCTCCACAATCCTCTCTCCACTCCGCTCCCCCTCACCCTCCACAATCCTCACTCCACTCCGCTCCCCAACACCCTCCACAATCCTCACTCCACTCCACTCCCCAACACCCTCCACAATCCTCACTCCACTCCGCTCCCCCTCACCCTCCACAATCCTCACTCCACTCCACTCCCCCTCACCCTCCACAATCCTCACTCCACTCCGCTCCCCAACACCCTCCACAATCCTCACTCCACTCTACTCCCCCTCACCCTCCACAATCCTCCTCCACTCCACTCCCCCTCACCCTCCACAATCCTCACTCCACTCCACTCCCCCTCACCCTCCACAACCCTCCTCCACTCCGCTCCCCAACACCCTCCACAATCCTCACTCCACTCCACTCCCCCTCACCCTCCACAATCCTCATTCCACTCCACCCCCCATCACCATCCTCCACTCCCCATCATGGTCATCACCCCCACCTTGTCTGAAAGATGCTCCACCTCCCCCACCATTCCGACTGTGAGACCACCAGTGACATCCCACTCGCCACCCCGGTCCGTCACTCAGCCTGGTGTGAACAGTGGTCCGATGTTTCAATCACACCTCACCAGTGAGCGGCAGATTGATGGTGATGTGGTTTAGACCTCACAATTCAGTCACGGTGATCGTTCCCCAGGGGCAGACGGTGGGATAATGGTAATGTCACTGGCCTAGTAATTCAGAGGCCCAGGTGAAACCTCTGCGGGCATGGGTTTAAATACATGGCAGCTGCCGCAATCTAATTTTAAACCTGGAATTGAAAGCTATCTCAGGCATGGTGACCATAAAACTATTGGCAATTGTTGTATAAACACATGTGGTTCACTAACGTCCTTCCGAGAAGGAAATCTGCCGTCTTTACCTGGCTTGGCCTACATGTGACTCCAGATCCACAGCAATGTGGTTGACTCTTAAGCACTCTTTATAAAGGCTGAGCAAGCCACTCAGTTCAAAGGGCAATTAGGGATGGGCAACAAATGGCAGCCCTGCCAACGCTTCCCATGAAGGAATAAATTATAAAAGAATGATCTATTCAAACTGCCACAAAACAGGTGCGTATAAACTTTTAGGCTAAGATATGCTGCAGAGTGGATCAACAGAGATCCCAAAATAAAGTCTAAAATCTTGAGGCAGTGAGAAGGCAAGTGGTGTCAATTTTCCATGTAGCATAATCTGCTTTGCGACACATTCAAACCTTTTTCTGAATTTTAGCCTCACAGCACTTACCATCGCAAAACCTCTGTTCATGCATAAGTAGCTTGTTCAACAATTGCGATGTCAGAAATACTCACAGCCACATCCAATATATGCGCCGGGTGCAATGATGCATTGAAGAAAGAAGCAACAAGGGAGCCGGGGAGAAAAAAAAAATCGATAGCACTTTGCATTTGTGTGGAATAATTGTACAATCAGGCCGGGCTCTTGTCGCTATTGCCTGCACTGACATTTAAAAATTAGATGACCACTGGGAAGTGAGTATCCTGACTCAATGCCACCAAAAATGGCTGGGCTGCCATGAAGTAACAATGTAAAAAAGAGGTCAATGCTGGTCGGCACCTGAACCGAGCTTTTGCAGGAATTGCTGCACAATAGTATATGTGAACACGCAGACTTTCTCAACCCATAACGAGGGATTTACAAAGCAAGGTTTTAGACATTTGTATCAAAAATTAAGGTTGTCTGCCCGCTGCCAGTGATTAGACATCTATCAGACTACTTCCAATAGACAATCGGGGATCGCACATTAATACATCAATCAATCACCACAGAACATGCCTCTTTGCTGTCAGTAGATTGCCAGGACACCTATTGCTAGAGTCTGCAGGCTTTACACTTCACCACCACCTGGATTAGACATGGAACTCAGCATATACACAATAAGTTGTTAGGAATCAGAAACCTCTGCTGGCCTTAGTCCAATGGGTAGCGCTCTGTCCTCCCAGTCAGTAAGTTGTAGGACCAAGACCCACTCCAGAGACATGAGTGCCAAATCCGCAGATGGACAGTGACCATCTACTGTCAGAGATGGTGGCCGGAATTCTCTGTCCTCCTCCATGGCTGGGATTCTCCGATTTCCCCCACACCCCCTGCTGCGAATGAGTGCCTAATTCTGCGTTCCCGCTGATGGTGGTTGTGGGGCGTGGGAGACTGGAGCATTCCCGCCGCTGCCTTTGAGATAAAATGTTAACCCAAGATCCCAGCTGCCCTCTCAGGTGGGCAGAAGAAAAGACACTACCACCCTATGGGGTGGCATTATGGCTCAGTAGTTAACACTGCTGCCTCATAGCGCCAGGGGCCCAGGTTCGATTCTTGGCTTCGGTCACTGTCTGTGTGGAGCTTGCACATTCTCCCCATGTCTGTGTGGGTTTCCTTCCTCCCACAGTCCAAAGATGTGCAGGTTAGGTTGATTGGCTGTGCTAAATTGCCCCTTATTGTCAAGAGGCCTAGCTAGGGTAAGTGCATAGGGTTATAGGGATAGGGCTAGGTGGGATTGTGGTCAGTGCAGACTCAATGGACTGAATGGCCTCATTCTGCACTGTAGGGATTCTATGATTCTATTTTGAAGAAGGGCAGGGGAGTTGTCCCCAATATTTATTCCTCAACAAACATTGCTTCGGCAAATGAGCTGGTCACAAGTATTTTTCTGTTTGTAGGAGCTTGCAGTGAGTTAATTGGCTGCTGCGTTTCCTGTATTAAACCATGGCCTTGTACCTCATTGACTATAAAGCAGTTTGAAGTGAACCATGTGATATAGTTACAAATTCTTTCCTTTTAGTCGGAGGTGGGCACATTCTAATGTCAGCGTCTGCTCAAATTTAGGTAGTAGCTGGGCTCCAAGTGGCCCATTTTAAATTACGTGTGTCTTTTAATCATCCCCACCAGCCCCAAGAGCAACGTCTTATCACTCTGTCCACCCTATATGCCTCCCCATCTTCCCCATCAACTCCCCTCTTCAGTTTGGGTTGAGCTGCAGCAGAAACTGCAATTACACAGTGAGATCCCAGTAAATTCAGAAACATGCAAAAAGGCATTGTGAATTTACCCAGCCGACTGTGGTTAGCGTTGCGGCCTCACAGCGCCAGGGTTCAATTACCAGCTTGGGTAACTATCTATGTGGACTTTGCACATTCTCCCCGTGTCTGCATGGGTTTCCTCTGGGTGCTCCATTTTCCTCCCACAGACCAAAGATGTGCTGGTTAGATAGATTGACCATGCTAAATTGCCCCTGAGTGTCAGGGAGACTAGATAGGGTAAATGTATGAGGTTGTGGGGTTATGGGGTTAAGGCCTGAATGGGATTGTGGTCAGTGCTACCAAATGGCCTCTTTCTGCACTGTAGGATTCTATGATTCTATGACTGTTGTGTTGCTTCTCTGGGCTGCTGATGACCACAGGATACTTGCATTTGCAATTGCAGTTTACAGCAGTCAGAAGCACTCCAACAACACTAATTTCAGGATTAGACAAATTTCACACTACTTGCAGTAAGAACTCTACCAGAAGGTCAGCCATGAATTTGCAATATATGTGAATTTATATTCAATGCAACAAAAAAAGGGAGTTTCAATTACTGTATCGCTACATATAAACACTAATAGCGCAAATGTAAAACATGCACACTACATAGGAGCTGTCTGTAATTCAGACAGCAGACAAGCACCACTTATGAGATGCACATCATTTATCCGACTACAGTATTTATAAGGGGTATCAGAAAAGAAAATAATTCTCAGACAACAACACAGCTTGTCGAATCCATTGATTGACTCCCCTGTCAGGCTGGACATAAGAACATGGTTCAGTGCTGTTCAGCCTATGTGATACAATGTGCCCAGTTTCCAGTCTGTATAGCACCCGTAACACCGCAAGCCCTGACATGTGTATTGCTAGCTTTTGCTTGGCAAATATCACAAGTCACTAGAGATCAGTACAAAAGACAGGGTACCAACAGGGAAAAAAGGGGACTATTTTGAGAAAGATTGCGGCATTTCTGCAGCACCATTCCCGTCTCACAAGCCAACAGCTTTACATTGGTAGTGGAGCTAGTGCAAGAATTTTCCAGGAGATGTCCGATGTTAAGTGGATACCATGCTGCCATGATCATTCACTCATTCATCATCTGCAGTACTCAATGTGTCAGGCTTTGCTTTGAACTTTCAATTATTTACAAGGTGCTCCTGTCTTCTGCCTGCAAAAGGCCAATTAATCATGAGCAGGCATGGCCCTGGAATTCTACACAACTTCTGTGCAAGTACTAGTAAACAAGGGGCTCGGATGATACTTGATCAATGAGTCACTCTGACATTCTTACACTACAATCAATAAAATATACCACAGAGGGGAGATGAGGAGAATTTCTTTAGTGCAGTGACTTGTTATGATCTGGAATGCGTTGTCTGAAAGGCCAGTGGAAGCAGATTCAGAATTAACTTTCAAAAGGGACGTAGTTAAAAAAGGAAATATTTGTCGGGTAGATGGGGAAAAAGCTTTGCGACAGTTTTTTTGAAGAAACAGTGTAACCACAAAGGGCTGAATGGCCTCTTTCTCTGCTGTAAGTTTTTTTTAAACACGGCAGATCCACAATCCATGAGATATTTTATTGATCAGGTGTGCCTGATGGCTCATGGGACAGGTTTTACAATGAAAATTAATCAAATCGGGAGTGAGGGGGGGCATTTATCGCAGGAAATTAGGTAGATGGTGGGCCCTGCCCTCGCACTGTCTGCCCAATGGTGTCGGCAAGGAACCCAAGCCATTTTTACGACTGAATCTAATTTAAGTGTGAGCAGCCAAGCGCTAATCACACACCGTGGGGAGGACAACAGTTGATGGAGCAAATAATGTCAGGAGGGCAGCTGAAACATAAAGGTGGTACCTTAAAGGTGAGGTATGTTTGTCAATGATACATGACAAACTAAAGATACTGTGGCCCAACAGATATCACAACTTCAACCAGAGTGTTGATATTTCCTCATGCTGTGGTGGAAGTGTTTAAATAACAAGGCTGCAGAAGGATAGAAGTCTCATTTCTCTTTGGGCATCATTGGGTCCCCACTTTTATCAGTAGCAGTGGAAAGGAATGGCAGGATATGTAACTGTTGCAAGTGTTAGGAACTGGCAGCAGCGCAGGAAAAAAATGATCTCACCAAGACTGTTAAGAGTGCGCCCCTTCATCTCTCTCACTGTACAGCTCTTCATCTCACCGCATTCTCACTGCCTAACATTACCTTCCCTCACCACTCCATCCCCGAGTCCCAGTACTTCATTACATTTCTTTCTGTGCGTTCTCATGTCATCAAAATATAACACTGTCCCCACCTATTTCCCCACCTTGATCTTACTTGGTCAACATGTTTACTGTATCTGACTTCAATCTAAGGTTTCTTATTTCTCTTCCAGCCTCGTATGTTTCCTTTTTAACCTGAGGCAAACTATCCTTGCTGTCTCCAACAAGCCTCCATTGCCCTGACTACCTGAGGAATCCTCTTTTCCTCAATTTCTACCCCTCACAGATTCAGATTGATGTCAAAAACTAAACCTTAATTTACGAACTAATTCAAAATCATCCGCCATTTTTGCTGCCACTCTCGCCATTTTGCGCCTCTATCATTTCAAGTTGAAATTTTCCTCCCAGTTCCTGAAGTTCTAATGCTCTCCCTGTTCCCTTTTAGAGTCATAGAGGTTTACAGCATGGAAACAGGCCCTTTGGCCCAACTTATCCAATGTCATCCTTTTTTTTAAACCCCTAAACTAATTCCAATTACCCACACTTGGCCCGTATCCCTCTTTCTCCAAGTTTCATATACCAAGTGTTCTGCCAGGATTATTCTCTCCCTTCCCATTCTATCTTTTTCTTTTGCCTTTGTCATTGCTTCTCTCTCTTTCCTTTTGTTCTATTTATTTTTCTTTTGCCACTGCAATTACCTCCCTCTCTCAAATATCTTTTCTTTTCATTCTAATTCAAGCTGTCCCATTTCCTTTTCACGTTGCAACTGTTTCTTTCACAAATGAGTTTTAGCCAGTTCCAAGGCAGACTGTGTTTGTGTGTGAATGCTGAGCTATCGCTGAAATTATGTCTGCCTGCCTCGTCCCTTCAGGTACAGTCAACTGTGGCTTGTTCGCCAAATCAAAAACCTTTGTTTTAACTACCTTTTGTAAATCACTCAGTGTCATCTTCCACACTCAGGAAAGCTTTAGGCACTAAAAGAACTAATTTTCCACAAGGCACTCCCTATTTAAACTATCCGAATGCAACACCTAAAAAAAATCCAGGTCCCTAACACCCAGTAAAAATCAAATCCCAGAAAAGAGCCCAGAATTTTTCTTAGGATATCAAACAGGCAGCACCATAGCACAGTGGTTAGCACTGCTGTTTCATAGCTCCAGGGTCCTAGGTTCAATTCCTGGCTTGGGTCACTGTCGGTGTGGAGTTTGCACATTCTCCTTATGTCTGCATGGGTTATCTCTGGTTTCCTCCCACTGTCTAAAGATGTGTGAGTTAGGTTGATTGGCCATGCTAAAATTGCCCCTTACTGTCCTGAGATGTGTAGGTTATTGGGATAAGGGGGTACAGCCAGGGTGGGATTGTGGTTGGTGCAGACTTGATGGGTCAGATGGCCTCTTTCTGGGCTGTAGGGTTTCTATGATTCAAATCATAAACCCCAAGATATATTATGTAGCCAGACTGGACCCCAACAATTATATATTTTGGTGTTAGTGTGAGGATTAGATGTTTCACTCCAGGTGCGATTGGGGAGATTTTATCTAAACAAATTTTATTTAATAACACATTTTAATTCAAACAAATAAATTAACTCAACCCATAATAATTGAACAACATTTCAACATGACAAGCTACAAGTCTTAACTGCCAACTTATCACTATGAGCTCCAATCAAGTAACATTTCTCTTGTAGGCTTAACCTCTCTTTAAAGTTAATTAGCAAAACACAACATACTTTCTTTGACTCAGGTTACCAGGTTTGGAGCTTTCAGAAAGCTTTTACAGAGCGAGAGAGATAGACACTGCTTTCTCCTGGCAGCCCAGGTAGCAACTGCTTGCATGGGTGGCACAGTAGCACAGTGGTTAGCACTGCTGCTTCACAGCTCCAGGGACCAGGGTTCGATTCCCAGCTTGGGTCACTGTCTATGTGGAGTTTGCCCATTCTCCTCATGTCTGCGTGGGTTTCCTCCTTGTGCGCAGGTTTCCTCCCACAGTCCAAAGATGTGTGGGTTAGGTTAATTGGCCATGCTAAAAATTGCCCTTAGTGTCCTGAGGTGTGTAGGTTAGAGGGATTAGTGGGTGAATATGTAGGGATATGGGGGTAGGGCCTGGGTGGGATTGTGGTTGGTGCAGACTCAATGGGCTGAATCGCCTCTTTCTGTACTGTATGATTTCTATGAAAACGAAATTGGCTTTCCAGCAAGTTTGGCTCTTCCCATTAATCTAATGACTCTACCCTGTCAATCAACCTGATCAAAAATTCAGATGACTCTACGAAGCTAGCCTAAAATCCCAGGAGAACCTAAATAAACAAAAGGTCCATTAACTCTACAGGGTAACACATTCCAAGCTAAAATTGGTTATTTGGTTGCATGTTTACCAGACAAATCAACTCTTGTAACAAAACTCTGCTTCTTAAAGTAACCAGCCCTTACACATCAAATCAAGTATAGAATCCCTACAGTGCTGAAGGAGGCTTTTTGGCCTATCGAGCATACAGTGACAGCAATCCCACCCAGGCCCTATTCCCATCCCAGATATTTACCTTGATAATCCTCCAACATGAAGGGGCAATTTAGCATGGCCAATCAACATAACGTGCTCATCTTTGAAGTTTGGGAGGAAACCGGAGAAAACCCACACAGACATGGGGAGAATGTGCAAACTCCACGCAGACAGTCACCTGAGGCTGGAATTGAACCCAGGTCCATGCAACTGAGACATCACCGCCTAATCACTGTGTGCCACCATGCTGCCCTGTGTATCAAAATAGTACAGCATTTTCACACAGACAATTGCTTCACTGACAGAGGGTCAAACACTCCCCACCTTCACTCTCAGAAGATGCACTGACACTGGCTGATCCCTGGGATGAAGGAGTTATTCAATGGGGAAATTGGAACAGATTGGTTGATACCCATTGGAGTTTGAGAGAATGAGAAGTGATCTGATTGAAATACATAAGATCCAGAGAGGACTTGACAGGATAAATATCGAGAGGATGTTTCCCCTTGTGGGGGAAACATAGACCTAGACAACAAAGATTAAATATTAGGTGTCTTCCATTAAAGACTGAAATGAAGAGGAGCTTTTCCTCTCAGAGGGTTGTTGGGTTGTAGAATTCTCTTTCCCGGACACCCATGTGGGCTGAGTCATTGGATATATTCAAGACCAAGTTAGATTTTTGATCAACGTGGGAGTCAAGGGATACATAGAAACACTGAAATTAGAAACAGGAGTAGGCCATTCAGCCCTTTATTCAACATGATCATGGCTGATTCTCTATCTCAACGCCACACCCCCATTCTCTCTTCATACCTTTAGAGTCTAGCAATCTCTTTATTTCCTCCTTAAATATATTTAGTGATTTAGCCTCCACAGTCTTCTGTGGTAAAGAATCTCACATCTTCTGTGTTTCTCCTCATCTCACTGCTAATTGACCTACCCCATATCTTAAGATTGTGACCCCTTGTTCCAGATCTCCCGAGTCAGAGGAAACAACACCTCTGCATCCAGTCTGTCCAACCCCGTCAGAATTTTATACGTTTCAATTGAATCTCCTTTCACTCTTTTAAATTCCAGTGAATAAAGGCCCCGTCGATCCAATCCCTGCTTGTACAACAATCTCAGGGATCAGTCTGGTGAACCTTCACTACACCCACTCCGTCCTTACATAAGAATCCCTACAGTGCAGAAGGAGGCCACTCGGACCATCGGGTCTGCACTGACCCCTATTCCTGTAACCCCATGTATTTAACCCCACTAATCTCCCTGACACTAGGATCAATTTAGCATGGCCTATCCATCTAACCCATACATCTTTGGACTGTGGGAGGAAACCGGAGCACCCAGCGGAAACCCACACAGACACAGGGAGAATGTCCAACTCCACACTGATAGTCAGGCTGGAATTGGACCCAGATCCCTGTTGCTGTGAGGCAGCAGTGCTAACTACTGTGCCACCATGCCACCCCAAAACTGGAGGCCAAAACTGCGCATAATATCCTGATGTGGTCTCACCAAGCTTGGGGGGGGGGAAGGGGGCGGGTTGTTGCACAAACAGAATAGTGGAACAGTCTTGAGGGGCTGAATGGTCTACTCCTGTTCCAAGTTCTGAGGTTCGCGCATGCTGTGCCTCTTCCAAGCACCAGGACACAAATCCACACCCCATGTGGGATAAATTGTTAGCGATGTGGGCACTGAATGGTTCAATATCGGTGAAAAGTGCTGAGCAGCAAACAGGCCAGTGGAAAGTTTATTCAAACCCAGCTCTCCCAATGAGAGCAGAGCAAACTTTATGTGCTCAATCTTTGCAAGAAAAATACTTTCTAGGCATCAGAAATGGATCAATGCATTGCCAGAGAGCTCCTGCAATCATTCAGAGAGGGTAGATTGGGAGACTGTGAAGGAGAACGCTCTCAATGGACACATGGCCTTTCAACTCTGCACTCACTCAACCAAGGAGTGTGTGCCATCAGTCACCTGTTTAATCCAACGTGGACGGAGACAGTCTGACATCCCCTGTGGCAGCCAGCGAGCATCCTGAGATAAAGAGGCTCAAAGCTGCACTGATCTCCACTACAACAGGCAAGAAAAGAAAGACCCCAGTCTGGCCTAAACCATGTTACGGCCAATGAAGTACTTGTTAAAATGTGGTTACTGTTGTAATGTAGGAATGTTACCTTAAGTCTCTGGGCCCCTTCTCCAAGAGCTGTAGGAATGTTGTGGGGTACAAACAGAAGTGGGAGGGGGAAGGTTACTGCAAGCACAGCTTCTTCTCATTGCTTTCCGTCCAGCTGCTGCTCTTTGGCTCCTTCACCTTCCTCAGGAAACCATTGTCGGAAAAAAACCCATCTGGTTCACTAACATCCTTTAGGGAAGGAAATCTGCCGTCCTTACCTGGTCTGGCCTACATGTGACTCCAGAGCCACAGCAATGTGGTTGACCTTCTGAAATGGCCTAGCAAGCCACTCAGTTGTATTAGCATTCCAAGGAGACAGCTCACCATCACTTTCTCAAGGGCAACTAGGGATGGGCAATAACTGCTGGCCGGCCAGAGATGTCCCTGAATGAATTGAAAGAAATGTTTGTGGGAGCATGCTGTGTGTGAATTGGCTGCTCTGTTTCCTGCAGGCAGGCCACATTACGTTGAGACAGCCTGAGGCCCCGAAAGGCGGTTATATATATTTTTAATAAATTAACACAGATGCTCTTAATAAACTATGTTGTGAGCTGAGCAGCAGAGCAAATGGAGTAATTCGATAAGTCAATGTGCCGAAACTATTCATATCACAGCTGTCTGAGTTTGACAAGCACATAACAGCATTGTAGCAGCGTAAAATTTAATTGTTTGCTCTTGTCAGAAGTAAAAACCCATCTTTTTTATTTGTATTGAGCCTAGGTCACAGTCTCAGTTTCAGACAATAAAATGGGCTGAAATGAGGATAATGAAAGCGTTGGAATAGTTTGGAATGCCTGAAAATAGAGTCCATTCAATAAACGTCTACACTGTGGCTGGAAAATATCCCAAAGCTTATTCCGAATCTGTCCACTTCATAATTTCAGATCAATGATTCACCCCAACTTCCTCCATCTATTTAAGAAGAAATCCATAATGATCGCTCTAATGTAACTAGCTGTGAATAATTCATGCGCTTACCTGCTTCACTGGATGTCTCTCGGCACTCCTCAGTCATAACAGAGAACTCCTCTCCACAATCATATTGGATCCTGGCTATTAACTCATGGAGATGTCTGTAAAGTGTTTCATTCTGGATGAAGGAAGAAGTATGATGGTGGAGGTGGAGGGGCAGAAGCAGTAGCGCAATTTCGGACCTGAACAAAGCAAATACAGTTTGCCTCATATATTTTGACCGTTGCAGGAAATAATGTCTTTAATTCCAGAGAATTAAACATTCTTTCCTTCGTAGATCCTTCATCCTTGGACAATATTCCTCATGGAAAATTAATTTGGATAATCTTAATCCTTTCCCCAAGGACAGTAGCCCACAGCACATGCTTCCCTTTAATTTATCTTTAATTGGAACTAATTTGGCAACTTGATTCGGGAGGACAGATGGTGCAGGAGAAACTGTAACAGTTGCAGTAGAGCAGCAAAAGGCACTGTTTTAGGATGAGAGTGAAAGACAAGTTGCTGAGGTCACTTAGCGGGAGCTTAAATTATGTTTAGCTGGTAGTCTACCTAATTAGTGAGTGTGTGGTGCTGACAATGGGTATGAACTAGCACATTTCCAGTTCCAGCATTTATCATGTTGAAGGTCTTGCTCCACACGTAGTTCCATCACTTGATATGTGCTTTGTGCAGAGTCAGTGATGATAGAATTCATTATGTCCACCAGCGAAATTATATTGCCGACAGTTTCACAGTTACACAGGAGAGTCAATCCATGGAGAGGCTTCTTTCCAAAATGCATTTTTTCAATCAAGCCATGGACTCAATCATTTCAAATACAGAGTCAAATGCAGAGGACAAGAGATTTATTGATCTGATTTGATTTATTATTGTCACATGCATTGGTGTACAGGAAAAGTATTGTTTCTTGTGTGCTAGAATGAATGTATTCAAGAGGTGAATAGATATAGCACTTGGGGCGAATGGTTATGGGGGGAAAAGCCAGATTAAGCTATTGAGTTGGACAATCAGCTTGAAGGGCCAAATGGCCTCCTCCTGCTCCTATCTTCTACATTTCTATGTTTAAAGCATACCATTCATAGAGAAGGAAAGAAGAGCTTGCAGAATATAGTGTAACACTATAGTGTAATATAATTTTAGAGAGTGGCATGGTGGCACCGTGGTTAGCGCTGCTGCTTCACAGCGCCAGGGATCCAGGTTCGATTCCCAGCTTGGGTCACTGTCTATGTGGAGTCTGCAAATTCTCCCCATGTCTGCGTGGGTTTCCTCCAGGTGCTCTGGTTTCTTCCCACAGTCCCAAAGACATGCTGGTTAGGTACATTGACCTGAACAGGTGTTTGAGTGTGGCAACTGGGGGAATTTCACAGTAACTTCATTGCAGTGTTAATGTGAGCCTTACTTGTGGCTAATAAATAATAAAAAATATAGCGCAGAGCGCACACAGAAAAATATAAAATAGGTCCATTCAAAAGTCTGATGGCAGCAAGGAAGAACCAAATCTTTAAGAGATTGAAATAGAACATTCGTAATGAGTTTAAAAGAAATAGAATATAGTTTTAATATAAGAACATAAGAAATAGGAGCAGGAGTAGGCCATCTAGCCCTTTGACCCTGCCCCGCCATTCAATAAGATCATGGCTGATCTGTCGTGGCTCAGTTCCACATTCCCGCCCTCTCCCCATAACCCTTAATTCCCTTGCCTATCAAAAACCCATCAACCCGCGTCTTAAAAATATTTAGCGAGGCAACCTCCACCACTTCAACGGGCAGAGAATTCCAGAGATTCACCACCATTTGAGTGAAGAAGTTCCCCCTCAACTCCGTTCTAAACCGCCCCCCCCCCTTTATCTTGAGGCTGTGCCCCCTAGTCCTACTGTCCTTTCTGAGCAGGAAGAGTCTCTCCACCTCTATCCTATCCATCCCATTCATCATCTTATACGTCTCAATGAGATCTCCCCTCATTCTTCTAAACTCTAAAAGTTTAAAAACTTTTTTTTTAAAGTGTACAGTGAGAGTAAAAGATAAAATCAGAGGGAATGCTGGGGACAGCTCACAGGAAGTTGCCATAATCTGGCGCCATATTGAATCTTGGCGTGATGTTCTCTTTTCTTTTAGCCACTGAATCCTGATCTGCCGCACCTATTCCTGTTGTTTCCCTTATTTTACCACCTTATTCGACCTGCACAAATTACAAATTGTCATCTTTTGTACTTTTGCCCAGCTGCTCTTAAGCAGGGTTAATCTTACCTGCACTGTGTCAGTCACCTTTGGAGATTTGATTTCATGCCTGAAAGGTGATGACCTGTGCTGAAGCAGAATGAAGGCACCAGCTCCCTCCCCTCTGTCTCTCATCCCAATTCATGTTCTCCCAGTGTGAGTCCAAACATTGAGTCGACAATATCCAAAAAAAAACCCAAATCAAACTTTATGATTGTTTAACAAAAGAATGGTGAAATTGAAGGAAATGCCACTAACAATAGCTAGAACAGTTAATGGAAACAGGCTTAAGATGCCTTTAAATATCTTGGGGGAGTAGAAACACAGAATGACAGAATTGTTGTGGTGCAAAAGAGGCCATTCAGCCCATCATGCTTACATCAGCCCGCCAAATGAGAGCAGGCCATTCTCCCACTTTTATCTCATATCCTTACACATTGCTTCTAAATTTAGTTATAACAGTTCTAAAGTTTACTTATTAGTGTCACAAGTAGGCTTGCATTAACACTGCGATAAAGTTACTGGGAAAATCCTGTAGTTGCCACATTCTGGCACCTGTTTGGGTACACTCAGGGAGAATTTTTTTAGCATGGCCAAATATTCCTAACCAGCATGTCTTTCAGACTAAGGGAGGAAACTGGAGCACCCGGAGGAAACCCACACAGGCACAGGGAGAAGGTGCAGATCCGCAAAGACACTGACCCAAGCCGGGAATCAAACCCGGGTCCCTGGCATTGCCCTAATTAGGCTGTATGTTCATAAAATTGTGTTGGCCGATGTATTTACTGCAATATCTGCTTTTGCTAGCACAACTGAAATTGTGAGAAAATGGATTGATAAATTGCACGCAGCAGGTTCTGGACTCACCTCCCTTCCCTCCTAGCCAGACAGCCTCAGTGCTGACAGAAAGCTGAGATGGGTTAACACATTCAAACAAACAGCTCTTTGCAAAATTGATCGACGGACGCCAGCAAGTTGCCAGGCAACCTCAATACATGTTGGGGTAGAGAAGTTAGTTTCACACTGACCACAGAATCCCCTGAGGTGAAATTGGTGGGAATTCCACCTTAGAGCAAGGGAAAGAAAGTGTTGAAGATGCAATTGCGCAGTATTTGCAATAACAAGTCCAGTTCTGATGCTCCACCATGAATGGCATATTAGCAACTGCCCAGATAACCCTCATCACCTCTTCTGGACTTCTATATTTTTGCGCCCTGAAGTGGTGTTTCACTGGAGACCCCTAGAGCTTTTCTCCACTGAAATCTTCCTTAAAACCCACCTTGTGCGTCACCTGCCCTTACGTCTCCTTATGTGGCTGGTGTCAAATTGATATTGATAATATCCCCATGAGGTTCTCTTGGATGTTTTAACCTGTTAATGACATTATATAAATGCAAGTAGTTGGGTAGAATCTATTCATGCCAGTGGAATTTTCTGGTCCTGTTGCAGTGAACAGAAATGTGGTTAGGCGCCAACTTCTTCATCCTCGCTTGCGGGTGTGAACGGCTGATAAGATCACGCCCTTTGCTTTTCTCCATCCAGGGACTTATTTTCCACACATCCTGTCTCCATTTTTGGATCCATGAAAAGTTTGCTTCCGAATGCTGTTGGATTATATCCAGTGTTACATTTGTCTCAAGCTCCTGGCAGCTCATTGTCAATAAAGGAGTACATTCTAAAAGCAGGCATTCTCTGTGGAAGGATGGTACCATAGACGCGGATGTTTGACAGCCAGCATCCCATTTTCAATGTGTCACCCAGGTATAAAATAGTATTGGTTGCGGATTATCCGCCCTTTACAGAAACAATTAAGTTTTCATTTACATTAAAATGGGTATGTCATCTTCAAAGAGCAATTTTATACTCAGCTAGCAAGTTTAAAATCTATCCAATATCTCTGGTTAGTCATAAGTAGACAGTAATGAGGGAGCTCAATGTTAAACACTTGCCTTCAACATTAGATTTATATTGCAGCTATTAATTGGATCCTGTTATCTGCCGGTTGCAATGTAACTCCAGCAAACCCTTGTTAAATTCATGCATAATTCTCTGATTCTGACCAGTGGCCAGGTGTAGCATTGACAGTTCTCTACGCATCTGTGTCGCACCATATGTACAGTTACATCCCGCAGCAGTTAAGAGTTTATTGTTTGCAAAGCACAGTGTCTGCTTCAACAACCATAACTATAGTTAAGAAAGCCCACCAATGCCTCTACTTTCTCAGAAGACGAAGGAAATTTGGCATGTCAGCTACAACTTTCAACACCTTTACAGATGCACTATAGAAAGCATTCTTTCTGGCTGTATCGCAGCTTGGTATGGTTCCTGCTCTGCCCAAGACCACAAGAAACTACAAAAGATCATGAATGTAATCCAATCCATCACATAGACCAGCCTCCCATCCATTGATTCTATCTACACATCCCACTGCCTTGGCAAAGCAGCCAGCATAATGATGTACCCCGCGCACCCCAGACATTCTCTCTTCCACCTTCTCTAGTGTATCCAGGAAGATATGAAAGTCTGAGGTCACATACCAACCGACTCAAGAACAGCTTCTTCCCTGCTGCCGTCAGACTTTTGAATGGACCTACCCTGCATTTGGTTGATCTTTCTCTACATCCTAACTATGACTGTAACACTGCATCCTGCACGCACTCCTTTCTTTCTCTATGAACGCTATGCTTTGTCTATATAGCGTGCGAGGAACAGTACTTTTCACAGTATGCTAATACATGTGACAATAATAAATCAAATAAATCAAATTATAGCTGAATTTTTAAGTTTGCAAAGAGTTGACATTTTACCCCAGCCAATTCGAACTGGTGTGACCCGCCCACCTTCTCGCTGCAATATTTTGCTCGGGTGTCTGTTCAGCTCCTGCCTCCCAAGTCACACGACCACATCTAATGCGCAACATCGTTACAGTCCTGGGATTTAGATGGCAATTTAGTCAAGAAAGTTCATCTTTGGAAGCTGCTTATCGATGAAACATGAGGTGTCATCTGTTCTTAGGAGAACATCAGGCAAGGGGACACTCCTGGGTCCTGACCCCACATGGGTCAAAGGTGAGCTAATAAGAGAATCTTACTAGAGATGGCCCAATGAAGAGGTCACCTTCTTGTTTGCTGTCCAATTAGGGATGGTGAGATAAGTGCACAGGACATCATGGACCATTCCAATGGAGTCTGATAGCTCCCACTGTGAGAGTGGTACTGAGGGCCGGACTGATGGATGGGCAGCAAGGCACTGTAGGTGCCACCAGTGTCCATGGAGCACCTGAAAAGAGGAATGAATGTGGCTGGTGGAAACACTTATCTCCACGACTTCAGTGCTCAGAGGCAAAGTAGGTGCAAATGGCAGCCTTGCCATCTGCAATGCCTGAGCTCCCCTGCAGCCTGAATATTAACGATGCACTTTACCTGTGATTCCACTTCCTTTAACCTGCTGGGTTGTGGGTTGTGGGGGTGGGGGGGGGGGATGTTGTTGGCAAGGTGGGGGGATGGCTGCTACAGCAGGGGGTCCATGAATCTTTCTAAAGGTCACCCACCATTGATGCCACCTCCTTTAACCTGCTGGCAAATTGAAAACTGCTGTGAATTAGCAACAGAACAAAGATTATTGAGAGTCAGAGGAATTGAGATGCCAAAAGAGAATATTGTGGAATTGTAAGAGGTTCAACAGATGGTACAGAGTCAGGTGCAGAAGAAACAGACTGTATTACTTTATGATTTGAACACAAAGGTGTAAAAAGTCTTGTCTCTGATTGTAATATACTCCATTTTAGTTGGTTAAAACCCTCCTTAAAATAAAATCTGGTTCTGCAAATGGCTTCTGAATAATACTGATGAAATTTCTGACCACCTCCTGCAGATTTAGAAATTTGAGGGTAACAGGTGGGTGGCACAGTGGTTAGCGCTGCTGCCTCACAGCGCCAGAGACCCAGGTTCAATTCCTGGTTTGGGTCTCAGTGCCTACGTGGAGTTTGCACGTTCTCCCCAAGTCTGCGTGGCTTTCCTCCAGGTGCTCTGGTTTCCTCCCACAGTCCAAAGATGTGTGGGTTAGGTGGATTGGCCATGCTAAATTGTACCTTAGTGCGAGGGGGACTAGCTAGGGTAAATGCAAGCGGTTGTGGGGACAGGGCCTGGGTGGAATTGTGGTAGGTGCAGACTCGATGTGCCAAAAGGCCTTCCTTTGCACTGTAGGATTCTATGATTCTAGGTAACATTATCTAAGAATAACCCAAATGAAGTAACCTGAGTTCTTGGACATAAACTTTGCTGATCTGAGGTTCTACCCTGCCAATCTATTACAAGATTTCTTGAATCCATGAGATTACAATGGTAGAATTGACTAGGAGTGAGCGTGTCAGATTGGTCACTGACAGGTCCATCTGTCATTTTTCACTGTAAGTATCACAGGTTTAGATCATTTGTAATAAAAGGAATAAGTGAAACAAAATTTTGTTTTGTCCAATGTTCTAATTATGCTGCTCCAGCCATTATAGAGATTGTCACATCAGAGCTTGTGACAAATGGACAAAGCCCCTGTAACTCTTAGGCAGTGCCTGGGGATTGGGGATTGAACCCAGTTCAGTGGGTTCTGAGGTGGTTGGTAAGTCCAATGTGTGATCTGCAGACTCTGCTACGTGTGGAGCTGGTGGTGTCTGAAGGGTTGGGTCGATGGATTGCTTAGTGCATTCCCTCCAACATCTCGATTTTCTTTCTGTGCGCTCTTGTTGAAGTCTCGCGATGTGTTTAGTGCCTTTCCCGTTGAGCCTTCTCCATTGTGATTGGTCACAAGTTAAAGACTCCCAAATGCAAGAGTGTTTGACCTTTTCTCTGAGGATATCCTTAATGTGTTTCTGCTGTCCTCCTGGGAGTTTCCTGCCACGATCATGTTCCAAGTAGAGCAGTTGCTTCGGAGTCTGGAGTCAGGTATACAAACAACATGTCCCACCCGGTATACAAACAACATGTCCCACCCGGCTTTGGGTAATTAGCTCCTCAATGATGGACAGGTTGCCTTGGGAGAGGACACTACAGGTGGACCACTTTTTTTGCTATTGGATTTGAAGGATCTTCAGAAGGCACAGCTGGCGCTACTTCTCCAGTGCTTTGAGGTGCTTGTTTGCAGTTGTTCAAATCTCTGAAGCATCTGGGTGCTTGGTAAACTATAACCATAGTCTCAGACTTGAGATCCTAGTTCTCAAATACTCTGTGCTTCTGCTGGCTAAAGGCTGAACAGGCATACTGTTGGCAATGATGAATTTCATCATTATATCTGCCCTCATCAAGGGGAGGCTCCCAAGATGTAGAAAATTATCCCTTTTTCCAGGATCTCCCTGTTGATTGTAATTATTGGAGGAGGCGTTTTTCTGTGGGAGTTAGTTGAAAGACAGTCTTAGTGTTTTGAGTGAGAAGTGATCAGCAGTGACCTGGAGCTCAGTTTCTGAGTGAGTGCTCGCATAACCATCACCTGCGTACTGAAGCTTGGGGTGGGGGGTGGATTTTAGTTTTGGACAGAAATTAATAAAGTAATTGCCAAACTGCTTTATATTTTTATGTGGCTCTTTATTCCATTTTTTTTAAAAAAAAGAAAATAAGTAATCAAAAAAATGACCTACAGGCTTTCTGTTAAGCATCAGGCTGGTATTATTTGAGGAAGTGACTGAAATGTTCAATAAGGAAATCCACGATGGATGCAGTTTACATGGACTTTCAACATGTCTTTAACACCCCAGAGATAATTTTAGTTGATTAAAGTGTTTGTGAAAAGGGGAAGGAGATCAAATCGGATTTTAAAAGGGAAGGACAGAAGGGAAAACACAGCAAGTCATGGCAGTTTCTCAGAGAGGTGGCAAGTGGATTGGTAATATTCCACAGGCTTCTGTTGTGGAGCATTTTGTGTTTGTGTAATGTTTGTCAGTGACTTGAATAAAAGGCCTGGAGGAAATGCTGCCTAACCTTGCTAATGATATTAAAATAGATGGCACGATAAATAACTGAGGAGCAAACTAGAATTTGATCGAGAATGGGCAGAAAAGTGGCAGATGGAATCCCATGTCAGTAAGTGTGAGGTATACATTTTGATTTAAAAATATGCAGTAATTATACTTTAAATGGAAGAAAGCTGAGCAATGTGGAAGAGGAGAGAAATGTAGGGCTTCAGGAATAATTCTTTGTTGTGTCGTATGGCAGCATTATTTTCTTTAATTCCCTATTTGTTAAAGTTCCCTTTTTAGAATCAGGAGGAGTTACCTCCAAAAGAGATCCCATGAAAACTCCTTAATGGCAGCTAGGAAGACAGGAGGCCCAACAATACTCATTGTTCTCATGGCAAACATCTTTTTGTTCCTCTTGTTGATGAAACAGTGTCATTTGAATAGAGAGGTAATTTTTTTTTACCAGTTGCTCTGCATGTGCATGGGGGGTATATGATAAACCATTGTCTAGTTTCTGTCTAAAAGCTACAATGGATTGAGTATGTGCCAACCCAGGTGGACCTCCAGTTAGAGGAATTGCTCCATTTATTCTGGTGGATCACACGTCATTCCTTAAGTGGCCAGGGTGGGGATCAATAGGTTCACGTAATGCGTCATTGCTGGAACAGAGAGGAATAGATGGCAATATATATTATATAGATGGAGTTGAGGGGGTTGAGCTATGAGGAGAGGCTGAATAAACTGGGCTTGTACTCGTTAGAGTTTAGAAGAATGAGGGGAGATCTCATTGAGACGTATAAGATGATGAATGGGATGGATAGGATAGAGGTGGAAAGACTCTTCCCGCTCAAAAAAGACAATAGGACTAGGGGGCACAGCCTCAAGATAAAAGGGGGGCGGTTTAGAACGGAGTTGAGGAGGAACTTCTTCACTCAAAGGGTGGTGAATCTCTGGAATTCTCTGCCCGTTGAAGTGGTGGAGGCTCCCTCGCTAAATATTTTTAAGACGCAGGTTGATGGGTTTTTGATAGGAGAGGGGATTAAGGGTTATGGGGAGAGGGCGGGAAAGTGGAACTGAGCAGCGACAGATCAGCCATGATCTTATTGAATGGCGGGGCAGGCTCGAAGGGCTGGATGGCCTACTCCTGCTCCTATTTCTTATGTTCTTATGTTCTTATGTTCTTAAAACATGTCATGCTTTGGGAGTTCAGGTGATGAGTTCTATTGGCAGTTTATATTGGCATGAATTGAGTTAGAACAGGAATAACCAGCTCCAAGGTTGATTTGACTTATGCCTGAACCAGTTTGTTGTTATAATTCTATGACTGCAAACAGGAAGGTGGATTTCAGTCGAATGGACAAAACTCTCTTTTCCACATTGGGCTTCATTGTGGCGTATCCTTCCTTTGCTAATTAAGAGTTGGATTTTCTTAGTATGTGAGAATTTCTAGCTCAGTGTAACAAGGCAATTTTTAATCGATTGCAAAATCTGCAATTTCACCACTTACTATTCCATGTTAAAGGCTTTATACTCGATGGTTTAATTGCAGGAAATTTCTATTCGGCAGCAGCCATATAATTTAGCAGATGCATGCTATTAAAACCTACTACTCTGTCTCTCTTAAAATAACTGGAATTGCCCAACATGTAATGATGGCATTTTAGAAAATGTTGATATGGTTGGCAGTCTTTGAGGATGGATGTTTTTTAGCTATTTAGTATTGCTGTTTATTTTAGGGGAATAACTTACACATCTAGTTATGGTGGCACCAGCACTTTCTAAAGGTATTATATCCTTACAAAGTAGGGCTTTTATATATCCTGATGGCCAATGCTGAGCATTATTCTAGCTACTGATGTACGTATTCTCACAGTAACCGTGGACTTCCTCAAACCAAACGCTTTCATAACTTGACCAAATGTGTTTGATTCTTAGTCTTACGCTAGATTACTTAGATTGAACAGACAGGCCATAGAGAGAGTTAAAGAGTAATAGAGGTTTACAGCATGGAAACAGGCCCTTCAGCCCAATTTGTCCATGCTGCCCAGTTTTTAGCACTAAGCTAATCCCAATTGCCTGCATGTGGCCCATATCCCTCTATACCCATCTTCCCCATGTAACTATCTAAATGCTTTTTAAAAGACAAAATTGTATTCGCCTCTACTAATACCTTTGCCAGCTCATTCTAGACACCCACTCTTTGTGTGAAAAAATTGCCCCTTTGGACCATTTTGTATCTCTCTCCTCTCACCTTAAACCTATGCCCTCTAGCTTTAGAATTCCCCAGCTTTGGGAAAAGATGTTGACTATCTAACTGATCTATTCCCCTTATTATTTTATAGACTTCTATAAGATCACCCCTAAGCTACTCTCTAGGGAAAAAAAATGGTTTAATACCCAACAACACACACTGCCTGGGATCATTCAGAAAGGGAGAGTGCTACAATCAGTGTAATCATGACCCAGCATTAGCATACACCCCACTCCCAGCAGAGGAAGGAAGGAAAATGTTTAATCTTTGTTGCAGGAAATTGGACCAACTTGAGGGCTAATGTTGGTCAAGCTTGGTTGTGCCTGTGACTGCTGATTGGAATATCACATGACAGGGTAGAGGAGGGAAAATTGACATCAGGGCAAATCTTCCCATTCTGCTGCCATGGGAATCGTAGCAGATGAGGGGAGAACCATGGAAAGGTCCGTTGACCTCAGGTGGGATTTTCCAGTTTCCTGGCGAGACCGGCCAAAAGATCCCACCCATGATCTGCCATGGTTTGTTTGAATCCTATCTAATTGTGGAGGTGCGCTTTGAATAGTTATAGGCATAGTTATAGCCTCTTGTGTGGGTGACTAGTGCAGCATCATCAGGAGTTTCCTGATCAGGATATGAGGTGTTGCTGTCTTGCCTTTCAGTCTTGATAGATTGTAGATCTTGCAATCTGATCGAGTGTGCAAGTAGATTCTTATATCTGCAGGAAAGTAAAGATTGGGAGTTTAGGCAGGAAGATGCCACATAGAGTGGGAGCTAGGACACAGCCCTGTATCACTCCATTCTTCACTCTGAACCTGTCGGAAATGGAGCCAATGCATATTGTCATGGAAGGAGTGGCTGAGACTGAGGAGAGTTTCTGGACATATTTCCCTCAAAATCTTGTCTAATCCTCCTCTGCTGACCCTGTTCAAGCTTTCCTGAGCACTACAAAATAAAGAGGATACCCTCAAATGGAAGAGCTCCAAAGTGTGTTAGCATTGGTCAAACTGAGGTGGTGTCAGTGGATCAGGCACACCCACAGGATTGGAGATGGGCGCTTTTCAAATTCTGACATAACCGCAGGCAGATCACCCTGAGGGGTGTCCACGACTCTGCTACTGGGATGCTTGAAATCATGAAACGTAGGCCCGAAAAATCGACTCTCACGTCTGTCAGTCATTAGCTGATGAAAGAAGAAGGTGGCAACACCTCCTGTGGGACATATCGCCACAGTGACCAGTACCTACAGCAATTTGGCAGCAGGTGCCAATGTGGAAAACCCACAATGACACTGGATAGCTTCATGTGTGGTGGCAGACATGGCAACAACAGCCCCTCAAGGATAGACCTCTTAAACCTTCAGTGCGGTGCACCACATGAAGATCCCCCAACCTAAATAGAATGTTTGCTGCACATACATCAGCTGTCTAGATAGAAAGAGATTTGAATAGTCCAGGAGAGGTGGATGCTCTGTAGTCATCCACCTTTCAAGCTGCAAAAAGATAGACGGAGGATGGCCAGCAGTCTGCAAGAACAGAAACATTACATCGCCTTGAAATCCTTTAAACATTTTGATTTGATTTATTATTGTCACATGTACTAACATACGGTGAAAAATATTGCTTCTTGCACGCTCTACAGACACTCATACCACTCATAGAGAAGGAAACAAGAGAGTGCAGAATGTACTGTTACATTCGTAGCTAGGGAATAGAGAAAGGTCAGCTCAATGTAAGGTAGGTCCATTCAAAAGTCTGACAGCAGCAGGGAAGAAGTTGTTTTTGAGAAGGTTTGTATCTCAGACTTTTGTATCTTTTTCAAAATGGAAGAAGGGAGAAGGTTGGGGCAAGTGGGAGCCTTAATTATTCTGGCCGCTTTGCCAAGGCAGAGGGAAGTGTAGACAGAATCAATGGATGGGAGGCTGGTTTGTGCGATGGATTGGGCTACATTCATGGCCTTTTGTATTTCCTTGTAGTCTTGAGCAGAGCAGGAGACATGCCAAGCCGTGATACAACCAGAAAGAATGCTTTTCATGTAAATATTGGTGAGAATCATTTCATATGAAACACTGCTTTGTTGCCACTGAGCCGAAAGGGTTAAAGTGTTCGCGATGATGCATTTTCTCCTAATCAGCATCTGCAAGCCCAGTGTGGTTTTACTCATTTTCCTAAAGGGCCGGGCAGTCTAACGCTCCCCAAAACTAGACAGAACTGGTTGTCACCCAACACTGGCAGCTGCGTATCTAGTCGGAGTGATTTACAATGATGTGTCACTACCACAAACGTAATAAATTCCTTTTTCTTTCCTTGTGTCTCTCTGCAGAAAACAATGAATTATGAAGATAATAAAGTTTTAGTGTTGATGATCCTGACACTTCGAAGGACAGTGGACTTTCCTTTGATCCCCATAACACTTGAGTTTTTTGACCACTAAAACAAACGGCCTCCATCTGAAACTATAACAAATGTAATTTTCTTCTTGCACTGTTGATGGTTTCATTACCCAGTGTCCTGATAATTTATTGCAGCGAGATTATCCTCTCTAACTTGAACGGTTAAAAACAGCAAACAAATCCCCAAGTAGGCTGCAGCTGGGGCCTACAGTCACACTGTTTTGTTTTCTTAATTTAAACTCGTACCTTCAACTTTTCTCATTGGAAAGAACAGCTTCTTTTGGGATTGTTGAGATAAGAAATTGTGGGGTGTTCTTATTTCCTTGACGCTCCCAGTGATCTGGAGCTCTATTAGGCACCCTGTTCGTTCCCTCTGGGGACAAGGGTAGGCATATTACAATATAGCTAGATAAGGCAGGGTAACCTAGCGATAATTACTGCAGGGAATTAACACTTAATGAGGCAGTGGTGAATTTTATGCTGGATTACAGGACAGAGCTAATTAAAGTATGAGGCAATAGCTTGGCGCTTTAATTAGTTCAAACTTCACTATTCCAGCATAAAACTTGCTGAATCAATTACTGGAGCTATTAATACACGGTTGGCAAAGAGCAGTTTTAAAACAGGTTTTACATAAATTGTATTTGCTCTGTGCTTATTGCTCTGGTAGCTCAGATATTTTAAGTTTAGCTTTCGAGACACTGTTTTACTGTTCTCTTTTCTTAGGGCCATGCCTTTAGAATTCTTTCTCCTGGTCCTACTTTCTTTTCAATTTCTTAAGTGCAGGGATAGGGCTACATCCCTCTGCGCTAAGAGTGCCTCCTGCACGGCGCATTCGCTGACTGTACAATGCACAGGGCTTTGAGCACTGGGGAACTGTTACGCGTGAGATTTACGAGGAGAGAGTGAGAGGTGGAGTGCAACACCCTTTCAAACATATGGAGGGAAGATTTTTATTTTCTCCTGCGAGCTAAGCGTAGCAAAATCGTAAACGCGCTTATAAAGGACGGGTTTACGATTTCACTAAACTTCGTGCTTAGGGGAAATCTTTCCCCACGGAGCTGTTCTTTCAGAGTGAGGAGTCAGCGAAATGCACTTTGAAACCAAAATGAGTGAGCTGCCCCCCCCCCACCCCGACTCCCCCACCCCTTTGTAGGAAGGAGGCTGGGCAGGAGAAAACACTGTGTTATAGGGGTGGTGGGGGGAGGGCAGGGCCAGTGCAGGGGGATTTCTGAATGCATGGGCAAATATAGGCACACAGCTTTCACGGCCTTTAGTTATGTTACAGTCTTGTGAATGGAATGGTGCAGCCAAGCAGAGGGTAGGAACTGAGAGAATGAGCTCCTCGCCACTGAGGCAAGTAATTACAGCCGCAATTAATATTTTATGAACCGTTGTTAAAAGCTGAAATCAGTTCGTTAACATTTAATGTTGAAGAAATTATTCATTGTAAACAAATATACACAAGAAAATTGCAAAACAAAATATCCAGGTGGAATCCAAACCTAACTATTTAATAACTCTGTGCAAATCTAACGAATTCTCGTTGAGTCTCGTATAATCCAAGGACATCTTTGTACATTTTGCATCGACAGACTTTGGGAAATAATCGGCTGGGGGTGCAAATGATTATTTAGGTCCAGTGTGGATAACTCTTTCGTAGATCATGAGAGACATCTTTCTATTTTGGCTTCTCTCAGTTGTAGCATCATTATTGCCTGGAAATCTGACTGTCATGGATTCCACCTACTTCAGGCCATTGCTTGACTTTCCAATGCGTATTCAAGCCCTTGTGAAATGGGCAGCCAGAATCAACATCCTTGGTGTTACCATTGACCAGAAACTCAACTGGACTCACCACATAAACAGAATGGCTACAAGAGCAAGTCAGAGACTAGGAACCCTCTGTCTCCTCCTGACTCCCCAAAGCCTGTCCACCAAATACAAGGCACAAATTGGACTGTGATGGAGTGTGACTCCCCACTTGCCTGGATGGGCGCAGCTCCAACAACACTCAAGAAGCTTGACACCATCCAGGACAAAGCAGCCCACTTGATTGGCACCACATCCACAAGCATCCGCTCCCTCCACCACCAATGCTTAGTAGTAGCGGTGTGTACTACCTACAAGATGCATTGCAGCAATTTACCAAAGATACTTAGACAGTACCTTCCAAATGCACAATCACTTCCACCTAGAAGGCAAGGGCAGCAGATACATGGGAACACCACCAGTTGCAAGTTCCCCTCCAAGCTACTCACCATCCTGACTTGGAAATATATCGTCATTCCTTCGCAGTCGCTGGGTCAAAATTCTACAATTCCCTCCCTAACAGCATTGTGGGTCAACCCACAGCACATGGACTTCAGTGATTCAAGAAGGCAGCTCACCACCATCTTCACAAGGGCAACAAGAGATGGGCAATAAATACCAGCCAGCAAGCAACATCTGGTTCCCACGAATGATTAAAAAGAAATTAGGTGCAGGACAGTAAATAGAAGACACAAAGTGTACATAATAATGTTGTGTATTTCAGCCAATCAGTAATTGTTTTTTTCTGATGATATTTGTGTTTGAGTCAAGTGATTATGTAAAACTATAAACAAATCTCAAAACCTAATCCTTGACCTGCTCACTCCCAGTTTAATGGACTCTGGAAACCCAGCAGCTAAAGGGGGGCAAGGAACACTGCATGGAGCAGGTAATAAGTGTTTTTCCAGCAAAAACAGGAAATGCTGGAAAATCTCAGCAGGTCTGACAGCAACTGTTGGGATGGAATAGAGCCAATGTTCTGAATCTGGGCGACCCTTCATTGGAGCTTTGATAGGGACAGTACATATGACTGACACATGCACTGACAGTAACAGTCCATTGGACTGCAACTTGGATCCACCACTTTGCAGACACATTATCCTATTGACGCAAAGTGATAATGCTGTTCAGTGGTACAAAAATTCACAATCCAAGGAATTATCTCAATCAGTCCTTCTCCCCTTCAGTCATTATGATACTGGAAGCATAATGGAACCTCTGTATGTTAATTGTCTGCAACATTTACTCGAATGGTATCGAGACTTGATGGTTTGAGTTATGAGGAGGGGCTGGATAGACTAGGACTTTTTTCTCTGGAGTGTAGGAGGCTTAGGGGGTGATCTTATAGAGTTCTATAAAATAATGAGGGGCATTGAACAGCTTGTAGTCAATATCTTTTCACAAAGGTGGGAAGTCTAAAACTACAGGGCATAGGTTTAAGGTTTAAGAGAGATACAAAACGATCCAGAGGGGCAATTTTTTTCACACAGAAGATGGTGAGTTTCTTGAACAAGCTGCCAGAGGCAGTAATAGAGGTGGATACAGTTTTGTCTTTTAAAAATTGTTTAGATATTTACATGTGTAAGGTGGCTAAAAAGGGATATGGGCCAAGATAGTGGGCAATTGAGACTATCTTAGTGACTAAAAAATAGGGCAGCATGGATAAGTTGGGCTGAAGGGCCTGTTTCCATACTGTAAATCTCCATGACTCTCTTACTCTAATATCTTGCTGAAGCTTTTGGTTTCATTTCCTTTTTGTTATGCCTGTCACTTAATCCTCTCCTTCTTCAGATGGGGCACAGCCCAGTAATGAGTTGAGACAACGAATGGACTTTTCCAAAGGCAGTCATTATTTCTGTTACTGTATTGTGTCACATTTAATTATCCCCATCCCTATTAAAATGTCACTTACATGCAATTTTCCCCTTCCGCCACAAGTAGTGCTGTTGCACACACATTGACATCACCACCAGCGGTATTAGTGACATGCTGACCCGGGAAACCTGCAATGCAAATGGTGCAGTTCCAACCCTAAAACCCACTTGGAAACATCCTAACCTGAACTGTGCCCAGATCAGGCTGCAGAAACAAAGTCTCGCACTCCGAGCTGCCCATTGTCTCATCAGGAAGGTCTTTCAATTGCTAAAAGGCCATGTTAGACATCCTGAGCACTCAGGAAGCTCTCTACAATGCACCACTCTAAAAGTTTACTTGTTCCTGCCATCATTTTCAGTGAGATTGCCACACTCAGGGATGTCTACACCTCCTTCCTGTGAGGACAATTTTCAGTTTTGTGTCAGCGATCGATGATAAGTGCCCTGTGTGTTAATTTTATAATGTGTGGTAGTTTATGTGCTAAATTTGGTAAAACACTAACATTCATGTGAACAGCAGGTTAAATCCCGTCATACAGAAAGCCCTTGAAACATTTCTGCACTTTGTGAGGGGAATTACATTTGGAAAGTTTCTTTCTGAAGGCTGGTACACTTCCTCATACCACTTGACATGAGTTTGTTAACCTTCAAAATTTACAATGGTCTGTCTGGGTAATGCTAAGCAAGAGGCTCATCGAAGGAACACACCAGCCTCTGTGTCTTGCATTCCACCCAAGAGAGTCCCAATATAGCACTTGGAGTCACATGCGCATTATAGGGTTCCAATCTGTGTATTGCATGGCACTCAACCTGAATTAGGCTGGCATTTCTGTTGAATCGGAAGGGAATTGAAGTAGAATCAGATGGTGTTTTGGATAGATTGAATGGGAATTCCAGCTGGACCGGATGGATGTTCCTGTTAAATCAAACAGGGACTCTAGCTAAATCGGACAGTGTTCCCTGTTCAGCATTCCAGCTGATTTAGATGACATTGCTGCTAAACGGAATGGGCACTCCAGATGAAGCTGACGCTGCCTCCGACCAAATTGGGCTGGCATTCCAGTTGGATGAAATTAGAGCTCCTGCTTAAAACTCCTTGAGTCGACACTTTCTGCTGTATATCACTCCTATATATCTGCAGAGAAGATGTTCTGGGATGTCTCCTGGCATTTCAGCTGCTCCCTGATCACTGCTGGAACAGGGATGGAATTGAACTGGATATAGACAAGTCTGACTCTAATCTTTCCTCAGCACCAGGATCACATAAGAAGCAGTCCCCTTGAAACTTGATGCATCATTGCTTGTCTGATGTTCCTCTTCCCACATATGCCAATATGCTAAAACACACCGGCTAGGAATTTCCTATTTGGCCACTCGGGGAGAGCATTTCCCTTATATTTCTGGGGGCAGAATGGGAGCAACCCTGAGAAAAATTCCCAACCTATGTTCTTTGGCCGCCAGGAATCCGGAGATAAATACTGGGATGGACTTCATTTCCATTGACCCATCATTTGACATGAAGGTAAAACAAGATTTCCCAATTTTGTACTTGCACCAGGTTTCTGAGGATTTTCGTCTCCTTGCGGCTGGGGAAATGAATCACAGAAGGCAGGTACTACATCAAAGCTCACTGTGTAAACTGGAGTTGGGGCCAGTATGGTGTAAATGGAATGATAAACACCACCTGGGAAAATGGATATTCCAACAGTTAGCAATAAGGAGAACATCAAGAATAAACGTTGAAATCTACCATTATTTTTATAAATCTGCCAATTGAAAGAGATTCTAAACTGCTTAGGAATCTAAATGCATTCATGTCATTGGTAGTAACCACAAGAGCTGGCACAGAATCATGAACCCCATTCTCTGGGGACACTTCTATCTCTTCAGAAAAATACCTTTTCTCTTTCACGGTGTCCTGATAATGTGACGTGTATAATATTAACCTTTCATCGGCTGGTCAAATATAAAGTTATTGAACTTCTTTACATTTTTTTCTTAAAACAAGTAAAGACCCTGGCTCAAGATGGCTGCCACAGGTCGCCTGACATGGCTGATGTTACGACATGGTCAATTTCTGGAAGTTTCCACTGTGGATTACAATTAGGGCATGCCAAGCAAAACCTCCTGTGGAATTTCACACCTACTGATGTCAAGAATTACTTCAACAATGAACGGAAACTAATAACTGGCTCTTGCCATTTGCCTTATTATGAAGGTACCAGTTACATTCTGGAATCCACCACTGAACTGGATGACTTCAATCGAAAGGAACCACTTTTAGGTACACTTTTAGAAAAGATGGATTATGGTTTAAAGGAGACTGTTCCCCCAGAAATGACAGCTTACATTGGCCACAACCCCACTGGAATTGCAAGTCCACCCTGAATAAAATCTGTTTTGGCCACAATCAACAGTGAAAGACTGCTGGATCAGTACCTGGGACTTTGATGTTGTGGCCATTTCTGAGACATGGATAGAGCAGGGTCAGGAATGGATGTTGCAGGTTCCGGGGTACAAATGCTTTAGTCGGAGTAGAGAAGAAGGTAGAAGGGGGGGTGGGGTAGCATTGCTAGTCAAGGACTGTATCACAGTGTCGGAGAGAAAGTTTGATGAGGACTTGTCAGTTGAGGTAGTATGGGCGGAGATTAGAAATAGGAGAGGAGAGGTCACCCTGTTGGGAGTCTTTTATAGACCTCCTAAAAGTTCTAGAGAGGTTGAGGAAAGGATTGCGGAGACAATCCTGGTTAGGAGTGAAAGTAATAGGGTAATTGTTATGGGGGACTTTAACTTTACGAATATTGATTGGAGTTGCTATAGTTCTAGCTCGCTAGAGGGGTCAGTGTTTGTACAAAGCGTGCAGGAAGGTTTTTTGTCTCAGTATGTAGACAGGCCAACTAGAGGTGAGGCTATATTGGATTTGGTGCTGGGAAATGAGCCAGACCAGGTGCTAGACTTGGAAGTTGGTGTGCATTTTGGTGATAGTGACCACAATTCGGTTACGTTCACCTTAGTGATGGGAAGAGATAGGCGTGAACCTCGGGTCAGCAATTTTAGCTGGGGTAAGGGCGATTATGAGGCTATCAGGAGTGAATTAGGAAGCATGGATTGGATTAGGGGATTACAGGGACTGGGAACATCTGAAATGTGGAATTTTTTCAAGGAGCAGCTACTGCGAGTCCTTGATAGGTATGTCCCTGTCAGGCATGGTGGATTTGGTAGATCTAGGGAACCGTGGTGCACTAAAAGAGTTGAGTCGATGGTTAAAAAGAAAAAGGAGGCTTATGTTCGGATGAGATTGGAGGGCTCAGATAGTGCACTAGAAAGCTTTAGATTGGCTAGGAGGGAGTTGAAGAGTGAGTTGAGAAGGGCTAAAAGAGGACATGAGAAGACTTTGGCTGATAGGATTAAGGAGAATCCTAAGGCGTTCTATAAGTATGTCAAGAACAGAAGGTTGGTCAGGGCAAGATTAGGGCCAGTTACAGACAGCAGGGGGAAGTTGTGTGTGGAACCGGAGGAGATTGGAGAAGTATTGAACCAATATTTCTCTTCGGTGTTCACGCAGGGGGACATGAATATAGCTGAGGAGGACATTGGGTTGCAGGGGTGTAAAATAGACAGTATTACGGTTGATAAAGAGGATGTGCTGGAAATTCTTGAGGGGCTGAAAATAGATAAGTCCCCTGGTCCGGATGGGATCTACCCTAGGATTCTCTGGGAGGCTAGAGAGGTGATTGCAGAGCCTCTGGCTCAGATCTTCAGGTCGTCATTGGTCTCTGGTGTAGTCCCGGAGGATTGGAGGATAGCGAATGTTGTCCCATTGTTTAAGAAGGGGAACAGAGACTTTGCCGGGAATTATAGACCGGTGAGTCTTACTTCTGTTGTGGGCAAGGTTTTAGAAAAAATTATTAGGGATAGGATTTATAGTTATTTGGAGTGTAATGAATTGATTAGAAATAGTCAGCATGGTTTTGTAGCAGGTAGGTCGTGCCTTACTAACCTTATTGAGTTTTTTGAGAAGGTGACCAAAGAGGTGGATGGGGGTAAGGCAGTTGACGTGGTATACATGGATTTTAGTAAGGCGTTCGATAAGGTTCACCATGGTAGGCTTCTGCAGAAAATGCAGATGTATGGGATTGTGGGTAATCTAGGAAGTTGGATCAGGAATTGGCTATCAGATAGGAGACAGAGGGTGGTGGTGGATGGTAAATATTCATCATGGAGTGCAGTTACGAGTGGTGTGCCTCAGGGATCTGTTTTGGGGCCACTGTTGTTTGTAATTTTTATTAATGATCTGGATGAGGGTATAGTTGGGTGGATTAGTAAATTTGCTGATGACACCAAAGTTGGAGGTGTGGTAGATTGTGAGGAAGGGTGTCATAGTCTGCAGGGAGACTTAGATAGGTTGCAGAGCTGGGCCGAGAGGTGGCGGATGGAATTTAATGCGGAGAAGTGTGAGGTAATTCACTTTGGTAGGAGCAACAGATGTGTCGAGTATAGGGCTAACGGGAGGACTTTGAATAGTGTGGATGAACAGAGGGATCTAGGTGTGTGTGTACATAGATCCCTGAAAGTTGGGAATCAAGTAGATAAGGTTGTCAAGAAGGCGTACGGTGTCTTGGCGTTTATTGGTAGGGGGATTGAATTTAGGAGTCGCAGTGTAATGTTGCAACTGTACACTACTCTAGTGCGGCCGCACTTGGAGTACTGTGTGCAGTTCTGGTCCCCGCATTACAAGAAGGATGTGGAGGCGTTGGAGAGGGTGCAGAGGAGGTTTACTAGGATGTTGCCTGGTATGGTGGGGAGGTCCTATGAGGAGAGACTGAGGGATCTAGGGTTGTTTTCGTTGGGAAGAAGGCGGCTAAGAGGGGATCTTATTGAAACATATAAGATGATTAGAGGTTTAGATAGGGTGGATAGTGATAGCCTTTTTCCTCGGATGGAGAAAGCTAGCACGAGGGGGCATGACTTTAAATTAAGGGGGGGTAGCTACAGGACGGATGTCAGGGGTAGGTTCTTTACCCAGCGGGTGGTGAGGGATTGGAATGCCCTGCCTGCTGCAGTTGTAGATGCGTCTAGTTTGGGGGCGTTTAAGAGATCTCTGGATAGGTTTATGGACGAAAAGGGATTGGTATAGGCTAGTGGGTCATTGTTTTTGTAACTGGTCGGCGCAACATCGTGGGCCGAAGGGCCTGTTCTGCGCTGTAATGTTCTATGTTCTATGTTCTATGTTCTAAACAGTGGACTCTATTTTTTTTGACTTTTTAATCATCAAATCTTAATTTGGCAAAAAAAAGTAACCCCCTTGTAATGAGTCCAATCAGGCCATTGAGGTTGATCTATTGGAGTAGGATCTTGTTGATTAAGGAATCAATTGATGAGCTAATCAGGGAGTCTTTTCCTTGCGCCTAACCAGGAGCGTCAGTTCCTCTGGCACTCCTGAAGATGGGCTGCTGATTGATAGCACTCTGTGTACTGCTGTTGGAATTGTAAATAAAGGCATTTTGATGAAGAGACTTCTGCCTCCGAAGACTTATTACACTCCTCTACTGCATAACGTGTAGTTTTGCATGCTTGTGAGTGTGTACGTGTTACAAAGTGTTAGATGTGTGCTTACCTTTCTAACTATTTTTATATGTTTACCTGAATGGGTTTTAGTGCAATAAGACCTTTGTGTTTACATTCTGCCTGTTGGACTGAATTTTCGCCAATCAGCATTTAAATTGGTGAGAACTGACACTGAATTAATACTTTCATCTTTATAATTTACAAAAAACTCTATTATGATCAATTGAGGAGTGGGGGATAAAGGTCGAGTCCAGACAGATGTCCTCACTGGTCATGATGATAGTTTCAGTTTGGTTCAGTTGGTGATCCTTGTGGGATATTTCACACCTTCAGCGCATAACTTAGGCTGACATTCTGAGGCTAACGTTCAATATCACTTTAATCATCTGTAACATTTTATGGGTCAGAATTGATTGACCTGAATGTTATATTTTACTCTTCTTTTCATGTTTATCCATGGGTTGGTATTGACGGTCGATATATAGAATAACAGAGAAGAGGTAAAATAGCTGTCTTCAGTGTAAATAAGGAAGTTTAACCCACTTTTACCAGGGGCTGTGAGCATGTAAGAATTGGAAGGTGCCATCGATAGAGCCTTGAGGCACATTTGGGGCCATTGGATGGACACAGAAGGAGAAGTTATTGGAGGAAAGGGACACTGGAAAAGGTAAGAAGGAGATAGAGAGTGTCTTAGAACATAGAACATAGAACATAGAACACTACAGCACAAACAGGCCCTTCGGCCCACGAGTTTTGCTGATCATATGCCTACCTACCAGGCCTATCTATAACCCCCAATCCCATTAAATCCCATGTACTCATCCAGAAGTCTCTTAAAAGACCCCAACGAGTTCACCTCCACCACCACCGACGGCAGCCGATTCCACTCACCCACCACCTTCTAAGTGAAGGAGGCACAATCAATTATTCTTCATTTCCTCATTTAATGTGAGTGTTGCTGGCAGGGCCAGTATTTATAACCCACCTCTAATTGCCTGAGTGACTTGTTAGATCATTTCAAAGAGCAGTTAAGAGTTAACCACATCATCTGGAGATCTGGAGTCACGTGGAAGCCAAATCAGGTAAGGACGGAGGATTTCCTTCCCTAAAGAACATTAGTTTACCAGAAAGGTTTATGATAATTAATGGTAGTTTCATGGTCACCATCACTGAGGCTAACTTCATATTCCAGACCTTTACTAATTTAATTTCCACCTGCTGCTATAGTGGGTTTTGAAACCATATCCCCAAAGCATTGGCATTACTAAACCTATAGCTTTGTCACTACACCACTGCTTCCCCATTAATTTGATTAAACAGTGTCGCTGGAACCCTCTAACTTCGTCTGCGGCTTGGATCCTCCAGTGCCACTGACTGCCAAATACTCCGTTCTCTTTGGCAGTGAGGCGGGAGGGGTGCGGGTGTGCAGGCAGTGGGGAACAGGATTGGAGAACCCCACAGAGAGATCAAAGAGGAACTTTGTGTTGTGAGGAATGACAGCATGCTGAATTTGACCAGGTCACTCTCAGCGTTGCAGTTGGAGCAGAATACAGTTTGCAATGCTGCACACAGGGAGTGATTGCCGATGGAGTGCAGAACGAGGGGCTCTTAAGGCAAAGATGCAGAAGCTGAGGACCTGGTGGGAATTAGAGATGAAGGAAGGGCCCAGGGTTGACTTCCAAAAGGTGGGATGATAACGGTTGCTTTATTGGGGGCGAGGAATAGAAGTGAAGGAAAGAGAAAAGCAAACGTAACAATCTGAGGAAAACAATTTAATGGATAGAGATAGGTCAGGAGAGGATTGACGGAGCAGGGCCATGAGTCTTGGAGAAGATGAAACTAACAAGGACTGGACACCAGAATGGGATTTCTAAAGCTATGAACGGATGGAGCTGGAAAAGCAGGAGGGCCTGGAAAATGTTGGCGGGGGTGGCTAAGAGTGGTGAGGATGGGACATCATGTTACTGGGAAGTTAGCTGCTCAGGGAAGAGGATCTAAAGCGAATGAAAAGGATGGTTTGAATTTTGGATAGAAAGCACTCCAGGATTATCTAGGATTATTTAGGATTGCAACAGGATCTTGATCAATTGGGCCAGTGGGCTGACAAATGCCAGATGGAGTTTTATTTAGATAACGTGATGAATTTGGTAGATCAAACCAGGGCAGGATTTATTCAGATAATGGGAAGGCGTTGGGGAGAGTTATAGAACAAAGAGATCTCGGAGTACGGATTCAAAGCTCCATTAAAGTAGAGTCACAGGTGGGCAGAGTGCTGAAGAAGGCATTTGGCATGCTTGGTTTCATTAGTCAGGACATTGAATACAGGGGTTTGGACGTCTTGTTGAAGTTGTACATAGTAAAAAGTCTGACAACACCAGATTTAAGTCCAACCGATTTATTTGTACACTCACTAGTGTACTGTCAAATAAATCGGTTGGACTTAAACCTGGTGTTGTCAGACTTTTTACTGTGTTTACCCCAGTCCAACGCTGGCACATCCACATCATGACTACTATCGAAGTTGTACATGACATTGATAAAGCCACACTTGGAATACTGTGTACAGTTCTTGTCATCCTATCATAGAAAGGATATTAAACTAGAAAGAGTGTGGAAAAGATTTCCTAGGATGCTACTGGGACTTGGTGGTTTGAGTTATAAAGAGGGATGGGATGGACTGGGACTTTTTTTGCCTGAGGGGTATAGAGATCCACAAAATAATGAGGGGCATAGATCAGCTAGATAGTTAATATCTGTTCCCAAAGGTAGGGGAATCTAAAATCTAGGTTTAAGGTGAGAGGAAAAGGGTCCAGTGGGGCAATTATTTCACACAGAGGGTGATGAGTGTCTGAAACAAACTGCCAGAGGTAATAGTAGAGACAGGTACAATTTTGTCTTTTAAAAAGCATTTAGATAGTTGCATAGATAAAATGGACATGGGGGATATGAGCCAAATGCAGGCGATTGGGACTAACTTACGGGTTAAAAAACAGGGCAGCATGGACAAGTTGGGCTGAAGGGCCTGTTTCCATGCTGTAAACTTCTATGGCTCTACGACTCTAACCCTTGAGCTCTTCACACGTGGTGCTGGAGGTAACATTCGGTGTTAGTGACTGTCAGGGCTAAGATCAGAGACAATAAACTGATTATATAGTCAAAGACTTTGAGAGACAAGCAGACAAATTTACTTACGGTGTGTGCTGAGCTGCAAAACTATAATTTACATATCACTGTCTAACAGTGTAAAATAACTTGCATATTAAATCAGCTCAGAAGCCTACATGCAGGTTCCTTATACAGAATAAAATCAGGTTTGATTGTTCTAAATAACGTTTTAATTTACTTCAAATTAAAACTTTAAGTAAAGCTGTGTAACACTGGCGTTGACTGCAGCTGTTAATATAACATCAGAATTGTGACAGTAATTGAATTAATGGCTGGTGTTTGTCCTGGTGAGTATGTGTACAATGGAGAACTCATTTTTTTGGCACGCAGCAGGATAAAGGCAAAGGGCGCAACAGAAGATGCACGTGTGTGGAGCAGAGTGTAGAATTACAGAGGGTGAGAGAAAGACCGTGTGTGTGTGTGTGTGTGTGTGTGTGTGTGTGTGTATGTGTGTGTGTGTGTGTATGTGTGTGTGTGTGTGTGTGTGTGTGTGTCAGAAAGAGACAACGAGAGAGAGGAAAAGAGCAAAATGTAAATTGGAGCCACAAAGGCATTATCAGCTGGAACTGCTTCAGATTGTTTTAAATAAAATGTATGACAGGAGTGTTAGAAACCAAACACTGAAGTCTTTGTAATTTTTTTTTTCATTTTCACTTATATGTCTGACCATAACTCACTCTTGGAAATAAAAACCATATTACACAGACTGCCATTCAGTTTTCTCTATTTATTCAGTGCTGTGTATAGGGAGTATATCATTTTGACAGTCTGCTTGCTCCTAGTGTGTCTATAATGTACTTATATTATCTTTTTTTTGCGGGTAACAATAGCTGATTATGAAGATTGCTGCCACAGTACAAGCCCAGTTGGATGCTGTTGTGTGTTGGTCGATTAACAAGGATGAGATAAACTGCCACTATTTAACACTGATTAAACTCAAACTTCAATCCCAGTTAACGTGCAACAATATCTTGGCACTAAATGAATGTAGTTAGAAGGAGCCACTGATTCCAGGTGGATTGCGTCGCTGTAGCTGCTCCAGCTTTTCACACCATTCTCATTTCCGCTGTAGGTTCAGCTGCCAATTTGTATTTTTTCTGAGATGCCCGCTTACTTGGACCAGGCCTGACGGCTGAGCGATTTCCTTGTAAGACACAGGGTTTTGGTATAAAAGTTTGGCTGAGTTGCCCCCTTTACCCGGTCTCTAGTGGACACCTGAAGGACCAGCCAGGCAAGTGGCATAAGTGCCCATCCCATACCAGCTGCGTACCATCCGCCATATTGGATCAGCATCCCAGATTCAAAATAGTTAAAGCCTTGCATTTGTTCCATACAATCATAGAATCCCGACAATGCAGAAGGAGTCCATTGAGCCCACCAAGCCAGCAATAACAATAGTCACATCCAATCCTATCCCTGTAACCCCATGTATTTACCCAGCTCAGCTCCCTAACACTGAGGGCCAATTTAGTATGGCCAATCCACCTAACCCCCACATCTTTGCATTGTGGGAGGAAACCGGAGCATCCAGAGAAAACCCACGCAGACACAGGGAGAACATGCAAACTGCACAGTCACCCAGAGTTGGAATTGAACCCGGGCCTCTGATGCTGTGAGTGCTAACCACTGTGTCACTGCGCACCCATGTCTATATTAAATTTGATGTGACACTCTAAAGTTTATTTATTAGTCACAGGTAGGCTTACATTAACACTGCAGTGAAGTTACTGTGAAAATGCCCTATTCTGCCCCCAGTAAAGGTATTGGTTTAGTTTGTTTTCTGGTGCACTGGCATTCATTAGCCATTTATAGCCAGCGGTTCAGGATGCAGGGCCTGACATCCTTACGCCAGCTGAGGACTACGGTTCTCTCTTCTATCAAACTGTCACTCGGAAAAGGGAGCCGGATTTAGCGATGTCCACATTGGGAACTGGACCAAGGATACTGACCATTTCCCCACTTGAACTAAAACAATTCAATGGTTAAAAGTGACTCATTCTTCAGGGCCCTGGCTTCACTTGTCAGATTTAATTGCCTGCTTGGATTGGCATCATCTGCAAGTTTGAGCCCATTTGCATTGAGCTTCTGAACATCAGACATTAATGTAAATTAGAAACAGTGGGGGTGATTTTTTAACCACTGTGCACCCTTCTGAGCTGGAAGAGGGGGCCGCAGGCAGATGAAAAGATTGTGGAAAAGACATCGCGCAGCCAGTGGTCACCCAAGGTTTGCCTACAGTGATTTGCAAGTGGACCTCGCAGTGGAAAAATGTGCGGGAACTTTATGTAAATATTTAAATCTGGGTCCCACATTGTTTTCATGTACCGACGACACTTTGTATGTGTTGCCCTTTGGTACAAAGCATTGTTTCCTGAAGCAGATAGCTGGACGCCATTTTAAAATTAGATCTAGGGTTTCTTCATTTTGTTTGTGACGTCGAGTGGAGCAGATTCACAATAATCTTCAAACCCATTCGGGTTGCGGAGTGACATTCCACAGATTGCTTTCTTAAACCCCCACCCCTGACCCACCCACCCAAGCAGCCCACTTTAGGTTCATATATCTGGCTTGGCTCCATAAAGGAGGATTCAGATTCCCTGCCCCATTCCCTGTGGTAACACACTTGTGTACACTCACTGAGTGCTGGCTGCAGGGAGGCGATGGCCTTCTGGTATTATCACTGGCCTATTAATCCAGAAACTCACTTAATGTTTTGGGGATCTGGGTTCGAATCCCACCATGGCAGATGGTGGAATTTGAATTCAATAAAAAAAATCTGGGATTAAGAATCTATGATGACTGTGAAACCATTCCCAATTGTTGGAAAAAGAAAATCTGGTTCACTAATGTCCTTTAGGGAAGGAAACTTACCATCCTTACCTGGTCTGGCCTACACGTGACTCCAGAGTCACAGTAATGTGGTTGACTCTCAAATGGCCTAGCAAGCCACTCAGTTGTCACTACCACCTTCTCAAGGGCAATTAGGGTTTGGGCAATAAATGCAGGCTAGCTTGCGATGCCCCGCCCCATGAATGATTAAGAAAACAGGGTCCGTCCATAGAAATGGTTCCGGCCTGTCATTGGAGCCCCAGCTGCATTTTCCGGCTGTCCATCAACCAAGCATGTGGCCTTGCATTTCCCATTGCTCTAAAGAATGGGTCCCTGTCCACCAGGGCTGCTATTCAATCGGAGGGACTGTAGCTCAGCAGTGCTACTGGGAGTGGTGGCCACTGAGAGGATAGCACCTGGGAGAACATCTTTGAAGCAGGCTGCCCTCCTAGCTGGTAAATGGGGTCTAGCGTGGCTGGTGCCAGTCAGGCAGGCCTCGGTTTTTGGGGGAACGAGGCAGTGGGCAGACCTGACAAGTAGGGTCTTGGGCCACCAAATCCAGTCAGGCATCCCCAGTTGTTGTGCAGGTTATTGCTTTTGCAAGAATGCCCTCGGGAGTTCCACCCAAGCCCACACCAGGGTTCATGAGGTGGTCTCAGTCTCTCTGTGTAGTAGAGGGTCCATCTCTACTGGTAAAATGCCACTGCCAGTGGGAAGCAGCTCTTATCCAATCACTTAATTAGCTCAATTGGTATTTGGGTGTGGGGTGGGGGGAGGCGGACCCATCCTCTGCCTGCCTTGAATTTGGCAGAATGACATGGTAGCAGTAAGATTGTTCAGTCTCTGCTATACCTCACTCTCTCACAGGATCCATCCCCATCCAAGGCTGCATCCCAGGTCTGCCTGAGCCTTCCTGGAGAGCTGGTAAAATCTAATCGCATGGGATCTCCAGGTAAAGATTGTTCCCATCACACCCTACTCCACAAAACGGTATCAGTCACCACTCAACAAATGCCCAGTGCAGTCTATCTTTCCATTTCTTGTCCACTCTTGGGTTATATCTTAAATTCCCACCATTTAAGTGTAGGTTTGTCACAGGCTTTTAAAAAAATCTGATACACCGTGGGACACTCCACAATCTACTTCCTCAAAAAGACAAACAGTGTTGTGAAGTACCTTTGGATTGTTCTATTCTGCAGGCAGTTTATAAATGCAAATTGATGTTATCAATGTCAGGCAAGATTGAATTTCTGAATTTCTGCTGGCAACGTTACATGACCCTTGTGTCTACTTAAGCCACATTGTTTTGAGTTCAGTTCTAATGAAAGATTAACTCTCTTTCAGCCTCCACATATGCTGTCCATCCTGCTGTGTATTTCCAGCTGTTTTTATTTCTGATAACCAGCATCTGCAGTATTTTGCAGTTCAGTCAGACTAGGTCACCAAATGTGGCAATTTGAAAGATTAGTAGCTATTGTGTCAGCTGTAGTTTAGTTGCACTCTTACATTTAATCGGAAGGTTCTGGAGTCGGACTTGAGTACAAAAATCAAAGCTGACACTTCAGTGCAGCACTGAGGGAGCACTGCAGTGTTGGAGGTGAGAATGGAGGCTGGTAACACGTTAGTGATGGACTAGAGGTTTGAAGTTCAGTCAAGGGTCAATTGGGACACTATGGTTGGTGGAATTTTCCATGCAACCCGCTGTGTTTCACAGCTGCAGAGGCGGCAGCAGGGGGATCTTCTGGTTCTGCCTTTGTCGATAGACATTCCTGTTGATATACCCCAGGAAACCCATGGTGGGGGGGTTGTGCTGTCAACGGGACCTAAAGATCCCAATGCTGTGCATGGCCAGAAGATTTTGGGTTATATAAATGTAAGTCTTCCTTTCTTTATGATGTTAAGTATTACATTGTGGAAAGAATGAGTCATCAACCTAATGCAGCTGCTAAATTCAGCTAAATCTGGATGAGGTTGTGTCGATGATAAATTATTTACATTTTTCTTGGTAGCCTGGTGTTGCAGTCCTTGACTATCAGTGGCTCCTTCACAGGAAGTGGTCTTCTTAGTTAGGCACCGCCCCATGTCCCATTTGACCCTGAATTGAACTTCAAACCTCTCCCTTCTCATCATTAAAGCATTACCTGCTTCCAACCCCTATTCACCCACTCTTGTTGCTGAAACCCTATCTGTGTCTTGCAGACTCAATCTTTGTAATTCTCTCCTAGTCAGTCTGTGACTCACTCCACACAAACTCTAAAACATCCCCCCACACCCTGTCCCATTCTAAATTCCACTCATCCAGAATCCCGGCCTTCGCCGACCTTCACTCACTTCCGGCCCATTGAGTTCTAAATGTTTTTATCCTTGATTATAAATCCTTTCATATTATTTCCACCTTATTTATGCAAAATATTCCAATGTTGCATCTCAGTTTACATGGCCCACTTTTCGAACACTGTGTTTCTGTACAATCCCCATCTGTCTGCTCCACTATCAGTGGCAGAGTCCTCAGTCAGCGTGACCCCGAGCCCTGGAACAGTCTCCGGAGATTTCTCTGCCTTCCTACCACTACTCTGAACAGCTACATAATCCATCTCCTCAACCCATGACTTTCACAATTTCGCTTCATTTGTTTATGTCCCAGCTCCTGTGTGGTGTCCGTTATCCCCTCGTTCCATTTTGTGAAGCGTCATGGGTCATGTCATGTCATCACAAGTGCTGCATAATTTTACTTATTGTGTTATTGTTGTTTTGGAGCTAACCCTCATATTTCATACAGGTGACAACTCCCCAGTCTCCTCAGGTAGTTGTAGTCAAAGACTTAAAGGGTGACCTACATAAACAAGGTGATTCCCAGGAGAAGTTAAATATAGTTCGTGTTGCTTACAAATTAGATCAATGTTGTGCCTGATTTTTGTAATATTTACACTCCCGAGTTTCCTGTAGTTAACAGCACGCAGGACTCCCAGATTTTAGGGGCCTACTTCTTTCAGAGTGAGGAAGGAATAATGTAGAAGGGCTGTTACGGGGCTTTGCCCACAAACAGTTTTATATCAAAGGTGCCATAGAACTGTAGACAGTCTTAAACTTTCTCAATTTCTAAAATATCGTGAAAAGATGAGAAGTGGAGGGCGACAATAGATCACACACTCTGGAAATCTGTCCAAAAGTTATACTGGTTAGGTGTATTGGCCATGCTAAATTCTCCCTCAGTGTGCCCAAACAGGCGCCGGAGTGTGGCGACGAGGGATTTTCACAGTAACTTCATTGCAGTGTTAATGTAAGTCTACTTGTGACTAATAAATAAACTTTACAGTGCCACATCAAATTTAATACAGATATGGGTAGCATGGTGGCGCAGTGGTTAGCACTCACAGCATCAGAGACCCGTTCAATTTCGACCTTGGGTGTCGGTAGGCAGTTTGCACGTTCACCTCATATCTGCAGAGTCTTTGCTGGATTCCAGGAAACAACGGTAAATGATTTTTTATTCTAAACATTAGGCCCATACCTCCTTTCTTGAGTTCCTTTGAATTTCCTTGAACGTTGGGTCTGTAATCAAGTTTAGTGTCTGCAATCGCATACACAGTGCGGTCATTTGTTCCTGCCAAGTAGGTCAGGGGATGGCGACCAGATACAGGAGAAATTCTCTTGATTCAGTTTGAGTGAGCACATATGTTTTCAGCCTGAGCTATCTCCCACAGCACTTTGACCCATTGTGGCTGGGTGAGAGCATACCATCTGCTTCCACTTCGGGAGAGAGGGGGTGGTGAGGAGGAGGGCGGGAATACATCACTGAGCTATGGTGAGAAAGTGCAGATGTTTCCCTATGTTGGGGGATTAATAACATTACTGTGGGAGGCAGTGAGCTGGATCCGGACTGAGGGGAATTGGGTGCGATCTTATGTTAACTTCAATTCACTCAGACAACAGTGTTGACATTGTGGGTGCACCTAACCAATGTATGGATTGGCACAAACTCTTACCATTAGCAGATCCTCATTATCTCTGCAACAGCAAGTTTTTGGTTGGTGTTGTGTGAAAGAAGAATGCAGCAAAGCTTATTTTGATGAGAAAGTTCCTTGTGTACATATTCCTGGTGCCATGCCCACTGCTGGAACAATATGCAGCTGCACTGTGGCACAGTGGTTTGCACTGCTGCCTCACAGAGCCTGGAACTCGGGTTCGATTCCCAGCTTGGGTCACAGTTTGTGTGGAGTTTGCACATTCTCCCCGTGTCCGCGTGGGCTTCCTCTGGGTGCTCTGATTTCCTCCCAAAGTCCAAAGATGTGAGATTAGATGGATTGGCCGTGTTAAATTGCCCCTTAATGTCAAGGAGACTAGCTAGGGTAAATGCGTGGGGTTATGGAGCTAGGGCATAGGTGGGATATGTCCAGGAACAGTTTTATACCAATAGTGCCATAGAGATGTAGACAATTTTAAACTTTCTCAATTCATATCATATTGTGAGTTGGTGAGAAGTGGAGGGCAATAATAGATCACAGACTCTGGAAACCAGTCCAAAAGATGTGCTGGTTAGGCTGCTTTGGCCATGCTAAATTCTCCCCCAGTGTGCAGGCTCAATGGGCTGAATGGCTTTCCCCTGCACTGTAGGGATTCTATAATGTGGAAAGTCCAGGGCCTGGCGTTCAGGCAATGGTTCATTGATCAGGCTGATCTAAGGAACACAGAACACACTGCAAAGAGCTACCTGGTTTTTTAGATCCTGTATTCTTGTGCCCCAGCAGAGATCTGAAATCCATTTTGGTATTTCAAATGGTTTTTATGGAAATGCGACTTCAGGTGCTTTCTTGTGTCATGTTTCAGCCATTGAACTGCAATTTGCGCAGTGTCATCATCCAAAGCTTTGTGCCGTAGCATTGCTGAGAAGCAGCCAAGCGTGAAAGCTATTTTCTTCAAAACATCGAGGTAAAAGCACTTACGGCAGAACGAGGGAGTCATAACAGAGTCCCATTTAAAACACCTGGTTGGTGATATTGTGAGTTTGTCAGCTACCTACCTGCATGCTCAGGGTGCAAATCTTCATGAAAGTGTAGTGGCTCTGTCCGTGAAAATGCACCATTCAACGGGTGTCAAAGTGCCTGGTGAAGCCAGACCATTTGGAAGGATTACAGTTATTTGCTCATGTTACAAGTCAGGGTGGATACTTCAAGGTGTTCTATGAAGTTCGCCTGAGCTGTAACATTTTATGTTGAATTTGGCTAGAGTGAGCATGAGAGGTTTCACTTCAGCTGTGTTTCAACTGATCCATGAGGATCCAAAATTTAGTTAATAATATTGTTGACACGTATAATAAGACAATTAGCAAGAACTTTAACAATTACAATCAAGAAACACAACAACCACAATAATGTATAACCCTTAAGAAAATATCTCTAATGTGTTCCAAACAAAGCCAGCATCCAATACACAAACCCTCCAAGTAAACACAATACAGTATAGGTTAATGCCCACTTGTTACAAATATGCTAATGTTACGCCGTTGTTTAAGAAGGGTGCCAGGCAAAAGGCGGGGAATTATAGGCCAGTTAGTTTAACATCTGTGGTAGGTAAAATGTTAGAATCTGTCATTAAGGAGGAAATTGCGAGGCATCTTGAAGGGAATTGCTTGATAGAGCAGACGCAGCACGGTTTCATTAAAGGGAAGTCGTGTCTGGCAAATTTACTGGAGTTCTATGAGGATGTGTCTAGGGCAGTGGATAGAGGAGAGCCGGTGGATGTGGTCTTTCTAGATTTTCAGAAGGCGTTTGACAAAGTACCTCACAAAAGGTTATTGCAGAAGGTCGAGGGACATGGAGTTGGGGGTAGGGTGTTAGCGTGGATAGAGGATTGGTTGTCAAATAGGAGGCAGAGAGTGGGGGTCAACGGGTGCTATTTGGATTGGCGGATGGTGACTAGTGGAGTGCCCCAGGGGTCGGTGCTGGGGCCTCAGCTTTTTACCATTTATATAGATGATCTGGAGGAGGGAACCGAGTGTAGGGTGTCAAAATTTGCTGATGACACCAAGATTGGGGGAACGGCAAATTGTGCAGAGGGTGTGGAGAGTCTGCAGAAGGATCTAGATAGGCTGGGCGAATGGGCCAGGAAATGGCAAATGGAATTTAATGTTGGCAAGTGTGAGGTGGTCCACTTTGGTAGGAAGAATGGTAGGAAGGACTATTACTTACAGGGCGAAAAACTGCAGCAGGCGACGGTGCAGAGGGACCTCGGGGTCCTTGTGCATGAGTCGCAAAAACCCAGCTTGCAGGTGCAGCAGGTGGTCGGGAAGGCAAATGGGATGCTGGCCTTCATAGCGAGGGGGATTGAATATAAAAGTAGGGAGGTCTTGCTGCAGCTGTATAGGGCATTGGTGAGGCCGCAGCTGGAGTACTGTGTGCAGTTTTGGGTGCCGCACCTGCGCAAAGATATTTTGGCCTTGGAGGGAGTGCAGAGGAGGTTTAATAGGCTGATTCTGGAGTTGAGGGGGTTGAGCTATGAGGAGAGGCTGAATAAACTGGGCTTGTACTCGTTAGAGTTTAGAAGAATGAGGGGAGATCTCATTGAGACGTATAAGATGATGAATGGGATGGATAGGATAGAGGTGGAGAGACTCTTCCCGCTCAAAAAAGACAGTAGGACTCGGGGGCACAGCCTCAAGATAAAAGGGGGGCGGTTTAGAACGGAGTTGAGGAGGAACTTCTTCACTCAAAGGGTGGTGAATCTCTGGAATTCTCTGCCCGTTGAAGTGGTGGAGGCTGCCTCGCTAAATATTTTTAAGACGCGGGTTGATGGGTTTTTGATAAGAGAGGGGATTGAGGGTTATGGGGAGAAAGCGGGAAAGTGGAACTGAGCAGCGACAGATCAGCCATGATCTTATTGAATGGCGGGGCAGGCTCGAAGGGCTAGATGGCCTACTCCTGCTCCTATTTCTTATGTTCTTATGTTCCAACCCCCTGGATTGAATGCTGAAAATCCCTTACGAAGAAACTCGGAAGAGGTTATTGTTAAATCTGTTTCCCAAAACACAGCTCGTCTAAGGCAAGATGGCCATAAGCCTCCCCTTTAGCTACTTGATAATAGATTCAGCACCAAACAGAAAGAACTGTGACAGAAAGAGACTGCTTCTTAGCTTGCTGCTTCCCAAAACAAAACTGAAAGCCTGATTTAGCTCCACCTCCCCAATGACATCACTGATTTAAAAAAACGTTCTCAACCAACATGACGTTCAGGACTTCTTGCTTGAAAGTTAACAATTTGATATTGCGGAAAAATTTAACTGTTGCAAGGTTTGATTACTATTTTGAGGCAATTGACATCTGTTTATTTCATCTCCCTGGGAAAAATATTCCTGTTATAGTTCGAGAAATGCCCTTTATTAAAGCATCAGGGAACGTGGGAAAGGCATCAGTGGCCTGGGGGTGTGGGAAGGAATCAAAGTTCTCAGAAAGAGATGAGAGGAGCCATAGGGGAAGGTCAGGGGCAGATTGGAGTGGTTGGTGAAGTGTGTCCCAACATGGGAGATGGCACAGACAGGCACGCTTGACCCAGTGAAGTAATAGAAAGGCTGGGGTGGCACAGTGGCACAATGGTTAGCACTGCTGCCTCACAGTGCCAGAGACCTGGGTTCGATTCTGGCCTCAGGTGACTGTCTGTCAGTGTGAATTTTGCACATTCTCCCCATGTCTGCATGGGTTTCCTCTGGCTGCTCCGATTTCCTCCCACAGTCCAAATATGTGGGGTTAGGTTGATTGGCCATGCTTAATTGCCCATTGATGTCAGGGGGATTATCAGGGTAAATATGTGGGGTTGTGGGGATAAGGCCTGGTGGGATTGTTGTCAGTGCAGGCTCGATGGGCTGAATGGCATCCTTCTGCACAGTAGGAATTCCATGATCTGAGACTTGGGAAACCTGGCCATCTGACCAGGATGAATAAAAATGGGAACTGATGATGTTTAAAGCCTCAATCCTGATCCCGGGACCAGCTAAGCCTGTTCCCCAGCACTGTCTCCAGTAAAACCTGAAGTGGAGGGGTGGGCGGGGGGTGGGCATCGGGCAAGATTGGGATCAGATTTTTAACACTTTAACCTCCCATCTGACCCAAATATGCCCATCATTGGGAGTTAACCTTCCTGCAATGTGTGCTCCTTGTGCTGGAACAATGTGCTTCTGTTGTGTCAGTTCGCTTTGAAGCAAGTTAAATGTAAGAGAGAACTCTGCAGCAGCAGAATATTCTACTCTTGTATGGATTAAACCTAACGTCATAAATGTGCTTGTTATCTCTTGTTTGTGGTATTGGTGCAAATTGATTTTTCAGGGTGGTACTTCAATTTCTAGAAGTCAGTAGAACAAATCCACATAGAGGATCAAACTCCTGCAACATTAATTAAATTATACTAGTTCAGTGGAAAAGCAGGAAATCCAGCCATTCATAAGCTATCAGCTTCAGGTAATCAGACTGTGCGTTATAACACTGTGGTTGCTTTAAGATTAATGTTAAGCAGATGACAACTACAAATGGTGAGTGCACAAGTATCAAATTCCTTTGTTATTTTAACTGTGATGTGAGCCCATTTTCATATGATGATTTCCACCATATAATGAAATCCTTCACAACAGTGCCATCCCTCAAAAGTCTGAGGTCATGTACAAACCGACTCAAGAGCAGCTTCTTCCCTGCTGCCATCATGTTTTTGAATGAACCCTACCCTGCATTAAGTTGATCTTTCTCTACACCCTTGTTTCATTCTTGGGGCAGCATGGAAGGCACAGTGGTTAGCACTGTTGCCTCACAGGGCCAGGGACCTGGGTTCAATTCACGGCTTGCGTCACTGTCTGGGTCACTGTGGAGTTTGCACATTCTCCCTGTGTCTGCATGGGTTTCCTCCAGGTGCTCCAACTTTCTCCCATGGTTCGAAAGACAAGCTGGTTAGGTGCATTGGCCATGCTAAATTCTCTTTCAGTATATTCGAACAGGCGTCAGTGTGGCAACTGAGGATTTTCACAGTAACTTCATTGCGATGTTAACGTAAGCCAACTTGTGACTAATAAATAAACTTTTTAACTTTCTCTATGAACAGTATTTTTTGTCTGTATAGAGCGAGAGAAACAATATTTTTCACTGTATATTAACATGTGACAATAATAAATCAAATCAAATCAAATCTGCTCATTCACCTGAATTAGCCACAGGTCAAGCAACACCCTGATTTTACAAATCTCATCCTTGTTTTTCTATCCCTCCATGGCCTCGCCCCCTCCCTATAGGTTTCACAATATTGGGACTTACCTAATTCTGGCCCCTTGAATATCCCTGTTCTAATTGTTCCACCATTGGTTGCTACGTTTTCAGTGGCTTAGGCCTTAAGTTTTGGAATTCCCCCAGTAAACCTCTCCCTCTCTCTTCTCGAAGTGACCTTCTAAAACCCACCCTAAACGAATCTCTTTGACTATGGTTTGGGCCATTATACAGTAAATGATAGAACCTTCAGGAGTATTAACATACAGAGGGATCTGGCTGTGCAGGTCCACAGATCCCTGAAAGTGGCAACACAGGTGGATAGCGTGGTCAAGATAGCATACAGCAGGCTTGCCTTCATCGACTGGGGCACTGAGTATAAAAGTTAACAAGCTATGTTACAGCTGTATGAGACTTTAGTTAGGCTGCATTTGGAATATTGCATGCAGTTCTGGTTGCCACTCTACCAGAAAAATGCGAATGCCAGGCCAGCACACACATCTAGTGAGCATCTTCATCTTTCAGATGCCCAGATGAGCACTGTGCAATTCCTATAGAAGTGGTTCTCTGCCTGGCACAGGGACAATTATACTTTCTCCCCAGAGAATGACGCCGTTCCGGGACCTCACTCTATCCTTGCCAGTAACAAATGGTTTCATTTCTTCAGAATATGAATACTGGTGGAATTTCTTGACACCAAAAACTGTTGATAATCCTTCTTTCTCAATTTGTGAGTAGCCTTTTCAGCTTCTGAGAGGACTCTTGGCTTTCAGATCCATCGTCGATCTCATGGGACAACACCGCACCAATACCATGTGAAGAGGTATCATAGATCAACACCAGTTCCTCGGAGGGGTAGAAATGTACTAACAAGTTTGTAGAATGCACCAATTGTTTTACTCTGTTGAAAGCTTCTTTGTGGGGAGTCTTCCAAGACCAAGACTAGTGAGTCTTTCACAGAATATGCAGGAGGGTAAATAGCATTGACAAGTTAAGTTTAAAAAAAATGCTGATAGTAATTTATTCTTCCCAAAAGTGAATTGAGCTCACTTGTGTTTTTGGGGACTGCTGCCACCTGCATGACTTGTCTTCTATGGGGTGTAATCTTTGTGCATCTACAGAGTACCCCAGGTAGGCTATCTCGGTGACTTGAAAAGTATATTTGTCCTTCTTAAGGCAAAATCCAGCCTCTTGAAGTCTCTTTATAGAGGTCGAGTAGGCTTGAGTTATTTTCGTTGGAACAGAGGGGTGATCTGATTGAGCTGTACCAGATTATGAGGGGCATGGAAAGAATAGATAAGAATAAGTCTATCCAACCTCTCTTCGTAATTTAAATATTCCATCCCAGGCAGCAAACTCTGCTCCCCCTCCAGTGCAACACATCCTTTGTATAATGTGGTGACCAGAACTGCACACAGCACTCTAGCTGGATAAGGAGCAGCTGTCCCCCTTAGTTTAAGGGTCAGTCACAAGGGGATATAGGTTCACAGTGAGGGACAAAAGATTTAGGGGGATGTGAGGACAAACTTTTTTTGCCCAGAGGATGGTGATAGTTTGGAATGTTCTGCCTGGGAAGATGGTGGAGGCTGGTTGTCTCACACCCTTTAAAAAGCACCTGGATGAGCACTTGGCACCTCATAATGTACCAAGTGCTGATAAGACCATAAGACCATAAGACATAGGAGCAGAATTAGGCCAGTCGGCCCATCGAGTCTGCTCCGCCATTTAATCATATTTTTCTCATCCCCATTCTTCTACTTTCTCCCCATACCCCCTGAACCCCTTACTAATCAAGAACTTATCTATCTCTGTCTTAAAGACACTCAATGACCTGGCCTCCACGGCCTTCTGTGGCAAAGAGTTCCATAGATTCACCACTCTCTGGCTGAAGAAATTCCTCCTCACCTCTGTTTTCAAGGATCGTCCCTTTAGCCTGAGGTTGTGCCCTCTGGCTAAATGGGGTTAGGTGGTAAAGGTGAATAGGAAATAAATTGGATTAGGTGGCGGTCACACATTTCTTGCATGTTGGTGCGGACTTGATGGACTAAAAGGCCTCTTCTGCACTGTCTGATTCTATAAATTGGGTTCCACACGCACTCAGGAGAATTGCCTTGGACCTCCCTTATTTCATTGCATGGAAGTAATACCCAAGATCCTCTGCATACTGTGTCCAGTCCTCTGTGGAAGAGTCAAATGGATCTATCCATCCAAAGAGAGGCATCTTGGTAAGTACTCTTTTCTTTTTCCAACTTCAACGTAAACCGGATACCCAATCTGAGGATCTATTTTTTAATCCTATCCTTGTTACTAAATGTAAAGATGCTCATTCACCAGTTTAAGGCAGACTCAGCTTGTTTATTTACAGGTTAAAACTATGCAGAGGCTTGCAGCCTCGTGGCTGTAATCAGCTCCCGAGGTGAGTCTGAAAACAGAAGCCCTCGCTTACTAAGGTAATCTCTCCCACCCTGTTCCTGGATTTGTTCCCCAGATCATAGGACCCTTACACTGCTGATTGATCCTTAAAGGTACAATCACCAGAGTGCCTGTTATTGTCTCAGATTAAATGGGTTCATCTTCCTACCAACCATCCATGCACTTCCAGCTGAAACTGTCAACTTAGCGCGAATTAGAGCTGAACAATATGTGCAATTTTGTGCTGCTGGAGTATACTAGGAAATAGATTGAGAGTATTCAATCCCATTGTGTGATCAAGTTTGCTCCGTGTGCACTGTTAAATTCCATTTACAGGTGTGGTTTGTGAAAAAGATGTTCTTGACATTTAACCCAGGGCAAAGATAAACAATCTGCAGAACATAAATTTTTCATCAAAAGCCACTCATCATAATCCTTCCTCTTGTTGGAAATACGTAAGTCAAACACTCTCAACTAGTGACTTAATTGCAGTTTCCCACCCTATCACTCCTCAAGTAAATGCCAAAGGTGGCTTTTCCACCTTTTGTACGCTCCCCAAGTGTAAAAAACAGCTTGGTGCTGAATGAGTGAATTATTATTTCCCGTTATGAGTCATTTCTCTTTTGCATGTTTTCAAACACCCTGATGTAGTTTCCACTCTGTGCACATTCGTAACTCAATGAGGTATTCAATTTCCTTCTACAATTTGATAAATTGCAATAAGCCGATTGCAATCTATCAAATTAACGTCAATAAGTGTAAAGACACACATTGTGGGATCCAGAGTCAGCAGCGGAATCACATACTGATGAAAGATGAATCAGGAGTGGGATCTGGGATTCTGAGGAGATGGATCCCCCACATCATGAAGCCAATATCTCACTAAAATAAAAAAAGGGATCTTGGGAAGTATAATGAAAAAAAAACAAGGGTGACAATAGAAGGAAATTATTGAGCTGCTGCATAGAAACGTGATACCAATAATTTGGGCTGGAGGGCCACTTCAAAGTTTTGGTGAGCTATTGAGGGTGGTGAGCAAAACATGAGTTGCCTTAACAACAGCTACCACTCAAATTTGTAGTGGTATTTACTGTATGAAAAACCTACCTGAGGTTAGTTAAATGGTTAGATGTGGTTAGCAATTACGGGACCCCTGTCCCTTCCAAATTATAATATTATACAATACTCAACATGAAAATGTTGTACTTAAATGTGGAATACTTAATAATGAATCATAGAATCCCTACAGTGCAGAAGAAGGCCATTTGGCCCATCAAGCCTGCACCGCCAACAATCCCACCTAGTTCCTATCCTCGTAACTCTACATATTTACCTTGCTAATCCCCCTGACACTAAGGGTCAATTTAGCATGGTCAATCTGCCTAGCCTGCACACCTTTGGACTGTGGAGGCAAAACTGGAGAAAACCCATACAGACACAAGAAGAATGTGCAAACTCCACACAGTCACCCAAAGCCAGGATTGAACCCAAGTCCTTGACTCTGTGAGGCAGCAGTGCTAACCATTATGCTACTGTGCCAACCTAGTAGCCTTGCTTTTAAGAAAATAAGCCCTTACACATTGATATCAGATATCTCCACCACCACCACCTCACCCAACACCCCCACTGCATGCTGTCTGCGTATTATAAGTAGGAATGCAAGAAATATTGATCTATTAATCATTGAACTCAGAGCAGCATAACTGTTTTCCCTATCAATGAACATATTTGATAGGCATGGTTACAGGTAAATTTTATAACCTGTCTATATTATGCCCACTGCCAGCTTAAACCACTTCAGTTCAACCTGTTTCAGTGTTAATAGAGATCAGGAGACAGTCAGAAGGCTCCTGACATGGTAAATCTTTATGCTGCTCTCAGCACTTCTCCATTCTGTGCTATTCCTCCCCTCACATAGTTGCTGCACTCCCTTCCCACTTTGCAAAAGGCCCTTTGCTCCAGCCACTGCTCCTTGGCTTATTTTGGACCACTTCCTGCTGTCCTTCATTAGAGGTCATTCTGTACAGATTAAAGCAGGTAAACTGAGTGCTTTCCCCTTCCAAAGTCTCCAATTGTTGCTCTTGAGAAGGTTTCACCCTGGATAGCCTGGCAGTTAAGTCTCTATGAATGCATCACAACTCGAGGACCAGAAGACAAGTTCCCATGGGCTGAATTTGACTGGTGGGCCATAGTTTGCCCACATCTGAAATAGGACATTGTTAATGCTGCACCTGGAACACTGTGAACAGCCATGAAATTAGAGCATGGATGCGCTGGAAAAGGTATGGAGAAGAACTGCTACCAGCAAGATGAAAGGTCTGGAAGATGAGAATGGCTCAAAGATCAGGACTTCCCCATTGGAGGGAATGCTGAGGTGGGAGCCATGATTTGCTCAGGGACATCGGAGTTCAGTCTGGATTCTTTGCTTTGGCATGAGACTACAAAACAATGAGACATGTATATAAACTGAGGCAGATTCAGAAAGAATGAAAGAAAATATTACCCAATTTAGAAAATAATTGACTTTTAGATTTTTTTAAAAATCCAGTTGTGGGACATGGGCGTCGCTGGCTGGCCAGCATTTGTTGCCCTTCCCTAGTTGCCCTTGAACTGAATGGCTTGCTAGGCCATTTCAGAGGGCAGTTGAGAGTCAACCACATTGCTGTGGCTCTGGAGTCACATGTAGGCCAGACCAGGTAAGGACGGCAGATTTTCTTCCCTAAAGGACTTTAAGGAAACCAGATGGGTTTTTCCTGACAATGGTTTCAGCAGATTTTTAATTCCAGATTTTCTTTTTATTGAATTCAAATTCCATCACCTGCCTTGGCAGGATTTGAACCCAGATCCCCAGAACATGAGCTGAGGTTCGTGGATTAATAGTCTAGTGATAATGCCACTAGGACACTGCCTCCCAAATACTTTACCATGAAAGGCATTGTGGCAATTCGCTTAGGTTTAGTTGCTTAGTAGTACAGAAATTGGTTATTGCTGAAAAAAGAGGCATGTTGTCAAAGCTTTTCATCTTATACTCATCAGGATAGATGCAAGAATGCCAAATTTCAAAGGAAGCAGCAATTTATAGCGTGTGACAAAAGAGTGCTGACCAAGCAGAGTTGCCCCACCCAATGTTTCAGTTCTGAGATCTTATTATCTCAGCAATTGTCTGTTGGACTGTTTTTCTGTGATTATTTATCTCAAAAACTAATTTCTACCAACATGGTGGACAGATTAGGCATAGCTCAAAGAAGAACTGATCAGGTTTAAATGAAAATGTGGATCCAGATCCTGGAATTTTTTTTTAAAGCAGCTGTTGACACTGGGAGTTGAAGCAAATTGACATTTTAGAAAGCTGTTGATTGTTCCTTTTAAAATGATGTTGATTGTTTTGGAATGTTTTCAAATTTGTCACAGCTGTCAAAATGTAAGCAAAGTTTTCAGAGCAGATTGTTGAAAATAGCTAAGCCTGAAGCCTCCTTAGCTGGGACAGCACAGCGGTGCAGTGGTTAGCACTGTTATCTCCCAGTGCCAGGGACCTGGGTTGGATTCCCAGCTTGGCACACTCTCTGTGTAGAGACTGCATGTTGTCTCCATGTCTGCGAGGATTTCCTCTGGGTGGTCCAGTTTCCACTCACAGTGTGAAAGTTTAGGCGCATTGGCCATGCTAAATTCTCCCTCAGTGCACCCAAACAGGCATCAGAGTGTGGCGACTAGGGGATTTTCACAGTAACTTCATTGCAGTGTTAATGTAAGCCTACTTATAAATAAATTTTAAACTTCAGTATGATGGAAACTCTGAAGAAAAAGAGTTCTTTTTCAGCTTTGTACTTAGAAAGCACCAATAAAACATTGGGAATTGTGAAGAATATCCAATTACAATTCTAATGGGCATGTTTTCTGGGATGCTAGAAATGCGTAAATTTTATAAAGTACTGTGACAACGAGTTAACCCAGCGACATGGAGGTATGCTCTCCACTCTGGGCCCTTTTTGCTTATCTCAGAATCTGTCAAACTCATCCCCTTTTCGGGCAAGAGTCCGATTTGCAGCTGAAGAAAATTTCCACCGAAAATATTTCAGCAGGTTTGAACCTTGGTTTGATCACTTCTCCTTTTTACAACGTTGTGCTAGCTTTCTTTGTTGGCACTGGAGTACACTCTGAAGCACGAGGTTCCCTCCCTACTTGCCCCAAGTTAGCATTCTTTATCTGGGTCCTAGACTGGGTGTAGCTTTGTTTTGTTAAACTGTAGCAGGCTCCCTTATGCCAACAATCACGATCAGTCTTCATTTCACTAAGCCATGTTTTTTTTAAATGAGACATGGATCCTGCACCATTTGCATGTTGTGTATTTTGTCACTCAAGCTTCACTGACACGTTGATGCAAAGGCTGCGTTTACATTTCTGAAGTTAATTTGATTTGCCGTCTTTACATTCTAATTAACTTGATTACTTCGGAGCTCCTTGACACTGCAATCCTTACATGGGGATTACGTTTCCCATCTCATTCTCAGCAGCAAGTTTTACTCTGCTCGAATTCTGCCACAGCATTACAGTAAGCGATGAAGTGTAACTGGTGGAGGTATTTACACTATTTAATGCCCAGAGCTCTTTATGGTTGGAAAGCAGGAACTTCACATCAATGGTATTTTAAGCCGTCGAAACTAAACTCCTGCCACTTCATCTAAAAGTTAGTGCAAGGGCTGGGCCAGTAATTCAATCTGTCTCAGTAAATGAGTTGACTCAAGGCAGCCATCAGTATAATCCAAATCCAAATTGGTCTAAATTGGATCCAAATTAACACCAGAAAAATAACAAGCTTTGCCTCACTGGGAATCCATGTTCCCTGAAGATGATTGTGTACAGGCTTGTATCGGCTGCACTTTAGAAGTGTAAGAGGGGATTTGATTGAAATATATAGGCCGGAATTTTCCAATCCTGCCAACAGTGCATCCCCTGCCGCAGATTTCCCGGCAGCAAAGAATGCATTCAATGGGAAACCCCGTTAACAACAACAGAACCAGACGATTCCACTGCCAGCTAATGGCGAGCCACATCCGCCACCGTGAAACACGTGGCAGGTTGTGTGGAAAATCCCACCCATAAGATCCCTGAGGACGGGGTGGATGTGGGAAGGAGGTTCCCTCTTGTGGGAACGATGGGGTCACTCTTTCCAGATAAACTGTTGCCCATTTAGCACAGAGATGAGGAGAATCCTTTCCTCTAAAAGGGTCCTGAGTTTTCAGAACTCTCTTCATCAAAATTCACACATCCCCTTTTCGGGCGAGAATCCGATTTCATCAAAAGGTGGTGGAAGCAAAGTCTTTGAATATGGCAGAGAGATTCCTGATAAGCAAGAGGGTAAAAGATTATCAGTGTAGGTGGAAATGTGGATTGAGGCTATTATCCAATCAGCCATGATCTTATTGAACAGTGGATCAGGCTCGAGGGTCTGATTGGCTTACTCCTGCTCCTAATTTGTATGTTCATATGTTTAGAAATGTTTTTGAAGGGACACGCACATCCACCATGTCCTCGAAAATGTCAACTAGATTCATGATCTGCCACAAATCCATGCTGATTCTCTCTGATCAGCTCATACTATTTTATTAATTCAATGGACATGGGTGTCATTGGCCGGCTAGCATTTATTGCCCATCCCTAGTTGCCCATGGAGGGAAGTTGAGAGTCAACCACATTGCTGTGGCTCTGGAGTCACATGTAGGCCAGACCGGGTAAGGACGGCAGACTTCCTTCCCTAAAGGACATTAGTGAACTAGATGGATTGTTCAGACTTGTCCAAATGCTGAGTCACTTTATTTCTGATGACAGATTGCACACTGGCAGTTCTGTTTTCTATCTCCTCCCTCCTTCTTCAATAATGGAGTCACATTTACAATCTTTCAACCCAATTCCTGAACCAGGTGATCAGAAAGCTGTGAGTAACACTTTTTTTTTCACTTCTCTAGAGTGGAGATCATTAGATCCGGAGTTTTATCTAAACTAAATTTGATTATTTTATCAATGATCAATTTTTAATTTACATTAATTCCACTAAGTTCATCCCCATGACTTTTTTTAAGGTTCCTTTGCATCACAGGCATTTTGTCCTCTCCCTCCACTGTGGAGGTTGTGCCATTTTGTTTTTATCCATTATAGTCTCACCTGCATCTGTCTTCAATATCTCCTCACTTCACTTCTAACATTATCATTACAACACGGCATCCAGAATCTGGATATTCTGCAATTCTCTGTCCAAAGGCATCTCTGAGCCTAAGCTCTGCCAAAGGTAGGGCAAGAAGTCAGTCCTGAAGCCACCCAAGCCAGAACAGAGATTACACTCGGTGCTGCTGGCTCCAATCTGATTCACATTAGCCAGCCAGACAACTGAGCCAACTATTACCCCCACCACCCCATCCCAGAGGGGCAGGTTTTTGTGACAACATGAACTTTTACATACACGTTGAAGTCTGGCGATATGGTGGACGTCCAATTTTCTTTCCATTACATGGCTGACCAGGAATCTCTCCCACTCTTACTGCTGTCATTGACATATGTTGGGTGGTCTAACAGATTGATACGCAACCTGTGTGGCCACGTTATAAACTCATCTCTCTTGCCAACAGGTCCTGGGGTGGGACTTGAACCAGAGCTTCTGGTTCAAAGATAGAGACACTGCACCACAACACCCTGGCTGTTCTTTATGATAAGCCAATGTGTTCCTGTGATATTATTGTGGTATTTTATTGTCTGTCAGGTGCTAATTTGAAATGAGATCTCATTGTGCTCGATAAAATGAATGCCATTGTTTTTTTTCTGGATAACCATGCTAAATGTGAGGTATAGGGCTGGAATTTTAAAGGAAAAGGATAGTCTTTCTAGGGTGGAGGAGCAATGAGAGGCTTCCTGAAGCAACACATGAGCAGTCCCAATGGATATGGGGGGAGCTGCCAATACAGGTGAAGGCAGAGAGAGAGAAGGCATCTCAACATGGAGGTAGGCCCTGAAGACAAGTTAATTTTCTTCTAAGTTGAAAATGTCCACAGCCACTGATGGGCTAGCCGCAGCAACCGGGGGACATTCCAAACCCGATCTGGTCTCATTAAAAAATGGCTCAGGGTCGGGATCACAGCACTAAGAACAATGGCATGAGACTTTGGGCCTACTCACATCCAATCCTGACCCTTAAGCCTTTAGCAGCCTATGCAGCACTCTTCAAAAGATCTTTAACCGCTCTCAGTCTTCTGCATTGCCCAGCAACAGCTAACTAGGCTAAAGCTCAAGCATCCATCGACTCAAGCAGCTACTGAACCCACTCTTTCCAGCCGCTTTCAATCAGATAACCAAAAGAATTAAAATCAGGCAATCATTCGGTCAGCTCATCCGCTCGTGGTCCCTTATAAACAGCATGAAAGGCGATTAACATCTTCACAGTAAATATCACGTGTAGGAACTTTCTCAGACATTTTATTAATCACCAAAGGGTAATACAGCATTAAAAAGAGTTTATGGAGTAAACATGAAACGAGCCTCACACACTGGATGAAAGCCAAGACATCGTCAGCATGCTGGCTTTTTATGGAACATTCATTCCTTTCAACACGTTGCTTTGTTACTCCATAAATACCTGTATGCAGCATCTTAAACTTAATGGGTTACGCAACACCTTTCTTTCTGTGGTCTGGAGCAGTCCAGCTGAATTTCTAGTATTTGAATATAAGAATTTGCAGGATGATGCATTGGAGGAATAATTGAATGAGATCCGATAATGGGCGAGGGGATGACAATGTGTGGTTAAGCTTTATTTTAAATTTGCTCATCGGATGTAGGCGTCTCTAGCAAGGCCAGCAATTATTGCCCATCCCTGAGGGCATTTAAGTGTCAACCATATTGCGACATTTCAAAGAACTCTACCAAATACATGACTTACAGGGCTCGATTTTACCATTTCCATTCTAAGTGCTGAATCTGGGCGTAATTCAGATCCGATTTGGAAATCTGCTTCCAGGCGCCCCCATACGCACTCAGCCATCCCCAGTCCCATTCACAATGTGGGTGGGACTTAGAGTGGCCAAAACAATCAGAGCTCTGAAATTTGATAAAGCCCGTCCGTGCCAGATCGCAGAGAGCGGAGAAAGTGACCCGGAAACGAAAAGCGGGAGCGATGGCCCCCACACACATCACTGTTCCCCTTATCCACCTCCCCCCACTACCCACACACATCACTGTTCCCCTTATCCACCTCCCCCCACTACCCACACACATCACTGTCCCCCTTATCCACCTCCCCCACTACCCACACACATCACTGTTCCCCTTATCCACCTCCCCCCACTACCCACACACATCACTGTCCCCCTTATCCACCCCCCCCACTACCCACACACATCACTGTCCCCCTTATCCACCCCCCCCCACTACCCACACACATCACTGTTCCCCTTATCCACCTCCCCCCACTACCCACACACATCACTGTCCCCCTTATCCACCTCCCCACTACCCACACACATCACTGGTGCCTTTATCCACCAATCCACCAATCCACCCCCCACACACATCACTGTCCCCCTTATCCACCTCCCCAATACCCACACACATCACTGTCCCCCTTATCCGCACATCCACACACATCACTGTCCCCCTTACCCACCCCCTCCCACTATCCACACACATAGTTGCACCCCTTACCTACCCGTCCCCCCATTACCCAGATTGATCGCCAGACTAGCTCTGCGAACATAATGCAGTGCAGAGAAAAGTCTAATGACCTCACATGAGTATTCAAGGTCAGCAAACTTATCTTCCAATGACATATCCTTATAAATGAACCACAAGTCACAGGCACTGCTCAAATCATCTACTCCACTTCACCTACTCACCAACAATCAATAATAATTGGCAACTGGCACCGGATTGTGGTGACTGGGGGATATTTACAGTAACTTCATTCAGTGTTAATTTAAGCCTACATGTGACACAAATAAATCAACTTTAAACTTTATTTTTGTCATTCTTTAATGGGGCTTGGGCATTGCTGGCTAGGCCAGCATTTGTTATCCCTTCCTAATTACCCTTCAGAAGGCGGTGGTGAGTATCCTTCTTGAAACACTGCAGTCCATGTGGTGTCAGTACACCCACAGTGTTGTTAGGTAGGGAGTTCATGGTTTTTGACCTAGTGACAATGAAGGAATGGTGATATATTTCCAAGTAAGATTGGTGTGTGTGACCCAGAGGGAATTTACAGGTGATGGTGTTCCCATGCGTCTGCTGTCCTCGTCCTTCTAGGTGTAGAGGTTGTGGGTTTGGAAGGTGCTGTCAAAGCAGTCTGGTGAGCTGCTGCAGTGCACCTTGTAAATGGTATTCGCCTTGCATTAGTGGTGGAGGCAGTGAATGTTGAAGATGGAGTGCCAATCAAGCAGCACTCAGTCCTGGTTAGAGTTTCTAACCCTCCAGGTTTGACCCAGCGTCTCCAGGGATTGTAGATCAGTCTCCGGGACACTGCTGTGTGCAATCCTGGAAAAAAAACCATCAGGACATTAAAGAAGATAATATTGAAAAGTAAATTGAACATTTCCTTTACAAGGTATAAAAAGAATAAAAATCAGAGAAAAAGGGCTATTTGGTTGACAGTCAAGCATCATCCCATTGGCTGATGAGTCTTTTTGCTTTCCAGATTATCATAGGGAGACTGTACATCACAAAGATGGATGTGTTGGCCAACTAAGGGCTGGAGCCTGGGGGCATGTCATGTGATGACATCTCTATGAATACATTTAATTACATTTGGCAGCTCAACTCCTGGATACAGGTGCTGACTGTCTTGACTGTTGCTGGAGCTGTACTTATCCAGGCAGGTGGAGCCGTGTAGATGATGGATATTAAGTCAGGAAGTGGCTCACCAATGGATTTCTCAGTTTTCTGAGGTGCTGCTGTAGGGAAGTGGCTATGGCCCCCTGAAGCTCAGAGCTGCTGTCCTGTCTCAGGAAGACAACATTTGTATTCCCACCCCTGTCACTCAAAGACCAAAGAAAATTACAGTGCAGGATCAGGCCCTTCGGTCCTCCAAGCCTGCACCGACCATGGTACCCAACTTAACTAAAACCCTCTTTCCTTCCGGGGACCATATCCCTCTATTCCCATCCTATTCATGTATTTGTCAAGACGCCCCTTAAAAGTCATTATCTACTACCTCCCCTGGCAGAAAGTTCCAGGCACCCACCGTCCTCTGTGTAAAAAATCTGCCTCGTATATCTCCTTTAAACACTCCCCCTTCCACCTTAAACCTATGTCCCCTAGTAATTGAATTTTCCACCCTGGGAAAAAGTTTCTGACTATCCAATCTGTCCATGTCTCTCATAATCTTGTAGACTTCTATCCAGTCACCCGTCAACCTCCATCGTCCCAGTGAGAACAAACAAAATTTCTCCAACCTCTCCTCACAGCTGATGTCCTCCATACCAGGCAACGTCCTGGTAAATCTTTTCTGTACCTTCTCCAAGGCCTCCACATCCTTCTGGTAGTGTGGTGACCAGAATTAAACGCTATATTCTAAGTGCGGCCTAACTAAGATTCTACAAAGTTGTAGCAAAGAATTTTTAAACTCAATGCCTCGGCCGATGAAGGCAAGCATGCCGTATGCTTTGATTACCTTCTCCACCTGTTTACCACTTTCAGTGACCTGTGTACCTATACACCCAGATCCCTTTGCCTATCAATACTCTTAAGAGTTTTGCCATTTACTGTATATTTCCTATTTGTATTAGACCTTCCAAAATGCATTACCTCACATTTGTCCGAATTAAACTCCATCTGCCACCTCTCTGTCCAAGTCTCCAACAGATCTATATCCTGCTGTATGCTCTGATGGTCTTCATTGCTATCTGCAAATCCATCAACCCTTTGTGTCGTCCACAAACTTACTAATGAATCCAGTTACATTTTCCTCCAAATCATTTATATATATTACAAACAGCAAAGCCCCAGCACTGATCCCTGAGGAATGCCACTTGTCACAGCCCTCCATTCAGAAACGTACCCTTCCACAGCTACCCTCTGTCTTCTTTGACTGAGCCAGTTTTGTATCCATCTTGCCAGCTCACCTCTGATCTCATGCAACTTCACCTTCTGCACCTATCTGCCATGAGGGACCTTGTCAAAGGCCTTACTGAAGCCCATGTAGACAACATCCACTGCCCTACCTTCATCAATCATCTTTGTCACTTCCTCGAAAAAAATCAAGTTAGTGAGATATGAACTCCCCTTCACAAAACCATGTTGCCTCTCACTAATGCATCTACTTATTTCCAGGTGCGAATATATCCTGTCTCCAATAATTTTCCTATCACTGACGTAAGGCTCACCGGCCTTTAGTTACCTAGATTATTCTTGCTACCCTTCTTAAACAAAGGAATTACATTGGCTATTCTCCAAACAAAGGAACAACTCAACCAAGATCCTTGCCTGGCTGCTGACCAACCCTGGCTGCAGATGGTCAGGCCAAGCTGGCATAATGCAGAACTGGGCCTTGTAGAATCAGAACTGCTTGAGGCAGTTCTGTAAGACCATCTGCAGTCTTCCCACTGAAAGACAGCAGTTCTCCAGCATCCATGCTGCTGAAAGGGATGAGGAACTGCAGGAAAACACCAGGCCAAGCAAAGGCCTACACAAGAGTGAACAGTTGGGCTTTTGTGCATAATGTTAGATAGTTTGTTTGATAAAGTTCAAAGATGTATGGGTTAGGTTGGTTGGCAATGCTAAATTGCTCCTTTGTCTCTGGGGAGTTAGTGAGGTAAATATAGAACATTACGGCACAAACAGGCCCTTCGGCCCACAAGTTGCACCAAAAATATTTGGAGCTGTGGGGATAGGGCATGGGCGGGATTATTGTTGATGCAGGCTTGATGGGCCAAATGACCTTCTTCTGCACTATAGGGATTCTATGATATTCTAAGTTGGTTGAGAGTGGTTGTTTTGTGTTGACCTTTATTTCAGCATTCTGCTCAAGAGGATGTTGCAAAGGTAAGGTAAGGAATGTGACTGTGGCACAATGGGGATTTTGGCTTGTGTTGAGTAGAACCAACACAAGGTTCTACTCCTGTGTTCTACCAACACAGGTGAAGCTCTCATGATCTGCTGGGTCAGAAAGGGGATGTGTTGGTTGGATCCCCTTCTCCTCCTGTTCCTCAGCTGCTCATGGTATCCCTGGTGAAAAGACTATGTCCTCATAATGATGAGTTTCTACGGACAGAGCATCATGGCTCACAGCCTGATGAGTATAACAGTTCACCTCCAGAGTGATTATGGCAGTGGATTAATCAGATCATTACTTTAAATAACAGCAGCGGAGAATTCTTACTTTTGTTGAATATCTTAGAACCCCTACAGTGCAGAAGAGGCCATTCAGCCCATCAAGTCTGTACCAACTCTCAGACAGAGCATCTTACCTGTCCTATCCCTGTAATCCCACACATTTACCACAACTAATGGATCTAACTTACATATCTTGGGACACTAAGGGGCTCTTTCACATGGCCAATCCAACTAACCTGCGCATCTTTGTACTGTGGGAGCAAACTGGAGCACCCGGAGAAAACCCACGCAGGCACAGGGAGATAGTCTATATGGAGTTGCACTGTCACCCAAGGCTGGAATCGAACCCAAGTCCCTAGATGTCACAATCTGCATGTTCCCAATGCTCATGCCACATACCTCACCAAAATAGTGCCTGGTGCAGGCATCACCAGAAAGGTGCGCGCACACACAGCACTGATGCCATTTTGGTAGCGCAGAATCCAAATTCTTTGGCCACTATCTATAATTACAGCTTCTATCTTAGTCACTTGCTGCTTATGTGGAACTTTGGGATAAACAAGCACATTCAATTCATATTGTTCATCCCAATTCTGGTGAATAATGGCAGCAGAGAACAGGCTGTTGCATGTTTCTTGTGGAACAACTTGCTGTAATTGATGGGCTAGGCCTCCGGAGCAGAAATCTGATTGATTATCCTTAAATCAGATGATGGAGCTTCCTTACAGCATTTCATGTAATTGAGTGTGTGCATGATGAGAAAACACTGCAGAAAGGAAAGCAGCCTGTGCCGCAAAGGTTGCAGCTATCTTGGAGATTAGTGTGGGATGAATGAGCACAGCAACTGAATGTTTTATTTTCTCTGACAGGTCACAGATTAGCGCATTAACATAAAACTTCTTTGCGCGATATGTTGTTTCAGTTATTACTGTAAACAGGTTATGACTGCACTTCAGCCATGTGTATATATGTATATATGTATATATATATATATATATATACTATATATAGGGATTTTATTTGAATAGGTTAACCTGCGCACTACCCTAGGAAGTTAGCACCCTGATAAGACCATTATAAGACCCCTGAAATTAAATGAAAATTGTTACCACCTACCTGAGGAAATAGATTATCCACTGGGAACTCAGGTATTTGAGTTTGACTCCATTGTCCATGCAATATGCAGTGGTGGAAGCGCAAAAGATTTTTAAAAATATATTCATTCATGGGACGTGGGCATTGCTGGCTAGGCCAACATTTATTGCCCATCCCTGAGGGCATTTAAGAGTCAACTGCATTGACTGGGCCTGGAGTCATGTGTAGGGCAGGCCAGGTAAGGACAGCGGATTTTCTTCCCTAAGGGATATTGGTGAACCAGATGGGGTTTTATGACAATGGTTTCATGGTCATCATTAGATTTTTAATTCCAGATTTTTATTGAATTCAAATTTCACCATCTGCCATGGTGGGATTCAAACTTGGTTCCCCAGAACATCTGGACTACTAGTCCAGCAACAATACCACTATGCCATTGCCTCCTACTTACTTTGACCATAATCTTGTAATAACATTGTTGATGCAGCATTAAATCCTGTCACAAAAGTAGCAAAAGACTTACTTTAAAAAACTCATTCCTCTTGGTAAAAGTTTTATTTTGTTGCCTTCTTCCCCCAGTTTTTCTTCCCAAAAGTTCTGACTACTTTCTTCACTAAGATTTAGAAGGGTAGATGCAAAAAATACCCTCTATGCCAGCAGTCTCCAAACTCTGATCCGGATCCGCTGCAGGCTGGATGTGGCCCACAGACCATAGTTTGGGGACCCCTACTCTACGCCTTTGTCATAAGGTATGCAAGAGAAGGTTTGCCTGGCAACATCTTTCCAATAGGAGTAGCTGTGGCCTGAATTAGTGCCAACCTCCACTGTCTCAGTACAACAAGAGGCAGCAGCATTATTGCTGCTGTTTTGCAGGCCTAGAGTTTCTGCTGGTTGCTTTGCTATTTTCAGTACAGTTTGCCCAAGATCGATGTGACATTGTGAAGGATCGGAGAATCTTCAATGCAAATTATGACCAGTGCAAATTGAGTTTCTACAATTTATCGCGTTAGTTTAAAAATCACTGCCAGCCCTACCTGAAAACTGACCATGCATTGAAAAATTGCAAGTTTCTTCCAATAGCCCCTGTCTGTAGGACTTTGCAGAGGCTCTTAAAATTAAGGTCGTTGCTTTGGACACAGACATTCATGTTTTATAAGTTTTTCCATATATTCTTTAGTGTACTAATGATTGTACATCCGTATGATTAGCGAATGTCTGTATAACTTTTAAACGACAGCAACATCAGGTTGAAGTCCAACAGGTTTATTTGGTAGCAAGTGCCACTAGTTTTCAGGCAGAGCTTTTTGGCTCTGCCCCAGACAGTTCTGTACTGTCTGGAGACAATACACACCTCTTTAACCTGGGCTTAATGCTCCTTTCACTCACATTGTTGACCACTTGAAGACTTGAATAGCAGGTTAGGTGTAAAGATTCACTTTCTAATCAGTAATCTGTAAACTGCCTGTGCTGTTATATGCTCTGTCTGAGGCCAGAACTCTCCATTCGCCTGACGAAGGGGCAAACCCCAAAAGCTTGCGAGTTTACTATCAAATAATTGGTTGGAGTTAAACCTAGTGTTGTCAGACTTCTTACTGTGTTTACCCCAGTCCAACGCCAGCATCTCCATATCATGTGTACCAAACTCTGCCACACGGTCACTCTTAAATGTATCAAGGACTATTTTTAAATTGAAACCTTTTTAACACCTCATCTGTTGCTGAAACCTTCATTTCTTTGTTATATCAACATACTCCCACATTCCACCCTCTGTATCCCAAAGTCATCCAAAACTTTCTAAACCATTCATCAGTCACCTCTGTGCTCACAGGCCTACATTGGCTCCAAGTTAAGCAGGACCTCAGTTTTAAAAATGCTGGTCTGAGTTTCCAAATGCCTCATGGTCTTGTCTCTATATCTCCATAATCTTCTCCAGCTCCAAAGCCCTCTAAGGAGTCTGCATGTCTCCAATTCTGGTCTCTTGCACATTCCCAATGTTAATCATTCCACTGTTCAGTTGCCAAGGCCCTAAGCTCTGGAATTTCATCCCTAAACATGTATGCTTTTCTTCTTCTCTTATCTCTTCTGAGAATCTTGTTCAAATCTAACTCTGTCACCAAATTGGCCTGAATATGTTCTAATGTGGCTCGGTGTCAAATTCTCTTTGATAACACTCCGGCAAAGGCGTTTGGGACATTTTACTATGTCAAAGGTGCTGTACAAATTCACATTGTTGTTTTGAAAAATTCCATTCTGAAACATTGCCCAATTGCTCTGGCTCAGGGCAAATTTTATACATGGCGATATATCAGTGAGTTTAAATGGAAACTTGAGTAAAAAGATGCTTTGCTAAACTTGCTCAATTTTGGGTGCTGTTCGCGTCAGATCACTGATTGTGCCAAAGCGAAAACACAACCTCGCGATCTTTTTTTTACTGTTTTCACCCCTTAAAACGACATTCTGATTGAAGAATTATTGCACAAATAGCTCAATGCAACTGAAGTGAATAGCATGAAAGATCAAACTAATTAGCAATGATTCTGTCTGGAATGCAAACATCATTTCTGAAATTTCCTAACGTGTGCTGACTGCGTTTGAGACCGAATAAACGCACTGGACGAGGTTTCTTTTGTTGAAAGCACGGTTGCGGCAGGCACACTAAACATTGTCGAGTGGCAGGTGAGCCTGCTCCTATTTGCTAGATGTTGAAAGAGAGGGCGCGCTTTGTTCCCTTTGCCTCTGCTTGTTTTGTGTAGGTTCAGCTAAACCCTGGTAAACACAGGCTCAGGCACAGTATTCAAACCATACAGCTGCGCAGAGCCTCTGAGGCCGAGGGGGCCCTGAGCAGCCCGAAACCAATTCTGTTCCAGTCGAAGAACATTACGCTTTATTCCACGGTGGTGGGGTGGCTGAAAGATCAGATGGAAGAGTACAGATAAAACCAGCACTGCCGTAAACACATGACTGTGCATCACTATTGTGTACAGATCCATGTTTCTTACAATTGCATCCTGAATAAATAGTGACAGTCAGGGTCACTTATGTGACAAAACAATTCATTGGACTAATGCGCTTCATTCAGAATTAAATGTAAACATATAGTGCAATAAAGGAACAGGAGACAAACCATCTCCAAAGATCATGTTGAAAGGGGCTTGTTAGGAAGTGTGTTTACCTGAACAGTACACATAATACACCCTTCACACTGACATGTTTTCTCCATGTAAGACATGCATAGAAATAGATGGTTTAAGTTGGCCAGAAGAGCACTTGGTCAAAATGGAGTAACTGATTTCCTCTGGCATGTGGGGTACATTTAGTCTGGTTGTTGTATGTGTAAATATCACTAACGTTTTAACACTATGTTACTGATTGCACATAATGCACGCACTGGACAATCAGCCCATTTGCTTTAGCTACTGCAGGCCATACAATTCAGCCAGGTGTCGTGGGTAGAGTGCAAAATATACAATTTCACAAAGCTTCTAAGGCAGGGGCGTAGTAATATTGTCACTGGATTAGAATCATTGAGTCTACAGTGCAGAAGGAGAATATTTGGCCCCTCGAATCTGCACCGACCACAATCCCACCCAGGCCCTACCCCATAACCCCACATATTTACCCTCCTCGTCTCCCTAACACTAAGGGAGAATTTATCCTGGCCAATCAACCTACCTCATGCATCATTGAACTACTAATCCAGAGACCCAGGGTAATGCTCTGGAGACCCGGTTCAATGGTGAAATTTGAATTTAATAAAAATCTGGAATTAAAAGTTAAATGGTGATCATGAAACCATTGTCGATTGTCATAAAAACCCGTCTGGACCACCAATGTACTTTCAGGAAGGAATCTGCCGTCCTTACCTGGTCTGGCCTACATGTGACTCCAGATCCACAGCAATGTGGTTAACTCTTAACTTCCCTTAAGAGCAATTGGGGATGGGCAATAAATGCTGGCCCAGCCAGCGAAACCCATTAAAAATCAGAGTAGTGGAGAGGTTGAACCATTACTGAACTGATTGGATGTGATTTTCCAGGCCTGCTGCACTGGTCGAGCAGCATATTGTAGGAGAGAGAAGAGGTGGGAAAGGGGGAAGTCTACATCAGCAGGTGGGGGCTGATGTGAGGCCAGCAATCAGAGGCTGGAGGCAGGGGTGGGGGAGTGCCTCCTATTGATGTGAATTGCCTGAAGGCCTTTGTGTTGCCCTGAGTTCCATAAATTCACAAAATTCACTCAAAAAAAGCCTCCAGTTTTCCCACTTGTTGGGTACTTTGAATGTTTTTGGAAAAATCACGCCTGTTCTGTCTGAGGAAAGTTTGCTCCTACAATGTCCCTGTCCGCCTGACTGTTTGTAACATCATGCCTCTCTAAATTACAGATACCAATTCATACACATTCAGTTTGGTTTAGTGAATTGTTGAGCAAATAGAAAATAAAATGACAGTAAGTTAACCATTGCAGCTTTTTCATGTCTCAAGCGATCTTACTGGTTTATGAGTGCTGCCGTCTGCAATTCGTAGTCTAAAGAAGAAATGTTGTTTGTTCTAAGACTGATCAGTAAAAACCAGAAAAATATCTGACAGCCCGCGTATTTTGTCTCCTGCATTCTAAGTCAAAAATAAGAAAGATTGGCTGGAACTCTACCACTTTGCCCACCACGGAATCAGCGTGGGCAAGGGTCCGACAACAGAAATTTCCATTGACCTACGGCAGGACTTCCTGTTCTCGCCCGAGCGAGGCTGGAATATCCCACCTACTGACTTGCATTTATAGAGGCTCGTCACATCTAGGGAGCCTTTGACAATTTTCCATGGCAGGGGTGTCCGGTTTTGATTTCAAAGCAAGGGAGATTTGTTACAAGGATGCTAAAGGTACCAGCTGTATGTACTGGGCAAACATGGGCAAGGAAGTCTCCTGCTAATTATCACGTTCCGTTCCTCCTTCAGCTGATGAATCAGGACGCCTCCATGTTGAACATCGCTTGGAGGAAATGATGAGGGTGGCAAGGTCAGGACCTTCAATCACCAAGAGTGGCACGGAGGTACCACCACAGACCAAGCTGGCAGGGTTCTAAAGGACATAGCTGCTAGACTGTGTCTGAGGCAAGTGTTGAAGGAACCAATAAGAGAGAAAAACATTCTTGACTTCACCCTCACCAGCCTGCCTGTTGCAGATATATTTCTTCATGAAAGCATCACTAAGTGTGACAACTGCACAGTCCTTTTCAAAAGAAAGTCCCATCTTCACATTGAGGATATCGTCTATTGTGTTGTGTGATACTGTCACGGTGCTAAATTGCATTGATTTTGAGCAGATTTAGCATCAAGGCTGGGCATCCATGAGGCGCTGTGGGCCATCAGCAGCAGTAGAATTGTACTCAACCACAATCTGTAAGCCCATGGTTTGGCATATCTCCCACTCTACCATTGCCACCAAGTCAGGGATAACTCTGGTTCGATGAAGAGTGCAGAAGGCCATGCCAGGAGCAGCAGCGGACAGACCTAACAATGAGGTGTCAACCTGGTGAAGCTATAACACAGGACTACATGCATGCCAAACAGCATAAACTGCAATACACAGAGATAAGTGATTCCACAACTAACTGATTAGATCTGAGCTCTGTAGTCCTGCCACATCCAGCTGTGAATGGTGGTGAGCAATTAAGCAATTCACTGGAGAAGGAGGCTCCACAAATGTATGGGGTATTTGCACTTTGCAGAGAATTTGAAACATATGCAAATTATTGGTTAAATGGATTTAAATGTTTATGTGACCCTGAGGGTTCCTGGCATATAATAAGTAACATAATAGGGAAGGCAAATTTAAATTGGACTTTATTTCAAAGGGAATGGAGGATAAAAATAGGGAAGTCTTGCTAAAACTAGTTAGACTACACCTGGAACCGTTTTGATCTGTTTATCAAAGGAAAAATGTACAGGAATTGGAGGCAATACAGAAAAGAAGAATGAAAGGCAACCTTATTCAGACATATAGAATTCTCAGGGGTCTTGACAAGGTAGATGCTGAGAGGTTGTTTCCCCTTGTGGGTGAACTTGGCACCAGAGGATATAACCACAAAGAAAGACAGGAATGAGGAGGAATTTCTTCTCTCAGAGGATAGTGAATCTGTGGATCTTTACCATAGACAGTTGTAGGTGCTGGGTCATTACGTAGGCTCAAGGGTGAAACAGACAGGCTTTTAAGCAGTAAGGGAGTCAAATATTATGGACAAGAAGTGGGGAAGTGGAGTTGAGGATTATCACACCAGATCAGTCATGGTGTCGATAAACTGGGGACCAGGATTACAGATGGAATAACTTTCTTTTCTTTCTACCCGACATCAAGATTGTAAACCAGAGCAAGCTGAATCATTCTTAACAAACAAAGAACAGTACAGCACAGGAAAAGGCCCTTCGGCCCACCAAGTCTGTACAATACAGACGCTTCTCTAATCTAATATTTCTTTGCCTCTACATGGTCTATATCCCTCTATTCCCTGTCTATTCATGTATCTATCCAGATGCCTCTTGAAAGTTGTTATAGAACATGATTCTACCACCTCCTCTGGCAGCATGTTCCAGGCATTCACCACCCTCTGTGTGAAAACCTACCCCTTACTTCTCTTTTATACTTCTCCCCTCTCATTCTCAACCTATGCCCCAGTCCGTGGTGGGCAAGGTAGTAGAGTTCTAGCCAATCTTTCTTATTTTGGCCTTTCAATCCTGAGAAAAAGATTCTGACTATCCACTCTATGCAGGTCTGCCATAATCTTGTAAACCTCTATCAGGGCCCCCCCTCATCCTCTGACGCTCCAATGAAAACAATCCAAGTTTGTTCAACCTTTCTTCATAGTCCATATCCCCCAAACCAGGCAACATACTGGTAAATTTTGTTGCACCCTTTCCAATGCATCAACATCTTTCCAGTAGTGTGGCAACCAGAATTGTACACAATACTCCGAATGCGGCCTAACCAAAGTCTTATAGAGCTGCAACATGATGCTCCTAATCCTATACTCTATGCCCCAACCGATGAAGGCCAGCATGCCACACGTCTCCTTCACCACCTTGTCTATCTGAGTTGAACCTTCAGGGAACTATGGAGCTACATGCCTAGATCCCTCTGTATGCTAATATTTCTAAGGGCTCTATCATTTACTGTGTACTTTCTTTCTGCAGTAGACCTTCCAAATCGCATCACCTCACATTTGTCCAGGTTAAATTCCATCTGCCATCTTTCAACCCAGGTCTCCAGCTGATTTATACCCTGCTGTATTCTCTGACAATCCTCCTCACTATCTGCTACTCCCCCAATTTTTGTATCATCTCCAAATTTACTAATCAGACTACATTTTCCTCCAAATCATTTATATTACAAACAGCAGAGGCCTCAGCACTGATCCTTGTAGAACACAGCTTATCACAGACTTCTAGTTAGAAAAGTAGCCTTCCACTGCTACTCTCTGCTTTCTATGCCCAAGCCAGTTTTGTATCCATCTTACCAGCTCACTTCGGATCCAATGTGACTTCATCTTCTGTATTAGCCTGCCATGAGGAACCTTATCGAAGGCTTTACTAAAGCCCATGCATACAACATCCCACTGCCCTGCCCTGGTCAATTTTTTTGTAATTTCCTCAAAGAACTCAATCAAGTTTGTGAAACACGACCTTCCTTTCAGAAAACCATGCTGCCTATCGCTAATAAACCTATTCTTTTCCAGATGTGAGTACATCCTGTCCCTCAGGATCTTCTCCAGTAATTTCTCCATCATTGATGTAAGGCTCACAGGTCTGTAATTTCCCAGATTGTCTCTTCTGCCCTTCTTAAACGGAAGAACAAAGTTAGCCTCTCGTATCTTGCCCATAGCTAAAGAGGATCCAAAGATTTTGACCAAGGCATAAGCAATTTCTTCCTTTGCCTCACTTAATATTCTGGGATAGACCCTGTATGGCCCTGGGGACTTGTCCACCTTAATATTTTTTAAAATCTTCAATACTTCTTCCCTTTTTATCTCAACATGTTCTAGAATGTCAAAATCCTCTTTTCTACACTCACCATCCAACACATTTTTCCCCTTTGTGAGTACTGATGCAAAGTACTCGTTAAAAACTTCACCCACTTCAACTGGCTCCACACAAATTCCCTCCAATGTCCTTGAGTGGACCCACCCATTCCTTAGCTACCTTCATCCTCCTTATATATACATAAAAAGCCTTGGGATTCTCCTTAATCCTGTCCGCAAAGGACATTTTATGGCCCTTTTTAGCCCTCCTAAGTCCCTGTTTAAGCTCTTTCTGCTATCTTTGTATTTCTCAATTGCCTTATCTATTTTCAATTTCCTGAAATCTATACATGCCTCCTTCTTCTTCTTCACTAAGTTCACAGTCTGTCTTGTCATCCAGGGTTCCTGAATTTTGACATTTTTATCCTTCATTTTTACAGGGACATACTTGTCCTGAATTATTAACAACTGACTTTTAAAAGATTCACACATATTACATATGGATTTACCCTTAAACAGCTGCTACCTGTCTACATTCCCTAGCTCCTCCCTAATACTGTCAAAGTTATCCTTCCCCCAGTTTCACTCTGGGACTACTTCTACACTTTTCTACAAGTATCTTGAAACTTATAGAATTGTGATCACTGTTCCCAAAATGGTCCCCCACTGAGTCACCTACCCGGACTTGTTTCCCAGAACTGGATCTAAGATAGTCCAACTCAGGAAGGGGCTATCTACATTTTACCTCAAAAAGCACTCTTGGATATTCTGAACAAACTCTGCCCTGTCCAAGTCCCTGGCACTATAGGAATCCGAGTCTATACTGGGGAAGTTAAAATCGCCCATCACACCAACTCTGTTGTTTTACACCTTCCCATAATCTGCTGACATATCAGTTCCTTCACTTCATGCTGGCTGTTGGGAGGCCTGTAGCACAACCCTAACAGTGTGATTGCACCACTCCTGTTCCTGAGTTCTATCCATATGGCCTCACTGCATGATGCCATCAAGGTGTCCTCCCTCTGTATGGCTGTGACATTCTCCATAATCAGTAAAGCAACACCCCCACCTCTTTTGTCACCTTCTCTTTCTCGCCTGAAGCACCTAAATCTTGGAATGCTAAACTGCCAGTCCTGCCCTTCTTTCATCCAAGTCTCTGCAATTGCCACATCATAATTCCATGTAGTAATCCAAGCTCATCCACCTTACCTGTCATGCACTTTGCGTTAAGGCAAACACATCTCAGACCATCTGTCTCATCATGCTTTGTACACTCTCTCTTAGCCTTACCAGACCCATTTACTGAGTTCTCCGCAATCTCCATGGCTGGGATTTTCCACCCCATGTCATGACAAGATTCATCAGCCTAACATAGCTGAAAAATGAAATGTATTTTTGAACAAACTGCCTGAGAAATGTAGATATTTACACGCAGAATATAATCTCAGAATAAGGGTAAAATTCTTAAATAGAGAATGAATCAGTGGACACAGAGCCAGAAAAGACACAGGCCAGAATTATCCAGCCATTCCTGCCAACATCCCCTCCCCCCCCCCCCCCCCCCCACCGGTCATTGCGGATTCCTGGGTGACAGAGGGTGCAGACAACAAGAAATCCCGTCACCGACCAATGGCAGACCACCTCTCCCACCGTAAAACATGGTGTGGGGAAGGCGTGGGGGGTGGGGGTTGAAATGTGCCACCCACAGATTCTAATATAAGATTAAACAAAGGCATTACAGATGTTTGCTTTCTTTTCTTCAGGATTCTTTTTTTATTTAATTTATTATTATCACATGTATTAGGATACAGTGAAAAGTATTGTTTCTTGTGCGCTGCACAGACAAAGAATAGGGAAGGAAGGGAGAGGGTGCAGAATACAGTGTTACAATCATAGCTAGGGTGAACAGCAACAGAAAAAAAATCTTCTCCAAAATCAGCAGTGTCAGTCTGTACAAGTCCCCCTCCCTTTGCTGACTGATTAAGCTAATGCAGGTGGCTATAATCAAAAATTGTTCCCCTTCCACAGGACAGAGAGCAGTTCCGAGATTCCTTTGGCGACACGGCAAATGGTGATGTGGAGGAAGAGAGCTGGCACTAAAGGGAAAGCTTCAGGTTTTATTTGAAAGAAAGGATGCGGCGGCCTCAGTCCGACATGTTCTGAGTCGCGTACCGCGTGAGTGTGGGCAGAGTCAGCTACTGAAAGATTAGTCACTGTAACAAAGCAGGCACGAAAAGCTACAACTTGAATTTCATCTTGCTGCCAAAAAAATCCTGTGGAATGATCAGGAATGCTAATGGCCGGAGCTTTGCCAAGAACTGGAATTGGTCTTTTCTCGAGAAAAAGAAAACATATATCTATTTTTTTTTAACGACTATAGTTAGAAGCAGCCATTTGCCCAGCTGGAGAAAAGTCCTTGTTGTGGGTGTTCCAAAACATTGATTCTGGGGATGAAATTGGTCTTCACTGATTGTGTATTTAGGCAGTAGTGAATCAGTATCTCTGTGTTACACCCTGCTCGAGTTTCTCTTCTGTGTCGATGGCAGAGAAAATGGAGCAGGATGTACATGTGGCTGCCAGTTTACCAGGTTTGCACAACTGTTGGAGACCGGATTTCACCCACTTCCTTCTCTTTGAGACGCAGCGATGGAGCTTAGTCAAACTCTTGAATGAAAAGGTTGAAGACTGAAACAGCCAGACCAGTTCCAAAGAAAAATATCTCTAAAAGAAACTTGAGCAAGCTGCTCATATCCAGAAATAGGCTGGAATTCTCCGGCTGTTCACACCGGCAAGATAGTCCATTCCCATCCGCAGCACACCTCCCTGCCCGCGAGTTTCCCGCAGGCATGGGATCACGTCAATGGGAATTCCCATTGAAAGCGGCAGTACCAAAGAATCCCACCGCTAGCAAACAATGTGGCAACGCTGGTGGGACACATGTGGCTGGGACATCTGAGAATCTCACCCAAAGTTTTTGGATAAAAGAAACAGGAAAAACTGGAAATACCCAGCAGGTCTGGCAGCATCTTCAAAAACAGGGAAAGAGGATGGAATTCTGTAGCACCTCCCGCCACTGGCAGAGGGATTTTCCAGTCCCGCCAAAGTCAATGGACTTTTTGAACGACTCGCTGCATTTTCTGGCCCTGCCCCTGCTGGGCAAAATTCCACCCAGAGTTTACGGGCAGGATTCTCCGAACTCGTCTGTGCCCATAAAATGAGAAGGAGAATCTGGCGTTCCAGCCAAAGCTCTATTCATTGCGACAGCACTGGAGAATGTCAGCCACGGACAAAGTCGGAGGTTTTCAGTGAACAATTAGGCAAACAATTTTTCATCAGAACTGGGAGAGGTTGGAGGTTAAGCAGCTTTTCAACATAGATAGGAAATGAGTGGGTTAAGGAGGAGGGGATGAGATATCAAGAGCATTCAGATGGAGGCAATTCTATCTACCATTCCAGATGTTTTCTCACTCGTTCTGTTACTCAATATGATAAGAAGTCTCACAGGTTAAAGTCCAACAAGTTTTTTTGGCAGCACAAGCTTTCAAAGTCTCAGGTTTCTTCTTCAGGTGAGACTTTGAAAGTTTGTGCTGCGAAATAAACCTGTTAAACTTTAACTTGATGTTGTGAGACTTCTTACTGTGCTGACCCCAGTCCATCGCCAGCATCTCCACATCACTCAGTATAATACCATTCGATGCAGTTACCCTCCAAGTTGTGTGGCTTCACTCCATCAGTATCTTAATCCACTGATACAATCTTCTGCATATTCTGTCCTTTTCTCTATCCGTTGGTACTTTATTTGCTTCACAGAGATCGCATTACGTTTTCCATTCCATTATTTGGTCTCTTTTTGTGATTTAAATGTTCACATTGCTTCTTTTCCAGCAGACACACATGCTGCTTTGTGCCAATAGAAGCTTTATTTCCATTCAGACGCATGCAAATCACTGCAAATTAACAGCATCTTCCAGGCAGGTAACATAATAGACGGAAGGGGCAGATCGTGCAGATATTAGTTTAGTTGTGAAACTTGAACAGTTACCAGGATTCTCAAATTGAGTTCGTTGCTCTGATGGTTCAGGTAGTTGTTGAATGTGATGTGCACAGTAAGTGCTGGAAACAGGAAGCAATTCATTAAGAATCTTAACGAAGGTTTACATCCAAAACATGAACCAATTGCTTCTTTTTCTGTTGCTGATGATCTGCTGTGCATTCCCGGAAAAGTTATATTTGATTTCCCAAATTTCCAGCAATTGAAGCTTTTCTCTTTTAACTGATTATTTACACATTCCCCTCTCCCAGTTTGTGATATTTGTCCACAATGCTTCCTTAGATATGGTAGCACCCTGCTTCGTACCTGCAATCGTCAGTTATAAATGTTTGGATCTTCCACTCTGCCTTCAGTTTTGTCCTTCAGTTCTTTACCTTATTTTTGAGGTTGGCTTTCTGCTCTTCAGTGCTTATCCTCTGCTGAAACTGCCAGGTTTTGCTAACAGTATGAAAGGTTTAAACAAGGACTGTGTTATAAGAGAGATGGTGGGATGTTTACGTCTTTTTTCTCACAAGTAGGCTTACATTAACGCTGTGATGAAGTTACTGTGAAAATCCCCCAGTCGCCACACTCCGGTGCCTGTTCAAGTACATTGAGGGAGAATTTAGCATGGCCAATACATCTAATCAGCACATCTTTTCCAACTGTGGAATGAAACTGGAGCACCCATGCAGACATGAGGAGAACACGCAGGGGGGATGAGCTGCTTTGGGTAAAGTTTATTGCAAGATGACCAACTTAGAATAAAGTGCTGGGGGTTCAGTAAGGGAAAGAGATACTCTTTTGCTTTGTTCTTCCTAATTTTCTCAGCCTTCAGGAAGTGGTCTTACTCCACTACAGGAGAATACTTTGTGAGTATTTGATAAGTGGCTACAGCCTACTCTATCCCTAATGTTTAAAATAGTCTAGCATATGGTGGTACAATTAACAAAATGTATAAAAACATAAGTAAAATATACAGTTGAATAAAGTAACTAAATGGTTAGTTAGAATACATTAAGGATGGTGGAACAGGTGATGTGTCACAGTTGTAGTGTGTGGATGCTCCTGGGTGCCAGTTTGGTCCAGGACAAACCTGCCTGCAGCAAGTGATTGGATTTCAAGCAGCTTTGGCTCAGAATTTATGAGCTGGAGGCTGAGCTGCAGACACTGCAGCACATCAAGGAGCGAGGGGAAAGCTACCTGGATTTGTTGTACCAGGAAACAGTCTACCTCTTAGGACAGGGTCTTCTAATCTAGTCAGTGGTCAGGTACAGGGGAGTGTGACTGCGAATGAGGCAGGTAAGGGGTCTCAGAGGGCTGTAGCACAGGAACCTCAGCCATTGTAATTGTCCTGATGTGGAGTTGCTGGCGTTGGACTGGGGTAGGCAGTAGTCTTACTGTGTTCAGTTGTGAACCGAACTCTTCACTCACCTGGTGAAGGGGCAATGTCCGAAAGCTCGTATTACCAAATAAACATATTCGACTTTAACTGGGTGTTGTGAGGCTAATTATTGTAATTGTTCAGCAGGTTTGAGTTTTTCAACTTGTTTGGATGAGAGTGGGGGCTGGGGGGGTGGGTGGATGACCTGATTGACCATGGCACTGTGGTACAGGAAGCCATTCAAGTGAGGGGAGCAAAAAAGCATGTAATGGTAGTAGAGGATAGTATATTGGGAATGATTGAAACCATTCTCTGCAGATGGCTGAGTTGCCTACCCAGAGCCAGGGTACATTGGCTCAGACTGGAGAGCAATGGGAGGAGGAGGACCCAGTTGTGATGGTCTATATACATACCAACAAAATAGGCAGGACAAACAAGGAGGTTCTGTATAGTCAGTATGGAAATCTAGGTAGCAAATTAAGAAGCAGAACCTCAAAGGTCATAATCCGTGCATTATTACCTGAGCAATATGCAATGGGCATAGGAAGAATCAAATTCAGGAGATGCATGTGGGGCCCAAAAAAAGGTGTGAGAGCAGTGGGTTCCAGTTTGCGAGGCACTGGCAGCAGTACCGGGGAAAGTGAGAGCTGTACTGTTGGGATAGTCTACACCTGAAATGTGATGGGACTTGAGTTTTTATGAGCCGCAAATTGACAGTGAGAGAGTTTTAAACTAAATAATATGGACAAAGGATCAAATCGAAGGACAGGCAACAACACCCCCTCCACGACCATCCTCAACAGCGGTGCCCTGCAAGGCTGTGTTCTCAGCCCTCAGCTATACTCCTTATACATCTATGACTGTGTGGCCAAATTCCCCTCCAACTTGATTTTCAAGTTTGCTGATGACACCACCATAGCGGTCAGATCTTAAACAATGACGAGACAGAGTGCAGGAATGAGACAGGGAATCTGGTGAACTGGTGCAGCGACAATAATCTCTCCCTCGATGTTAACAAAACGAAGGAGATTGTCACCAACTCCAGGAAATGTGGTGGAAAACAAGCCCCTGTTTACATCAATGGGGATAAAGTGGAAATGGTCGAGGACTTCATATTTTTAGGCATCCAGATCACCAACAACCTGTCCTGGTCCACCCATACTGACAGTAGCGTTAGGAAAGCTCACTAACATCTCCACTTTCTCAGGAGGCTGAGGAAATTTGGCATGTCAGCTACGACTCTCACCAACTTTTACAGATGCAGCATAGAAAGCATTCTTTATGGTTGTATCACGGCTTGGTATAGCTCTTGCTATGCCAAAGACCACAAGAAACTACAAAGGGTTGTGAAAGAAGCCCAGTCCTTCACTCAAACCAGCCTCCCATCCATTCAGTCTGTCTATACTTCCTGCTGCCTCAGCAAAGCAACCAGCATAATAAGGCACATCATGCACCCTGGACATACTCTCTTCCACCTTCTAGTGTCAGGAAAAAGATACCAAAGTCTGAGACCATATACCAACTGACACAAGGACAGTTTCTTCCCTGTTGCCATCAGGCTGCTGAATGGACTTACCTTGTAATAAATTGATCTCTACATCCTAGCTATGACTATAACACTACATTCTGCACCCTTTCCTCTCCTTCTCTATGAACAGTATGCTTTGTCTGTATAGCACAGAAGAAACAATACTTTTCATCATATGCCAATACATGTGACAATAATAAATCAAATCAAATCAAAATCTGGGAAGATATGGTAAGTCAAAGAGCAAAGACAAGGGGTCAGATTCTCCAATCCTGCTGCAGCGAACAGAGATTCGACTGACCGCCAGATTCTTCATTCTCGCTGACTGCAGTGGTGGGGCATGTGCGGCCAAAGAATTCTATCCATGCTAAAAGAGAAAGATATTATTCCAGGAAATGTAAAACAGACCATGACAGGATAGAGATTACAAATGAAATAGTAAATCAACAGATGAGAAGAGGCGATAAAAAGGACAAAATGATAAAACTAAAAGCTCTGTATCTGACTGCGCACAGCATTCAAAACAAAACCAATGAACTGAGAACACACGTAGAAATAGATAAGTACAACTTTAGAACAATTGCAGGGCATGGCTGCTGGGCCACATGGATTGGGACCTGAATTTTGAAGGATACAGGATATTTAGGAAGGATAAGAAGTGAGGATGAGGTTTTGGGCTGGGGGTTGGGGGCGGCGAGGAGCTTGGTTAGTTAATGATGGTATTAGCACAATAGACAGAGATGACCTAAGTTTAGGCAACCAGGATGTGGAAACGGTTTGGGTAGAGATGAGAAATGGAAAGGCAAGAAGTCACTTGTGGGAGTCATTTACAGATCCCTTAACAGTAACCACATGGTAGGGTGGAGCGGAAGGGAAGTATTAATTGGAATTTGAAGGAAAGGCACGGCGATAACCAAGAGAGATTTCAATTTACATATAGACTGGAAATGTCAGATAGGCAAAAGGAGCCTAAAGAAAGAGTTAATTGAATGTTTTCAGGATAATTTCTTAGAGTAACATATTCTGCAGCCAACCAGGCTGTACTAGTCCTGATGTTGTGCAACGAGATAGAAGTAATTAATAATCTCATAGTGAAAGTGCCCTAGGTGGCAGCAACTATAATATAATTGAATTTTACATTCAGTTAAAGGGGGGGAGGAGTGGCTCTGAAACTATGGACAGAATTTTCCAATATTTTTTCAAAGGGTCGGTTTCAGCAAGAAAACTGGAGAAGAGTCGTCATATCTTTAAAAAATATATTTTTCACGAGTTTCACAGCATTCCTGGTGGCCTGCCTCTGATTCGCTCGCCCCAGCAGTGAAAAATTCAATTACAAGTCAAAACCAACCAGAAATATAAAAACAGATAGTAGAAGTTTTTACAAATAATTTTAAAAGAGTTAACAAACTTTGCGCTGATCCTATAAAAGTGAGTCTGGAGAATTGATTATGAAAAACAATGAGATGACAGATGAATTTTGCACCATTTTCATTCGAGAGGATACCAGTAAAATTCCCCGAAGCAGCAATCAACCAGGAAATGGAAGGGAGGAACTCAGAAAAATTACAGTCATCAGAGAAGTGGTACTGAGTAAATTATTAGAGATGCGGGCTGACAAATTCCCGGGTCCTGATGGACTTCATCCTAGGGTTTTAAAAGAAGTCTCTCGTGAGATAGTTGATCCATTGGTTTTAATTTCCTAAAACTCCCTAGAGTCGGGGAAAGTTTCCATTAGATTAGAAGATAGCAAAATGTAATTCCATTATTCAACAAGGGAAGGAGGCAGACAGAGGAAACTACAGGCCAATTAGCTTAATATCTGTCATAGGGAAAATATTAGACGCTATTATTAAAGAAGTTATAGCAGGGCACTTGGGTAAGTTCAGGACAGCCAAGCTGAGCCAACATGGTTTTGTGAAAGGGAAATCTTGTTTAACCAACTTATTGGAATTCTTTGAGGGAGTAACATGTGCTGTGGATAAAAGTGAATATGCTGAACTTAGATTTCCAGAAGGCATTTGATAAAGTGATACATCAAATGTTATTGCAGAATATAAAAGCTCATGTTATAGGAGGTAACACTAGCATGGATAGAAGATTGGTTGGCCAACAGGAAGCAGAGAGTAGGCATAAATGGATCTTTTTCAGGTTGGCAATGAATGGTGTGCCACAGGGACCTCAACTAGTTAAAATTTATATAATTGACTTGCATGAAGGGATGGATCAATGATTACCAAATTTGCTGATGACACAGATAGGTTGGAAACTGAGCTGTGAAGAGGACATAAGGAAGTTACATAAAGATAAAGATAGGTTATGTGAGTGGGCAAAAATCTGGCAAATGGAGTATAATGTGGGAAAATGTACAATTGTCCATTTTGGCAGGAAGAATAAAAAAGCATATTATCAAAATGGTGAGAGATTAGAGAGCCCACAGGTGCAAAAGGATCTGGGCCTCCTTGTGCATGAATCACAAAAGTCTCATCTGCAGTTTCAGCAGGTAATTAGGAAAGCTAATATAATATTATCATTTAATGCAAGGGGAATTAAATACAAAAGTAGGGACACTATGCTTCAATTGTACATGGCATTAGTGAGACTTCATCTGAAGTGTCATGAACAGCATGGTCACCTTATTTAAGGAAGGATGTAAATGTGTCAGAAGGTGTTCAGGAAAGGTTTACTAAACTAACACCTGGAATGGGTGGTTGTCTCATGAGGAAAAGTTGGCCTTGTATCTGTTGGGGTTTAGAATTAACTTGATTGAAACATGTAAGATCCTGAGAGGTCTTGACAGGATGGATGTGCACAAGATGTTTCCTCTTGTGGGAGAAGCTAGAACTAGGGGGTCATAGTTTAAAAATAAGAGGTCATCTATTGAAAATGGAGATGAGGTGAAATTCTTTCTCTCAGAGGATTGCCAATCTTTGGAATTCTCTTCCTGGAAAGATGGGCAAAGCTTTGGGAAAGCACGCAAAAGTGGCTACAGTAATACTCATCCCTGGTATTATAGGAGAAGGAAAGTCAAAGGGATATTGCTAGGATTTCCACAAAATTCCCCGGTTTGAATTTGGATGCAGCTGATCAAATTCAAATGTTCAAACAGTGTACGGAACTATGGTTTCTTGATTCAGGTGTGTCTGAACCAGACGAACAAGCCATAAAAATTTGCCTAGCAATTGGGAGTGGAAACCTACTCAGCCAGAGCGCTTTCAGATTAACAGGAGAAAAGCCAAACCATCCTGAAAACATATGGACTACATGGGAAGACTGGTTCAGAATCAGATTAAACTTCCATACTCATTGAGTAGGGTTCATGTCATTTGGACAACTGTCTACAGAATCTATAGGCACTTCATTAGCAGATGCAAAAAAATGGAATTGTACTGTGATGTTTCAAATAAAGAGCTAGCAGACAGAATTGTTGATCACAACCATTCTCTTAAAGCAATACAGTAAAATCTGCTAGACCAAGCCCAAAATATATAGCAACAAAGAACTACTTAAGGATGGATGTAAGTACAAAGTGGCCTTCACAGGTCAACACAGCTTATAGATACTAAGTACAATCCCAGTTGTTGATGCATTTACTAGAATCTGGCAAGAGTTCTGGAATGCTTGGTCTTCTACATGCATCAAGGAAATACCCAGGATTCCATCAATTCTTCAAAACATGTGGCAGAAAGAGTCATTCACAACCTAATACCAAAACATCCAGGGAGCTGCAATGTCGTGCTTGCAGGAGAATGCAAGTCCATCAACTAATGTGGCACATCTTGTGCAACGCAAGTGCCAGCAGCTACAGGAAGAAATGGTGAAAGATTCTACCTTTCAGCCACTTCACGAAACCATCATTAGCCGATGGACTGATTCAATTCAGTATGTCCACAAATATCAAAGACCATTTTGGCCTCACCGGCCCAAGCTAGGGATCTCTCGGGATTCATTTTCAAAGGTAGACAGGCCATCATACCAGAATGTTTGCAACCTGATATTCTTCAACAATTTCAACACTTATATATGGGCATAGATCAGGCAAGAAGACTCACAAGAGAAACAGTCTATAGGCCAGTTATGAACAAGGATACTGAAATCATTGTGAAGTTGTATGAGGCATGTTAAGAGTGTTTTGTCAATTCAGCACAAAGAACCACTGATTCCAAATTAAGTTCCAACCCATTCTTGGTCCAAAATCACACTTGACCTCTTTCATGTCCATGACACTGCCTTCATCATCATCATCATCATCATTATCAACTACTCCATCATTCAACAACTGCACAATACATCAAGAACAACTGTTGCACGCACACTAAGTGCTGTTTTCAGTTTATTTGGTGTGATGCGTGAAATCATTACAGAGAATGTTCCTCAATTTATTGGTAAGCCATTTCAGGATATATATGAAAAGTAGAATATTGATCACACTATTTCTTCTCATTACTCCTGATCTAACAGCTTTGCTGAATGAATGATTTCCATGGCATTATCCCCAATTCTCAAATGCAGAGATCTGCAGATTGCATTGTTAATCTTGGTGTAAATGCAATCATTCTACCACCAGCAGAGGCCATGTTTGACAGACCACTGCATGCCAATTTACCTACTCTTAGCCATTCTACCCTCTTAGTAACTAAAGAACAACTTTTAAAACTGCAAGAGAAGCTGACCGATGTGCACAATAGAAATGAAAGTATAGAATTGCCTAATTTAGAGTTAGAGCAACAAGTTCATATCCAGGTTCCCACGGAAGGTACACAGCCATCAGCCGAGGTGATAAGAATTTGTTTGGAACCAAGGTCCTATTTTAAGTCACTACACGCGAAGGAACAACAGGGAGGTGTGACCAAGGCCAAATCAGATCCATTACAGCTCCTCAACGACCTTACAGTCCTATTGCATCTAGGACAAGATCCCAAATGCAACCAGGAACAATAGCTAAGAATGATAATCCCACAGATTACTGTGAGCAATTAAAGAAATCTCCAGACAAAGGATTACCTTTTCACCTTAGCCACCCATAGATTCATCAGTTCTATCTACACTTCTGTAATGGTGACCAAACATGGACATGTATTGCAAATAGTTACATTTTTTGGAAGGGGGGAAAGTATGTTTGACAAGGAAGGCTAATGTTGTTATATACCTTTCAAAGATTGCAGCAGGACATCACTAGAAGGGAAGGATGTCACGCAATCCAGTCTTAGTTTCCCTTTTGATTTTGAGCAGAGCACACACTCACCCAGCTCTGCTGCTAGTGTATTTCAAGCTTTCTACCTATGTATAAATGTTTACATGTGCCTAGTCTAAATAAATGAATCCACAACCTGTTTACACAATCGCTTATGAGCGATTGCTGTTTATATCAGTATAACACGAGTTTCTCCCCATCTGCCCTGTTCACACCTCTCACGATTTTGACTATTTCCATCAAATCTCCTCTCAAACTTCGTTTCTCCAAAGGCAACTTTTTCTCCAATCTATTCATGTACTTGAAATTCATCAAGATTTGTTAACCCTCCAGGATTGGCCTGGAGGTCCCAGTAATTGAAGCTTTGTCTCCAGGACACTACCCTGGAGTAAAATCATCAGGACTTTAAAAAGTATATATTTTTTATATTTCTTTGAACGTTTCTCTTTACAAGATATAAAACAATTGAAAATGGGGGAGAAAAAGACTGTTTGGCTGACAGCCAAACAATATCCAGTTGACAGTGAGTACTTTTTACTTTCCATAAAATAGAATTCATAGAATCCCTACAGTACAGAAGGAGGCCATTTGGCCCATCAAGTCTGTACCTACCAAAATCCCACCCAGACCTTATTCCCATAACCCTCACTTACCCTGCTCATCCCATGACACTAGGGTCAATTTATAATGGCCTAACGCACAACTGTTTGGATTCTGGGAGGAAACCAGAGCACCCGAAGGAAACTCACGCAGATATGGGGAGAAAGTGCAAACTCTGCACAGACAGTGACCTGAGGCCAGAATTGAACCTGGGTCCCTGGTGCGGTGAGGTAGTGGTGCTAATCACTGTGCCACTGTGCTGCCCCCACTGTGCCACCCTATACAGGAAGGCAGTGTCAGAATGATGGATGTATTGGCCAACTAATGGCTGGAGCATGAAGGCAAGTTATGTGATGAAACCTTCAGGAACACATTTGATCACAGTTGGCCACTTCATCCCCACCCTTGGAATCATGTTTGTGAATCATAACTGATTCTCCATTTTCGTGATTGCATTTTGTAATTAATGCAGATTGATGAAGTAACAAATAGCTAGTTACAAAATGCTTGATCGCAACAATTGCAAAGTTTCCAGATTTTGTTTGGCGGGACATCTCGGTTTCTGCTCGATCAGAAAGACGAGACAGAGAGGCACGGAGAGAGAGAGAGAGGGAAGGAGCAAGGGAGCAACAAGAAGTTCGGTGATTGAAAGTCATACAAATGGAGTGGCTGGAGTTCTCCGACCTCGCCTGCAGCTGGGATTCTCCAATCCCACTGCACTGAATGGAGATTTGACTGAGCACCAAACTCCCCAGTCTCACTGGCAATGGTGGTGCCGGGGTGTGCAACATCTGAGAAACCTGGCCTGGGTTGAGAGCACCTCAATCCGGCACTCACGTTCTTGCATGCCACTACCTGGTATTGTTAAATGTTACTTTTAACTCATGAGACAGCACACAGGGAGATGCTCAAGATGTTTCTGCACAGGCAAACCCCAGGACATATTGTTAAAATGTTAATCAGGATCCACATGCCCTTAAGAAGATGTTTGGCAGTAGGTATCACAATACAGATCGCAATATACAAATCGCTTTATATCCCAATTAATGTTTCAGCTACAATGCACTCACACTCAATTAATAAACCTCTTATTTTTTATTTTCATTTATTTAACAAATTAGCATGGGCCATAAGGCATTCTTCCACCATCATTATCTTGTGATTTTATTAACTCTCCATCTTGAAGGCATTCTTTCAATGCTGCTTTTTTTGGTGTAGCAAAAATTGAGGAATTGGAGAACACGTAAACATTGTTTTGGGCAAAACTATAAAACCCTGTGACGCCAGGAGGCATATAATCATTCTGCAGCTCTCAATGTAATTAGATGGTAAACATTTTGCATAATCTACCTGCTGCTGCGCTCTATCATGTGTCCGCTACTCCCATACAACTGTGAGCATTCACAGGGGAGATGGCTGAACACTCCTGTACCCTCCCTGCTGTCAGTACCAATGACAATTGGTTTATACACCCCAGAGGCAGGTTCATGTGAGATAAACCCTTGTAAGTTTTCCCATACATGCCCTGAACCTCACAAAAGGTTTTATAGAAAGGGGAGTGGGGTGGGGGGAGGTTGTGGATAAAGCATTGAGCTTTTCCACTTTTAAATTCCTTTATCTTCCCAATCCTCCACAGGGCTATTCTAGATTTATGCAAATGTTTTTTTTTCAAAGTGGACCCTTCACTCTGAATGCTGTGAATAAGGGATCTGGGTAATTTGGAGCTTCCTGCGTGTGTGGATGAGGTCAGGGAGGCAGGCTGTTGAGAGGGCAGCAAGACCAAAGTCCCCAGCCAATACACTGTTTCCATTTAAAAACTATCAATAAATGAACAATGCCTAGTATTTCCATAGTTAAGTGCTAGATATGTGCTCTATGTTGCAAAATATTTCATCCATAGACAATGGCCTCAGGATAATGTGAGTCAGAGCAAAGTTTTAAGGTGCTGTCACCATTGGCAGAAGTGAGATGAATTCAAACATTGCCTGCATTATCTTTGGGATTAGCTTAGAATATTTCATCTTGATGGCTTCAATCACAAACTGTGCAATGTAAAAACAAATGACACATAAGGAAAAACATTTAATCTGCTGCTTTTACATTGTGTTTGTTGGACGAGAAACTAGCCAGCTAGTAAGAGTGCTAGTCTCAACTCGAGATAAAGATAGCACCAAGCAAAGCCAATGTTGTTACACAATGAAGTTGGCTACTCGGTTGCTTGGGATATTCTGAGGAAAATCAAGAGTTAGTTCTGTGCGCAGTGTTCGACACTGTAACATTATAAGCACTGATTGAATACTCCTTTTATTGTACAATGAACATTGAATAGAGATGAGCACAAGGCATGTTTTAAAGTCAAAGCTTACACCATTAATACAATAGGCTAATATTAAAAAAAATCCATTATTCAGTTTCATTATTCAACCTTCAGTTCCTTAACATAGAAACATATTAAGTAGGAGCAGGAGTAGGCCATTTGGCCCTTTGAGCCTGCATCACAATTCAATATGATCTTGGATGATCCTCTATCTCAACACCATACTCCCACTCTCTCTTTTTGATGCCTTTAGAATATAGAAATCCATCTATTTCCTAATGAAATATATCCAGTGACTTGACCTCCACAGCCTTCTGTGGTAGAGAATTCGACAGGTTCACCAGTGTATAAGTGAGAAGTCTCTCCTCATCTCAGTCCTAAAGGGCTGACATTGGACAGAATTTTCCAGTTGCGCTGATCTAAACTCCTGCCCAACCATCGATGATGTTTTGTATTCTCCGTGACCGGCCCGCTAAAATTGCAGTGGTGGGCGGGATGGGAGAATTCCAGCTTTTGTATCCTCAGACTGTGACTCCTTGAATTTTAGACATTCCAATAAGATTCCCCTCTGATTCTTCTAAATTCCAGTGAATACAGATCTTGTCAACTCAATCTCTCCTCATATGACAATCCCGTCATGCCAGGAATCAGTCTGGTAACTTTGGACACACAAGCAATGCTCCAAAAACTTGTGCATCCAAATGAACCTGTTGGACTTTAAATTGGTATTGTGAGACTTTTTACTCTAATTTCCTGTTTAATGCCATCCCCTTACCAGTATTGTTTGGAGGGTTATAGACATCTCCCACTAATGTTTTCCACATGCTGTTGCCTCTTAGTTCCACCCAGACTCATTCTATATCTAGATTTTCTGAGCTGATATCCTCTCTCACTGTGGTATTGATTTCATCCTTAACATCAAGGCCATTCCATCTCTTTTTCCTATCTGCCTGTCTTTCCTAAATATGGAATACCCTCGGGTATACAGTTCCTAGCCTTGATCATCCTGTATCCATGTCTCTGCAATCATAATCATATTATACCCATTTATTTCCATTTGCTCTGATAATTTGTCCACCATATCATAAATGCTCCAAGTATTCAGATCCATTCCCTCCCTAACCTTCTCTCTACTGGTCTTCCTTTAGGCCTTCTCTTTAAATCCTACCTCTTTGACCAAGTTTTGACCATCTGCCCTATTAGCACCTTGTGTGGTTTGGTGTCTAATGTTGCTTCACAATGCTTATGCGTAGCAACCTGAGACATTGGCCGGAATTCTCCGACTGTTCACGCCCCACTGCTGCTGCCAGTGAGGATGGAAAATTTGGCACTCAGTCAAATGTCCATTCACTGCAGCAGGATCAGAAAATGCTGCTGGCATTAATGGCCAAAAAATCTCACCCACTGCATTCATGTTAAAGGCATTATATAAATATAATGTTGCGTTGAACAACATTTGCAATTTCTCTGATAGAATTTGATCCTTTGAAATGCTGATTGTCAATGCTTTTATTTCATACATACTCCATCACAATTTGGCATGCATTTCTAGTGCTGATTATGAAAGCTGAAATTAAAATGCAATGAGTTACAGGAAAATCCCTTCATCCCTTCACACAAATCCCCTCAAACAAACCGTGCAGTTGTTCCTAAAGGGTTAAAGGCTGGAGTTCAGAAAGGTGAAGGAAGAGTCACATGACCTATGAACCTCTAACAAGGTGTCAGATGGGTCTCCCTCTCCTCTAATCAATTGAAGGTCAATGGTCTAGGCTCCAAAGAGTCTGCCACATGTCCTACCATGTGCCTTTTGAACTGATAAACAGCCATTCAACAGCTTTTACAGCCGCTCTAATAACATACTCTTGCTGACAGAAGTCATTTTCCGCTGGTGTAAACTGATCAGCATTAGGGTTACTTAAACTAGAAAATGGTTGAAAGATCACTTTTCTCACTGTTTTCCTTTAACTCGGAGCAGTAAGGCTACACGAGTAGAGAGAGTTAAAGAGAACTGGTTCAGTATTAGTGCTGATTCAACCACAACTGCACCTGTACTGGATTGACTGATCCTCATAAAAATGTCCGGATTAATTACTCTTAAATGCAGTTAAGCCTTAGGCATGCTTAGCTGAATGTTGGATGGATTTTATCATTGCAGGTTCTGTTAGACAGCTTTATGTGTACTCAACCAAGCTGGGAAAGTGTGTTGTGTAATAATTGCCGGGAAAAGACATGTTTGGCCCTGATTACGGTCCTACTTTATGGTAGATGAGTTTTGATATTTGTTCAAAACTCAACCCCTGCTTCAGAAATGAAGGCCAGTGTACTTTAACTCCTATTTAATGCTGCAGGCTGACTTCTGACCCATTTGAAACAGCAAGTCAACAGGGAGAGGCACAAGTTCCTGCTAACTGTGTGTGAAGAGTAGCTTTATAGGATTGACTGGTCAACTGCTCCATGGGAGCTCTCATGATTGAAGGTGGGCGGGATAGTGTTCGGAGGCAGAAGTCCCTTCACCAAAATCTCTTTATTAACAAGTCTGACAACAGCATACAGAGTGCTTTCAGTTAGCAGACTACACTCAGAGTCCCAGAGGAACTGGCACTCCCGGTTAAATACAAAGCAAGGGGCTCCCTGAGTGGCCCATCAATTTGGCCCTTAATCAGGGACATCTTTTGTTGTCCAACCAGATAAACGGAATCAAATTAACTTAAGATGCCCTTACTCAGGGAGTTCATATTCTAATAGGCCAACTTCAGTTGTTTGATTAAAGTCATTACAGGTAGGCACAATTGTAGCACCTAGGATCCTTCAGGACCCAGCAGAGTGCTCCTACTTCTGGCCCCACCAGGAGTAAGTTTTGAAATGGGAGCTTACCTTTCAGGATTTCCTAGAGCCGTGGTCACCGATTTCTCTAAGCCAGCCCAGCCCAGTAGGAAACCCAAATACATTTGCCACTCAAGCCCACTATTGCAAATTGGAGTCAGGTTCTGAAGGTGTGTTCAAGATTCTCCATACTAAGCAGTAATGTGCTCTTTATGTGGATGTCCTTGTGTTGCCTTCATTAAATATCCCAGCAGGGTCAACTCCCTACAGACCAGTTAACTGACTTGAGATGTTCAACTGGCCACCCACCCATTTTCCATTGGGTAGGTAGGCTTAATATCGCTCTCTTCCCAACCCCAGCATGGCACAATGTTAATTCAAAAATCTGTTGTGAGGATTGGCTGGATGACATTGCTGGATTAGGATCTTAATTCTTCTAGATCAAATGATCCATCACTATCTGTGAGTCTGTAATTTGTGGCAGAATGTTAACCTTCCACCCATTGAACTTGGATTCAAAGCTAGCCCAGACTGGAAGGCATCCTCACCCTAATGCACATGAATTATTTCAATTTAAGTTGTGTTAGAACCTTATGAGTTCAAGTCTCACTCTGGAAATTTGGAAGATGCATTCGTAATATGACCAAACAGTTGATTATCAAGCAGCAGGCTCTCCTGATATGACAAAATGGCTGGCGCAGGAGTGGGAGAGTCTCCTGCTCAGCCAGAGCCATGCGAGAACTGCAGCACAACAGCCTCCTCACATTAGAACACTCCACACATAGGTTCGTGCCATGGAATAGACTCCATGGTAAATGCCTTCTTGCTTCTAGGGACTACCTGAGAAAGAGAGAACCCTCTGAGCTGGTACAATTCAATATAAATTGAATCATCTATTTTTCAACAATTGCACTCGAAGTTTACAATGATTAAAAGCATGTGGAAAATGTACCATCCGCAGTATCCATCCTTTTTTTTATTTCTCCCTTTCTAGTGTCAACCTTATTAGTTCTTCCACTGCCAAATCCTTCATTAAGATGCAGACTGCCCAGTCCTGCATCAATAACATAAAAGCGAAATACTGCAGATTTGGGAAATCTGAAATAAAAACTATAGAAACTCAATGGCCAAAATTTTACTGACATGCCTGCCCCCAATTCCGAGGGCTGGCAAGGCTCGGAGAACGGCACCCTCCATTGGCCTTGGGCGGGATCGTACAAACCTCGGGCAGATGTGTTGGTTAAATTCCACCCAATGGGTCTAGCAACATCAGCAGAGAGAGAGATACAGTTAAAAGTTCAATATTACACTTTGTTGGGATTCGGATGATGCAGTGCTGTGTATAGGTGAAACTGGGTATATGAACACATGAAATGGTTACTATTCAAGTGAATCAACTTTAAATAGATCGTTTTGAACTGATGCTAAAGACCCCAGTGGAAACAGATAGCTGTTTAGACTTGTGTACTCAGAAACAGTGTGTAACTTGGATTTATTAGATTACAAAGTAATACTATATATTAATCCTGCAATTTCAAAAAACCAGCAACAATTTTGGAAGCCAATATACAACACAGTATATAATTATAGTAACTTGGTTCAGAAAAACTCAACGGGAAATACAATAGCCATCATTTTGACATTAAGTTATTATCACACTATGTGATTCATTATGAGAATTGAGGAACAAGAAACTGAAGGCAGTCCAGAGACAATGAAACATCACAGGGAGATCCATTTATCTTTAAACATATAGGGATGGCCTGACTGGGGAGGTGATGGCCTAATATCACTGGACTGTTCATCCAGAACTCAGCTAATGCTTTGAACACCTGGGTTCGAATCCCACCATGGCAGATGATGGAATTTGAATTCAATAAGAACATCTGGAATTAAGAATCTACTGATGACCATGAAACCTTTGCTGATTGTTGGAAAAATTCAGCTGGTTCACTAATGCCCTTTAGGGAAGGAAATCTGCTGTCCTTACCTGGTCTGGCTTACATGTGACTCCAGAGCCACAGCAATGTGGTTGACTGTCAACTGCCCTCTGAAATGGCCAAGCAAACCACTCAGCTCAAACACAACAAGGGATGGGCAATAAATGCTGATGTGGATGTGCTGGCATTGGACTGGGGTAAACACAGTAAAAAGTCTGACAACACCAGGTTTTAGTCCAACCGATTTATTTGATAGTAAACGCACAAGCTTTCGAGGTTTCCCTCTTCGTCAGGTGAATGGAGAGTTCTGGCCTCAGACAGAGCATATACCATTGCAAAATAATTAATGACAAGTAATGGAAACCATAAACATTTCCTGCTTTTTCACAGCTGAAGATAATAAATTCACGTGTTTTATTTTATTAAATATGTGAATTAAATTATTAATTAATGTCCAAAAAAAGACATACATGCTAAAAGCATGACAAGACAACACATTTATTTGAAACATTCTAATAAATGTGATAAAACATCACAACAATCTTCTTTTGAAAGATGAATACTTACCTTACATTTATATTAATCAAACAAAACCAACAGGAACATGTACTAATAAAACTATGTTGCTGTCAAACGTACTTAAATGACTCATGTCACACACGTGCGAATACATCTGCTTCTATGTTACGCGAGTGGTGGAGATGGGGTTCTGTTCTCTTGCATGGCCTCACCCCTGGCATCGCATGTCAGTGACTTAGCTCCTCCATGATTATCCTCAAGGCTGTGTCCTCAGCCCCTTGCTATACTCCTTACACACTTATGACTGCATGGCCAAGTTCTGCTCCAGCTCAATTTTCAAATTTGCTAATGAAAACACCATAATTGGTCAGATCTCAAACAATGATGGAGTACAGGAAAGAGATAGAAAATCTGGTGAAATAGCACAAAAACAATAATCTCTCCCTCAATGTCAGTGTACAAGTCCACAGATTCTTAAAAGTTGCAGTACTGGTGGAAAAGGTGGTGAAGAGAGCCTACGCCATGCTTGCCCTCATCGACCAGGACATTGACAAATTATGTTACAGTTATATAAAATGTTGGGTCAGCCACATTTGGAACACTGTGTCCACACTACCAGAAGGATGTGGTGGCTTTGGAAAGAGTACTGAAAAGGTTTACCAGGATGTTGCCTTTTATGGAGGGTATTAGCTATGAGGAGAGATTGAATAAACTGGCATTATTCTCACTGGAAAGACGGAGGCTGAGGGGTGACCTGATGGAAGTTTATAAAATTATGAGGGGCATAAATAAGGGGAACAGTTGGAAGCTTTTTCCCCAGGCAGAAATGACAATTACAAGGGGACACAAATTCAAGACAAGGTTGGAAAGGTTCAATAGAGATGTGCAGGGGATATTCTTTACACAGTGGGTGGTGGTGACCTGGAACGCACTGCCCAGTGAGGTGATTGAGGCAAATATGTTAAATATTTAAGACTAAGCTGGATAGACACATGAACTGACAGGAATAGAGGGATACAGGTGGTTGGTCGAGATAGGTAAACATAACCGGTGCAGGCTTGGTGAGCCAAAGGGCCTGTTCCTGTGCTGTACTGTTCTTTGTTCTCAAGACGAAGGAGATAGTCATCGACTTCAGGAAGAATAGTGGGGGACATGCCTCTGTCTCCATGAAGTGGAAATAGTCAAGAGCTTCAAATTTCTAGATGTTTAGATCATCAACAACCTTCCCTTGTCCCTCCACGATGACACTATAGTTAAGAAATTCCATCAATGCTTCTACTTTCTCAGTAGGCTAAGGAAATTTGGCAGGTCCACTGTAACTTGCACCAACTTCTACAGATGCACCATAGAAAGCATTCTTTCTTTCAGTTTGGTATGGCTGCTGCTCTGTCCAAGACCACAAGAAATTACAAAGAATTGTGAACCTGGCCCAGCCCATCAAACAAACTTGCCTCCCATCCATTGACCCTGTCTACACTTCCCGCTATCTTGGAAAAGCAGCCAATATACTCAAGGACTCCACGCTTCCATCGGGAAAAAGATACAAGAATCTGAGAACACGTACTAACCGACTCAAGAGCAGCTTCTTCCCTGCTGCCATCAGATTTTTGAATGGACCTACCTTATATTGAGCTTATCATGCTCTACACCCTATCTGTAGCAATACTATATTCTGCACCCTCTCCTTTCTGTTTTGTCTCTATAACACACAATAAATAATACTTTTCACTGTATCCCAATCCATGTGACAATAATAAATCAAATCAAAGTACGTTTAGTCACAGTTGGCAACACTAGGGATGAGGTGATGGTAGTTGGAATGTTGTTGTTGATCTCCATCCTGCTAAGCTGATGGGACAACTCAGTCTTGATTATTCTCCATCCTCTAGCAAAGACAAGTTGTGAGGCTGGTAGAGACAAACAGCAGCCAGTTCAGCGCAGCAGCCCTCCTTTACATTAAACTGAAACTTTTTGTCATTCAGAAGAAAACCTTTGCTTGCAGTCCTTCTACACAATCTGCAGCACTGCTGTTTCTTCTTCGGGTAGGGCTGCCTGCGAGTGCAAGAAAAAGCTCAACAGTCGAACTCAAATTGGCAGCAGTAATTTTAAATGTCGAGCACTGATTACTGCTTCGAGCTCAGCATAAACAAAATATTAGACCCCCGAGCTGGTTTATTGTTTCAGAATTCCTAATAGTGCATGCATTGCCCCAGCTTGCCCTATCCATGACAGAGCTGCAGGCGATTCTCTGGAATACTGAGGCTTCCTGGAGCCCCACAGTCACACTGGCGTAACCTTGGAATGAGGAAGCACCATAGGTCCCGAGTGTTCGACATAAGCTTCATTATCTGAACAGTGCTTCAAAAGCAGAGTCAAAGATTGTGTATTTACTTCAACTATGATTACCACTGTCAGTTTTCCCGCCTGCCCCTCAAACCCCCCCTTCCCCACCCCCAGGAGCCAGCCCATCGTTGTTTAAATTCAGCTTGACATGTTGGAATTTTTCTAATATAATGCAAGCCCTAAGGGTTAACACAACTAAACGAAGGCAGTCTCCAGAAATGTGGCTAATGTTAAGAACATCCCTGATGTGGTCAAATGCGGGGTTAGGCAAATAACGGGATTAATTTGGCTAAAGCTGTTGTGTAACAACACAACCAAATGGAGGAAAAGCTCAAGAAATGTACATTTTAATTGCATCGCCAGCCTAAACAGTGCCTGTCCGTTTCATGCAAGTAATCTGCCCAAACTTGTTGTAGTGCAGCAAGGCTCATTGAGAAACCTCGCTGAGCTTCCAGAAGCTCATCTTTATGATCTAAAGTTGGAAGTGAGTCAACTTTGCCTGAAAGTGAATTGAAATTCTCTTTCGCTAGTCAGTTGGTTTCCTGCTAGCGATCTCCAACTGCTCACTTCATTGTTCCGGTGCTCCACGCAATTGGTGGGAAAGATCTGACTCATTTACACCTCTATTTTCCACTGTAAGGCACTACATTTTTCAGTTACAAAAATCGCACTGGCATAAATGAGACCCACTTGAAGTAGGCCTCATGCGGCTTTGATGCTGAGATGCTTGCCAATCTAACAGTGGGGATGTCACATAATGATTATTTAAACCAACATACACCTCCTCAATGACCCAAGTTAGTTTTTAATGGCAACAAGCATTGCGGCTGACTCATTATGCATTGCTCTCAAGAACATTCTATGGGTACTTTGAAAGCAGTGAATTCAGTTTTCTCTTTCCCACTTGCTCTTTTGGCCAATGGTGCTGTTTTAGACTTACAGCAAACAAAGAAAAACAAAGGTTAATATCCCCATTAAGAGAGCAGACAGGAAAATACTATATGAATGCAACAACCAGTCAGTACTTATGATTAATAAATAAATAAACTTAAAAAATGGTAAATTGAGTGCCTCAAATGCATTATTCTTAGATACACATGGCAAATAATCCCTCTTGCTAAAGAACAGGTATACAGGCAAGGTATACCGGGCAGGAGTGATTTTGGTTCAATGATAAAGGATACAATGTGTTAATTGATGTTTGGCACTTGTGCAGCACAAAGGTTACTTCAGATGGTATAAAGTGACTCTTTACTCAGTTTAAAAAAAAATTAAACCGATTAATAACAAATATCCATTCACCAGTTTCCATCTTTTAGGCTTATTCATTATGGTTACAGCATGTTACAAGTATGCATTCTTATTTAGAAAGCATAATGGAGATGGACCATTCCTCTCAGTAAGTAACTTTGAATAGTAATTGAAAAAAGAACTCTCCCCCACATCCTGTCCCCCCACCAGCCTCACTCGCATCCCACCCTCCCTCCCGATTTACTTTTACTCTTGATTTACTGGGGCTTTGGTCATAGACAGAACATTATGGTGAACTAAGAAATAAAGTGACCAGAAATGAAAAGAACAAAAACTGCAACTGCTGGAAATACACCATGCATCCACCGTACTCAGAAACGTCAGATCCTAATGCAGGTGCCCACAGCAGAAACATGAATCGCCTTTTTGCTTTACTGATGAGCCATGCCAAAGAGAATTCCTCAGCTAAGTAGTATTAGAGGGCAGGGCAATTGGACAAGTGTATGGACATAAATCAGTTCCCATTTCAAAGTTATACATTATATTTGATTTGATTTGATTTGACTTATTATTGTCACATTTAATTTGATTTTGATCTGATTTATCATTGTCACATGTATTAACATACAGTGAAAGTATTGTTTCCTGCGTGCTATACAGACAAAACATACTGTTCAAAGAGAAGGAAATGAGAGTGTGCAGAATGTAGTGTTACAGTTATAGCTAGGGTGTAGAGAAAGATCAACTTAGTGCAAGATAAGTCCATTCTAAAGTCTGGCAGCAACAGGGAGAAAGCTGTTCTTGAGTCAGTTGGTACATGACCTCAGACTTTTGTATCCTTTTCCCAAAGGAAGAAGGTGGAAGAAAGAATGACTGGAGTGCCTGGGATCCTTAATTATGCTGGCTCCTTTGGGGAGGCAGAGGTAAGTATAGACAGAGTGTAGACATGTATTAGCTTGTAGTAAAAATTATTGTTTCTTGCACGCTATACAGATAAAGCATATCATTCGTAGAGAAAGGAAGGAAAGAGTGCAGAAGGTAGTGTTACAGTTGTAGCTGGGGTGTTGAGAAAGATTAACTTAGTCCTAACACATGTATGAGATTCTGATTAGATTTTGTAACTTTTGCTTGAATACCAGAATATAAAGTTCATAAATAACATCGGGCGGAATTATCCAGCCCCGCCCACCACCGGGACCGTCCTTTCCCATCAAAAATCAATGGAATTTTAGCTGGCCCGTGGCATTATGCCACGGCAGTGCTGGAAAATCCCAGCCATAGATTTTGGACTTTCTCTGAAATACAAGCTTAGGACAGGAGAGAATGTCGATGTGTTAGCAATTGCATTTTTTGACATTTCCAATGTTTAGGCAATTGCATCCTTAAAGGAAGGCAATGGTCATTGGTTCAGTCTCCAAAGGAGTTTAAATAGATACAACTGGGACAGGGGAAGCAGAAGGTGACTGTTAATCTGCTAATTGTTTTGAGAATAAACTTGCTGAAGGTAAAAGAGAAACTTCAGACTTAGTTGTTCACCAGTTACTTAATAGGGATGGAATTTACCCATCCCACCCAGCAAGGGAATCGTCATGGTGGGTCATGGACCATGCAAAGTCCATTGACCTCAGGCAGGATTTTCCAGCTTCGGGGCAAGTGCAGCTGGAAAATTCCAACCTGGGAAGCAAAACCTGAGGGATTTGCCAGTGGTGGGAGCGTGTAACTGCAGTGCGACAAGTGTTGCATGTGCAGTTTCCATTTCAAGTTTAAAGTTTATTTATTATTGTCACAAGTAGGCTTACATTAACACTGCAATGAAGTTACTGTGAAAGTCCCCTTGTCACCACACTCCAGCGTCTGTTTGGGTACACTGAGGGAGAATTTAGCATGGCCAATGCGCCTAACCAGCACGTCTTTCAGACTGTGGGAGGAAACCCATGATGACATGGGGAGAACATGAAGACTCCACACAGACAGTGAGCCAAGCCGAGATTCGAACCCAGGTCCCTAGCACTGTGAGGCAACAATGCTAACCACTGTGCCACCATTCCATGATAAAATCGAGACATAGGAACTTGCAATTGAAAAGGTAATGAATGTAGTTGTATGATTTTACATATTATAAATTAACAAATAGCTATATAGGAAAAAAAACTTTGATTAATTTTCAGTGACACTACAAACTGACAAACAGGTCTTGTGGCCTGAGTCCTGACGCATTCTCCTTCCTGACAGCTTTACTCCTTTCTGTTCACTACTTCCTCCATTCTTCAATAGGGAGTTGACTTTGTATATGTGCACACATGGTCATGGTGTACGTTGATTTCTTTGCATGAAAGGTGTGCCTCTGAATTTCAGAGTCCAATCAGTGCAGCCGGAAATCAGGACCTTTTCAATCATCAAAGCTGTCTGGCAAAAGCTCCCCAGCGCAGTTCCTGGAAGGTTGTTCCAAAGTAATATTTGCCTCCATCTGGTATCAGTTGATGAAATGATCCTCTTGTAATTTTAAAAGGAAAGAAAGATTTGTATTTATATAACATCATTCACGACTTCATCAAGTTAATGAAGTGTTTTAGAAGTGTAGTCACTGCTGTAATACAGGAAATGTGGCAGCTAAATTTCACACAGCAATGGATAAATATTGCCCAGGACATCAGGGAGGCCCCCACTTCTCTCCTTTGAAAAATGCCATGGGGTCTTTTATGTAAACCTGAGAGAGCAGATCAGCCCTCAGTTTAACACCTCAAATAAAGACAAAGAGCTTGAAATTCAAAGGCAGAGCCTGTAAATAGGTTTATTCCTCCTTGTGCATGGCTGATTTAGGGCTGTCCAAGGTTGATTACATTGAGTTGTGCTCCAGGTCTTTTAAGCTGTGCTTGGACGTGACTAGCAGCTACTGGGAGCAGTTTACAGCCCATTACATCTCATGTTGGCACCTCCTGCCATCGTGTAAATCTCCACACACATGTGTTGCCACATTAGCAGCACGGGGAGTCTGAAATGTTCTGAGAGGCAGGGAAGAACAGCCACGTTCTCAAAACATTTCTAATGACTCAGTTTACAACACAAGACACAACAAACCTCTCAACAGCTTGTGTCACATCCCGCGCAATGTCAAGACCAAACTGCCTACAACAGTCACTCTGATGGAATATTATACTGATGTCTCATGAAGCTAGACACTGACCTGATATGAGGGTAACACTGGTACTTCCTATATTAGAGTCATAGAATCCCGACATTGCAAAAGGAGGCCATTCGGCCCAGCACTTACAACAATCTCACCCAGGATCTATCCCCGTAACCCCAGGTATTTACCCTGCTAATCCCCCTGACACTAAGGAGCAATTCACCATGGCCAATCAAGTTGTATAAGTCATTGGTAAGGCCACACTTGAAGTATTGTGTACAGTTTTGGTCCCCCTGTTATAGGAAAGACATTGATAAACTGGAAAGAGTGCAAAGGTTTACAGGGATGCTGCCAGGACTAGTGGACCCAAGTTGTAGGGAGTGGTTAGCCAGGCTCGGGCTTTATTCTTTGGAACATACAAGGATGAGGGTCGACCTTATTGAGGTGTATAAAATCATCAGGGGCATAGATAGGATGAATGCACATAGTATTTTTCCCAGGGAAAGAGAAATTGAAAACTAGAGGACATAGGCTTAAGTTGAGAGGGGAAAGATTTAAAAGAGACCTGAAGGGCAACCTCATGCAGAGAGTGGTGTGTATATGGAACGGGCTGCCAAAGAACGTGGTTGATGCAGGTACATTGGGAACATTTAAAAAGCATTTGGATAAGTACATGGATGGGAAAGGATTAGAGGGATATGGGCCAAACATAGGCCATTGGGATTAGCTGGGAGGGCACCATGGATCAGTCAGGCCAAAGGGCCTGATTCTATGCTGTATTGCTCTATGACTTTATGATAACCCAAAGGTCTTTGGATTGTGGGAGGAAATCAGAGCACCCGGAGGAAGCCCACGCAGACATGGGGAGAGCATGCAAACTCCATGCAGACAGTCACCTGAGGCGAGAATCGAACCCGGGTCCCTGGCGCTGTGAGGCGGTATTGCTAACCAATGTGCCATCGTGTTGCTCATTCCTGCATGTTAATGACAAGGGACCTGTACCCTGCACTGACTAAAGTGTAAACTTTGGGATTTTAGCAATTGGGATCTAAGTACTTAAAATTTGTTTTTCGGTCTCCAAGATACTAGACTTGTCCTCACTATCTTGCATTGTTATGGTGCACTGATATCTATGTGTGATATGATATATTTGTTAAACAACGTTATCTATCCAACACACCCGTGATAACACACCCACCCGGTCAAAACAAACACTTCATTGTAGTCGACATTAAATGGAGTTGATTGTAAGATAAATATGGAAGTGGATTACTAAAGCAGAACTTAAATATCTTAAAGGGACAACATAAATCAATGTGTACTTTATATATGCATAAAGTCAGTACACAAACTGCATGTCCCATATATAAAATATACATACTATGTACTATGAATATGTGCATGGTGGCAAAGTAGTTAGCATTGCTGCCTTACAGTGCCAGGGACCTGATTTCGATTCCTGGCTTGGGTCACTGTCTGTGTGGAGTTTGCAGGTTTTCCCCGTGTCTGTGTGCCTGTGTCCAATTTCCTCCCACACTCCAAAGATGTGCGGATTAGGTGGATTGGCCATGCTAAATTGCCACTGTCAGGGGGACTAGCTAGAGTAAATGCCTGGGATTATGGGGATAGGGCCTGGTGGGTTTGTGATCATTGCAGACTTGATGGGTCATAGGAAGACAAACCATACCTTTTTTTACGACATCACCTGCCATATTCCAGTAAGTTTAAATGTTCCAAGGTCACTTTGAGGAGCTGCAGAGAGAAAGCTAAGTGTGTAAGGTAAGCGGGTGAGGAAGTAGGGTGGCAGGTGAGAATGACGGGATAAGATGACAGAGATGAATGCTTAGGGTGGCAGGTGGTTGGCTGAGGGGATGGAATGGAAAGTGGATGAGGGGGTAGAATGGCATGTGGGTGGGGGCTAAGGTGTTGGGGGGTAGTGACAGCTAAGAGGGTGACAGGATAGATGAGAGGTGGATGAATAAGGATATGGGGTGTCAGGTAAGTGGATGAGGGGATATGATGGATCAAGGGGATCAGGAATCTAGTTAGGTGGTCAGAGTGGTAGTCAGGGTGGACGGTATAGTCGGGGATGGTCAGGGTAAGAGACTAGATGGGATAGGGGAAGTGGTCGAGGATGATTAATTTGGGGGTTGGGATAGTCAGGTGGTGAATTGGCAGGTATTGTCAGCTGGTTGAGGGGTAATCAGAGGTGGGGGGTTGGCAGAATCAGGAGGGTTGTCAGGGGATTGGGTTGGTCGAGGTGTTGTCGAGAGGAGTCAAGGAATGGGGACAGTGTGGTAGATCAGAGTCTAGTCAGGTGGATAGGGCAGGTTGTCAGGAGATGGGAGTAGGTGGGTTTCTTGGGGGATAGTCAGGAGGACAGGAAATAAATGAGAGGGACATGGGGCAGTCAGTGGAGTACGGAGTTGTCATAGGATCCAATAGAGATTCAATGGGTCCGTAGTATAATTTTATAGTTACCGTCTGACCTTTCCTGGGTTTGAATGACCCAAAGATCGGGAGAAATGTTTAACGGTTGTCTGATATAAACTCCCCCTCCCCCTGTGCAACACCCACCCCATCCCCGGGCAATGCCTGGGACCCGGGCCGGGTGGGTGGGGTGGGGAGGGGGGTATGTTATCATGCATAGAGGCCCGATAATTAAATTAAAATTTATTCTAATGGGGTTCCCTGACGTTGAACATCAGGAATCCCATTACATCACCAGAGTGGGGGTGGGACAATCATGACAGGACTTCTTATCAACGTATATGGATTTCAGCCATCTTGCGAGATAATGAAGGGGCTAGATAGGGTAGAAGTAGAGAGATTCTTTCCACTTAGAAAGGATAGCAGAACTAGAGGGCACAGCCTCAAAATAAGGGGGGAGCAGTTTAAAACGGAGTTGAGGAGGAACTTCTTCACTCAAAGGGTGGTGAATCTCTGGAATTCTCTGCCCATTGAAGTGGTGGAGGCTACCTCATTGAATATATTTAAGTCACGGGTAGATAGATTTCTGATAGACAAGGGAATTAAGGGTTATGGGGAGAAAGCGGGAAAGTGGAACTGATCAATTTTCAAACTGATTAAATCAATTTTCAGGCAATACTTTTATGCCTTTCCAAGTGTATATAACAATGTAATGGTGCATTCCGTATATTCTATATGTCAAGGTGGAAAGACAATGTAACAGTGAATACTGTATAGCAAACATAGAAAGTGTCCAGTTGTAGAGTAACGGTGCACTCTTCAACTTATATGCAATGTGTAGACTCACTGCAGATTGTGTTCTGGATCTGAGCACCCCAGACAATTCCACACCCAACTGCCAGCAGGTAAAATAAAATGTTAAACCATTATGGTGCATTGTTTCAATTCGCAAAACCATTTCTAACACATACGGAGGAGTTCCATGGATGCAATGTTTGTGAGATATTCAACCACTCAGTAAGTATTTGGTAGAAATGGGCTGCTGTAGTGATCAATGAGAAATATTTCTACTGACAAGGCTAACTTGTCTTTGTTTCCATTGGATTTCAGAAGAGTATTTTCAAAAAGTCTGAAAATATAACATAACTAGACCTTGAAGCAGTCAATTTCTTTAGTGATAGATGTTCCTCAAAACATTAAAAGAAACATTGAGTTGTGTGATGAGGACAAAATGCTCCTTATCCCAAATGCTGTACAAAGATAAATTATGACAACGCACATCTTTGATCAATAAAAGTGATGTTCTATCAGGTACAAATGACAAGAAGGGATGAATGCAATTAATTTTTAACTACCGCTAACCAATGGGGAACTTTAATAATTCATTAAACAAGGCCTTGCGTCTTCTCCTAATGAGATGTGAGGGAGGTTTTCATTAATGTTAAACCCACTCCGTGTTTCATGTCCGTGTTAGTTAAGAGACAGGGTCATTCTGATGGGCCAGTGGAGGTGAGATTAAACACGAATGTGCAAACATAATTTATATCCAAATTAAATGAAAAACATGGTGTACAACACCATGCATAATACTGGCTTCTTCTGATGTGAATTATCAATATATTATGTCATATTGACTACACACTACCTTCACAGACACACACAGACAGGCATCTACATCAATACAAGTACACCAAGAAAACCTCAGGGACTTGTGTTCAGATTTGACATGAAACAATAGAAAGTGATAAAACATTGAGTTAGTGACATTAATAAATGCCTTCACAATAAAGTTGCTGCTCTGCTTGCTCTTTATTTATCGAGATCAAATATTGAGGAATAAATGCTAATTATATATTGAGTTCAACACATTTCTCTCGACTGTTTCACTTCCCATCCATCTTCAGGCTAACAATCAACAGTTGTCTATCTCATTAAATGAGATTGCCAACCCGATTTGAAATCTCTAGCAACAATTTACTGCATGTAGCAATGACTGGGAGCATACTGGAATCGGTATAAATCTCCCAGTGGCCAAAGAAAGTCTTCTGGGAACATTTAAAACAATGTTTTATATTGACGCCATTGAATGAGTTGGGCCAGCTTTGTCCACAAGCCCCAAACCCAGGAGGAAAATCCCATAGCGTAGGGGGTGATCTTGAGCCCATGCTTATCCTCCAATGCCAGCGGGGGCTCAAACTCCGGAAGTTACAGTTCCACCTGCGAGACTGCGATTTTGGATCTTCCCCACCTCTCACTGGTGATGTCATTAGGTTTATGCCCATTATGCATGTTTTACATGCATTTGAATAGATGGTAATATAATTAACTTGGCACCATGCCACATACTGACATCCTCCCCCGCCATTATCACATTGGCACAGCTTACAACAGATTCACCTAGAACCTGGCATTGGGGTCTCCCTGGGGGCATAAAGGTGACTATAGCCCCAGGAGAGAGGGACATGGCCGGGCAGTGGCCTGGCAATGCCTCTTAGCACTGGTTGGCACTGCCAGGTTGGTACTATGCCTATGCCAATCTGGAATTGCCAACCTGGCAATGTCACCTGTGCCAAGGCACAGGCCACAGTGGGGGCTTCATGGGGCGGGGGGGGAATTCATTTGTATGTGGTGGCCGGAAGCCGACAGAGGAGTCGGGTATGCAGATGATGGCCATTGAGAGAGGCAGTGCCGACTCCAACTGTGGGGGGCAGGGTCACTGATCAGGGGTCACTGATGAGGGGAATGAGCTGATGATTAAGGTGTGGTGCAGAGAAGTATGAATTCTGATCGGGGATGGGAAAGGGGGCCCTTGAGAGCTCTGAGGTGGGCGGGCGGAAGATTTATTCTTGCTATGGCTGGGGCACCCTTTAAAGACATAGCTTCAAGGTGAGGGGCAAGAGGTTTAGGAAGGATGTGAGGAAAAGCCTTTTTACCCAAAGTGTGGTGACGGTTTAGAATGTGCTGCCTGGGAGGGTGGTAGAGGCAGGTTGCCTCACATTCTTTAAAAAGTGCCTGGATGAACACTTGGCAGATCATAACATTCAGGGTTATAGGCCAAGTGTTGGCAGATGGGATTAGGTGGGAGTTGCGTGTTTCTCATGTGTCAGTGCGCACTCGATGGGCCTCTTCTGCATTTATGATTCTGATGGACAAATTGGCAGGCCAAGTTAAGCCAAATAAGATCCACGTCATGAGTTGCAATTCATCAAGATTCGTTGAGCAATTTGCTCCATTCTGCAAAGAACAAGTCACTCTCAACCTCCCCATCAATTTTAAGACCTTTCCAGATTTACATATTAACTGTTCAACAAAACTTACAACAGAAAGTTACAACTTATACTTAGAGCATAGATGCCCTTTATGCGGCATTACAATTGTTAATGTAAACTCCGTTGGAGAAAGATAATAATTTAAACTGTTGAGTCTCTTTCCTGTGTGCAATAAATTGTTGCTGGAGACTTTAAACATTTCAACTTTTGAACAGTTTTTTCCCACACTGTATTTATTATGGTGTTACGTCAGAGGTGGACACTTGCTTCATAATTATTCTGTCTTTAATAATGTATAAACTTTAAGGGATGTGAAATTCATGCGGAGACAGCCTGGACTGGAATGGAATATTGCAGGGTTACATGGCATTCCAATTCTAGTTCCATTGGAGTATCAGTATTCCAATTTGGAATGTTTTCGCCTGTGTCAATTGCAGGTTCTCAGCTGTAACTGTATCCAAAGCACTCTGGGTGCACAGAGCAGCCTGGTAAAGGGCTTTATCACAAACGGCTTAACGTTGAGATTTTCTTGATCCTGATGTTCCCAGTATTCCCTCCTCCAATTATTTCACATTGGCAACAGTAAAAGGAGGTGAGGCAGGATTTGTATTTATGTATCGCTGCTCATACAGCCAATCAGAATCCAAGAACCCACTCACGCCATGCCACTGGCTTTCTGTGATATTGCTTCTGCCAACATCTCCGGAATAACTCCAACCACAGTTGGCAACAAATAATTACCATAATGACCACAATGATGGTTGTTGTAGGAAATCCCGCCATCATCCCGCTACCATTTTTTATGCACACCCTTCCTGCAGTTTGGACTAATGCACGTAATTGAGACAGTTTTAATTCTGCACTGTATCTCTTCACCCAGTACCTGAGCCAGGAGTTCCTCATACTGTCACTGGGGACTGCAGTCTCTGCCATCATTGTCCTGGTTTTGAGAGAGGCGATGGCGTGGTGCTATTGTCACTAGATTAGTAACCCAGAGACCCAGGGTAGTGCTCTGAGGACCTGGGTTCGAATCCCACCATGGCAGATGGTGGAATTTGAATTCAATAAAAATCTGGAATTAAAAGTGTAATGATGACCATGAAACCACTGTCAATTGTTGTTAAAACCCTTCTGGTTCACTTCTGTCCTTTAGGGAAGGAAATCTGCTGGCCTACGTGTGACTCCAGACCCATAGAAATGTGATTGACTCTCAAGGGCAATTAGGGATGGGCAATAAATGCTCAGTCAGCAATACCCACCTCCCCCAAAAATGTAAATCATATTTTAGAGAGCAGGAGAGTAAATTAAGAGCAGTTTATTCAACAGGCAGATTTTATATCTGCACTGGTTTTCTCAGGCAGAGTGAAGGAGAGTTTGTAATCTTATTCTGATGGCTGGAAGCCAAAACTATGACAGCCAGTGTTTAAGAAAATATTCATTCCTTCCAGCGGCACCTATCCTTTACTGGGTGTTTTCATTTGAGATGTATTGGCTTGACATTGTTTATTATGGTTTATTTTACCTTATAAGCAAATAACTTCTGACCAGTTTGAAGTGGCTATCAGTCTAACCTTTCAGAAATATAATACTTCAATGAGTGCAACTTAATTGAATGTAGACTAGTTATCTTTAATAAGTAGTTATTAAAGGAGTTCTCCTCTGATTGTTCAGTGTGTGAGAGCTTTTAGTTTAGGCAGGGGGTGGAAAATCATCTGAATTCCCTTTGGGCGGGAACAGGGTTCAGAGCCAATTCTGATAAAACAGCCTCCTGACACTCTCTGTCCGAGCTGCTTGGTACTTTGTTTAGATACTGGAAGGCTGCTGGAGCTCATAAAACTTCTGCAGCAATGGGTCACCACCATCATAGGAATAGTCAGAGAACAGAACTGAAGGAAAATTGGAAGAAAGCAAAGGATGAAGAAGGACATTTGGGCAGTACTTGAGGAACCATCCCCAATAGATATTAACGTCTTTCGGAGAAAAGATGGAAGAGGAAAATGTTGGAGGAAAAATGAAAAACAAGAGAATGAAAATAATAGTTTTTCTCATAATTTTAGGGATTCAGTAGGAAACAAAGCTGGAAAATCCCAAATCAGTTTTAATCAGGACATTGTCAGTTTTTTGTTCAAAACCACATTAGGGGCAGCAAGGTGGCACAGTAGTTCGCACTGCTGCCTCATAGCGCCAGGAACCCAGGTTCGATTCCCGGCTTGGATCTGTGTGGAGTTTGCGCATTCTCCCCGTGTCAGTGTGGGTTTTCTTTGGGTGCTCCAGTTTCCTCCCACAGCCCGAAAGATGTGCTGGTTAGGTGCACTGGCCACATTATATTCTCCCTCATTGTACCCGAATAGTCGCCTTGGCAACTAGGGGGTTTTCACAATAACTTCATTGCAGTGTTAATGTAAGCCTACTTGAGACTAATAAATAAGAAACAAAAACTACAATTTTAAGGGTCTGGTGCATTTGTATTCTGTAACTAATTAAAGTGTATTAATTAAAACACCTTCCTTACCTCACCTTGATATTTGCAAATCCAACAGGAAGAGAAATATTGAAGGGCTTGGTCCTCTGTCCATGCCAACCAGAGCTCAACTGCAATGATTGGCATCATTGTGACTCTGGTTAGCATACGGAGTTCTGAGTTACTCAGTTGAAGCTTTGAGGGGTGAGAATGGTGTAATGATTTACAACTCTGTTGAAAGTCATTTTTTGGGAGTCCCAAGGCTCCATTTGTTTAGCTGTATGTCTTTGAATCCACTGAGAGATTAACCTTCACTGTTTCCCATGGTGGTACGATTAAGAAATGACTACGTAGGGGGAAGGGAGTTGGGCACTCTCAGGTTCATCTGTCCCAGGCAGATTTACAATGCCATGATTCCAGGTGCTCTTTGAGTGTTGCAGCAATGGCTCAGCTGGTAGCATTCTTTGCCATTGAGTCAGAAGATTTGGGGTTCAGGTCCCAACCCACACTTCAGCACAAAAGTCAAGGCTGATACTGAGGGCATGAGGTCCTAAATGTTATGTATGTTGGGGGAGTAGCACCTTTAGAGGAATGGGTACATGATTCAGAGTGTTTGGAAATCTGCCGGGGACGGCCCTGGGAGAGCACTCGGAGTTGGAGTGTGGAGTAAGTGAGACCTGTCAATAAATACCTGTGCTCCCTGATGTCTGTCTGTGTAGTCAGGTCTTGAAATGTACCCCAGTAGCAGAGGACGCAACACTATCCTTCAAGTGAGACATTCAACTGAGGCCCCTCTCAGGTGGATGTAGAAGAGGCTATAGTGCTACTCTGGAGTGGAGTTATCCTTGGAATACCAGCCAATACTTATCACCAATCGACATCACAACAAATGATTAACCTGTTTGTGGGAACTTGCTGTATGCAAACTGGCTGCACTTTTCTTCCATTAGACCACTTTAAAATTGTTGCATTGCCTGTATAACGCTTTCCGATGTCTGATGGGCATGATAGGCTCTATATAAATGCAACATTTTCTTCCACTTTGCCATGATGTTGTATTGACATCTCACTCCAGGAACTAACCTCATACCACGCTTGAAGCATTCATAGCAGAACTATTTTAGGGGTTGGTTTAGCTCAGTTTGCTGGACAGCTGATGCAGAGTGATGCCAACAGTTCAATTGCCGAACCAGCTGAGTTTATTCATGAAGGTCCCACCTCCTCAACCTTGCCCCTCAATTGGGGTGTGGTGATCCTCAGGTTAAATCACCACCAGTCAGCTGTTCCCTTTAAAGGGGAGAGCAGCCTATGGCCACCTGGGGCTATGGCGACTTTACCTTTTACTTTGGAATTACTTTAACATCATCATATTGTGTAATAATGTCAGCATGTCACACACACTGACACTCTTACAAGAGCTGGAGATAACTCTGGCTTTGTAACTTCACTGTCATATCTGGTGCCATCAGTGGGTAAACGTTTGCTCTTTAGTGGGAACACTGAATAAGAACAGAAATGGTTCTGTCAGAACTTTGATCCTTCTCTTGCTTTTAATTAGATTTTGGCTGATCTTTACTCCAATTACCTGCCCTGGCTTCATATATCTTGGGATATCCTTACCAAACAAAAAGATTTATAACTATATAAAATAATAACTGTATCTTGAACAGGTGAAGAGGCACTCAGGACAACTTATATTTCTGCCACGTTGTGCTGTCATTATTACAATTACGCAGCACTTCCTTGAGGCTTTTCCTTGCCTAGTTGATGCTGCGTAACTACAAAACTGAGAGAAAAGATGCATTATTTTTAAGGGCTTTCATCTCACTGAGGTGGTTTCAGCACAATCCATATCCAACAATCTGCACTGAAAACTCTGCTCATGTTTTGACAGAAACTATGGCAAAATCCACCACAGTAGCTATGACAATCCATAACATTCTAGATTTAAAAACACACAATTTTCATTAAAATAAAGTCAATTTGCCTAATTCCCATTGTTCCAGGATCCAGCATCTTCACCACTATTTAGAACTTCTTTGGTTCATACTGTGTTGAAACCTGTCCATTACACTTTGAAGTATATTGTTTACAAATTGACTCATGGGCTAAAACCTTATCTCTGTCATTTCAATTGGCCCACTGCTAGTGCAAATAATTCTTAGATGTACTTTTTTTATGATTACCGATATGACTCATATATGACTAATGACCACAGATAGGTGGATTGGTCATGGTAAATTGCCCCTTAGTTTCAGGATGTGTCATTTAGGGGGATTAGTAAGATAAATACATGGGGTTGGGGTGATAGGGTGAGGGTATAGCCTGGGTATGATGCTGTGTCAGAGAACCAGTGTAGATTCGATGGGCTGAATGGCCTCCTTCAGCACTGTAGTAATTCTATGACCATCATTCAGTGACAACAGAAGGTGGTACTTGTATATAAAAATTGCATTTATGTAGTGCCTTATCATGTCATCAATATGCTTCAAAGTGCCTGACACCCACTTTCATCCTTTTAAAGTGCACTCACTGTTATTTTGTTATGCCACACCAATTTGAGGCAAGCAAATACAACAAAGAATGAATGAAACACATCAGAGTGTGAAAAGATATGTGAATTCACCTGATGTGCATAACTGTCTAGAATGCATATATTATACAGGTACCAGGTATAGGAAACACTCCAGTTGTTTTATTTGTTTTTATTCACTTGTGGGACATGGGCATTGCTGGCTGGCCAGCATTTATTGCCCTTCCCTAGTTGCCCTTGGAGGGCAGTCATCACATTGTTGTGTGTCTGGAGTCACACATAGGCCAGACCAGGTAAGGATAGCAGATTTCCTTCCCATAAGGACATTAAGGAACCAAATGTTTCTTTTTTCCCTGACAATTGACAATGGTTTACATGGTCATCAGTACATTCTCAATTTCAGATTTTTTTTATTGAATTCAAAGTCCACCATCTGCCGTGGTGGGATTTGAACCTGGGTCTCCAGAGCATTAGCTGAGTTTCTGGATTGATAGTCGAGCAGTAAGACCACTAGGCTATCACCTCCACATCACTTCCTCCTCTGATAAATGTAACCAATAACCATTAGAGTATCCAATGATATAACACTGCAGAATCTGATAGTTAACCATTTGTCCTTTTCTGCCTTTTATATAATAGAAATAAATGAGATATCCACAAGTCAGCCACTGTAATTTCAGTACTTAACCAAAGATTGATAATTAAAGTATCATAAAGACAGCTATAGGTGAAAATTTATTGTTAAAAATACTTATTTAATGTTACTAATATCTGACATTATGCAATGCTGCATAAATATAAATAGAATAAAAGTTGATATTTAATATTGACTCTACGATGATACTGTGCCTTTAAGATATGTGTTTGTATCATGTTTTTTTTGAAAGATAGATTTAAAATTCAACTCTGGTTTACGGTGCCAACCTGTCTGCTAGGTAACACACATACTGAGAATGTAGAAGCATAATTAATCCTAGCTACTGGGGTGTTTGTTTTAATCTGAGCTAATGCATTTTTGTTTTTGTTTTAGGTTGTCCCCTGAGCTTTCAGAATAGGGCTTGAATAGTTTGATTGACAGAAACCGTGTAATGTGCTGATGGAAGGAGTTATGTCTACAGAAACAAGTAGGCAGTTTCAGTTTGGATCTGCAAGAAGAAGGAGCTCTCTTCTCTCTCTCTCTCTCTCTAGGGACTGTGATTTCCAACCTGCCAAAAAATAAATAATCTCTCTCCAGAGGTGTTCTGGAGGCTGGAGGACTAGCTGACCACATGCCAATCTGTAAACCTGTTGTTTGTTAACTGATTTTGAAGAGGGGTTTATCGCTATGAGGAATATTGCTTAAATTGGAACTGAGAGAGATAGGCTAGCAGTTAAAATTGTATCTTATCATGTTCATGTATTTCAATTGGTAAATGTGAGACTACTTCTTTTTGTTAAAATTAAATCATGTTGTTAAATAAAGTTTGTTATAACAGAAGCTCCCTAGTAGGTCAATAGAATCATATCAGGATTGAAATACCTTATCCTTTACGCTAATGCCAAAAGTCAAAAGTAGTTGGGGTCTAGTCTAACTTCCTAATATACCTTGGAGTTTCTGATCTGGTCCCGAACAATTCTTCTTGACTGCAATGGGCATTGCTTTTTGTTGAATTCCTACCTTGACTCTTAATGATAATGGTCTCCTCACTTTAATATCTGGAAGGACTGTGAGCAGATTTCTAATGGATATTGGTACTCAATTAAAAGCCACCCACAGATTGACCATCTCGCTCAAGCTACAAGGGTATGGGAAAGAAATGTGCAGAATTCAGGCTGGTATAAATAAGGATGGCACTGTGGTTTGCACTGCTACTTTACAGAGCTAAGTACCCGGGCTCAATTCTGGCCTCAGGTCACTGTGTGGATGGAGTTTTCACATTCTCCTCATGTCTGTGTGGGTTTCCTTCGGGTGCTCTGGTTTCCTCCCACAGTTCAAAGATATGTCTGTTAGGTAGATTGGTCATTTTAAATTGCTCCTTAATGTCAGTGGGACTAGCAGGGAAAATACATGGGGCTATGGGGATAAGGCCTGGGTGGGATTGTTGTTGGTGCAGACTTGATGGGCCAAATGATCTCCGTTTGCACTTTAGGGATTCTATGATTCTTAGGCACAGCCTCAAGATAAAGGGGGGGGCGGTTTAGAATGGAGTTGAGGAACTTCTTCACTCAAAGGGTGGTGAATCTCTGGAATTCTCTGCCCGTTGAGGTGGTGGAGGCTGCCTCGCTAAATATTTTTAAGACGCGGGTTGATAGGTTTTTGATAAGCGAGGGGATTAAGGGTTATGGGGAGAGGGCGGGAATGTGGAACTGAGACACGACAGATCAGCCATAATCTTATTGAATGGCGGGGCAGGCTCGAAGGGCTGGATGGCCTACTCCTGCTCCTATTTCTTATGTTCTTATAATTCTGCTAGAAATACAGAAAGTGCTGGGAAAACACTGCAGGTGCAGCAGCATCTGTGGAGGGAGAAATGGAGTTAACAGGTGGGATTTTCCCATGCTTTGTGCCATTGGGCTCTTCCAGTCCTGCTTACAACACACACCCACAACAGGTTTCCTGGCAGCGTGGGGATGGGGAGTGGATTCAATGTTGATTTAATGGGAAATCCCATTGACAGCGACGGACCAGGATATCCTGCTGTTGGCCAATGGTGGGTCATCCCCCTGTTGTCAAAAAACAGGCCAAGCGATGGTTGAGGGTTGGGGGAGGGCTGGGGGGCAGGGGGAGGGCAGAGAAATCCACCCAATACTTTGAGCCCATATGACTGTCCTTCAGAGTTGACAATTTTGCTGTTGGTTTTAAGTGGTGTTATTGGAGTACAGCCTTGACATTGGAACATTCAATAACTCTTGGTTCTGTCATCTAAAACTGACATCTTCACAGTAGCGAGCGCAAACAGCCAGAGAGAAAAAAAACGATTGCAAACTTTTCTTCCTGTGGATTATTTATTTGCTGCCGTGACCCTCTATTGATGGAATACCTAATCCCACATAACACAGCTTGTTCAGTAACTATTGAATATGAGTGCAAAGCACTGTAATGAAAGTCGTTTAGCAGATTGTACAGTTTCTGTTGACACTGACCAAGGATTAACAGCAGCTGCAGGATGCCACAGGTTGAATGTGCCATTTTTAATCCTGCAAGCTAACAATGGAAATATTGTGTGTGCTGTTGAGAGTGCGGTGTTTTCTCCCTACCTCCTCAGTGTTAACATGTCAGGAACATGATTGCAGAAGTACAAATGGAATAAAAATTGAGATTTAACGCTGAATCAGCCTTTTCCCACTTCCATTACCATTGTGTTTATGTGCGACTTACATTCGGCGAAACAAGTGTTCTACCAACCATTCATCATGAAGGAAACAAGGTTTAAGTGCACATTATGAATCTTTTATACCCTACTCCCTATTCACTGGCATTCCAGCATCACAGACTGGGGCAATATTTCAAAAGTACTCTGTGAAGCACTTTGGAGACATCCAGAATCATGAAAGGTGCTAAATAAAGGTATAATCACACTTTCTTTCCTGCAGAAGTTTTACCATCCCGGGGATTATGGCAGCCTCAGGCAGCAACTTGCGTGGCACTGTACAGGAAGCGCAGGAATCGGCACCAAATCTCATTTCTTCTTAATATCCCAACAGTAGCTGATTAGTGCAGAGTTAGAGGTGGTAATAGTGGGTGTTTATTAGCCTAGCTTCACTTGTCTTAACTTTCTAGGCTAGGGTCAATGCACCTCTGCACTTGCTTTTCAATTTTGTATACTGTGTATGGTTGACCCATGATTCACAGGCCGTTGTTAGCAATTGCTTGGTAGATAAAATGAGATTAAGTAAATTGTGACAAGACTAGTGTGGAGCATAAACTCCAGTATAACCTTAAGAAGACCAAAAGAGAAAATGCTGGAAAATCTCAGCAGGTCTGGCAGCATCTGTGAGGAGAGAAAAGAGCTGACATTTTGAGTCCAAATGAATCTTTGTGAAAGCTCTTATCCAGCATAATCCTATTAGGCAGAAGAGCCTGCTTCTGTGCTGTAAGTACAATGGCTGGAATTTTCTGGCCATTCATGCCGGCAAGATTCTCTGGTCCCATCCATAGTGCACCCCGCCCATGACTTTCCAGCTGGCATGTGGTGACATCAGTGGGAATTCCCATTAACAGCAGTGGGACCAGGGAATCCAGCTGCTAGCAAACAACGCGCCACCTCCATGTGGCTGGGAGGCTGGAGAACCTCTTGCCCATTGTATTTGAGGCATTACAGGTTTGAATCCAAAATCCCAAGCATTTTGAGCCTTTCCCACAACCCGCTAGTGCATGAATTATTTCAAAGTTAGTCCTCATGAGAAGTAGTGCTAACCTGGTGAGTGCTAAACTACCTGCTGCTTATAACTGTGTTCCGTGATTTGTATGATTATGCCTTTTATTGATTGGAATTTGTAAATTTCTAATGATATTCCCAGTTAATGAAATGTCATGAATGCCAATGACAGATTGATGTAAGTAGTGAACAGTGTTGTTTATAGACATCGCAAAGGTATACCATCCAAATGATACATTGATTCAAATGGCCATGGGCATCGCAGCCTAATTTTATGTATGATAATACTGGTCTATCTTCATAAAACAAAGTGTATTCACATAATGACAGGCAAAAATGAAAGATTCTGTCATTATTAGGGCTGTATGTGTCTCAGGAGGGAACAGAGCAGTGAAAACAATACAGAATCTCAGAACAACCAATCTGTTAGCTGAATCCTTAATGAGGACATCCGAATGATGTCATGTTTGTCTAAGGTTAAGTCCAAGTGCCTGTTGTAAAATGCTTCGGCAGGATTAAGAGCCAGCCTTTTTATTGCTTTGTACCTTTACAATCTTTCAACCAAAGTCTAGGCGATGACAAAAGTATTCCTGTTGCTATTTTCCTCTGTTGCACTTCACTTAATCAGAGAGCCTGTGAACGCAAAATACAAGTTTAACTCTTTAGTGTTTGTAAGCTGTTGAAACACCTGAAAGAAACTTCTGAAGATGGGGGTCAGTGATGTATGAAATGTTTGCCTCACAATGTTGGTTTTCTATGTTATGGCATCTTTGTCTCCCGATAACTTCATGGGCAGTTGGTGAAGTCAAAATTTTGCCCAGTAACATTACTGTACCTGAACTGGCACCGGAATGTGGTGACTAGGGACATGAACTTCATTGCAGTGTTAATGTAATAAACTTGTCATGCTAATAAAGTTTAAAAAATTATTCTTCTTGTCATTCCATTTTGGCTGCCGATGTCCATGACATAACTGCTGAGGTAGCATGGAGCCTTTAATAGGCAATCTTTCATGGATCACATGATCGGGCCTGAACAAATGGAGCATGAACTTGAACCTATCAGGAGCGAGGGCACACATTCCCGGAGCTGGAAGGTTGCAGTTGGAGTTCGAGCATCCTTAGGAGTTGACCTGTATAGATGCGCTGTTAAACCCTTTGTTGTACATAGTTCTTCTTAATCAATAAATCCTTTAGTTTGTTACTTGCCTCAAAGTGGGCTGGCATGGTGGCATAGTGGTTAGCACTGCTGCCTCACAGCGCCAGGGACCCCGGGTTCAATTCTGGCCTTGGGTCACTGTCTGTGTGGGGTTTACACATTCTCCCCGTGTCTGTGAGGGTTTCCTCCCACAATCCAATGATGTGCGGGGTAGGCCAAGCTGAATTGCCCCTTAGCATCAGGGGGTTAGCCGGGTAAATATCTGGGGTTGTGGGAATAGGGTTTGGGTGGGATTGTGCAAACTCGATGGGCCAAATAGCCTCCTTCTGCACATAGGAATTCTATGATGAAGTTACTACAGCCGCAATGAGTTACATATTTCTCTAATGTCAATATCTCAAGCCCCAAAGTTACCTTCTGCCTGAGATGTGTAATTGTTCATTGCCTTCTCTATATTGTGGAGAGCAGAAGCAGATAGAGAGACTGCTTTGCCCCATCTCCTGTCTACAAGTGTATTTCTGATTCCAGGTGGCTTCTCATCTCGACTCCCCATTCTCAGATAATTCTGTTTTGTTATTTCACACTGCTCTCCCATAGCCCAGTACAAGCTTTAGGAGTGACCTTCTATATTTCCCCTTCAGACACTGCAATCCTTTTCTGCCTTACAAATGCATTTTCATTGTGACTAATATAGTGTGTCCTTACTTCAGTAAGAAAAAAACCTATCAAAAGCTATTGTCCTATAAATGCTGCATAATAAATAGAGTATATTGTTGCCACCTCTCCAGGATTGGCCTGGAGTCACCAGGCATTGAAGATCTATCTCCAGGATTATCTAACCTGGAGGAAAATCAGACAATTTTTATTTAAATTGTTTTTCTTTATTACTTGCTTTGAACATTTCTGTTCACCAGGTGCAAAAAATATTGAAAAAAGGGAGGTTATTCAGCCTCTGTCAAGCATCATCCAGTTGGAGAGTGGATTGGCAATGGGAAGGCAAAACATCACAAGGATGGATGTATGAGCTGACCAATCATTGGAACATGCTGACAGGTCATACCGTGAAACCTTCAGGAATACATTTAATCACAGTTGGCAACCCAGCCTGAAGCTTAAAGTTTATTTATTAGTGCCGCAAGTACGCTTACACTACCACTGCAATGAAGTTACTGTGAAAGTCCACTAGTCACCATACCCAGGTGGCCATTGAGGTACAGTGAGGGAGGCTTTAGCATGACCAATGCACCTAACCAGCATGTCTTTCAGACTGTGGCAGGAAATCCAAGCACCCGGAGGAAACTCACACAGACACAGAGAGGATGTGCAAACTCCACACAGACGGTGATCCAAGCCAGGAATTGAACCTGGGTCCCTGGTGCTGTGAGGCAGCAGTGCGAACCACTGCACCACCATGAATCTTGGAGGTCAATTTTGACTTTTTGCTGGAGTGTACCAGCAGTGAAGGGGATACTTGGATTTTGAGGTTGTTCGCCTCATTTTAAAGTGTGACAGGCAAGCTGCAGGTGCCAGTCTGGGGTCCTGATGCAGCTCACTGGCCATCAGCGTGAGGAATGTTGGCAAAGGCTTGCCGCTTGGTCCTTGAGGGGCAAACAGGAAGGTTATAGAACATAGAACAGTACAGCACAGTACAGGCCCCTCAGCCCTCGATGCTGTGCCGAGCTTTTATTCAAAACCAAGATCAAGCTATCCCACTCCCTATCATTCTGGTGTGCTCCACGTGCCTATCTAATAACCGCTTGAAAGTTCCTAAAGTGTCCGACTCCACTATCACAGCAGGCAGTGCATTCCATACCCCAACCACTCTCTGAGTAAAGAGCCTACCTCGGACATCCCTCCTGTATCTTCCACCTTGAACCTTATAGTTATGCCCCCAAGTAACAGCTACATCCACCCGAGGAAATAGCCTCTGAACGTCCATTCTATCTATCCTCCTCATCATCTTATAAACCTCGATTAAGCCGCCTCTCATCCTCCTCCACTCTAAAGAGAAAAGCCCCAGCTCCCTCAGCCTTTCCTCATAAGACCTACCCTCCAAACCAGGCAGCATCCTGGTAAATCTCCTCTGCACTCTCTCCAATGCTTCCACATCCTTGTAGGTATTATGTATCCATCTATTGACTTAGGATGCATAAAGATCCACAAGGTAAGTTTGGTAACTTGAACACTGGGAGCTCTTGAAGTGTTCCACAGTCAGGTCTAAGACTGCACTACTGGGTCCCACACTGGGAGGAACTAATCCCCCAGGGATCACCCGACCCGCACTCTTAAAGGGGCAGTATGCACCCCAAACCCCTACATACATTACAATGCATACATCACAGTTGGGCTGATGGTGGCTGACAAGATCTCCTCCTTCTAGCTATATATAACAGAAAACAGTAGGAAAGGTTTCAGCCCTTTTCCTAATTAGATTGCCAGTACAGAGGGGCAGAGCAGGTGTATTGAATGCTCCGCCCATGGATTCCTTAAAATATGTTTTTTATTCATTTGTGGGACATGGGCATCGCTGGCTGGACAGCATTTATTGTCCATCCCTAGTTGCCCTTGAGAAGGTGGTGGTGAGCTGCCTTCTTGAATCGCTGCAGTCCACGTGCTGTGGGTTGACCCACAATGCCATTAGGGAGTGACTTCCAGGATTTTGACCCAGTGACTGTGAAGGAAAAGTGATATATTTCCAAATCGCGATGGTGAGTGGCTTGGAGGGGAATTTGCAGGTGGTGGTGTTCCTATGTACCTGCTGCCCTTGTCCTTCTAGATGGAAGTGGTCATGGGTTGCAATTGCAATCAGTGTCTTAACTCTGGGCCTGGTTTACATGAAAAACAGGCTTATAGGGAGGCACTTAACCATCTAGCAACAGGCCTATCAGAGTGGCGGTTTACCAAACCCATTTTTAAGCCCTTAAAGCTGAGTTTCCTAATTGAAGATCAATTCCTTAACTTTTAACCTCACTTTGCTACATTTTCTCCAAATTTGCTTTCCTCCAAATAGCTAGTGAAACCTTGCCTGTTAATCTAACTTTCCATTTACAAATGCTGACAGGTTTGGTCTGAGTTTCGGAACTTTCTTTCACAACACGGATAGTTTTCCTCTCTTTTCGTCTATGCCAGTTAAGTCACTGGATGAAGGTGATCCAGAGCAATATATATCCTTGTGCTCTGTAGCCAGTGCCTCTCTCATGAGGAATAATTGCAGAGATTTTTTTTATTCATTCGCTGGCTGGCCAGCATTTCTTGTCCCTCACTAGTTGCCCTTAGAGGGCAATTGAAAGTCAACCACATTGCTGTGTCTGGAGTCACATGTAGGCCAGACCAGGTAAGGACGATAGATTTCCTTCCCTAAACGACACCAGTGAACCAGATGGGTTTTTCCGACCATCGACAATGGTTTCATGGTCATTTGTTGATTCTTAATTCCAGATATTTATTATTCAATTCAAATTCCACCATCTGCCGTGGGAGGATTCGAACCCAGGCCACAGAACATTAGCTGGGTTTCTGGAATAATAATCTAGTGGTAATACCACTAGACCATCACCTCCCCAGATGGTGAAAATATGAGTGAAAGGAGGAAACATGATGGAGAGAAATGTCTCTGAGGAAGGGTGGTTCATATTGGTTGGGGCGGGAGTAGGAGAGGGGTTTTAGAAGACAAAATATAATGAGAAATAAAAGAACACTTTAACATCTTCAGTTTTGTTAAAAAAAGAGTTTTTTTGCGCTGGCGCTCCCAGCCCTGCCCCGACCACCCTGCGGGTTTCAATGGCCTCTGATTCCCTCCCCCCCAGTGAAGCCATCATGTCTGGTCTCCATTGGTAGAGGCTGTGTCTGATTCTCACCAGGGAAAACCTCAGCCGGTGAGGTGGTTAAGGTAAGTGAATCCAGACGATAGCATCCGGGGCTCGTTAATGGCATGTAAACCATACATTCAGGATTCTGGATCACTCAATGCTGAGAACCTCACAGCTGAAGATCCACGGCAGGCGGAGGCAGTGACATCCCAGGGAACTGGCACTCGGAGAGATGCCGGAGTCCCGGACTCTGCTGAGCCCCTTGCCAATGATGTGTCCTTGGGCATAGTCATTCCACAGCTGCTGGAGCTGCAAAGGCAAAGTCGCGAGTATCAGGAAGGGATGATACAGTCCTCCTCAGAGTGCAAGGCTGACTGGAGGAGCCCCATTGCTTTCTGTTCATGGAGATAGTGCCATCACTGCAGTGCACTGAGGCCAACACTGCAGGGTTGCATTCACAGTGGAGACCTTGTGATGTCCGCTCCATGATGCAGGAGTTCAACCGCACGGTGCAAGCGTTGACGGAAATCCATGAGTGTCGGTGCCAGAGGACAGCGGTGCTTTTGGACCTCACTCCAGCTGTCCCTCCATCGCATGGAGGAACACAAGGAGCCCCTAGGAACCCAAAGGAAAGAAGATCAGCAGCAGTACAGCCCGGGGCCCTCCAGCCAGGGGACCCTGCACGTCTCCAACCCATCTGACACCTCCTCCCTGTGAGCAACACACCTCCAGGCGCAGACACCGAGGAGGGAAGTGGCCAAACGTCCGTGCTGCCCAAAAGCAAGCTTGGGATTTCTAGGTCCCAGCCCCCCAAGGGACACCTTTCAACCCATCTCAGGCAGAAGGATACGGAAGTCAACAGGCTGCCTTAGCCTCAGCTGAGAGTCCTGGGGATATACGTAGACCTAATGGGAGTGTCAGGAAGATTACGAAACCAAAGTCACTTAGTGGGCAAGGGTGTAGATAGTGTCAACAGATTACCATTTTGTTTCGAATGTTTGACAATAAATTTCACTTTCACAGAGCCTCCACCCTGTCTGTTCATGCCACCAGACTGGGGTGTACCACCACACTCACCAGGCGTCTCATCCCTGTGGAGTGTGAGAATGACAGTGCTAGCTCCCTCCCACCCTCTTTCCAGGCCCCACTCAGGAAAGGCCCCCTCTCAGCTTCAATATGGACAGGAACCCAGGAAGGAGGACACAGGAAGCATTGTCTGCATACCAGCCTTCGCAACCCCTTTAAAGCAAGGGGTGCCCTGACAAGAAGGGTAGAGAAGTGACCCCCTCCCTACCCCTCTCCCCGAAACGGCTCCTCATCCCCAACCCCGAGTTACACCTATCTGCGTCTTCCGAGTCCTCTCCAACATCCCCTGACCAGTTCACACCTCAGACTTCTGGCTGCCTGAAAGCTCACCTCCATAACCCCCCCCAGAGGTGAAGGCATCACGTTCATGGTTATGTAGAGCTGTTGTAAATGGCATCGGTGTGATGTTAGGGTGAGTTCAACAGATTTTCGATCTACAGTGGAGTCAAAGATTATGGAGGGTAGGCAGGAAATGGCCATCAGGAGATCAGCCATCTTCCAATTAACTGTGGCAGAGCAGACTTGAGGGGCTGAATGGCTTCTACTTCTTCAGTTCTTAAACACGTGACGGTTGGTCACACATTGTGCAGTTCTGTGCAGCTGCACTTCACCAAGAGTCAAAATGCTGACTGTTTTCCTATCCCAATGGGACACAGGAGGTCAGACACTGCCCCCCACCACCTCTCCCCTCCCCCACCAACCACCACCACCACCATCACCACCCCCAAACACACACACCCCCACCACCCCCCCACACACATTGCTGGGTCAGCTAGCGAAAGCACAAATCCAAGAACTGGATTGGAAAACGCCCCGCTCTGTGTAACTCAGCCACTCACTTAGTAAACTTGCTGAGCTACTGGGGGAGTACTTTAGATTTCCAAACAGGAAATCCTGTAGCAAGAGGATCAATTTAACACTAACTGCACAGACCAATGTGCTGTCACTTTTTTTTCAAGTTCTCCTTGTCAGATTTCCAACCACAAACAACTGAAATTCAGGCTTTTTATGATCTTGTTTTAAATTAGGTGCTCGCTAGATGTGGTGGGGTGGGTCTGTGGGGGTGGGTGCGGGCTGACAAGGTCACATTTATCACCTATCATTGCATTGTTCTCTGCTGGACCTTCCCCATGTTATAGTCCATACGGTTACAGTCCATGTTACAGTTTATGCGGTTACAATCCATGTTACAGTCTATGTGGTCTCACTGCTCCTCCCTGGGATCTTAGCCCTCCATGTTTGTCTATGACCAGGAATCAAGTGAAGTGAATGTTAAAATTCTCCTCGAAACATGTCCCATGTAAATGGTTTTTGTTTGCAATCAGAATGCTCATCACGGGAATGTTACTGGAATTACGGGGAGCCAGGCACAGGGAGTATTTTCCTCCTGTCATTCACAATGACCTTGCCATCCCGATCCCAATTTTCCACCAGGAATGCTGCAGCTCTCTTCTCTCACCTGATGAAGGAGCAGCGCTCCGAAAGCTCATGATTCCAAATAAACCTGTTGGACTTTAACCTGGTGTTGTGAGATTCTCACTGCGCTTACCCCAGTCCAATGCCGACATCTCCACCTCATGGCTCTCTTCACTGCCACACTCTGCAGCTGGTGAAGGACGGGTGCCGGCTCTGAGACCTCCTGTCCCCCTTCCAGTCTGACTGCTGCTTCCCAGAGCTGCCATGGGGGAAGGTGGCAACATGGTGTCCCTAAAGAGGGCGAGGATCTGACTGCATGCAGCCTCCTCTCTGTCTCCAAAGACTCACTTGTTGGCAGACCCCCAGATTCCAGATCATTTGCATTGCTTATGCTTTTCACCTCTTCACCTACCCTCTTATTGTCATCGACTAAAAGAATGGTTCTTTTGGTCAGCTGTACACTTGCCCTAGGCACATCTTTCGTCTCTTTCTTCTCTTGCCCTGTCACCATTCCCTTAGGATTCTTCTGTCTTTCGGTCCACCCCTTGCTCAAAAACCTTTCACTTCTCGAAAACTTGCTCCAGCTCTGATGAAGGTTCACAGATCTGAAACATTGAGTGGAATCTTCCAGACATGCTAGCAGCAGGGAGCTCAGTGGGCAGCGGGGGATCTTAATTTCCCATGAGGCTAATAGTCAGTTTCCCGATGGCAAGATGAACTTAAGTTCTCAGGTCTTTAAAGGCGGGTTAAAGGCAAGTCGAGCTTCCTGGTGAACAATGTTGGGAGCAATGCATTAACAAGCCACACATGCTCACTAAATGGCCTCCTTGCCAGAATTAGGTTTCTCCTGCCAGCAAAAAAATGAGAGCATTCACTTTATTGACTGCACACAAGTGACGTGAACCTGGTGAAGTAGACATCTTCCTTGATTCATGCTGAGTTTCCACTGCATTGTCCTCTTTAGGCAGCATCTGTAAACGTCAGCCTATTGAGACTGAGTGGTGGGAGTACAAATTGTGTGGTGGATGATGAAGGGAGGAAAGATTAGCAGGGAAAGGAGGTCAATGAAGGTGAAAGGGATAGTGCAGGTTGTCCGAATGCCCTTTAAATGTGGCATCCGAACCTTCAACCCCAAGAGTAACAGCAAGAACAGAAACTTCCTGCTTGCCCTCACCTTGGGAATCAGCAAGCTCCTTACAGACAGACATTCAATGAGGTGATAAGCATAAGATTGAGCATAGACATCTATCCCGCTCATTCCTACTCCCACTACCACACCCGCCATTGAACTTAGACTCAAGGAATGGAAGGTTCTGACTGTCAACTCAGTTTCTTGATCTGCGGATGCTGCCTGACTTGTTGAGTATCTCCAGCAGTTTCTGTTTTTATTTCAGCATTGGTTCTTATTTGTTAATGGCTGATTGTAGCTCATAGCTGGTAAGTGCAAAAGAAGCTCAGTAACTTGTGACAAATGTTAATCAAAGAACCTCATCATTCTGAATTTTAACACGGATGATCGAACATAAATTACAGCATATAAATGTGTTCTTTTATCTGGCATTTCTAAAATATTTGTGACGTTTGATTTGTATTAACTTCTCGATTTGATATTAGGAAAGTAAAAATAATTCGAAATGACCTGATTTATTTTGCCAATCTCAAGCTTGCTCGACCAGTGAAAGCTCAATGAACAAATCTATCTGATAAGTCTGCAAGCCAGTCAAGGATTAAATATTGGCACTGGTTTGTAAAACTAGGGCAAAAATGCAAAGCCTTTTGTACGGTGATGTTTACAGGTCAGTCCTGCATCCACAGCATCCATTGCAGGAGTTTCAGTTGTAGCAATAGCACAGGGTCACCTCAGAAGCAGCAGACTGAAGGATACTAATGGCAATTAGTTAAAGATGTGATATTTCTACATTACAAAGTAGGCAGAAATGAATGCTGCAGTTCGACTGAAACCTTCCATTTAATATGAAGTGGTCTCAGCTGTGCAAGGGTATGGAAGCAGAACATTTCCAAAACCATGGCCAGAGATTTGTGGTCTGGTGGGATATTATGGTCCCACCAATTTAAATGGCAGTTTAAAAGGCCCACCACAGCCACCACCAGTGGTGCGGGCGGTAAAACCCTGCGCCATGTCCTAGTTTGACTCCTGCGCACATTGAGGAGAGGCAAGTCCCATATAGCCACAGGTTCCATTGGTTCACTGAAGATGCATGCATCTTTCGCAGCCTTGTGGCACCCGTAGACCACGCAGGTGTAAAGTGTCCTAAGCTGCACTAGTTTTCTGAGAAATCTGTTGTTTTATTTTTGGTTGCACTTTAATCCCAAGCTCCGGATATCTTTGGGCATTCGGAGGAGGTTGGGGGGATGGTAAGGGGTAGGGGGGGGTGGTGCTCGCAGGGAGGGAGGAGGAACTCCTCGTGGGTCTGTTCCTGCTCCTAGTTAAGCTGAAGGAATCGTCCATCCCAACTGTCTGTCCTTCTGCAGCTGGCACCATCGAGGCCTTCCAAACCCAGTGGGCATCATGGGGATTGGAGTGCATTATTGACCCCTTTAATCACATTTGGCTTTGACGTTTGAACTTTCTTTTTGAGATTCTGTTTACGTTGACACAGTGTCTCTTCAAGGCCCCGCATTTTTAATTTAGCCCACAGTTTGTTGCTTTCATTTGTTTGGTTCTGCTGGAAGCCTGTTCCTATCCCTCTACCTGAAGAGAAGCAATGTGACATTCCTCCAGGAGACATCACACTTCGGCTCAAGGTTCACCTCCGAGTATGGTGAGTTGTGAAAAAGGCTCACATCAGTTCATTTGCCAGCTGTGCCTTATACTCTGCAGCTACCTGACTCAAGCTGATAGTGTGGTAAAACAGCACTCAGATTGAGGTTAGCACAATGAGATTTATGTGTATGGGGAAACGGTTAAAAATTGCTTGGCAGTTTATCATGCTCCAGTGCCATGGGGAGAGTATTGTAGTTTTTAACCATTCATGTCTGCGCTATCTGTATTCAGTTTTTACCCCATTTTAAACGGTCAACTTTTGAATATCTGCCTTCAGCAAGTAGATTTACTGACAAGTCGCCTCAGAATTTCAGCTCCATCTTTATGATGTGACCTGAATAAGTTTGTTTAGAATTTAAAAAGAGAAATTAATAAATTATAAATTTATAAATGGGTCTAATATTTTTTCTGTGATTCACTGATGAACCTTCATTCTTATTAATCCTCACATCCTCTCTACTGTGTTCCTTTTTGTTCCTTTTGTACTTGTTCCTGGAATCAGTTCAGTTCTATTTTTCTTCAGGAAAGAATTCCCAACTTCTGTCTGACGTGAAATTCTCAGCAGAAAGTACTTTCTCTCTGCATTTAAGCAGAAGTAAGTGAACACAAAGTAATCTCCTATCAGAGAGTTGGTTTTGTTCATGCCCACTTCACTGTCACAAAAAAATGAGTAACGAAAAGGAATTTTGGCACACACAAGATCTGACCTCGTAATTCTGGTGCCACCTACTGGGATCTATTAACAGAGGTGTAACCATGTATCACTAACAGGACAGGACATTAGAGCTGTTCCAAGATTAGAAAGAGGGAGAGGGGTTAGACTTAACCTCAGCCAAAAACAATAAGGAACATAGGTTGTGCCTATTCATGCTGATCTCCTTTCATCACCAAAATCCTCCCCTTGGGCGGCACAGTGGCACAGTGTTTAGCACAGCAATGCCAAAGACCCAGATTCAATTCCAGCCTTGGGTGGCTGTCTAAGTAGAGCTTGTATGTTCTCCCTGTGTCTGCATGGGTTTCCTCCAGTTGCTCTGGTTTCCTCCCACTGCGCAAAGATGTGCAGGTTAGTTGAATTGGCATGATAAATTGTTCCATTTTGTCTAAAGATGTGCAGATTATGTGGATTGGCTGTGCTAAATTGCCCCTTGGTGGCCCATGATGTGTAGGTAAGGGGATTAGCGGGGTAAATGTGTGGAGCTGCAGGGATAAGGCAGGGGTTGGACCTGATTAAGATGCTCTGTCGGGGAGTCGGTACAGACTCAATGGGCCAAATGGCTTCCTTCTGCACTGTAGGATTCTCTGGACCTCTCAGGACTGCTGATTTCTGCCAATGGCACTGCTGTATTTGCATTGTACAATTCCAGATGTCGATCTTGCTGTTAAACTATACCATTCATCATTTTTTTAAGTCATTGGTGAAACTTGAGCATTGCTGGCTGGCCAGCATTTATTGCCCATCCCTAATTGCCCTCAGAAGGCAGTTGAGAGTCAACCACATTGCTCTGGCTCTGGAGTCACATGTAGGCCAGACCGGGTAAGGACGGCAGACTTCCTTCCCTGAAGGACATCAGTGAACCAGATGGGTTTTTCCGACAATTAACAACGATTTCATGGTTATCATTCCAGATTCTTAATTCCAGATACTTTTTCTTGAATTCAAATTCTGCTATCTGCCATGGCGGAATTCAAACCTGGGTCCCCAGAACATTAGCTGGGTTTCTGGATTAATAGTCCAGCAATAATACCACTAGGCCATCACCTCCCCTCATCATGTTTAAAGCTTTCATCACAACAATAAACTTTACTCTGCATTTTTCACATGGTGCTTGAGGAGGGAGGTGGGGCGGGGTGGGAGGTTGATATTCCACTTCAATGGGGTGCCAGACAGATGGTAGAGTACCAGCAAACCATTATTCACTCCACCAGCAGACCATACACCTGTCTGATTCACCGTTCCAGTGAAGTCAGTGAAAAGATTGGGCGGAGCGCAGAGAACAGCATCTGCCCCTCTGCCAGCTGCTTTACACCAAGTATCTCCGCAGTGGCTGGGTCACACTCAGACAGAGGCAGTTTATATCTATCCTTTAATAAGTGCAGATTGCACCTGTAATGTGTACACCTAATGCAGCACAGCAACCAAAGTTTACAATATGGATTCTGGTGCTAACTGATCATTACATTTAAAAGTACATGTTGCCTGTTACAGCCACATGAGGAGGGCTAAAGATCTCTCTGCCATACCGCCCCATCAGGGCTTTGTATGAATTCAGAGTGGATAAGATGTCTGTGTTTAACCATTTAAGTACTGATTGCAAAGAAACAAGCCTGATTGGCTTTCTTGGGGTTTGAAACAAAAGAGGAGTTTGTTTCTATTGAGTTAAAAACCCACGCAGCTAAAGACAGCAGACTCGATTTTCAGGTTTGCCGACACCTCCATGGTGGATCGGATCTCAAACAATGACGAGACAGAATACAGGAAGGAGATAGAGAATCTGGTGAACTGTTGCAGCAACAATAATCTCCCCCTCAGTGTCAACAAAATTAAAGTGATTGTCATTGATTTCACAAAGTGTAAAGGAGAACATGTCCCTGTCTACATCAATAGGGTGGCGATGCCAGTGTTGGACTGGGATAAACATAGTAAGAAGTCTCTCATCCCCAGGTTAAAGTCCAACAGGTTTATTTAGTAGCAAAAGCCACTAACTTTCAGAGCACTGTTCCTTCATCAGGTGAATGGGGTTTCTGTTCACAAACAGGATTATATAGGAGCAGTGCTCCAAAAGCTAGTGGCTTTTGCTACCAAGTAAACCTGTTGGAATTTAACCTGGTGTTGTGAAACTTCTTACTGTGTTTACCCCAGTCCAACGCCGGCATCTCCATATCATGGCTACCATCGACACACTCTAAACACGTGAGAGAAGCCATCCCCTATGGACAAGCCCTCCATATACACAGGATCTGCTCAGATGAGGAGGATCGCAACAGACACTGCCAGACGCTGAAAGATGCCCTCATAAGAACAGGATATGGCACTCGACTCATCGATCGACAATTCCGAGGCGCCACAGCAAAAAAACGGAACCAACCTCCTCAGAAGACAAACATGTGACATGGTGGACAGAGTATTCTTCGTTGTCCAGTACTTTCCAGCAGCGGAGAAGCTATGACATCTTCTCTGGAGCCTTCAATATGCTATCGATGAAGTCGAACATCTCACCAAGGCCATCCCCATACCCCCATTTCTTGCCTTCAAACAACTGCACAACTTCCAACAGATCATTGTCTGCAGTAAACTATCCAGCCTTCAAGAGAACAGTGACCACGACACCACACAACCCTGCCACAGCAACTCTGCAAGACATGACGGATCATCAACATGGATGCCATTATCTCACGTGAGAACACCATCCACCAGGTATATGGTACATACTCTTGCAACTCGGCCAACGTTGTCTACCTGATACGCTGCAGGAAAGGATGTCCCGAGGCATCGGGAGACCATGCAAATGCTACGACAACGAATGAATGAACACCACTCGACAATCACCAGACAAGAGTGTTGTCTTCCTATTGGGAACACTTCAGCGGTCACGGGCATTCGGCCTCTGATCTTCCAGTAAGCGTTCTCCAAGGCGGCCTTCACAACACACAGCAACGCAAAGTCGCTGAGCAGAGACTGATAGCCAAGTTCCACACACATGAGCACAGCCTTAACCAGGATCTTGGGTTCATGCCACACTATCTGTAACCCCCACGACTTGCCTGGGCTTGCAAAATCTCACTAACTGTCCTGGCTGGAGACAATACACATCTCTTTAAACTGTGCTTAACCCTCTCTCCACTCACCTTGTCTGTACCTTTAAGACTTGATTGCCCTGAAAGACTTGCATTCCAACAATTATTTTGTAAATTGAATTTGTATTTTTATATGCCCTGTTTGTGAACTGAAACCCCACTCACCTGATAAAGGAGCAGCGCTACAAAAGCTAGTGGATTTTGCTACCAAATAAACCTGTTGGACTTTAACCTGGTGTTGTGAGACTTCTTACAGCAATGGGGACAAAGTAGTGATGGTCAAGAGCTTCAAGTTTTTAGGTGTCCAGATCACGAACAAACTGTCCTGGTCCCCCCATGCCGACACTATAATTTAGAAAGCCCACTAACACCTCTACTTTTTCAGAAGACTAAAGAAATTTGGCATGTCAGCCACAACTCTCACTAACTTTTACAGATACGCCATAGAAAACATTCTTTCTGGGTGTATCACGGCTTTGTATGGCCCCTGCTCTGCCTAAATCTGCAAGAAATTACAAAGGGTTGTGAATGAAGCCCAATCCATCACACAAACCACCCTCCTACTCATTGACTCTGTCTACAGTTCCTGCTGCCTTGGAAAAGCAGCCAGAATAATTAAGGACACCACGCAGCCTGGACATTCTCTCTTCCATCTTCTTCCATCAGGAAAAAGATACAAAAGACCAAAGACACGTACTAACCGACTCAAGAACAGCTTCTTCCCTGCTGCCATCAAGCTTTTGAATGGACCTACCTCATACTAAGTTTCTCTGTGCCCTAGCTATGACTGTAACACTACATTCTGCATTCTCTCCTTACTTTCTCTATCAACAGTATGTATTGTCTATATAGCACGCAAGAAACAATACTTTTCACTGTATCCCAATATGTGTGACAATAATAAATCAAATCAAATCAAGTCAACAAACTATTTAAAAAGGCAAAGTTGAGCTTAAACCCACACTTCATGAATTTTCACGCCACATTCTCACACACACACAAATATGCAAAATTTGCATAGAGTTTAGAAGAATGAGGGGAGATCTCATTGAGACGTACAAGATGATGAATGGGATGGATAGGATAGAGGTGGAGAGACTCTTCCTGCTCAGAAAGGATAGAAGGACTAGGGGGCACAGCCTCAAGATAAAGGGGGGGCGGCTTAGAACGGAGTTGAGGAGGAACTTCTTCACTCAAAGGGTGGTGAATCTCTGGAATTCTCTGCCCGTTGAAGTGGTGGAGGCTACCTTGCTAAATATTTTTAAGATGCGGGTCGATGGGTTTTTGATAAGCGAGGGGATTAAGGGTTATGGGGAGAGGGCGGGAATGTGGAACTGAGCCACGACAGATCAGCCATGATCTTATTCAATGGCGGGGCAGGCTCGAAGGGCTAGATGGCCTACTCCTGCTCCTATTTCTTATGTTCTTATGTTCTTATATATTGTAGATAGTTACTCTGTGAGGTAAATTACAGTTCAGTGTTGAAAGAGTTAAAAAAAACGAAGAGTTCCCAGTTTATGAGCTGCGGCAGACATCTTCCCAAGTTCCTTTGGACTCCAAGAATTGAGTTGAAGTTCATATAACTGCAATTGCTGGGGACAATTTCCTTTTAGTCCATAATCTGACTCTTCCAGTCGAGAGGTGGTGCAGCTGAAATTCCTTTTGATGGAAAATTCACTAACTGTTTTTTAAACTGCAACAGGTAGGGTCTTACTTGGGAGAGAAGAGGAAGGAATTCTTTATTGCCTCATTGGCAGCTTTCCCAGACTATTCACCTTCTTACATGCTGTATTAAAGAGATTTAAAAATGCCATGAGAAGTCACATGACTTCTTATAGAATGGCTGCAGTGTAGAAGGACACTATTCAGCCTGTCGAGTCTGCAATGACAACAATCCCATGCAGGGCCTATCCCTGTAACCTCATGTATTTGCCCTGCTAATTTCCCTGACATTAAGGGACAATTCAGCATGGCCAATCCACCTAACCCATGCATCTTTGGACAGTGGAAGGAAACCGGAGCACCCGGAGGAAACCCATGCAGACACGAGGAGAATGTACAAACTACACACAGACAATCACCTGAGACCGGAATTGAACCCTGTCCCTGGCACTGTGAGGCAGCAGTGCTGACTACTGTACACTGTGCCTCCCTTTCTATGATTCTATGACTTCTCTCTCCCCAAATGATTTCAGAAGGGGTTTTTTTTGCCTGATTCTGAACTGATGGTTGTTTCATGACTGTCAGTGGTGGTGGTGGGGGTGGGGGGCGGGGTGGTGTGGGTGGCGGTGGTGATGAAGAGGAGGTGATTAGGTTCTGCAGTATTACACCCTTTAACCCACTAAATGAATCATTATCCATCTTGATGAGATGGGGAGCCATCTTTAATATAACTATTGTGCTGGGACCTTTCAGTCTGCATTGGAGAGGTAGTCATATAGAAATGTAAATGCAATGCCCAGTACCTTTCAGTCAATCCCTTTGAAGTGGTGCTTTGTGTCCTCAGGTATGAAGTTCTAGTGGAGAATGTCATGGCAAGCCTGAATTGTACTCCACACTGGACCTTTCCAGCAACAGAACATTGGCAATATTGGGTATCAGGTGACTTGTGGCAACCATCTTTACTTGGTGTCTTTTCTTGGCTCTACAAAAATTCCTTTTTAAATTGTTCAGTATATGTTTGGTCAGCCAATGAAATTACAGATTAATATCACTCATGATGGCACAAGTCACTTCATGATGACAGTGCCATTCCAGAGAGTTTTGGAGTCAGAAGTGAAGCAGTTAGCAATAAGTCGTGTTCTAAAATTATAGCTTGTGTTTGGCATTACGGTAAGATCGTGCAACTGCACGTATCATGACTGCCCTGGACATTTTCCTGAAATAGGCCTTTTGATATTAGTTTTGAAATGGATATTTTTGTATTCCTGGGATGGCAGGTCTGCCATATTTGGAGAGACTAAATTGGTTAGGATTATATTCACTGGAATTTAGAAGAGGGAGAGGAGACCTTGTCGAAATTTATAAAATTCTAACAGGGTTAGAATTTGTTCCCAATGGTGGTGGGGTGGGGTGGGGTGGGGTGGGGGGGGGGGGATGCGGGGGGGGTGGGAATTGACAAGAATTAGGGATCACAGTTTGAGGATAAGGGGTAAACCTTTTAAGATTAAGGGGAGGAAAAATCTATTCTCCCAGAGGGTGGTGAATGTGTGGAATTCACTACCACAAAAGCAGTTGAGGCCAAAACCTTGTGTAATTTCAAGAAGAAATTAAATATACTCTTGGGGCTAATGGGATCAAGAGACAGGTTGCCTCACATCCTTCAAAAAGTGCCTGGATGAGCACTTGGCACATCATAACATTCAAGGCTATGGGCCAAGTGTTGGCAGGTGGGATTAGATGGAAGTGCAGATGCTACTAATGTGTTGGTGCAGACCAGATGGGCTGAAGACCCTCTTCTGCGCTGTATGATTCTATGGAATGGGGGGAAGCGGGGGGATTAGGATGTTGAATTTACTGATCAGCCATGATCAAAATGAATGGCGGAGCAAACTTGAAGGGCTGAATGCTCTACTCCTGCTTCTAGTTTCTATGTTTATATGAGCAGATATAATCATAGATATTAAGCATGCTTTTGCCATCTCTAGACTCAAGCTAACTCAATTCAGGCCAGCCACTGAACCTGAAGTCTTCCAGGATTTTATCATTCTCAGATGCAGTCTTCACTGAAACATTTCAATGACACTTATGAAAAATATTAAGCTTGTAGTTTGTTCTTGATAAATCAATATTCAACTTCAATCTTTATTCCATTTTTAAACATTTGGATCTCTAAAATTAAATTAAACCAAACGAGTTAACGTATAGCATTTACCAGACATTTTTGTGGTAGGAAGTCAGGCAATTCTTAGTTCTTTCCCTCCAGTCATCATTCAGAACACTCTCAAAAATGCTTTCCGGTGGATGCCTGTTGACTACTCCTGCAGATGCCTTCTCTTCTTACACCATATTATTCACTAAACTCACCAAACAAGCCATTGAATCATAGAATCATTGATTGTCTACAGTGCAGAAGGAAGACATTCGGCCCATCGACCCACCATAATCCCACACAGGCCCTATCCCCATAACCCCATGTATTTACCCTATTAGTCCCTCTATATAAGTGGCAATTTAGCATGATCAATCAACCTAACCTGCACATCTTTGGACTGTGGGAGGAAACCAGAGCACCAGGAGGAAACCCACGCAGACATGGAGAGAATGTGCAAAGTCCACAGAGTCAGTGACCTAATCTGGGAGTCAAACCTGGGTCCTTGGCTCTGTGAGGCAGCAGTGCTAACTGTGCCATCCCCATGCCACTTCATTGCCATGAAACATTTCTTGTCATTGTGCAAGGAAGCCTCCACAGAAGTGGATGAGGCTGATACCCGTTGTTACTAATGCTGAGCCTAGTGATGATTAGATCACTGAACATCATGGACTTATCTGCCTTCACTAATTCTTGATATTAAACAATGGATCAGGAGGATGTTAGCATTGCTTCTGTCGTGCCATCCAATAAGACAATGGAAAATTGGGCCTGAATTATTTAGATGGTGGGGACTTGACTACTTCCATCCAGAGAGTCACCTGGGAACGCATTCCCACCAAATCCAACAGACCCACTGCCATTTTATGCTGTAATGAGCATTAATTGGTGTAGGCGGAACTTCCATCCCCACAGGTCTTGTCTTGAAGACCTCTCGGCCAATCAGCTTGGCTAAAAGAGGCACCACAGTCACATACCTGGGACTACGTGTTGGGCACGGTGTTCAGGTAAATGTTAAGGGGTCCTGGGGAGGGGAGGGGACTCCTGGAAGGGCGATGAAGGGGCATTTGGGTTATCTGGTCCTTGAGGGGAATGTGCCTCCAGTCAGAAAGGGGCTATTGGTAGAGGTGTCTCTCCCCCCCGCTGCCCCCACACCACCTTCCGGCCTGAGATCAGGGATTGAAAACGTCTCTGTCGCACAACCTGAGCTTTCCAGCGGCCACCAACCTAAAAATTGAGACAGGGTGGAAAAAGGTCCTTATGTGGCCAGTTAGCAGGAGCAAGGGTGGGCTTCCCATTTGAGGCCCTGTCTGCCCCAGTGTAAATTTGGGTTCCGTTCAGAGCAGGTGAGATCCCATCCATGTAATTTTGCGCTCGCGTTCTTCCCCCCCCCCACCCTCCCCACTACTCCCAACCTCAAAATTGGGGAGCGCAAAATCTAGGCCCTGGTTCTTGAGATGCTTACTCATTGTCACATTTAAGTTTCTTTACATCTTTTCATGGGATTTGGACATCACTGGCTAGGTTGGCATTTATTGCCAATCCCTAATTGTACTTGAGAAGGTAGTTCTGAGCCACCTTCTTGAATTACTGCAATCCATAAACCTACAGTGGGAGATCCTGGATTTGGACCCAGCGACAATGAGGAAGCTATAGCAAACAAAGTGACTGTTTTAAGTTCAAATGGCATAAATCTTCTTTCGTTCACCATGTGGAAGATTTCAACTTGAACCAAGTACCAAGTTTTTGAAACTCTTATAACAATTGGGATGAGACTTAAGAAGTTAATTGCAACTGACAAGCCTGAATCACCACGCATAAACACTCCACCTTTCCACTTTATTGGTTATCAGAGTGTGAGTGACACTGAGGCTGCATTTATTAACCCTACCTGGATGCCTTGAGAAATGTTGGCTAGACTCACCATGAAATTTAGACACTGAGGTATGGAAGCTTCATTTAAAGGCTTCCCTGATTTGGTTGAAAAAAATTCTTGTTTCCCCCCGAGGATGGGAAATTTAAGCTACTTCAAAAGAGTTGTCCATTTTGGTGGCCTTTAATCAACTAATTCAAAATCTAGGCCCAGATCCAGGTATTCGATGGCTGTGAAGTCTTTTTGAACATCGCTTGCTGCCTGATTCTTAGACTTGAGGCTTCCAATTTCACTTTCTCCCCAACTCCCTGGAAGACAACAAGGGGGGGGGTTGAAAGTCAGTTTTGGCAGGGGCACAAAATGGGTAGAAGTGAAAGGAATGCCCATATTTTCCTTCCTTTAAGTCAATCAGATGCATGTAATACAGACAGCCAATTTATTACCATTGCCTCGAACCGGTGGTTAGCATTGCTGCCTCACAGCACCAGGGACCTGGGTTCGATTCGCGGCTTGGGTCACTAGCTATGTGGAGTTTGCACGTTCTCCCCATGTCTGCGTGGGTTTTCTCTGGGTGCTCCGGTTTCCTTCCACAGTCCGAAAGACGTGCTGGTTAGGTGCATTGGCCATGTTAAATTCTCCCTCAGTGTACCCAAACAGGTGCCAGAGTGTGGCGACCAGGGGATTTTCATAGAACTTCATTGCAGTGTTAATGTAAGCCGTATTTCTGACACTAAATAATTATTGTGACAGTAAATAAATAAATAGCCCCCGAGCTCATTTTCCTGTAGTGTGATTGTATGGTTATTGTGTTCTCTGGTAACAGTCTCCTGCACTGAAGCTCATGTTGTTCATTCTCTGTAAATTCACCCCAGATTCTACTCCATCATTGCCATATTGATAGTGGTTCAGTTAAATTCAGATTCAACGTGCTGGGTCACAGCAGTCATGCTGCTAAATCCACCTTCCTTACCCTGGCTGGAGACTATTAGGCCCATGAACAAGCCAGTTTTTGGCCTAGGGGAGCCAGCTTCAGCACTGAGACTGATTGCCAGGATCCAGATTGTAGGCACCTGTCTTTCAGAATCCAGAATAAAAGTAGCTTAATCATACACCATTTTGTTGAGACTCATTAGAGGCAGTTAGAGGAAAGGTACGCAGTCTTGGTCTATGAAGTCATTTGAACCACTGAAATACATTTCAGCCTTATTTCTGCCTCCAGCTGTGCCTGACTGTGAGCATGTGTAACCCTACATCACAACAGTGACTGCAAAATATTTATTTGGTTGCAAAGCACTTTGCAATGTCCTGAGCCATGAAGGTGCGATACAAATGCAATCTTTGTTTTTTAATTCAGCAACACCAAACATGAGTGTACATTTTTATAGTGGCTTCGAGGTAGGAAAACATCCCAAGGTGCCTCAAAGGAGCGTTCTCAAACACAATTGGAGACATGTAGAGACTTCAGGACGGATGTTTGGTCAAAGAGGTGGGTTTTAAGGAGTGTTCTGAAGGAGGCAAAGGGCAGAAGGAAGATTTAGGGAGAGAATTCCAGAACTAAGGCCCATGTAGGAGCAGCCATCAATGTTGGGCGACACAATGGACGGCAAGAGGTTAGCATTGCTGCCTTACAGCGCCAAGGACCCAGGTTCAATTCCCGGCTTGGGTCACTGTCTGTGTGGAATTTGCACATTCTTCCTGTGTCTGCCTGGGATTCCTCCCACAATTCAAAGATGTGGGGGTTAGGTTAATTGGCCATGCTAAATTGCCACTTAGTATCAGGGGAACTAGTAGGGCAAATACTTGGGGTTATAGAGATAGGGCCTGGGTGGAGTTGTGGTAGGTTCAGACTCGATGGGTCACATGGCCTCTTTCTGCACAATGGGGATTCTATTCTATGATTCTAAAGTCAGGGATGAGGCCAGAATTTAAGGACCACAGATATCGTCGAGGATTGCAGAGTTGGAGGAAGTCGCAAGAGGAACTAGGTTGTGGCATAACACAAAGAATGAGAATTTTACAACTGAGGCATTGCTTAACTGGGAGCCAATATCAGCAGTGAGCTCATGGGTAAATAGGGGAATGGTGAGGGCTTCAGCAGCAGATCAACTGAGGCGGGGAGGAGTTGGGCAACGTTACTGAGGTGGAAATAAATTATTTAAACTTGTGTTGAACTCTTTCCATTTTGTTTGCAATTTATTCACAGAAACGGTGATCTTTTATCAGTAGAAGAAAGTAAGTGCTCATTTTGAAGAGAAACAGTTTATTGCCAGGGACTGTTTTGTTTAACCTGGAAATAAAGGCACAAGAAGCTATGGTTAGGTGGATTGGCCATGCTAACTTGTCCCTTAGTGTCAGGGGGAACTAGATAGGATAAATGCATGGGGTTATAGGGATAGGGCCTGAGTGGGATTGTGGTCAGTGCAGACTCAATGGGCTGAATGGTTTCCTTTTCCTGTGTAGGATTCTATGATTCAATGAAGCTTTGGAAATCAGCCTCGGAAAGAGGAATGGCAGCTGAAATTCTCAGTGTGCCTCCATTGCCAGAATCAATGAGGGGAAATGCCCTAAATATAACAGCAGGCTCAGGGAAAAATTAAAGTGAGAAAGAGCGTGAGGCAAAACAACTTGGTGCAGCTTCCAGTGTGAATTCAATAGGAAGCCCTCAAATCCTGAACAGATGCAGAAAATAATCAAAAAGGCAATTAGAATGCTGGCCTTTATATCTATGGAGGACTGAAATACAAGGGAATTGTAATTGTGTATCAGTTGTATGAAGCCCTAGTTAGACACACAGTGTTAGACTGAAGCTCAGTTGATAGCACCCTCAGCAGGCTGAGCTCAACTTCCACTTCAGAGACTTGAGCGCAAAAATCAAAGCTGACGGTGGAGAATCTGAGGGATTGCTCCACTGTGCAAGATGCTGCTCCCTTATGGATAAGACATTCAACTGAGACTCTGCCTATCTTCTCAGGTCAGTATAAAAGATTCTTGAAAGTGGCGTCACAGGGAGACAAGGTGGTGTAGAAGGCATATGATGTTGAGATATTGGGACAAGCACAGTAAGAAGTCTCACAACACCAGGTTAAAGTCCAACAGGTTTATTTGGAATCACGAGCTTTTGGAGCGCTGCTCCTACATCAGTTGAGTCATGAAGGAGCAGCCTACCTAATGAAGGAGAAGCGTTCCAAAAACTCGTGATTCCAAATAAACTTGTTGGACTTTAACCTGGCGTTGTGAGACTTCTTACTAAGAAGGCATTTGGCACATTTGCTTCCATCGGTTACAGCACTGAATACAGGAGTTGGAAGTTATGTTATAACTTGGTAAGGTCACATTTGGAGTACTGCGTACAATTCTGGTCGCCCTGCTATTGGAAATTGTGCAAAAAGGATTTACAAGGATGTTACCAGGACCGGATTGAATTATGAGGATAGGCTGGGACTTTTTTCCCTGGAGTGTAGGAGGATTGGGAGTGACCTTCTCGAGGTTTATAAGATCATGAGGACCACAGATAAGGTGAATAGCCAATGTCTTTTCCCCTGGTAAAGGAGTCCAAAATTAGAGGGTTTATGGTGAGAGGGGAAAGATTTAAAAGGGTCCTGAGGGGTAGCTTTTTCACACAGAGGGTGGTGTGTATATGGAATCAGCTTTGGAGTTGCCGGCGTTGGACTGGGGTAAACACGGTAAGAAGTCTCCTAACACCAGGTTAAAGTTCAACAGGTTTATTTGATCGTGAACACCACAAGCTTTCGGAGCACGCTGTTCCTTCGTCAGGTGAGTGGAGAGTTCTGTTCAGAAATTGTTTCTGAGAGCACAAGAACACATGGGCCAAGATTTGTCGCATGGTGGGCTTTCCTGTCCCTCCATCCAAAGAGTGGGCAGGGATCAGATCCCTATCAATGCTGTCCATCCCCGGCCTTTTCACACTCCGACTGGTGTCAATTGGCTGGAATTCTCTGGTCCCTGCAGTGCCACCAGCTGCAGTGACCAGGAAGGAGGCTGCATGCCCCTGGAGCCTAAGATCCAGGATTCCAGGAAGAAATAAGTTTTGGGTGTCTCAGGATGGGGAGAGTAGGAGAGGCCGGGGGTGGGGGTTGTCAGCAGTGGGGTTTTGGGTACCAGAGGCTGAGGGGATTGAAGATACCTGAAGCTATCGAACCTTAAGGGAGAAGCTAAGTTAAAAGGGGCTTTGGAAGGAGGCACACCCAATCCCTCCATCCTGGAACCTGAACCCGATTATTTTCAGATATCTTCCACACCCGGGAACTCCCCTCACAGCCGAGAAATTGAGACTGGGTGAGAACTGGCCCTCAAAGTAGTTTTAATTGGCCACTTGAGGGCCTCAACTAGCGCAAGGGTGGACACCCCAGCCTAGGCTTCACCTGCCCTAGCATAAAATTGTGGGGAGGTCAGGGTGGGCGGGAACTCGACATGAAACCCATTTTAAACTCAGACCACTGCCTACAAATCCACTATGGGGAGTGTAAAAATCACTAACATTTTGCAGGGAACCTGCTATGTACAAATTAGCTGTTGAATTTCCTATACCCCAATATGAACTACACTTCAAAAATATTGCATTGACTGTAAAATGTTTTGGGATGTCTTATACCTGTCAAAGACACTTTATAAAATGTAGGTTTTTCCTTTGTACTGAATTGCTGTGAGCAGTTCTGGGCACCACATCTTTGGAGGAATATGTTGGCTTTGGACGGAGAGTACAGGGTAAATTTACCAGTACTATATCTGGACATCAAGGGTTAATCTGCAAAAAAAAAGATACAAACTTAAGTTGTATTCCCTGGAATTAGAAGGTTAAGGAGTGACTTGAGTCACTCGGAGTTGAGGAGGAACTTCTTCACTCAAAGGGTGGTGAATCTCTGGAATTCTCTGCCCGTTGAAGTGGTGGAGGCTACCTCGCTAAATATTTTTAAGACGCGGGTTGATGGGTTTTTGATAAGAGAGGGGATTAAGGGTTATGGGGAGAGGGCGGGAATGTGGAACTGAGCCACGACAGATCAGCCATGATCTTATTGAATGGCGGGGCAGGCTCGAAGGGCTAGTTGGCCTACTCCTGCTCCTATTTCTTATGTTCTTATTGATCCAAGTTTCCAAGATGTTAAGAGGATTCGGAAGGGTAGTGAGTCTCGGGACTTTGGGGCATGGTCTAAAAATTAGATCCTGAACATTCAGGAATGAAATTAGGAAACCCTTCTACTCATAAAAGGTGGGAGTAGTTTGTAACTAATGGTGATTGATACTACATCAATTGTTAATTTTAGACTGAGATTTATAGGTTTTTGTTAACTAACGCTACTAAGGGACATGGGGCAACCAGGAATGTATTAGGTTGCAGATCAGCAATGATCTCAGTGATTGGTGGATATGCTTGAGGGGCCAAAACACACACCCTCCTCCAATTCTTATGTAACTCCCCACACAAGTACCATGGCATAGTGGTTAGCACGGCTGTATCATAGTGCTAGGGGTCCAGGTTTGATTCCTAGTTTGGGTTACAGTGTGGAGTCTACACGTTCTCCCCGTGTCTGGTTGGGTTTCCTCCGGGTACTCCAGTTTCCTCCAACCGTCCAAAAGATGTGCTGATTAGGTGCATTGGCCATGCAAAATTCTCCCTCAGTATACTCGTACAAGTGGCAGAGTGTGGCAACTCTGGAATTTTCACGGTAACTTAATTGCAGTATTAATGTAAGCCTACTTGTGACACTAATAAATAAACTTTAAGGAAAAATCAATGATCCTGAGCTTCCAGTGTTGAGCAATGTGCATGGATCAGAGCAAGAATTAAAGCCCTGTTACCTTAAATTTCCAAATCCATCTTCTCTTTGAACAGAGTGTGAAGCTGGTTGTGTGGGATTATTGAATTTACCCTGTGGAGTCAAATCTACAAATGTCACACTGTAATGAAGCATCCTAATATTGCAGTGGACTGGATCATTCTTCATACTGCAGTCAAGCGAGGCATCTTTTACCTCTTTGTTTAACTGACAACAAATTACTAAAAGAGATGCCTGTGTTTCACATGATATAATGTGCAGGTTCCGGCCTCTCAACTTTGACATGTAAAATACATAAACATAAGCTTTTAGATGGGTTTCAAAGCATCTTGTGGTGTCTGTATTACAGCCAGGCACCTCAATACTGCACTGAGGTATTCCTAATGTAAATATTGTTATTGTTAATGGAGAAATTCTGTCCTGTGCCCTTCAAAACCTCCTTTTGGATTCTCGCATGGCAGGTTTGTACAAAAGTTGTGGCATTGTAGCTGCTAGCATCAGCAATCAATGAGAATTATGTCCAGCGTCATGGCAACCGAGCAACATAACAAAGTTTGTTTTGGTAAAAGCAAATCCAGTTTTCAATGCAATAGTTTGAAGCATAATACCCTTGGATTGGTGGGATTAACAACTGCCACACTGCAAAGAGTATGTAGAGGGTTAATGAATTAAGAGGAAATGGAATGGTGGAACAGGTTGTAAAGGTACGATAGTCTGTAATAAGTATTCTGTTGTGATGAACTAAGTACATGTTTGAGACTGAGTGACAGGATGATTTACGTCAGGCTGGGTATTGTACAGCAGGCTCCCACAGTGAGTCTGTACACAGCCAATCCTTACAACCTTCCTCAAAGGAACACCAACCTGCCACCGTCTTAAATTATTCAAATGTCTTCACACAGTTTACAGCACACTAAAGAGCCCGCAACACGCAAATTGCTCAATTTTCCTTCATTTAGGAGACCGCGGAAGACAAATAGCTAAAAGGGGAGCAGCTTACAATATTTTATCCCATGTGCCAAAACAAGCCAATATTCGCCTTCCCAACCTGGCCTGTTTGGAGAGCTCTGAAGGGAAGTCTCATGCTGAGTCTGCATCCATCATGCCTTGCTTCCAGGCCTGTTACAGAAGACAGGAGCGGTGTGGAAGCCGCAGGTCAAACAGATTGTGAGATTTATAACAGCCTCTCGACAGCCTAATAAAGCAGCTGAGATGTGTTTGCCTGTGCGGGGGGGGCGGTGGAGTGTAAGATGGGGTGGGGGGGGGGGGAACGCGGTTTGGGGGTGTTCAGAATGCAGGGGACCGCACACAAAACCTGTCTAGAAAATAAATTCATTGAGTTAATTCATCGGAGCTAAAGCAGCGAGTCACTCACCTCCAACCTCTATTGTACTATTTACATAGAGCTTTATAATCCAGAGGGAACCAGGACTTGATTCAATTCCATCGTAAAAAGCCAGATGAAGGCACTGTTTAGACTCGAGTAGTCGGGTGAATTTACATCAGCATATTATTACTTCACCTCAATCCCCCGTCTATTCATACACGTCAAATTGATTTGGGGAAAGAAATATCCGTGTTTGTGTAACCTGAGGCTGAGGTATTTATCACTTTTTGTTCATTTTCCTTCCAGATTTTTCTCTGCTTGTTATGCTGGAAGTTCTACCATTGTGTTTGAGTACCAAGGTTAAGGGCATCATTCACTTGAAATGCTGAAGTAGGATTGGAATTCCCTCCAACTGGACTTGTATTAAATATAAAACCCTTAAAAGCCCCACAGTGCAAATAAACAGGCCAAACTTCAACACCTAAAGGAAGGCTGCACTCTAAGGGATTAATCTCCAAAGCAAGATTATGAGGGCATGGATAGGGAGCAGCAGTTCATCTCAGTTGAAGGGTCAGTTATGAGGGTACATAAGTTAAAAGTGAGGGGTGGAGGTTTAGGGGGGATTTGAGGAAAAACTTTTCTCCTCAAAGGACGGTGATGGCCTGGAATGCGCTGCCTGGGAAGATGATGGAGGTGGGATGCCTCACATCCTTTAAAAAGTACCTGGATGAGAACTTGATTTGATTTGATTTGATTTATTATTGTCACATGTATTAGCATACAGTGAAAGGTTTTGTTTCTTGCACGCTATACAGACAAAACATACCGTTCATAGAGAAGGACCAAGAGAGTGCAGAATGTCGTGTTACAGTCATGAGTAAGGTGTAGAGAAAGATCAACTTAATGCAAGGTAAGTCCATTCAAAAGTCTGACAGCAACAGAGAAGAAGCTGTTCTTGAGTCAGTTGGTACGTGACCTCAGACTTTTGTATCTTTTTCCCGATGGAAGAAGGTGAAAGAGAGAATGACGGGGTGCATGGTGTCCTTTGCTTTGCTGAGGCAGTGGGTAGTGTAGACAGAGTCAATAGATGGGAGGCTGGTTTGCGAGATGGATTGGGCTACGTTCATGACCATTTGTAGTTCTTTGTGATCTTGGGCAGAGCAGGAGCCATACCAAGCTGTGATACAACCAGAAAGAATGCTTTCTAAGGTGCATGTGTGTAAGTTGGTGAGATTCTTGGCACACCATAAAATTCAAGGCTATGGGCCAAGTTCTGGCAAGTGGGATTAAGTGGGCAGGTCAGGGCATTTCATGTGTCAGTGCAGACTCAATGGGCTGAAGGGCCTCTTCTGCAATGTAGTAATCTGTGATTCTTGAAAGCACCTCAATACCAAAACTGAGTTGACTCTAGGTAAAGGCTCTGGGACATTATCCTCCTAAAGACACAAAACAGATAGCCCCAGACAACAATTATACAAAGAAATCTGGGCAACAGCTAGGGAGAAATGGAGATTATCACATATTTGGGAGCCAGAGGCATCACACCTGAATGGGATCCATTGCCTGGAAACAACATGGCGAGGAATGGGTTTGTCTGGACCAAGGTGGGAACCAGGCTAGAAGAGATTGAAAAGTCAGCACCCATCCTTCAAACAGAATGAACCTACAGCTCTCGCACCAACCATGTAGGAGTTGTATCAGTCAGATCCCAAGAATATTGGGGCTGAGGTTTAAAGATAGTTTGAAGGTAACAATTAAACCCTGAGGAGGTTTGAGTTGAGGTTTGGGCAGAACCGTGGGCTTTTTCCTGTGGTTTTTCAGTGAAGATTTTAATTAATAAAGTGGTGGTTTTGTGCACTGTGCAGCATCACTACACCAGTTTAGAGCTCTTGTATTAGAGCATTCAGGGTAATTTTTGTTGTTAATAATTAAGTTTGTGATTGAGCCTAAACCTCATGTTAGTGTAAGTTTCTCCTTTATAAAATGTTAGAATGGCAGGAAGAATAAATGGATGTAAATGGGATCTTTTTGCATCATGGTCACAAGAGCTGATGCCGCTCACTGTCCAGACAAACAGATAGCAGAATGTGCAGATAGCAGCACACAGAAGAAATCAAAGGCAGTTTGGTTACTGTGTTTGTGGAGACAAAACAAAGTTTGAACAGAGCAACAGAAGCAGGTATAGGAGGAAAAGGAGGAGTGGGAGAAGGGACAATGGAAAAGTGGGAGAACCGGACAATGAAGGAGCAGGAGAACCAGACAATGGAGGAGTGGGGACCATGGTAATGGAAGAGTGGGAGAACTGGACAATGGAGGAGTGGGAGAACAGGACAATGGAAAAGTGGGAGAACCGGACAATGAAGGAAAAGGACAACCAGACAATAGATGAGTAGGAGAACTGGACAATGGAGAAGTGGGAGAACAGGATAAATGATAGAGAAGCCGTGATGGATCAGCTGGTGGCAAAATTAAGCAGCGAAGGGCAAGAGAGGAGAGTGTAGGAGGTGACATCAAGGAGTGCAATAGAATATTTACAATGCCAGGGAGGCAGTGCCAGACTCACAGGAGCAATGTGCCAGCAATCTGGAGAGGGCCAGCGAGGCCTGAGGGGCAACTGGAAGATGTTAAGGCAGCTTACAGGATGGCACAGAGTTGGGAATATGAAGAGGCTGGCCATAGGTCCTAGCATTATCAGAGGTCTGGATATAGCCAGGAAAAGGGAGTATAGATTGGGATGAAGTGAGGAAAGAGTCTGATGATCAGGGTTGTTTATACAATGAGAAGCCCCAAGTGGGGTTCCCCAAAAGCTATTGATCTGGGCAAGACCCCTCAATTTGTCATCATCCAACTGGGATATTCCCTAATTGCCACAAGCCCCGGGTGAAGAGAGGTGATTGGCTCTCTGTGTTCTTATTCAAATGGGAGGTAACAAGAAAGTTTTAATCTAACAAGGTCTTGTTCCTCTTGGGTATCTTTTTCAGACCCGAATAGTTATGTTTGAAAAGGAGCCAATTCAACCAGGATTTCTTGAGTTAAGATAGAATAAGTTTATTAACTACCAAAAAAGCAAGTAACTCCAGAAGGATGCCTCCTGGTAGGCAGGCAGCCTAGCTTTGAACCCTCAGAAGGATATTTCAAAGGAGGTTGGGAAAAGATACTCATCTGTCTAGGCCATTATAGCCAAGGGTCTTGAGAGGAGATAGAAGTATGTCCCTTTATCTTTAAGAGATGGTAATCAGATGGGCGATGGGGGTGGGGGACCTTACCCTCTCTTCCAGCCAGTTGATGGGACGGGCAAGCCGGTAAGATCACTCGAGAGGCCAAAAATCAGGTTCGCGCCCAGTTTCTCGCCTCTCGCGATCTCACCAACCTAAATTTCCAGCGAGATCAGGCTGATCACAACATTTAAATCCATGTTAATTTGTGTTTAAATATTATTAGTGAGCCCGGGATATAATCACTGGGCTCACTTGCTTTTGCAGCCTCGTTGGTGAACATCCTCACCAGCAAGGTTCACGTATGATCCCCATCAACAAGGACCAGATATGATGGCTTCGCCGGTGGCACCGAAGGCCGTTGAGGCTCCCTGGGTGGTGAGGGGGAGCAGGGTGGCAATCTGGATTCCTAGCTGTGCCAGCCTGGCATTTTCAGGAGTATAGTAAGGGGCTAAGGACACAGCCTTATGGGGCACCGGTGTTGAGGATGATCGTGGATGAGGTGTTGTTGTCTATCCTTACTGATTGCAGTCTATGGATTAGAAAGTCTAGGATCCAGTCAGAGAGGGAGGAGCTGAGCCCTAGGCCACAGAGTTTGGAGATGAATTTTGTAGGAATAATGGTGTTGAAGGCTGAGCTGTAGTCAATAAATTGGAGTCTGACATAAGTATCAGGTGTTCCAGAGTTGATGTAGGGATATGGCATCTGCAGTGGACCTGTTGCAGTGACAAGCGCACTGTAATGGATCCGGGCAAGCTGGGAGATTGCAGTTGATGCAGGCTATGATTAACCTTTTGAAGCATTTCATAATGGCATTTCAGAGCCACTGGGCAGTAGTCATTGAGGCACGCTACCTGGCTCTTCTTTGGTACAGGGATGATTGTTTGTCTTCTCAAAGCAGGTAAGGACCTCAAGTCGGTATCAAAGAGAGGTTAGAGATCCCTGCGAAGACCCCCTCTGTCTGGTCCACACAGGATCTGAGTGCTCATTTGGCTACCCCGTCACGCCGGACACTTTCCGTGGGTTAACTTTCAAGAAGGCTGATCTAACATCTGTGATGGTGACCTTAGATACTGGTTCAGCCAAGGCTTCCAGGGTGACTGAGGTCTTCTTGCTGACCTCTTGTTCCAAATGGGCATAGAATGCATTAAGCTCATCAGGGAAGGGTGCACATTTGCCAGCGATGGTACATACTATGTCGTGTGGACCTTGCCATAATTGATGGGTGTCGGTGTGGCTAGCCTGGGACTCTAGTCCGGAACTGTCTCTTGGCATCTTTGATAATGAGGACACAAACAGTAGGGCGGTAAGAAGGAGCAGCCAGACATCCTAATCCAGGGTACCCTAGACGTCTCCTCACCTACCAACCCTGAGCAGCAAGAGATCCCTGGGAGACGGGACGGGAGATATGAGAGACCCCAATTTGGGGCCATTGAAAATGGTTACTGGAAAGTAAGAAATGAAGTTAAAATGCCCACAGTGTAGTTAAAATGCTGAGTGAGCAGTAAAAGAAGCGTGATGTGTATGTGAGTAGATTCAGTTTCTGTCTGTGTGTTTTATAATGTCCTGTTTGATTTTGTGTGTCTGTGCTCCAGTGTTCAGTGTCTGTCAGTGAGTGGATGTTGGAAGTGTTAAATCCAATTATGCTGCATGCTTCTACTGAATGCTGAGAGGCTGTGTGGGAGTCTTTTGTCCCTTTAATTTCTCTCCGTCACTTAAAAGTTGCTTAACCCCTTGTGGTCTGTTTTCATATTTGGTTTTCCAACAATTGGTGGTTTAATGCATTTCAGAAGTTGTAATGTTGGGACGTAATGCGTCTGTGATAAAGATTTCATGTGGATGAGTATGTTTTAAATTTTCTCCCGGAACTGTGATAACTATTTTAAGGAAATGTGACCAGGTTGGTTGGCATCAAATTCACCCAAATACTCCACCGGTTACCAGCTTTCCAAGATTCAATATTAGAATCAGCATGGTACAGATGAAAGACGGAGGGCCAATGTGCCTGGAGTGTTAGACAAACACCCAGTGGGATGGTGCTGGTGGCTATGAAAGATAGATCAGAGTAATGCTGATTTATTTGGCGACTAGGAGAGACTGGGAAATGATTCCCACAGAGATGTACTATCTTGCTTTTGTTTAAAATCTGTACATAACCAGAAGCTGACCTGTGTGTTGGGGGGGGGGGGGGGGGTGGCGGGGGGAGGACTCCAAAGATGTGTAGGTAGATTGGCCATATTTAATTGCCCCTTATGTCTCAAGTTGCATAGGTTGGGTGGATTAGTAGGGTAAATACGTGAGATTACAGGGATAGGGCCTGGATGGGATGCTTTGTTGGAGAGTTGGCGTAGACTCGATGGGTTGAATGGCCTCCTCCTGCATTTTAGTGTTTCTATGATTTTATGACTCCTCACACAGAAGTCTTTTTTTTTGCTTTTTGCGTTTTTCCTGCAGAGACTGATCCGTGTACAGGATGGGACACACCTTATGGCTGAGTGTAACAATAATCCTGGTCACCAAAACGTGGTGGGGGGGAAAGACACAGGGACAGATGGAATAAGCATATTCCCACAAGGAAATGTGACCAGGATGGTTGGCATCAAATTCACCCAAATACTGCACCGGTTACCAGCTTTCCAAGATTCAATATTAGAATCAGCATGGTACAGATGAAAGAGGGAAGGCCAATGCGCCTGGAGTGTTAGACAAACACCCCAGTGAGATGGTGCTGGTGGCTACGAAAGATAGATCAGAGTAATGCTGATGTATTTGGAGACTGAAGAGACTGGGAAACAATTCATTTAGATTCATTTCCTGGGGCAAGGTGGGACACAAAATCTTGTTTGGATAAATGGTGGGAGAAGAAGCAAGAGTTTTATATGTGTGGGGGGATCGGAATGCCGGAAGGGGGCAGCCATTGCTTTTAAACACCAATGGCAAGAATCTGGATCCAGATTGGACTCGATTCAGACTTTAGACTATTGTCTGGTCCCCAAACATCGTTAATGCCACCAAACTGGTACCACTTGAAATTCATTCCCCAGCAGGGTCCCTAAAGGCCTGAGTTACAGATGTCGGGTATGCCATAACCCAACCCAGGAACAGGTTAGTGTTAATTCCGACAGGGAAGGTGGTGTGCCAGGACTAACATTACAAGATAACCCCCAGTCATTCTCCATTTTACAGAGGTACAACTATCCTGCAGAGACAAGAAAAGTTATATGAGAAGCTATTAAAGAAAATGTGACAATTTTACAAACTTAGTTATGGTGATAAAATTCAGGGGAGTTTGTACAAATTGGGGATTAACTGGCACTCTTTGACTGAGGAAAAGAGAAGAGGGAATGAATAAATGACGCAGCGACAGTATTTAATACAGAGGTGTCACAAACAATAGCATCCCCACATTGGTGAGATCTTGGTCTCAACATTGAAATACACTCTTGGATCAGACTTGTTTCACATTTTAGAGACAGGGGTGTCATGAACAGTAGCATCCTTACATTGGTGAGATCTTCCTCTCAACGTTGAAATTCCTTCTTGGCTCAGACTTGTTTCATGTTTGAGAAATTGCAGAGTTAGTTATGTTATTGTATATATTCATTTTGCCTTGTTAGCTGAAGTGAAAAACTGGATGTCAAAATCTGGGAGAAATGGTTATGAAGGGGCATATATCTTAGGCTAGTAGATTCGAAGATATATGCAGCGATCTGGCCGAGGCTTGTAATTCCTAGAACGCGAGAGATAAAGGCCAGAATTTTACCGGCTCGCCCGCCACAGGAATCGGAGCAGGTGAAGAGCAGACCATGGGAAAATCCATTGACCTCGGGTGGGATTTTACAGTTTCAGGACACGCAATGCTGTAAAAGAGTTTATTTATTTATTCGTCACAAGTAGGCTTACATTAACACTGCAATGAACTTACTGTGAAAATCCCCAATGATTTGTCATTGGAAGTAATATCTCTAGTGTTTGAGATATTGAAGTAGCGGGGGAGGATCGGAACTGAACTTGTATTAAATGTAAAATTCCAAAGGCCTCATGGACATAGTGTAAATAAACAGGCCAAACGTCAACATACAAAGGAAGGCAATATTGTAAGAGGTTAACCTTCAAAATGTGTCAATGTCGAAACCAAGTCAATAGCCGAGGTAAAGATGCTGGAACATTAGCACCTCAAAGACACGAAACAGATGACCCCAGGCAACAGTCATTATAGAAACAAACATAGACAACAGCTAAGGAGAAATGGACTTTGTCACATACACATCAACTTGGGAGTCAGGGACATCACACTTAGAAGAGTCCATTGATTCAGTCATGGAAACAACATTGCGATGAATGGACCAAGGCTGGTTATATCACAGCTTGGTATTGCTCCTGCTTTGTCGAAGACCGCAAGAGGCTACAAAGGATTGTGAACATCACACGAACCAGCCTCCCACACATTGACTCTGTCTACATTTCCCGCTGCCTCTGAAAAGCAGCCAGCATAGTCAAGGAACCCACACACCCTGGACATTCTCCCTTCCACCTTCTTCTGTCGGGAAACAGAAACAAAAATCTGACAACACATACCAACTGACTCAAGAACAGCTTCGTCCCTGCTGCCATCAGACTTTTGAATGGACCTACCTCATATTAATTTGATCCTTCTCTACATCCTAGCTATGACTGTTGCACTGCATTCTGCATCTTCTCTTTTCCTTTCCTATGAACAGTATGCTTTGTCTGTGTGGTGTGCCAGAAGCAATACTTTTCACTGCATCTCAATATATACAACAATAATAAATCAAATCAAATCACATCAAACCAAGGCAGGAACCAGATTAAAGAGATCGGAAAGGTGCTCAGCACCAACCATCCAAACATAATATCACTGAGAAATATGCCTTGATATTTTTGATCAAGTTTTGTGATGAAAAGGCCAATGTGGTAGGGTGGGGCACTGCAGTCAGAGGGACGGTCAAGACTGCTGACTGTGACTCAGGCCTACTTTCAACACTAGGCCACGTTCAGAATTGTGTCTTAAGCCACATCGTGGTGATATTGGCTTGAGGTTCCGGGACTGCAGTCATCAAGGAGAGTCAGGCACAGTGACACAGTGGTTAGCACTGCTGCTTCACAACGCCAGCGACCCAGATTCAATTCTGGTCTTGGGTGGAGTCTGCACATTCTCCATGTGTCTGTGTGGGTTTTCTCCAGGTGCTCCGGTTTCTTCCCATACTCCAAAGATGTGTGACTTAGGATGATTGGCCATGCGAAATTAACCATAGTGTCAGGGGGACTAGGTGGGGCAAATACATGCAGTTATGGAAATAAGACAGAGAGTCAACCCTGGCCTGAACCTATAGCGGCACATGGTCCCGGCAGTGAGGTAGTCAAGCGGATAGGGTCTGGGTGGGATTGAGGTTGGTGCAGACTCAATGGGCCGAATGGCCTCCTTTTGCATTGTAGGATTCTATGGTTTTAAGTGTGAGCCTGATCCAGGTACCTACAGCTCACACCAGAACAACCAACTCTGTGGGGGATTGTCAAATAAATAGGTTGGACTAAAACCTGGTGTTGTCAGACTTTTTACTGGGATTGTAAGTATCAGCAAGATCTGCGAGATACTGAGGCTGAGGTTTAATGATAGTTTAAAGGCAGCAGAGGGGGTTTGAGTTTAACTGGTTAAGGTTTGGGCAGGAACGTAGGATTTTGGCTGTGGTATTTCGGTGAAGGCTTCTATTAATAAGTGCTGGTTTTGAACATGTGTGGCACCATTACTCAAGTTTAGAATTCTTGTATTAGAGCAATAGGAGTGTTTTTCTTGTTAATTATTAAGTTTGTGGTTGAGCCTGAAATGTTGTCTGCGTGTAAGTTTGTCCTTTATAAAAATCCTAAAATCAAGAACTGATAGTGAGGGTAAATGGGAACATGCGCCTCTTACATCTAATGGGAGGGCCAATTACTAAAGGCAGAATTAGACTGATGGGTGTTCACCCACAAAGCATCCCACATAGAGAGAGTGTGATCTATGAGTTAAGCTCTGCGCTGTATCTATATCTATGCCCTTATTATGTTAATGCAAAGAAGGGGGGACAGTTTGGATGGTGAGGCAGTACCAAGTCTCACCGTATTCGTTCATTATCCCTCGTGGCACCTTACAGACAGGGAAAGATCCCATCTTCACTAATGAGGCTCCCAGATGAAGAACAACCCCCTGAATGAAGTAAAGAAGAATTTCCAGCATCCGTGGAATTATGACCCTGCACAGGATCACAGGCCTCTGAGGAGAACAAATCACAAGGGAACACTCGGAATCTACTGCAGTGAAAGTCTGTGATTCGCAAGGCACACATTCTGAAAATAGTGCTGAAGGAGATGGAGTGATTGAAGCCCAAGAACCTCAAAAGGACCTGTAGAACGGATGCTGCGGTATCTTCCATTGGTGAGGGATGCACGTTGGGACACGCTTTCACCCCCAAACCTGCAAATGAAAATATTTCATTCACATCTGTAAATCTCAAAACAAGAAATTACAGATTACCTTGCGTAGAGTGAACTCTTTCAAAAGTTGGCCTCTATGTTCAGGCAGGATAATACAGCAGCGAGGTGGTTGTATAAGGCAGAGCCTGCATCCACGTGTGTTCCAGCCCAATAAAGAAGTTACACACAATCAGGAAAATCCCTGTGGGAATTCAACCCCTTGGTGCCTTTCGAGGTGTGTCCTGCCCCCAGATTGCACAGCTAAAATTACCCATTTAAATGCCATGTTAGCTCCTGTGGAGATTTAGTTGCAATGAAAAGGCATCAGGTAACGTACTGATGACCTCATGACTGATGTATTAAATGTGTGTGAGACAGAGACAGACAGACAGACAGAGAGGGGTTATCATGTTTTCTAATTGGCTAAGCGAGATTTCCATGGGGATGGCCAATCACAACAGGGCCTCTGGTCATCACCATGGAAATCATATCTCAAACAAACACTTAATGAACCCATGTGATCATTCTGTTTGTATGAGCTTATAATTAAGATCGGGCTCTGATGGGACTGTTATACGAGTCTTGAGTTTTGATGTTGGTGAAATTCAGTCTCCCAGAACAGTGTGCTCCAACAATAAGAACATGGAAGCACCAGCAATGTACTGGAAGGCTGATATGAGTAGATTTGCAGTATAGAAATGTATTCAAAGCATGCCTATCTAAACAACTCTCACAGATCAACGAGAAAACTACAGCATCTAGCCACGGAGAGCGCGGTTTCATTCTCTTTACTGCATCATAAAAAGAGGAAAGCACTTTGAATTACACTCACATTTCCACTATGTATGTACAAGCATAATTCAATACATAAACACATGCAAAAGCAGATGTGCCTGACAAATAAATTGCCTTCCACTTCCATTATTGCCCAGGCAGTTAGATCTCCCCTTTTATTTGCATTAAGTGCTTTTACAGGAATAGTCCACATATTTTCATTCTCACTGCTGGAGAGGCAGGTGTTTCAAGAATACAAGTCAACTTTCCTTCATTGTTAGAGCAATCCAGCAGGTAGATAAAGAGCTGGCGCTCTTGCCTGTCGAGCATCCCAAACTGAACAGCAACGCAAGGAAACACTCTCGGGATTTGAGGGAGTATTCCGGCAGGACACTGTTCCCTCACCTCACTGATCTGTATTCAATGGTGTCTGGAGCATATGCAGAAGATCTGGACTACTTGAGCCTTTTTACGATCTCATTAGAGACATGTTTCAATTAGGCAACAAAAACAGAAAAATCTGGAAAATCTCAGCAAGTCTGACAGCAGCTGTGGGGAGAGATTAGAGCCAACATTTTGAATCTAGATGACCTTTCATCAGAGGCAAGAGCAAAAAGAATCAGCAGAAATTTATACAACTGGGACGCGGGGGGTGGGGGAGGTGTATGGAACTGGACAAAGAGAATGTAAGTGTGGATACAGAAGGCCAAGAAAGTGCTCAGAGTGTCCATTAAGTGAACAGAATGCAAGAATGGCAGAACAGAGGTACAGGTTGTTAAAGGACTGCCTGAGGAATGTGGCAGCTGCACTAAAGGAGGGAGGGTGTGGAAAGGAGAGCTGGAATGGAGAAGTGGAAAAATAGAAGTGAAAAAAAGGAGGATAAAATGGATGAATGAAATGAAATGAAATGGGGTGAAGGTGGAGGGGAGAGTTCATCCTCTAAAGTTGTTGAACCCAGTGTTCAGTCCAGAAGGCTGTAAAGTGCTCACTTGAAAGATGAGGTGCTGTTCCTCCAATTTCCATTGGGCACCGTGGTTCCTATTTCATTCAAAAATTAAATGTTGTTTGATTAGATCACAGCGACATGAATTAAGAAAGCTGTCCCATCAGTTTGGATGGGATTATGGGTTGGGTGAAGGGTAGTTATCTTTTCAGTCTGCCCTCCTGGCATCAAGCTGGCATTGCAGATCAGCCACTTCTTCAGGAACTTCCCAATTATCCTCCCTATTTGTTGCCACGAGGCAAGGGGGCTTCCCTTTTGTAAAGGCACCTAGAACACAGCTGCACACTCCTGGAAACAGTTTCATGAAGCAGGGTACGGACCACCATGTTTTTCCATCGATTGTGGGCAGTGAGCATCAGTATTTCTGGTACTGGGCTAGCTCCCAGACAAGGCCCTAAGCCAAGGTATAAGCTGGTAAAAGAGTTGTTGCTTGTTCAAGTTCTCTTAGTTTAAGTTTATTTATTAAGTAGGCTTACATGAAGTTACTTGAAAACTCTCTGGAGTTTGAAGTTTATTTATTAGTTACAAGTAGGCTTACATTAACACTGCAATGAAGTTTACTGCGAAAATCCCCTAGCCACCACACTCCAGTGCCTGGTCGGGTACACTGAGGAAGAATTTAGCATGGCCAATGCATCTAACCAGCACTTTTTGGATTGTGGGAGAAAACCGGAGCACCCGGAGAAAACCTACGCAGATACGGGGAGAACGTGCAAACCCCACACAGACAGTAACCCAAGCCGGGAATCGAACCCAGGTCCCTGGCACTCTGAGGCAGCAGTGCTAACCAATGTGCCACAGCTGTGGTGCTACCTTCCCTGTAAACATTAATCACAGGTCTGGACTCAGGCCTGAGCATGCCATGTGTAGAACATGTCCCACTTTGCTGCCTATTTCCAAACTCATGTCAATGCAAGGTTTACTATGCGTCACAAGGAGACCTGGACGTAAGACCTATTTTCCTGACAGCTGCACAGACCTGAGCAGGGGTTGAGATGTCTGGAGTGCACACTGGCGTACCCAACATAGGAACGCTTGGTGCTGTCACTTGTTGAGCGCATGAAAAGACAGAAAAATTAAATAATCTAAAACATGAAAGAGCGGGCAGTCTGCTTTCTCAAGCTCCCAGTGGGAGCAGTTTGCCGTGCAGTAGGAATGAGAAAGAGATTCATATTTAACTGATTGCTTTAAGTGTTGGTGACTGACGGCCTTTGTTTTCCTCTCTTTTTTTTCAGCGCTCGGCCCCAGGTCCTGTGGGAGCAGTGTTGTTTGATCAAATGGTTCTTGCAACCGTTTATTTTCAGAAGACATGAGGAAATGTGAAAAAGAGACACTGTTAAGAGGAGTGAAAAATAAGTGGAGAGTCTATATTCATCCTGCACAAGATCGCTTTGTAAATGTCATTAGACACTCTTTTCTTTGCAGCAAAGTAGGTGTTGTGTGATATTTGCCGAAATGTGTCGGGGTTTTCATCAGAATTCGGTTCCTTGAGGTGAATATTTAAAGATATGGAAGCCTGCAAAGACATACCTTTTTTTTGATGGAAAACCATCCAACCTCTGTTCTTCTGAACTGCTAATGATGAGCTCAGGAGTACCAAGAAAGGGAGAAGTTTGCTGACTACAGGCTTTATTCCTTTATATATAATTCCAGACATTTGATACAAGGTGCTGTGACACAAATGGATTTTGTTTGTCTGTAATCTTCCCCTTCTAGAGATTGGTTAACATGAGCTTAAACCGGAGACAATGATCATGGTTTATCATGCAACAGTGATCCCTGTGTTCCTATATGCTTCAGAGGCATGTACAACATACAGCAAACACCCCAGAGCACTGGAGAAGTACCACCCCACCTGGTGCCTTTGCAAATCCAGTGACAAGAAAGGTAGACCACAGCAGTGTCCTGATTGCCTGAGACAGGATGTGTCACACATCGTTGTAATTATTTAGGTGGCTGGCATCACTCACCACCGGGACATTCAGGAAATGTAATCCCTTCCTGTTGATGAAGAATTTTCCAAAGATGCCTTTCTCAACATATGGTGATCATCAGTAACACCCCATACTTATAGGAATCCAACTGCAATGGGGCAACACAGTGACACAGTGGTTAACACTGCTGTCTCACAGCGCCAGGGACCCAGGTTCGATTCCCTGCTTCAGTCACTGTCTGTGTGGAGTTTGCACGTTCTCCCCGTGTCTGTGTGGGTTTCCTCCAGGTGCTCCAGTTTCCTCCCAGAGCCCAAAGGTGTGTGGGTTAAGTTGCTTGGCCATGCTAAATTGCCCCTTAGTGTCAGGGGGATTAGCGGGGTAAATACATGGGTTACAGGAACAGGGCTTGGGTGGGATTGCAGTCGGTGCAGACTTGATGGGCCAACTGGCCTCCTTCTGCACTGTAGAGATGCTATGATTTTATGATATGTCTGCAGCACACAGCCTTGTCAAACGCTGCCTGTAGGAAATTTCCAGATAGGGTCTCCATGCTCTGTAGACCTTGTTACCAAGATACCTGCAGTTGGATGTTCATCCTGTGCATGCTCAGGATGAACATCAGGACTCTCCTGACTTCCATCCATTCCTCATTCTATCATTAACCCCCTCCAGGGGAATCCATTCTTTCATTATGCAGAGGACCCTTTAAACACTCAACACGTTTCACAAGTCAATTGAAATATTCAGAAGCAACACTGTTAAAATAACAGAAGGGGTTCCTGGCTAATGTTGTAGAATGGCACCTTTCACCTTCTGCTTGGTTATGCAAGGGTCAATATCCATCCTTGTGTGGAGCATTTATTTGGAACAGGGGCAGCTACGATAGGCTGCCTTTAATTCAGCAAGGGGCACCCACTTGACACAAACATGGGTGACTCTGTCTTCACTTTAGCCACTAGTTGCCTACAGTTCAAATCAGACCTGGGGTGGTCCTAACTGATAGCACAAAATGGCAAGAAGTTGACAATCAGATGTAAAATCGGCAGCCAGTTCAATGGTGCCACTTTGTGTCAAATTAGAAAACTAATCTCACCCTATTGTGTCAACCAGTCCTACAGACTCCACATCCAGTGTTTAGGGAATTAACAAGAGGGACAAATCTACTTGACCTCGTCCTCATCAATCTACCTATTACAGATACATGAACAGTATATTTGGTAGCAGTGCCCACTGCATGCATAGTCCTTGCAGAGACAAAGTCAAGTCTCATATTCTGTTGTGTGACGCTACCACCATTCTAAATGGGATCTAGCAACTCAAAATCTGGCTTCCTGGGTAGGGAGAGCCACCAGCAGCAGCAGCAGAATTGTACACAACCACAATCGATGTCCTCATAGCCCAGCATAACCCCCACTCTACCACTACCATCAAGCTGGGGATCGTGGAATCGTGGAATCCCCACAGTGCAGAAGAAGGCCCTTCAGCCCATGCACTGACAACAATCCCACTCAAGCCCCACCCCACCTCCCCCCCCATTCCCCACCCCATAAACCCACCTTTTTACCCTGCTAGTCCTCCTGACACTCAGGGACAATTTAACATGGCCAATTCATCGAACCTGCTCATCTTTATACTGTGGGAGGAAACCAGAGCACTCAGAGGAAACCCACGAGAAGAATGTGCAAACTCCACATAGACAGTCACCCAAGGCTGGAATCAAACCCGGGTCCCTGGAGCTATGAGATGGCAGTGCCAGCCACTGTGCCACCATGCCACCTGGTTCAATGAAGAGTCCAGGAGAGCATACCTAAAAATGAGGTGTCAACTGGTTGAAGCTATAACATAGGAATAATTGTCAAACAGAGGAAGCAGCTAGCAATAGGCAGAGCTAAGTTATCCCACAAGCAACAGATCAAAGTTCTGAACTCATGCCATATCTGGTCAAGAAAGGTGGTGGACAATTAAACAACTCACTGGAGTAGAAGGCTCCCCAAGTATCCCAAGCGTGAATAATGGAGGAGTCCAGCACATCAGTGCCAAAGATAAGGCAATGTGTTTGCAATTATCTTCAGCCAGAAGTGCTGAGTGGATGATCCACCTCAGTCTCCGACTAAGGTCTCCACCATCGTGAATGTCATTCTGGTTCACTTCACGCGTTATCAAGAAACAGTTGAATGGCAAATAGTCCTGACAACATTACAGCAATGGTATTGAAGACTTGTGCTACAGAACCAACTGCACTCCTAGTCAAGCTGCCCCACTGTAACTGCAGCATCTACCTAACAAAGCAGAAAATTGCCCAGCTGTGTCCGGTCCACAAAAGGCAGGACAAATCCAACCCTGCCAGTTACCCACCAATCTCCTCTTGATCATCTGTAAAGTGATGGAAGGTATCACCAACAGTGGCATCAAGCAGCATCTACTCAGCAAAAACCTAATCACTGACGTGTAGTTTGGGTTCTGCCAAGGCCTCTCAGCTCTTGACCTCATTTACAGCCTTGGCTGAAACAAGGATAAAAGAGAACTTGACATCAAGGCAGCATTTGACCAAGTGTGGCATTAAGGAGCCCTGGTATATCTGAAGTCAATAGGAATCAGGGGTAAAGCACTCCACTGGTTGGCGTCATACCTATCACACAGGAAGATGGTTGTGGTGGTTGGAGATCAATCATCTCAGTGCCAGACATTGCAGAGGGTCCTCAGGGGAGTGTTTCAGGCCCAATTATCTTCAGCTGCTTCATCAATGACCTTCCGTCCATCATAAGTTCAGAAGTGGGGATGTTCGCTGATGATTGCACAATGTTCAGCATCATTCGTGATTCCTCAGATACTGAAGTCATCCATTCAGCAAGACCTGGGCAGCGTTCGGATTTGAGCTGACAAGTGGCAAGTAACATTCATACTACATAAGTGCCAGGCAATGACCCTTTCCAACAAGAGAGTACTTATCTCCTTTGACGTTCAAAGGCATTACCATCACTGAATTCCAGTCTCCCATCCTGGGGTTACCATTGACTGGAAACTGAACTGGACCAGCCAATAAAATACTGTGGCTACAGGTGTTGGACAGTGGCTGGGAATTCAGCAACAAGTAATTCATCTCCTGACTCCCCAAAGTCTGTCCATCATCGACAAGGCACAAGTCAGGAGTGTGGTGCAATGCTCTCTACTTGCCTGGATGAATGCAGCTCCAACAACACTCAAGAAGCTAAACGCCATTCAGGATAAAGCAGCCCACTTGATTGGCACCCCATCCACCACCTCACACATTCACTCCCTCCACCACCAACAAACAGTAACAGCAGCGTGTACCAGAGATAAAATGTGCAGCAGCAAATCACCAAGGCAACTTGGGCAGCAACGTCCAAACCCACGACATCTACCACCAAAAAGGACAATGGCAACAGATGCAGGGGCAGACTTTCACCTACAAGTTCCCCTCCCAGCTACACCATCCTGACTTGGAACCAGTTTACCGTTCCTTCACTGTAACTGTGTCAAATTCCAGGAGCTTCCTTTCGAACTGCACCGTGGGTGTACCTATTCCAGATGGGTTGCAGCGGTTTAAGGAAGCAGCTCGCCACCACCTTCACAAGAGCAATTAAGAATTGGCAACAACTGCTGGCCTAGCCAGCGACACCCACATCCCGTGAGAGATTGATTGTAACAAGCACTGCGAAAGAGAGTGGAAAGTTCCTGGCAATTAATTCTTGTCAAGAGTGCATCTGCCAAATTTCAACATAAGGTGCTATGAGAATGAACCTCACAAATATTCAGTCTTGCTGCATGTTGATGCAACTTCAGCGTGCTTTCTACAGTTTTCACCACAGAGGATATCTAATTAAACAAAGCAATTTTACACTTTACAGCGCAACACCACATCCATTCTCGTGTATTCTTGATCACAAGTTGCTGTAATGTTTACTCAGGAACAACAGAATGCAGATGGTTAATGGTGATGACATTCAGTAAAATGTAAGTACCCTGCCGATGTATTATATTGTAGGGGGTGAATTTATGTAGAAAGCATTGGTGGGTGATTAAACCGATTGTGATAAGTAACTTGTGGTTAATGTACTTGATTTATTTGCACGCAAGATTTCATAAAATCGTTCTTTTGTGCACATTGTGACCAAGCTGCTCTGAAGAAAAATAAAAGCCGCAGATTTTCCTGCCGTCTCCCCTGCAGCGAGGGACAGTCAGTGTGTCCCTCACAGACATGCCCATCAGAGAGATCTGTCACACAGATATTAGAAATGAACGCAATAATCCAGAGCCCTGCCCCTCGCAAACATGCCACGGGGTGTTTCTTTCCCTCTAATGCATCACACATGCCAACCTTTTCAAGCAGAGTAGTGAAAGATTTTTGCGAGATGTCATGGAGCCAGCTAGTCCCTGCCTCGTGGGTAATCTGACTGAAACCTGCCCTAACACTCAACCCTGCGGGCTCTGATGATACGTTCACAGCCCAGAAAAAATGATCTTTCACATCAGTGAAAATGAAAATATTGCAGTGGTGTGATAAATCGCACAATAATATAACTTAATAATGCAAGCCTTGTCACTTTCCACAGCTCACTAATGTACTGTTTGGTCTACCTTTTCCTGCATTTAATTACCTTTGACCTTTGGGCCTGTTGTTTTCTTGTTCTGTTTACAGTGATCTGCTCTTATAGTTTTTTTTGTATCCATTCCCTGACATTCTTTATCCGATTTGCTATTTTTCCTCACAGTGGAGTTGTTTATTAGAGGCAAATGTAAGAGTTGAACGTAAGCATGGTAATAATATATCAAATGGAAGAAAAGACAAATCTTGCGTCCATTCCAGTTGTTTAATTTTTCAGTTCAGGCAAACAGTGACCCCAAAAATCCTGCAGTAGGCGAGGTGGGTTGTGGAACTTTGGGCATAACTTCTTTCTGCCAGAACACAGCCAGCCTTTCAATTCCGCATGTTGAAAGGCCCATTTGTGTAGCGCCTTTTATGACCTCAGGATATCCCAGTGCTCTTGACAGCCAATGAAATGAAGCTGCTGTTAGAGTCACAGAGGTTTACCACATGGAAACAGGCCTTTTGGCCCAACTTGTCCATGCCAGCCCTTTTTTTAACCACTAAGCTAGTCCCAATTGCCCGCATTTGGCCCATTTCCGTCTATCCCCATCTTAGCCATGTAGCTGTCTGAATTTAAAAGACAAACTACCGCTACTTCTGACAGCTTGTTCCAGACACTCACCACTCTCTGTGTGAAAAAAATGGCCCTCTGGACCCTTTTGTATCTCTCCTCCCTCACCTTAAACCTATGCCGTCTAGTTTTAGACTCCCCTACCTTTGGGAAAAGTTGACCATCTAAATCATCTATGCCCCTCATTATTTTATAGACCTCTATCACCTGGAAGCCTCCTACCCACCATGGAAAGAAGTCCCAGACTATCCAGCCTCTCCTCATAACTCAAACCGTCAAGTCCCGGTAGCAGCCTCATAAATCTTCTCTGCACTCTTTCTGTTGTAATGTAGGGAAATGCAATAGAAAATTTGTGCACTGCTAGGCTCCACAAACAGCAGTGTGATATGTGACCAGATCAACTGCATTACTAATGGTAGCTCCTGAGACCTGGGTTCGATTCCTGGCTTGGGTGACTATGTGGGATCTGCACATTGTCCCCGCGTCTGCATGGATTTCCTCCGGGTGCTCCGGTTTTCTCCTACAGTCCGAAAGACCTGCTGGTTAGTTAAGTGCATTGGCCATGCTAAATTCTCCCTCAGTGTACCCAAACAGGTGCCGGAGTGTGGCAGCTAGGGGATTTTCACAGTAACTTCATTGCAGCGTTAATGTAAGCTCACTCGTGACAATAATAAATAAATAAGGTAAGGGAAAGATGTTGATTAGAATAGTTGAGCGAACTGGCCTACTCTTATTCACAATGGTGCTATAGGATCTTTCCTTATGTAAAACCTAGGACTGTCTTGAGAAAGTGCTTGAAGGAATTTAAAGTGTCTGGAATGCTCTTATCTAATCTTCAATGTGGAATTCCCCCAGAAAAATAATTTTTAGCAGCAAACAAACATGTAATCCCAAATGGGTCAATTTTCCTCTCTATTGCTCTCATCTCCTTTAAGCCCTTTCCCTAAAATCTACCTCTTTGATCAAGTATTTAGTTACCGCTCTCGATATCCACCTTCTTTGGCTAAGCATGCATTTTTATCTTCATGACGCCAACGTAAAGCACTTTGCGGTGTTTTTCTCTGCCAAAATCACCATTTCTATTTAATCTTTTATGCGATGTGGGTGTTACCGGCAAGACCATCATTGTTGCCCATCCCAAATTGCCTTCGAGCAGGTGGTGACACCTTCTTGAACCGCTGCAACCCAGCTGGTGTGGGCACACCCACAGCGCTGTTAGGGAGGGAGTTCCAGAATTTTGACTCACTGACAGTGAAGGAATGGCAATACAGTTCCAAGTCAGGATGATGTGTGGCTTGTGGGGGAACTTGCAGGTGGAGGCCTTCTGCTGCCCCTGGCTTTTTGAGTTGTACAGGTTGCAGGTTTGGAAGGTGCTGATGAAGGAGCCTTGTTGCTGCAGTGTGTCTTGTATTTGGTATACACTGCTGCCACTGCACACCGGCAGTGGAGCGAGTGAATGTTTAATGGTGGATGGCGACTCCTTTGTCCTGTAAATACAAGTTTTTAATCGAGATGCAATGCTCATTCTTAACTTCTTAGATTCATAAAATTCCTACAGAGTGGAAGGAGGCGTTTCGGCCCATTGAACCTGCACAGACAACAATTCCACAGAGGCCCTATCCTCGTAACCTCACATATTTACCCTCTGACACAAAAGGGCAATTGAGCATGACCAATCAACTTAACCAGCACATCTTTGGACTGTGGGGGGAAACTGGAGCACCTGGAGGAAACCCATGCAGTAACAGGGAGAACATGCAAACTCCACACAGTCACCCAATTGAACCTGGGTCGCTGGCGCTGTGAGGCATGTGTGCTAACCACTGTGTCACCGTGCCTCTATTTGTTTTGTAAGGATTCCTATGCACTCTGTCTGTGCTGAGTTGGCTGGGATGGAGATGGCCATTCCATTGTGCAACTTCTGTACGATGGGGAAGAAGGAGAAAATTACCCTGAATTCTTATTGCTATCTAGTGACTTCTGTTGGAAAGTACATGTGGGCGAAATGATGTCAGGAGGGGACTGGATTAGGCTCCACCATATTGCTCCCTGGGGTGGTGGGGGGTCAGTTTCTCTGGAGACCACCCAAGCAGGAGCCCGTGGCTATGAATTTCCTTGGAACTAAACTGCTGAAAATTTTATCAGAAATGCAACAGGAACACGATTTAAATATAAAACAGGTTCTCCGGCAGACTCCCAGTGAAACTTTGGCAGCAGAACACTAGTAGTCTCAAGCAAATTCCAAACCAAAGAGGTTAGGACACAAGGTCAAAACAATGTGTGAAAAACGAAATATTTTGGTCAAATGCAGAGCTCAGTTGAACTGAGTTTACAAATTATTAATAATGTCAATAAGGAACGTGTTCAAAATCAGGCAACTCAAAATTCAGAAGGAATCATTTAGGATATCACAGGATCGCGTACTCACTATTCATCAGGCAATGCATTTTGAACTGAAACGTCTTTTCCTTCTGTTCTCCATTTCCTCCCTGCCTCTGTTTTTCTCTTCTAAAGGTGCACCCCCCCCCCCACCTCAGGGACCAGGCACCCTTCATTACCACATACGAACGAGGGGCTATTCAGCCCCTGGAGCCTGCTCTGTCATTCAATGGGCAAAATTTACACTCCCGCAGCCAGATTCTGAGGGGGGAGGGGTCCATAAATTGCATGGACTGGATGCCCTCAGAGATTCCACCTCCCCCGACCCACATTCAATTTCACAGTGGGATGAGCAAGACCTTGGTGGAAACTCACCCTTTCCCAAATAAGGCATAAGTGGTCATAAAAGTCTTTACCCGAACTGCTTCAATTTTTAGGCAAGTAAGTGTGGGTCAGAGCAGGGTGGGAAACCAAAAAAGTAACAATTCTCCATCTTGGGTGAGAAGGGGAGGTGGGAGGTTGGAGGGGGGTATTGTCATTGAAGGTTCCCTCACATTTGGGGTGCCCTGCTCTTTGGGACCTTGGAGCTCTGGTTCTTCCTCCCCATTGGTCTACCCCCTGATGTCACAGTCGCTTTCTCCCAAACCTCCTGAGGCACCCCTAAGGCACCCCCGGGCTAGCCTTAAGAACGGTCCCAGGACTCTGTTCCAGGCAGAGAATTGCACTGGCCACTGCAGCATTCTGCCAGGACAGGTTGGAGAGCTGTCAGCTAATCAGCTCTAAGAGGTGGAACTTCCTTCCAAGGATGGACAAGATCCCACCCACTGCCAAGCAGAGATCAGTGAAATGACAGCAGGCAACTGAGAGTCAGCATTTGCCATCATGAAAATTTTGTCCATTAAGGTCATGGCTGATCTGATAGTAACCTCAAATCTGTACTCTGCCTGCTCCCAATAACCTATCATCCCTTGATTTACAAGCATCTATTCTACTCTCTTGGCTTCCATCACCTTTTCAGGAAGAGAGTTCCAAAGACTCGCAACACTCTGCATGAAAACATTTCATCGCATCTTCATTTTAAATGAATGACCCCTACTGACCCCTAATTCTAGACTGTCCCACAAGAGGAAACATCCTCTCTAACCTGTCAAGACCCCTCAGGATCTTTCTTAAATGTTATATCAATATGGCCATTCTTGGTCAAACAGTGAATCCTTTATTCTTTGGTGAGATGGAAAGACCGGCATCTGCCGCGACCTCTAGTTGCTCACACTGCTCTGCCATTTCAGAGGGGCGTTAAGAGTCAGCACGTTGCATTAGGTCTGGAGCCCCATGTAAGGGCAGCAGATTTCCTTCCTCAAAGGATATTGGTGAACTAAATGGGCTTTTAAAGGCAATCAGTGATGACTTCATGATCGCCCTAACCCTAACCCTAATGATTGCCATTACTGAGAATAGCTTTCAATTTCGGATTGTTTTTATTAATTGAAGATGAATTCCACCAACTGCCCATGGTCAGATTTGAACCCATGTCCCCAGAACATTAGCCTAGGTCTCTGGATCACAAGCCAAGCAACATTACTGCCACTTTCACAACCGCACCCCCCCACACCACCTCCCATTAGGAGGATTCCAGATGATGGGGTCTAAAGTTTTTAAAGTTTCTATATTAGTGTCACAAGTAGGCTTAGATTAACATTGCAATGAAATTGCTGTGAAAATCCCCTAGTTGGCACACTCTGGTGCCTATTCGGGCACACTGAGAGAGAATTTAGCATAGTCAATGCACCTAACCAACACGTCTTTCAGATTGTGGGAGGAAACCAGAGCACCGGGAGGAAACCCATGCAGACACTGGGAGAAAGTGTGGACTCCACACAGTAACCCCAAGCCAGGAATTGAACCTGGGTCCCTGGTACTGTGAGGCAGAAATGTTAAACATTGTGCCACCATGTCATGACTGAAGGCCAAAAGTTTGGAGAATGGATGGAGGAAACACTGGAGCAAAGTAGAATTCTGAGAGGGCTGTAGGAGGTTACAGGAAGGGTGAGGCTTTAAAATCTGGAAAATAAAGCTGACATTGTATTTTGCCTTTTAAACTCTCGGAACAAAAAGGAAAATACTACAGGTGCTGAAAACCTGAAATTAAATAAATAAGGTCTGGGGCAATACGAATCCTATAAGGGTGCCGCACTAAACAAACACCACTGTCATTTCAACTAACCTTGCTCCCTCTCCCTCCCCCTTCTCCACAAGGTTAAAATTGGTTGGAGAAGCTTTGTAGCCTCGGAATTATGTTTATCCAAGGACACTTGTTGTTAATTTTCCCATTCACCAACAGTGATAATTCACACTTCACCGAACACAAAAGCGATAACACTGTGCACACATGTGAATCATCACTTAATGCTCCAAGCTGCATAAAATGTTTCAGAACCATTCGAAAAAAAAACCCATTCCCCAGTCTCTGTAGATAGTGCGAGGCTTCCATTGTTCTTTCGACTGTTGGTCTACGGTATTGTGAAGGTATTTCTTAAAACTAATTGAAAGAGATGTCAGAATCTTCTCACAATAACCTGACAATATTTTGAGCGATAGAGATGCATTAGGACATTTCACATCTCCGATTGTGAGATAGAATTTCAGGCCTTGGCAAAAGGGGCGAGAAATGTTTCCATTGCCCCTTTATTCTTTACAAACCGTGTCTTTTAATTTTTTCAGCATTCGGCAATGTAAAGATTAATTGTACCGTTGTTTGCACCTAGGCAATCCTGCTCCCTTTAAGGTTTTTTTTATATATCGAAGCAGATGCTCTACACTTCCTGTTATCAACTCTGCGCCTTTAATATAAAGGGATTGACCATCAGTGAACCCGACAACATTGTTGCTCCGGATTCTGCTGAATGACACAGGCTAAATAGACTTGCCTCCATCTTAACTCTGGGCATCCTCGCTTGTTTTTTTTTGCCTTCTAACAGGCTTTGATTGGAGTGGCAGTTGGAAGCAAACTAAATTAGGGACAAACATTGCGGGGGGGGGAGGGGTCGCCAAGTCTCCACTTGAGACCCGATTCTCTCCCCCTACCCCCCCGTCTCCCGAGACGACTTAAAAACAATATCAAATATTTCATTCTCCACTTCCAGATTTTCTTGAGAGCACTTTGAGCGAAATGCGTTTAACAAAGCAAGGAGATGCACTGAGGATGTATCTCTTTTTTTAAATACTGTCTCAGGATATTGTCTGAACTATCACAATCTTTTCTGAACCAATTCAGGGGCCCAGCTTCATTTCCACATTTTGTCACATCCCGTTTCATGCCCACACTTTTTTTGGGGGGGTGGTGGGGAGAGTGGGTAAACTCAAAGCGACAATGCCAGGGTCTTGCTCCGTATCTGGAAACGATTTGAAGGCATTTCCGAATATTTCAAGCCATCTCGGGCCGAATTTAAAATATCGCTAAATGAGAATTTGTCTTGCCACCAAAGCATAGAGGCGTTCAGCTGAGTGCGAGTAACAGGCAAGTCAAGCTGTCTGGGGTTGAGGTGCTGTGTAAATAGCTGGAGCTAATCTTACCCCACGTGGCTTTGACATACCCACCCGTCTGTAGCTTCATAGGGCTCTTTCCAACCAATCACTGTGTCCCAAAACCTTGGTAGCCCCGTATTGGCTGCGAAATCCTTTTGTTCTCCTTTCTTTCCAGGTTAACCCCTGCAGTGCTGAAATCTTGGCCAGCTTCCTATTTAACAGCATCCCTGTCTCAATGAATGATGTTAAATTTCTTTCACCAGTTCAAGCCCATAATAAAGATTCGAACAAGCTGCCCCGGGACAGAGTTAACCTTTGTTTAGGTTTGTCCTGCTATTTTCTTTCTTATCGCAATCACACAAACCTTTAATCTGTGTGGCAGTGGGTCTGTGACTCAGGAATAGGAAACAGATGAAGCTTCACAAATGCTAACTTTTCCTTTGATTAATTGCGATATTGATAATAAGGAAACTCCGAGACCAACTTTGTCTCAGTCAGAGAGATCCGGCCGTGAAATGGGGCTAAGTGATGTGGATGGGAGAACATGGTCGCTATTTGTCAAATGTTTTCACATGTTATTCATTTATTTACAATATGCAATACAGAGTCAATATAATAAAACTTTATATTAGCCTCGTGCCTGCACGGTGTTGCATTTTATACCAGTCTTAATCAAAGGCCCATTAATTGTTTCACTCCGAACCCTTCCTTATACATAGAAGCATATAATCATAGAACCCCTACAGTGCAGAAGGAGGCCATTCGGTTATCGAGCTGCACCGACAACAATCCCACCAGTCCATATCCCCATGCATTTACCTTGTTAATCCCCCTGACACTAACGGACAAGTGAGCATGGCCAATCCACCTAAACCTGCGCATCTTTTTACTGTGGGAGGAAACCAGAGCACCCAGAGGAAACCCACGCAGACACAGGGAGAGCATGCAAATGTCACACAGACAGTGACCCAAATCTGGAATTGAACCAGGTCCCTGACGCTATGAGGCAGCAGTGCTAACCACTGTGCCACTGTGCTGTCCCTTCATAGGGCACATCGTTAGCCTGTTTCCCCCGCCTCCCACACCACCTCCTGCAGAACTTGTCCCTCAGCATCTCTACCTTTCTCCTTCCCCTTCTGTCTTCTCAAGTCTCTCCAGTCCATGGTTTGTTCACCCCCAAAGCCTCACCCACTCCCACCCGTCACCACCCAACCCAAACCGCAAAAGCTCTCTTCCTTTTCACTTTCTCATTCAATGTCCTCTTCTATCCATCACACCATAATGAGCTCTGATATGTCGCTCCTGATATAATGAGTGCTATCAAAATGGCACTTTTGCCCCTTAGATTATGCTTGGCATTTGATGCAACAGTAAGCACACAGTTGTACCAAAGGAATCAGTTTAGAGTGAGAACCTGCTGAGAGTAAGTCAGGACCAACGGACTGGAATTATGCTGCTGACTCGGTACATTGCTCTTAACTCAGATAAAGAAGGGCTTTGTATGCCTGTCACAATGATATCTGAATAAAAGTTACATTTTAACATTATCAAGAATTGCAAAACCTGGCAGTTCTTTTCTAGTATTTAAAGATTAAAAATGAATTTCAAGTCCTTCCAAGGCCTCCATTTTTGAAGGTTCACTTTGCTCTGGTGAAGGTAGGGTATAAAGTCAAGTCCAGAGCCGAAGTTTGATTTTGGTTATGTTGTCCACACTAGAATTACACACAAAATTGTGTAAATGTAAAACTGAAATAAGCAACCTGTAAGTTGAGGTTTTTTTTGTGGCAAGCATGGTGAGCATTATTGGTTGTGAAAAACGATGAATAAATGAAAGAGATTTAGGTTTAGGGCTTACCATCCTAAGTATGTGATATTTTGCTGCAGTATATGATGGCACCTCTGTCAGCATTACAAGCTAACATCCATTCGCCGTCAATGTTTCTGAATGTGGATGACAGTGTCACAGTGGCCAGAATATTCTGTATTTTGTTTGTGATTGAGGATAGATATTGGCCCAGGGGTAACTCCCAGAAAGAATGATTTTTCAAAATTTGATTTGATTTATTATTGTCACATGTATTTGTATACAGTGAAAAGTATTGTTTCTTGCACGTTGTACGACAAAACATACTGTCTATAGAGAAGGAATGGAGAGAACACAGAATGTAGTGTTACAGCCGTAGCTAGGGTGTAGAGAAAGGTCAACTTAGTGCAAGGTAGGTCCGTTCAAAAGTCCGATGGCAGCAGGGGAAAAGCTGTTCTTGAGTCAGTTGGTACGTGCCCCTTAGTGTCCTAAGATGCTTAGGTTAAAGGGATTAGCAGGTAAAATATGTAGGGATATAGGGGAGGACCTGGGTGGGATTGTGGTTGGTGCAAACTCGATGGGCCAAAGGGCCTCTTTCTGCACTGTAGGGTTCTATGATTCTATGACCCTTGTAAAACCTTTCAACCATTTGAATGATTGATATCTTGCATTTACTTATGTCAGAAAGTTTTGTATCTTGCATTCAGTAATATCAAAACACAGAAAAAATCCATAAATTAAAATAAACAAATCTAGATTTCTCTCTGTTTTGCGTGGAATTGCAACACTCAAAAGAAAAACAGGTGTCCAAAAGTGAGTAACAAAGAGGTTTGTACAAATTTAGCAGCATTAAGTGTGGATGGTTATTATGCTCATGGGCAATTTTTTTCAATCGCCATTGGTGTGCCAGTTCTTATGGACCTATTCCAGATGCCAGAGTGTAACAGATGCCCAAAGTGTCGAATCGTGGAACCCTATTTGTCCCCTCCCACCCCCACTGACCCCCCACCAAATCTGAATATTGAAATATATTTATAATAAATCATTACAAAAGACACAAATGCCTTTCAGGGTTCACATTCCATCTTCCCAACACCCTTCTTATTTTCCTATGTATAAAACATAAAAGCCTTGCTGTGTCAAAAGGTAGCCTTGTTTATAATGGTGAGCGATTGCGTATAATGACAGATATTAAACAGATTGTGATGTACTGGTGAAAAAAAATCACTTACTGTCACTATCCTTTCCTCTCCCAAAAACTCTTGCCCTGCTGCAAAATGTTAAGCATCATTTTATCTTTGAAACGAGAATAAAACAAAATTACACCCTTTTTGCAGATTCCAACTGATTTGAAGATGTGTTGTGATGTGTGGCATGTACATTTGAGCATGTGACTGACGAGTCACCACATGAGATGCTTACTATTTATATATCGGATAGTGGATATTAGTAAAAATATCTTTGCCTAATTTTACCTTTCAGTTCCCAATACTGTGTCTCACCACCATCCTTGGGATGGCACAGTAGTTAGCACTGCTGCCTCACAGCTCCAGTGTTCTGCATTCACCTTTGGCTTTGGGTCACTGTCTGTGCGGACTCTGCATGTTCTCCCCATGTCTGCGTGGGTTTCCTCCAGGTGCTCCGGTTTCCTCCCACAGTCCAAAGATAATGCACGTTCAGTGCATTAGCCATGCTAAATTGAACCTTAGTGTCCCAAGATGTATACATTAGATAGATTAGGCATGGTAAATGTGTGGGGTTACAGGGATTGTGGGGGTGTGGAATGGGTCTGGGTAAGATACTCTGTCAGAGAGTTGGTGCAGACAGATGGATCAAATGGCCTCTTCTGCACTGTAGGAATTCTATGATTCATCACCACTCAGAATGGCACACTTAGTGACATAAACCTCTCTGTGGCAACCATTGAGATTGTAAAATACTCCTCGATGAGGAAGGCTAAACTCAATCTCATGTTAATTAATTCACCCAGAATAGCCCGACATCCTCCACTCCACAGTATCCAGTTGTTCCTTAAATGATTCCAGAAGTTTTGACTCTTTTCCTCAGAGACCATTCACTCACTGTGTGAAGAAGAATCTCATGATACCAGTCCTAAAGTTACATTTTACAAGCTCAAGACTATGTCTCTGTATTGTATTCCTAACGTTCTGTTCATGGTGTTTTCCATGTCATTTGTTTTGCGCCATTTACTACATTGTACATTTCTATATAGCCACCTCTCACAGGTATATTATCTGGATTGAGACATCCAAGATTCTCTCACTGGTGTTTGTAAATCAGAGCCCAACACTCTGAAACAGTTGTGGCTATTACACTGTCTCCAGCACTTGAATACCCACCTTGTTCCTTACTGGCTAGGACTTAACATGGAACATGAGGTGTGTTCTCACTAGGTGATCGTCCAATTTGACTGTAGCTTCAGAAAATGTTGAATAAACTCAGCAGGTCTGGCAACATCTGTGGGGAGAGAGAGAGGAACAAACTATAGAAGGTTCACATGGATTTGAAACATGAACTTTGTTTCTCTTACTACAGATGTTGCCAGACCTGCTGAGTTTATCTAGCATTTTCTGTTTTTTTTATTTCTAATTTCCAGCAAATGCAGTATTTTGCTTTCATTTAACCATAACTTCCTCGGAGTTGTAGTCTCCTGTTTCATTTATGTAGTTTAATGTACTATTGGCCTTGCTGATTGCAGTTCTGCATTGATCTGGAACCATAAACTTTGGGTATGCTTGGACAATTGAGTTTCTTTTAATTTCATTCTCAGTTGTTTAAACAGCATTCATTAAGTTTGTTGATGGTCCATTTTTCCTTCCTCTCTGCTGTACAATATATTCATTGGTGCTAAATTTCACCTGGTAGTGTTTAGCCTACTCTCATTGGAGAATGGGTCAGAGTGTTTAGCCCACTCTGTCATTTCTGATCTGCTCCTTCTGATTTTACTGGCATAAAAGCAAGTTACTGTGGATGCTGGAATCTGAAGATAAAAGAGAAAATGCTGGAAAATCTCAGCAGATCTGGCAGCATCTGTAAGGAGAGAAAAAAACTGATGTTTCGAGTCCAGATGACCCTTTGTCAAAGCTTTGGACCCTTTGACTTGAAATGTCAGCCCTTTTCTCTCTTTACAGGTGCTCCCTGACCTGCTGAGATTTTCCAGCATTTTCTCTTTCAATTTTACTAGCATTCCTGACACTTGCACATATCATTCTGGAATCAGCTGGCAGGAAGTAAACAGCTGTGTTACTAAACTACTGCCAACACGCACTCCTGTGCCTGAGACAGTGGGTGGAATTTTCCAACCGTTCGTGCCCGCGGGATTTTCCGATCCCGCTGCAGTGAACGAAGATTTGCCAAATTCTCTCTCTTCGCTGAAAAGGGATCGTGACGTGAACGGGCGGTAAGGTCACACCCAGAACATTTGATTATTGCTAAATGCTCCTTCTATCAGCTAGAAATTTGGTGCTCAGCCAAATCTCTAGTTCACTGCAGCAGGACCAGAGAATCCCACTGTCGTGAACAGCCGGAGAAGCAATATCATTGAGTTTACATCAGTCCAGATCGGGAGTAGCCAGGGAGTTCTTCTACCTGGGTGACAGGAGCAGAATGAAATCCCTGACCAGCCACACTGCTGGGACATGATCGTTTGCAAGGCTGGGACAGCAGCATCACAATTGCATTTGAGTGGCACCCACCATAGACATTTCTTTGTAAATTAAAACCCTGCGAAGGCCATGGTGAATATTTTCCTTTGATTTGCTCTTTGGGGTGTGAAGGTCACTGGCCAGACCAGCATTTATTGCCCACGAGCTTGTGGTGGCGTGCCACCTTCTTGAACCATTGCACTCTATGTACCTCTATGCAGGTACATTCAAAGTGCCTTCATTCTGTAGTGGTTTGATAAAACTGAAAGGCTTTATCTAAGCCATTTCAGAGGGTAGTTAAGAGTCAACCACATTGCTGTGGGCCTGCAGCCTTGTGTAGGCCATTAGGCCAGGTAAGGATAGCAGATTTCCTTCCCCCAAAGGCCATTGGTGAACCAGGTAGATTTTTATCACAATCCGATAGTTTCATTATCATTATTAATGAGACTATCGTTTATTAGTTAATTGAATTTAAGTTTCTCCAGCTACTGTGGAGGGATTGTGTAAGGCATTAGTCAAGGCCTCTGAATTACAGGCCCATTAATAAAAGCACTATGTCTCTAACCCCTCCCCCCACCATCTTCGGTTCTTTTCATCTTCTCCACCCAATTGAGTGAGCGAGCCTCTTTGGAAAGGTACTTGAAACCCTAAGGGCTGAGATAGGGTGGAGTGACCAGTGAGGGTGCTATGTCTGGTAGACCCTGGTAAACCTGTTTGGACACTTCAGTCACCACTTTATGTTAAACAGCAGCTAATCAGGAAATAAGAAAAACCAACAATAACAATTTGCACTTTCTTTTTAATATTTTAGTAAACCTCAAAATGTTGACCTTTCATATTAATGAAAAGGTCCATTGAGTCAATTCTTAAATAAGTTCAATTGCTCGGAGGTTAACAGAGGTTAATACAACAACCACACCAGTTCTGTCTCCAACTAAGATGGCCAGTAAAAGTATTTTCCTGTGTGCTTACAGATACTGAAGTGATTTGATTTTGATTTGATTTGATTTATTACTGTCACATGTATTAACATACAGTGAAAAGTATTGTTTCTTGCGCACCATACAGACAACACATATTGTTCATAGAGAAGGAAATGAGAGAGTGCAGAATGTAGCGTCACAGTTGTAGCTAAGATGTAGAGAAAGATCAACTTAATGCAAGGTAAGTCATTCAAAAGTCTGACAGCAGGGAAGAAACTGTTCATGAGTCAGTTGGTCTGTAACCTCAGACTTGTGTATCTTTTCCCCAAAGGAAGAAGGTGGAAGACAGAATGTCTGGGGTGCGTGGGGTCCTTAATTATGCTGGCTGCTTTGTCGAAGCAGCAGGAAGTGTAGACAGAGTCAATGGATGGGAGGCTGGTTTGCGAGATGGATTGGGCTACATTCACGACCTTTTGTAGTTCCTTGGGTTCTTGGGCAAAGCAGGAGCCATACCAAGTTGCGATACAACCAGAAAGAATGCTTTCTATGGTGCATCTATGTGCACCTGTGTTATTTTAGCAGATCCAATTTTGTTTCTTTTTCATTTATTTTTTAACTTGTCCTGGAATGTACCAACATCCACCACTATCCCCGGTTCACCAGCTGCCACTGGGAATCCTGCGCCGACTGAAAGGACTGACACAAACCACTAAAGGAGGATGAACAGGAATCCCCTTGAGGCCCAAAGTTAAAGTTAAAGTTTATTCATTTGTGTCACAAGCAGGCTTACATTAGCACTGCAATGAAGTTACTGAGAAAATCCCCTAGTTGCACTCTCCAGCACCTGTTCAGGTACACAGAAGGAAAATTTAACATGGCCAATGTACCTAACCACCACGTCTTTCGGACTGTGGGAGGAAACTGGGACATATAAATGCAATTTTATTTTCCATTCTCAGTGCTGAGTTTTTTTCTTTCTGGAAGCTTCTGTGCAGCAGCTGTCGAGGTGCATGAAGAGGAAGCTCCTGCACAGCAGGCTGGCTGCATGGGCAGAATAGTCAGGTGACCGGCAGACATTTTGTCTCAGATCCACACTGATACTTGCTTAGTGGAGACCCAGGGATATTGGGCCCAACTGTGCAGGTAGGCAATCCAGAGCTGGAGGGCCACACTCGTCTCCTCTGCTGCCTAGAGACAGCCAGCACTTGTCAAGCGTTGGCTCCAGTGTCACACCAGGGCCATGTTTGCGCCATACCCGGTGCCAGTGTCATGCTGGTGTGAACCCATGCACAGACTCACTCCAGAATCCCGAACAAGCTTTGGAAGGTACATGCCTGAGATTATCCTGCTCCTACTCCTGGAAACAACATCCGTAACACACAGACTGTTTAATGAATATTTATTTGATTTGTGCTGGAGAACAAATAAAATGTAAATTGTACCAACCTCCTGCCGGGACTTGCAGACGCGACTCAATATTAGTCAGCCATTTTAAGAGATTCTTTGCATATTTTGTTTTTCCTGCGCTGTGTCAAAATTTTTTTTTAAATTTAAGGGGAGAATTTTGCTATAATTTGGACAACCCAGAAACATTGAATGTTTAATCATTGTGACAAGGAAATTCTGTTCTGATCACGGGATCAAAAGTTTTACCTCTTCTGAATCTTAATTCACCAAAGTATGTTTTTTTTCTACCATCATTTTCCCACTGGTCTATTAATTCCGCAGAGCCTCCTGCTTCAGTTGGAAGAGTGCAATAATTGCCTTCAAACCAAGACTGGGTAGGGGGAGAACTCACAGGCACTAGCTCTTCCCACAACCCGTTCCAGGGGGAGACATTTGAAATTGAATAAGAAAGTTACATTAACAAACGTTCGTCTTCCTTCAAATTGTGAAGGATGCACAAAGGCACAACAAAATAGAAAAAACATGTAAGATATTACTCCTTAAGCAGAATGACTGCTTCTGGTTTATTGTATTGTCACAGTACTCACTGCCTTTTTTCTAATTTTCTCCTAGCTTTCCTTGGACATATTTTCACACCACCTACCCATCCTTGATCAAAGTCATCAATATTTATATCTGGTTTTAAGGCTATTTATTATTGTCACAAGTAGGTTTACATTAACATGCAAGGCAGTTACTGTGAAAATACCCTAGTCACCACACTCCAGTGCCTGTTTGGGTTCACTGAGGGAAAATATAGCATGGCCAATGCACCTAACCAGCAAGTCTTTCGGACTGTGGGAGGAAACTGGAGCACCCAGAAGAAACCCACGCAGACACGGAGAACATTCAGACTCCACAAGTGACCCAAGTTGGGAATTGAACCCAGGTCCTTGGCGCTGTGAGGCAGCAGTGTTAGCCACTGTGCCGCCCATGCACCTGCACCAAGGCCCTGGAGGATGTCGTTGCCCCTTTAAGCATCCATCTGCAGAGTAAGGATCACATGTCCTGGGGAATCAATCGGGGGGCAGGGTCACCCTGGTAACCTTAGGTTTCGACTCCAGAACCATCTCAAGAGCTGATGGCAGCATGAGGCTGCAAGCCTCTGTATTATCGTTATATGTAAATAAACCTTGCAATTGCGGAACTGGTGAACTGGAATTATTACAGAGGGTTTCAGAGGTGAGTCTAACTGTCAGCCACACACAAACATGCTTCCACAGAGGCCACTGGATCAGACAATGGATTGTAGCTTATGGTCCTTAACTGTCCCAGCATTTATAGGTTAGGGGAATAAGTGGGTAAATATGTGTGGTTACAGGGATAATGCTCTGTCAGACAGTAAGTGCAGACTCGATGGACCAAATGGCTTCCTCCTGCACACTGGGGATTCTGGCTGAGATCAGCTAGCTCAGTAGAAATTATGGGAGGGATTTTCCTTCCACACTTGCCCCAAGGCCAGAAAATCCCACCCGAGGATAATGGATCTTTGCATGATTTGTGTCCAGCCAGCTACGATACCCATTATGGGTGGGGTGGGAAAATCTATATAATCAACATGCAGCCAGATCAGTGATGGAAATTATATGTCAAAGCCATTGGGTGGGGTGGGAGTTGGGACCAATATACTCATAATAAAAAGACAATGGATAGGAGTTTCCAGCCCTTAATGCCAGCAAAATGTTCCAGCCCCGCCGAAGGGAACTCCCTTGGCAGATTCTCCAACGGGAGGAGGGGCAAGCCTTGCAAAACAGCATAGCCATTGGCGAGACTGGATGATCCCGCTGGTGACCAATGGCAAGCTGCCTCCGCCAGCAGGGTGGGTGGCGAAACATTCTCATCTAATAAGTATTACAGAGTTTTTTTTTGAAGGGCCTGTGCAATTTATTTTTCTCAACATAATAAAACTTACACCCAGTTCCAGACCGAGCATCACATGTTTCATCTCATTCTACTCAACATCTGTTCTCAGATACCAGGTGTGCGATGTTCAGAGTCGAGTGTGATGAACATTTGGTGAGGGTGGAAACTGGAGGAGGAAGAGCAAGGAAAAAGATGGACCCCAAAATAATGGAACTTTTCTCACAAGCCTGGATCAAACCAAAGCAAAGTGCTTTGCGAATCACACATAATGCAATTATACAGAAAAACATATTGTGTTGAATGATTTGCAGCCTGCCGCACTGAAGATAAACATGGAAATTTAAAACTATTTTAGAAGGATAGGACATCAAATTTCATGTTGTGTTATTATCAAATTCACATTAGCAATATATATGTTTTAAAAAAACATTCTGGGTTGAAGGGTTATGGGGAGAAGGCAGGAAAGTGGGGATGAGGAGCACATCAGCCATGATTGAATGACAGAGCAGACTCGATGGACCGAATGGCCTAATTCTGCCCCTATATCTACGAACTTATGGTCAAAATGTTATCTATCATCCAGTCAAAATGCAATCATTACAATTTAAGTGTGTGTCTATTTAATTACTACCTATTTTTTACTATTTTAAATCCCCATGTTGAACTTTGCCAAAGGCAGTCGAAATCATGGACAAATTTCAAAACAATGTTGAACTCGTACAAGGTTTTGTGTTTAAAATCATGGACACTTACACGCAAAAGAGTCAAAAAGTAAATAAGAAAGAACTGTGCGAATTGTAAATCCTGGCTGGAAGGCAGAACCATGTACCTCAAAATGGGCAGCACACGTAATATCACCTGTGATTTAAGCACCAAATAAACAGGCCCTTTCTTTTCATGCTGAGTAAAATGTCAACCACTTACATTGGTGAGTGAGATCACGATGATACCTCAGATTTTATTAATAAATGGGCCAATGTCTTATCAGGGTGCTGCACATCGAGAAATAGTCTCTCATACAAGTTTCCTTTTCTATTTTAAGTAGATCATTATAAGTTAAATCTCTAAATATTGTCTTTAAAAGCTTGCTTTTGGATTAATTCCAACTGATTGGATGCCCCAGATGTTAAGCTGGAATGCCAAGCCTGGCTAGCATATTTCATATAGAATCTCGTCACTTTTCCTCAAAGGGATCATAAATCATCACTACGAAGGCTCGCGTTTTAATACAACCCCTTGCTTTATTTCTCATACATTGAATCTACATGTGTGTCCCATTTCATCATTAGATATTATGGATGCTGGATAGTGTAGTGGCGGGGATATTCTCAAAGGGCAAATTGCTTATTAAATTTGGAATCACCCGTAGTCTTACAAAAAGGAAACGTCATTTTTTTTATCTTTACCCAGTCGGCAGTCACATCATTTGTTTCCAGCTTTTCGACCAACAATCCTAGGATAAATAAGTTGTCTGAGAAATGACTGTAATTCTCAAAAACTGCAGTTTTAATCAGTGTGGCTGGACGTTTGGCAATGTAATTTCAAATTATGAATAGAAATACGCGAGCAACTCATACAATTTCCTGAGGTGTACATGAATTCAAGCCCAATTTGATTGTCTCGAACCATTTTTAATCCTTTAAACCTTCTTTGTTAGGAACCTATCTGTTCAATTTACATCAAACTAACAGATATAATCCTTCCACTTATTTAATAGTTTGCAGCAACCGGTTAGATTACGAACTTATGATGGATAATAAATGGTCTTGTGGTGCTTTTTTTTTGCTTATTACTTAAAGAGTAACATTTGTACCTTAAATATAGCAGAAAATGGGCCTGGGCTGATTTTGTTTCAATAGATCCAAATTAATAAAAAGGCCAGGGTACTTGTTAAAGACCTCCTGTAGCTGAAACTTTCATACACCATTTAATAATAGGGCTTTTCGATACGATACAGATCCCTTCCTCTGCCCATTGGCGCATTCACTCTGACGAGGGATACAAAACTGGCAGACTTCCAGACCTCAGGAACCTGCCTGGAAATCACTGAAGTATTAAGTAATAACGGTCATCTGGCTGTGCCAGACTGGGGAATTGAGGGGAGACAGGTTGATTAAAGGACAAGACCACAGGTTGAGTCCTTCAGTCGTTCTGCTTTCCTTAGTCAGTCGACACAATAGACAGTCCATTCTAACTCTTTGATCACTGCTCCAGCTACTATTACACTTTGTTTCTCCGGTGCTTTTTTTCCTTGCAGCTTTCTAACAGTACACAGTTGGCCAGTGGTGGAGAATGTTCTAATGCTACAGATGACATGCTGATTGTTGATGGGGTGATTTCTGCGCCACTCAGCTCATGAGGCCTAACTATACTCAATCAAGGTTGAAATGACACTATTCAACCAGTCAGAATGTTGCCTTTTCAGAAACACAACACAAAGAGAACAGCCAAATCCACAGCACTGAAATCCGACATGACCTACAATCAGGTCTGCCGAATTCCCCTCACATTATTTCCAGTCAGTATTCACCATTTCCAGCCAGCGTAAGATTTATTTTACAAGTTATGAGATTGCCTGCCAGCTCAGCAGATTAGAAGACCTTTTAATGCAACCCAGAGCAAAAAGACTTACCTCTTCAAAAAAGATTGCCCATCACCCTCTGATGCTGCGACTTCACCAGAATCGAGCATCAGAATGCTTAAGATCTCGCATTTCTATCTGAGCTTATCATTGCCCATTCATATTCCTCCTTTAAGCCTAAACAAATTTCTGGCCCATTTTCTTTCGGATGTCAAAACCTCTAAAGTAGTTATAGACTCAAATATGTGTCTGCGGTCGAATTCAAATGTTTTCAGAAGTATTCAGTTGTCATGGTGTTGCGAGGCTACCGGTAAAGCAATTGTTACCTTGATCGAAATTGTCAGAAAGATGCAATCTGTCAGTAGGTGTGACCGTCCCCACAGACATTAATCTCTGCTGGGACACTTGCGTGATTAGGAACAGGCTGAATCACCACTGTCATGAAGTGCTGAAGCTCTGTGGGAGCAACTAATAACCGGTAAACATTCGCCGTATTTATTATCATTAGATGTAAAATACTGCCTATATCGTTAGGGCGTTTATGAGCTGTTTAAAGTAACAAATAAAATTTGTGGAAGACCTTTTAAAACAGGTCATAATAATTACACCATCAGAGGAATGATGTAAGTATGGAATAAGTGTATGCATCAGCAGAAGGAAGTAACATAATGAACCCAGCAATAAAGGGTTACATCTTCCTGGGAACCTGGGTGGTCTTAATCTGACCCAGGTTGTTTCAATATTCAAAGAGATACAGAAGTCTAGATACTGTGAATGCAGGACGAAAAGACAAATTTATTTAGAAAATTGCTCTTTTTGGGTTTGGTCAGTGACTCAACAATAAAGTGACAAACTGATCCAAATAGCGAAGCACAATGAACTGATTAACAAATGCAAAGGTTAAAAAATGCTGCATTAATCTCCTGCTATTTAAAATGTGATATGGTGTGCGTAGACTGGGAAGCAGATGCTTAAAAGAGAAAACGACTCAATGTTATATACTTAACAGAATGGGTATCTATGGAAACAAGTGGGGTGTCTGGGCTTCGCAAAACGTTCTCATAACAGAATTACACTGAACCTCAGTAGGTTAAGAAATATTGGATTAGGGTGTATTTGTGTGCATGCCTGCAAAGGGCAAAAAATTTCATTCGCAATATTTCAATCTGTCTAATGATTCATTCTGCAACAAATATAAATGGAAAGGAAAAGACATGACTTCAACAATCTATTTTATTGCTGTATTACCAAAAAAAAAGACAGTTGCAAGAGTCTCTGCACCTTCCATACACCGGTGATAATGCGCAAAAGATTGCCCTTCTAAGTGTGCTGCTATCTTCAGCAAAGAAATAATTGACTTGATTCATTTTGATTTATTATTGTCAAATGTATTGAGATAAAGCGAAAACTATTGTTTCTTCCGCACAATACAAAGCATACCGTTCGTAGAGTACATAGAGAAGAAAAGGTGGGAGTGCAGAATATATTTTTTAAGTTTATTTATTAGTGTCACAAGTAGGCTTACATTAACACTGTAATGAAGTTACTGTGAAAATCCCCAAGTCACCACACTCCGGGGCCTGTTCGGGTACACTGGGGGAGAAATTAGCATGACAAATGCACCTAACCAGCACATCTTTTGGACTGGGAAGAAACCGGAGCACCCAGAGGAAACCCACGCAAACACAGGTAGAAGATGCAAACTGCACAGACAGTGGCCCAAGCCGGGAATCAAACCCTGGCGCTGTGAGGCAGCAGTGCTAACCACTGTGCCACTGTGCCACCCATATATTACAGAGATAGAAATATTAACTTAATACAAGGTAGGTCCGTTCGAAAGTGTGATGGCAGCAGGGAAGAAGATGTCTTTGAATCGGTTGCCACATGATCTCAGACTTTTCCCAGCTGGGAGAAGGTGGAAGAGAGAATATCTGGGTGCCTGGAATCCTTGATTATACTGGCTGCTTTTCTGAGTAAGAAGTCTGACAACACCAGGTTTAAGTCCAACCAATTTATTTGACAGTAAACTCACAAGCTTTCGGGGTTTGAAGGGCAACCCCAGTCCAACGCCGGCATCTCCACATCATGACTGTTTTTCTGAGGCAGTGGGAAGTGTAAAGGGAGTCAAAGGATGTCGATAGACCAGTAACAGCGTTCAGAAGATTCAGCACAAACTGCTGTAGAAAGATTATTTTTTGGAAAAGATATCCTAACCAATGAAGGAGTTCGGATGTTGGGGGTGGAAGGGAAGGGCGGGTGATTTAGGAGACAGACATTCTGCAGAAATTCGGTAGCTGAATCAGAAAATCTGCCTGAAAGGGAATGAATGGTAAAAACTCGGGGATGTGAATTCTCCGCTCGATTAGAATTTGATCCCGTGTAATATGTTGCAGATACATAGAGTTGGCCTTAACGATTCATTCTTTATTTTTTTTAAATCATTCTGTCTCGACCCATTGGAAAGCTATCACTCACGTGGTTAGCGGATCCGAGTGCTGTTTCCCATTTAGGCTGCTAAGCAGAATGAGTCTCATACAGACGGAAACCTTGTTGGACTCTGCTTGCTCAAGCTGCTTAAAAGCAGAACATTGCCTCCTGCGAGGAGAGGGAGGAACGTCGAGGGCACGCTCGACTGCATCTCCACTTGGCTGATCGCAGAGCACCGCTGGAAGCAGCTGCCGAGAGAGCTCCTTATTTGCTCCGTCCGTGAGGGAGCAAGGAGACATGTTAGAGGGAAATAGCCATGAAGACTCGGTTCAGCAGAGTGAATGTGTCACGGCGTTCATTAATGACCCACCTCAACATTACAAAATGACTTCAATCTCCGGTTCCCCTCAAAAAAACGCCTTTGAACCCACCCATTTCAAACTTGATTTATTTGACTAACAGGAAGAAAAGTACATTGGCACGAGTTGAATCACACACTGCTATGTTTCATATTAAGCATTGTCAAGTTAAATCCCCTTATTATTTATAGGACCATAGAAAAATCACAGAACAGACGGAGGCCATTCGGGCCATCTTGCCTGTGAACACCCAGGTGTCCTTTCTAATCATAGAATCCCTACAGTGCAGAATGAGGCCATTCAACCATCGAATCTGCACCAACCACAATCCCACCCAGGCTCTATTCCCCTGACCCCACATATTTAGTCTGCAAACCCCCTGACACTAGGGTTAATTTAGCATGGCCAATCCACCTAGCCCACACATTTTTGGACTGTGGGAGCAAGCCCACACAGGCAGGGGGAGAATGTGAAAACGCTACACAAACAGAGACCTGAGGAATTGAACCTGGGTCCCTAAAGCTGTGAGGCAGTTAACCATTGTGCCACCGTGCTCTGGTGATAATCCACCTTCCTACACCTGGCCCACAGCTTTGTAATCTACAGTACTTAAGAATCAGATCCAAGTACTTTTTAAATGGGGCTAGTGTCTCTGCCTCAGGCAGTGAGTTCCAGACACCCACCACTCTCTGCATAAAAATTTTCTTCCTCGTGTTCCTGCCACACCTACTGCCATTTATCTTGAATCTATATCCCCTAGTTCTAAAATTCTCCAGCAAGGGAACAGTTTTATCCTATCCACTCTATCTCTTCCCCTCACCATTTTGTCCACCTCTATCAATCACCCCCTCAGCCTTCTTTGTTCCAGGGAAAGTAGTTGTGTCCAAAATGTTGTATGATTTCAAGAACAAACTAAATATAGTTCTTGGGACAAAAGAGTTCAAGGGATTTGAGGTGGAAAACGGAATCAGGATATTGAATTTGATGGTCAGCCATGATCAAAATGAATAGCAGAGCAGGCTCAAAGGGCTGAATGGCCTACTCACGCCTCTGTTTTCTATTTTCAATGTAAATTAATGGCAGCTATCCAATCTCTCCTCACAGATACAGTTTTCTACCCTGGCAACATTCTTGTAAACCTACTCAGCACTTTCTCCAGGGCAATTATATCCTTCCTGTAAAATGGTGACAAGAACGGCACACAATACTCCAGTTGTAGCATCACCAGTGTTCTCTCCAGCCCTCCAATTTTGGCCTCCCAATTGTGCCTCCCCCATTTTAATCACTGCACTGCTGGTGGCCATGCCTCCAGCTGTCTGGGCCCCTAAGGTGGAGACTCCCCTGCCTAAATATTTCTGCTTTTCTGCCACACTCTCCTTTGAGATGCTCCTTCAGTTAAAGGCGCTATATAAACATAAGCTTTTGTTGCAGAATTAATTACAGGGCAGTTAGCACCACACACGGTACCTTCTGACCTGTATCTCTAATGCAGGGAAGTACAACTGCTATTCCGCTTTATTCTTTCTTTCTCTCCCTGTCATCTTCTACCTCTTGAGATTTTTCTGCACCATCAGTCAGTCATACAAAAAACATTTGGCTCTAAATATCTACTTACCACTTGCATACAACACTCCTACAAATAATTAAACCCAATGTCAAAGCCTGGCCTCACAAAGACAACAACAATGCAGACTTATAGAATCCACAGAATCCCTACAGTGCAGACGGAAGCCATTCAGCCCATCAAGTCTGCACTGACTCCTAACTTGCTCTATAACCCCACATATTTATCCTGCTAATCTAAATATCTTGGGTCACTATGGATAATTTAGCATGGTCAATCCACCTAACCAGCACATCTTTGGACTTTGGAAGAAAACCGGAGCACCCAGAGGAAACCCACACAGACATGGGGAGAATATACAAACTCCACACAAATAATAACCCAAAGCAGAAATTGAACCTGAGCCTCTGGTGCTGTGAGGCAGCAGTGCTAACCACTATGCCACTGTGCCAGCCCCATAGAATCATAGAATCGCAGAAGGAGGCCGCGCAGAATGAGGCCATTCAGCCCCTCGAGCCTACACTGACAACAATCCCACCCAGTTCCTATCACTATAACCCATGTATTTACCCCACTAATCCCCTTGAGACTAAGGGGCAATTTAGCATGGCCAATCAACCTAACCTGCACATCTTTTGAGTGTGGGAAGAAATCAGAGTACCTGAGGGAAACCCACATTGACATATTTAGTATTTTTAGTTCTATTGAATAAAAAAACAAGGTGCACTCCTGGAATGTTATGAAGCAAGAATTCTCCTCAGGTTACACATGAACACATGAGGACCAGTGGCCAAACGTCTGGTGAGAAAGCAAGATTTTAAAGAGTGTCTTCAGAGAGGCAGAGAGATTTGGGCAGGGAATTCCAGAGCTTAGGGTCCAAACAGGCAGCTGAAAGCTCTACCAGCAATTGTGGAATAAATGACAATCAGGGATGCTCAAGAGGAAAGAATTTGAAACCAGAAGACCATAAGATGTTGGAGCACTAGGAGGTCATTCGGCCCATCGAGTGTCTGCTCCATCATTCAATGAGATTATGATTGGTCTGATGTGATAATCCTCAACCCCACTTTCCTGCCTTATCTCCATAAAGCTGGATTCCCTTACTGATAAGAGCATGGCAATTTTGTACGATTGTAAGGCTGGAGGAGGCTACAGACACAGGGAGAGGGCAAAGACATGGAGGGTTTTGAAAACAAGGAGGGGGATTTTAAACCCAAGAGATGAATTAACTCGGAGCCAATGTGGGTCAGTGAGAAGAAGGATGCAAGGTGAACAGGGCTTCATGTGGTGCGAGTTAGTACACAGGCAGCAGAGATTTGGCTGGCCTGAACTTTACAGGAGGTACATGATAGGAGGTCATCTAGAGTCTAGAGGTGAGAAAGGCAGGAAGAGGGTTTCAGCATGAGATGAGCTGAGGCAGGTCAGAGTCAGGCAATGTTACAAAGGTGGCAATAGATGAAAAATACAAAATAATGGTGGTATTAGTGAAGGCGCAGATGTGTGGTCAGAAATTCATCGCAAGTCAATTACCACAACAACATTGTGAATAGTTTGGTTCAGCCTCTGACAGTTGCCCCAGTGATGGAGTCATTGCCAATAAACAGCAACTGCGGCAGAGATAGAGTAAAACCCACAGAAAGGATCACGTTTGTCACTAAGCTACAATGTATAATGTTGGGTGTATAAGGAAAGAATTTGCATTTATATAGCACCTTTCATAACTTCACTACATCTCAAAGCTCTTCCCAGCCAACTAAATGCTTTCTTAGCATTTAATTGTTGTAAAGTGTAAGCAAATCGAATTTATGTAAAGCAAGACACAGCGAGAGAATGCTCAGACAGTGTAGTCCCTTTTCAATGGTTAAAGTGCTGAGTGTTGTGTAGGACATGAGGAAATGTCCCGACCCCTCTTTAACTCAATCCCCTGTCGAGGGAGCTCAGTTTAAGACGCAGGAATTCAGTCTGCACCCTGACCTCAGCTGGTGTATCTGAGAAATGAAGGTTGTTATTTGCAGCTGGGGTGAGGAGATGACGAAAAAGGCACAAACTGAATTTTCAAGCAATATTGGATGCAAGCCCCATTCGCCTATGCCGTGGTACCGCCTGCAGCTAAATGCAGAGGAGATACTAATGATAATGCAATTCCAAACTAATTGACAAACTTAAAAGACAATTGCTCATCTGGCAGAAGTACATCAATGTGATAATCACAAAAATATATTTCTCTGTTTGTATTCTCACAGTCCCTAAACCAAACTGTGATTCTTCCGAGTTGGGACTAAGTGCCCATGCCAGTGGGAAGCCTGGAGGGGCTGCTGTTAGCAGTATCTATCAAATGGAATTCTCCAATCCTGCTGGATGCTAATTTATTCAAAATAGATACCTGCCAGTCAATCCTGCTGTTTGGAGACCGGGCTGACACTTTCAAATGGCACCCTCATGCTCAGAGACAAGCTCCCCACTGCCTCGCACAAAACATAAATGGTGGTCCCCAAACTGACCAGGGGAGCATCACCAACCCCTCACCAAAGAGGTGCATCCTCCTCCCAGGCCCCACGACCTCCACCTCCACTCAGCCTTCCTCCCTGTCAAACCCTCCACTCAGCCTCCTCAGAACCCCTACTCTGCCCTCCTATCCTCTCAGACACCCACTCGGTCCCCCTTCCCCCTCAGAGCCCACTCAACCCCCTCAGAACCCCCACTCAACCCCTTCCCCCCGTGAAACCTCACTCAACCCCCTCCCCCCTCAGAACCCCCACTCAACCCCCTCCCCCCCTCAGAACCCTCACTCAACCCCCTCCCCCCTCAGAACCCCCACTCAACCCCCTCCCCCCTCAGAACCCCCACTCAACCCCCTCCCCCCTCAGAACCCCCACTCAACCCCCTCCCCCCTCAGAACCCCCACTCAACCCCCTCCCCCCTCAGAACCCCCACTCAACCGCCTCCCCCCTCAGAACCCCCACTCAACCCCCTCCCCCCTCAGAACCCCCACTCAACCCCCTCCCCCCTCAGAACCCCCACTCAACCCCCTCCCCCCTCAGAACCCCCACTCAACCCCCTCCCCCCGTGAAACCTCACTCAACTCCCTCCCCCCTCAGAACCCCCACTCAACCCCCTCCCCCCTCAGAACCCCCACTCAACTGCCTCCCCCCTCAGAACCCCCACTCAACCCCCTCCCCCCTCAGAACCCCCACTCAACCCCCTCCCCCCTCAGAACCCCCACTCAACCCCCTCCCCCCGTGAAACCTCACTCAACCCCCTCCCCCCTCAGAACACCCACTCAGCCCCTCCCCCCCAGAACGCCAACTCAGCAGCCCTTCCCCCTCAGCACCCTTACTTAGCCCCACACTCCCTCTGAACGCCCACTCAGCCCCCCCCCCCTCAGAACTCTCACTCAGCCACCCCGCCCCCCCTTGCCGCTCAGCCACCCATTCAGACCCCTGCAGGCCATGCACCTTGGAAGTGCCAACAGTGCCTGCCCCCTGGCACTCTGGCACTGACACCCTGGCCTGGTGTAGAGATGCTGGCGTTGGACTGGGGTAAACACAGTAAGAAGTCTCACAGCACCAGGTTAGAGTCCAACCAGTTTATTTGATAGTAATCTCACAAGCTTTCGGAAACAGTGTTCCTTCGTCAGGTGAATGGGATGCTGGCCTTCACAGCGAGGGGGATTGAATATAAAAGTAGGGAGGTCTTGCTGCGGCTGTATAGGGCATTGGTGAGGCCGCAGCTGGAGTACTGTGTGCAGTTTTGGGCGCCGCGCCTGCACAAAGATATTTTGGCCTTGGAGGGAGTGCAGAGGAGGTTTACTAGGCTGATACCGGAGTTGAGGGGGTTGAGCTATGAGGAGAGGCTGAATAAACTAGGCTTGTACTCGTTAGAGTTTAGAAGAATGAGGGGAGATCTCATTGAGACGTATAAGATGATGAATGGGATGGATAGGATAGAGGTGGAGAGACTCTTCCCGCTCAAAAAAGACAGTAGGACTGGGGGCACAGCCTCAAGATAAAGGGGGGGCGGTTTAGAACGGAGTTGAGGAGGAACTTCTTCACTCAAAGGGTGGTGAATCTCTGGAATTCTCTGCCCGTTGAAGTGGTGGAGGCTACCTCGCTAAATATTTTTAAGACGCGGGTTGATGGGTTTTTGATAAGCGAGGGGATTAAGGGTTATGGGGAGAGGGCGGGAAAGTGGAACTGAGCCACGACAGATCAGCCATGATCTTATTGAATGGCGGGGCAGGCTCGAAGGGCTAGATGGCCTACTCCTGCTCCTGTTTCTTATGTTCTTATGTTCTTATGTGTGTGGAAGGTTTCCGGAAGCTTGTGGGATTACTATCAGATAAACTGGTTGGACTCTAAGCTGGTGTTGTGAGACTTCGTACCCTGGCCTGGCACAAGGAGGATAGGTTCAGTGGCCACTTGCTGCTCTGTTGCTGTCAGGTTACAAAGGATGGCCTGATTGGGGTGGAGGGGGTGGGGGGGTGGTGGAGGGTTGGTTTGGATATGCCCCGTGGCTATGTAGCGTGGGGGGGAGGTGGATGCCTCTCACTGCTGAGGGGTTGGTGGTGCTTCCTCAACTCTTGGGGTCCAACATGCCAGCTCCTTGCTATGAGACCCTGGATCAAAGGCCGCCCGGTGCAGATCACGCAGGAGGTGGGTGAATAGTGGGAGGTATTTGACTCGGGTGGCAAGCCCGCTAATTATATTTAAAGTTGTGGATTTGAATGTGTGCTGGGTTCCTGCCCACTATGATCGGGGTCAGCAGTGCGGCCGGGGACTGTGACAGCGGGTTTGGCAACTGGCACGGAACCCATTTTTCCACCAACTCCCAATTTTCCAGGTCATCGCGATACTCAGTCTCACCTTGTCTGAAAAATAAATGTTTTTGAAACAAAAATCGATTCATTTTTATCTGTTGTGGTACAAAACCAACTTTTTGTTCCAGAAACTAGACTGCCTGACCTTCGAGTCAAACTGTACAGCAGCAACTTTAATCACAGTGCGCAATTGTCCCCTCTTGTTTACATGGCATTGGTTCTGTTAAGCGTATAAACTGTTTTGGTTAAAACCATTGCAGCTGCTGCATTGCTCCCCTGTGATCTGGGTGACCTTGCATCCTTTTGTTTGGAAGACCATCCTATTAATCACTGTTAACAGCCCACAAACCACACGGAATACCAAGAGCACCTCAATAACCTATTCATTACAGTAAACCCATCTCATCTCCTGACCTCTATACATCAAAACATGGCCTCTGACGGGAGACGCACTACCCCCCCACCCCCCCCACCACCACCACCGTACACCCACTGCCCCCGTCCCCCTGAAGGACATCAATGTGTATGTGGATAGGTGCAACCAACACTTCCCCATGCTGCCATCAGACTTTTGAATGGACCTACCTCATATTAAGCTGATCGTTCTCGACACCCTAGTTATGACTGCAACACTACATTCTGCACTTTCTCCTTTCCTTCTCTATGTATGGTAATTTACATTATACTTTGTCTGTATAGTACACAAGAAACAACACTTTTCAGTGCATGTTAATCATTGAATCCTACAATGCAGGAGGAAGCCATTCAGCTCATCAAGCCTACACTGGCCACAATCCCAACCAGGCACTATACCGTAACCCCATGCATTTATCCACAGCTAGTCTCCTTGACACTAAGGGGCAATTTAGCAGGCCAATCAACCTAACCCACGCATCCTTGGAATGCGGGAGGAAACCAGACCACCCAGAGGAAATGCAGGAAGAATGTGCAAACTCCACATAGACAGTGACCTAGGCCAGGAATCGAACCCAAGTCTCTGGCATTGTGAGGCAGCAGTGCTAACCACTGTGCCACCATGCCATGCCACTGTATAAGACATGTGACAATAATAAATCAAATCAAATTCTAATAATCCAGAGCAACCTATCTCTGGATGGAGTGGGCACCCAAAATTTAACTCAGGCTGGCTTGCAAAAAACAGCGCCAATATCCACAGCGTGCAGTTCTCCCAGTGCTGCAGGATCTTCCCTCAATCTATCCAGAGCAATTATCACTAGTGTGGGTAATAAAACAGCAAGGAATTAGATGTTGTGGTGTTATCATTTGGGTAAGGTGTGGAATATATATTCTTGCCGTGATTTCCCGCATCCCTTTATACCAGTCATCTTGCTGGTGAGGCCATTATCCCAGGTTCTTCCCCACAGGAGGGAATGAGGACTGGAGAAAGTAGAATGTCACCTTGTACCCCATTACAGGAAGTGGCCACAGGACAGCAGAGCTCAAAAACGACCGATAAATTATTTGTGCAACTCTTCTCCAGTTTGCTAGTCTTCCCAGTGCTCCCCTGAGAACAATGATACCCACCACCCAAATGGAAAGAAATCCCACTTCATGCTTCTAGTTTCAACAAAAATGTTGTGTGTCAGGTCTCTAGAGATCAGCTCATTGATATCACAGTGTGTGATATGGTGCAAGACTGCAATGTAATGAATGGCATTCCATTAATTTGCGGCACAGTGGCACAGTGATTAGTGTTGCTGCCTCACAGGGCCAAGGTCCTGGGATCAATTCCAGCCTTGGGTAACTGTCTATGTGGACTTTGCACATTTTCCCTGTGTTGGCATGAATTTCCTCCGGAATGTCTGGTTTCCTCCCACTGTTTGTGTATTGCACATGTTAAATTGCCCCTTAGTGTCCCAAGATGTATAGGTTAGGGGGATTAGCAGGGTAAACATGTAGGGTTACGGGAATAGGGCCTGAGTAAGATACTCTATTGATAGGTCAAATGACCTCCTTGTGCATTGTAGGGATTCTATGATCACTGGAGAACCTATTGAAGATTGCTCTCAAACACCTCACATGAACTGGTCAAGTTCAAACCCACTTATTCTCTCAACTCAGGTACCAGAAAGTAAGAGGTGAAAGAGACAAATCAACAACTTTGACTTACAAAGCTGGAGGCAAAAAGATTAAAGTAAAACATTTATGTATCAAACTGTGTGATGGTGGAAAGCTAAATATAAGTTTTTTTTAAAAAATAAGAGCTAGTTAATAATTTGAACAGAGGAAAGAAATTCTATTCCAACCCTAAAATCATTTGACTTTATGAAAACACCAGCAAGGGAAGTGATGGCATATCGAACAGGATTGTAAAGGAGCAGGAATGGTGACTATGATTTTCAAGTTATAAATACAAATAGCTGACTTGTTGAAAATTCGAACAGGGTGGCCTTGATAGTGTCGTGGTAACTTTAAAACCCACTCCTGTCATTTAAAGTTCCGATTGATCCTGATGGGGGAGTATAACAGGTTCTGAGTAAAGTTTTGGTGGAGCTAGCATTTTAGTGTAACAGAGAGTTCCAACTGAGAGCTGGACCAACCTGTCATGACCACACCTGTTCCACTGCTGTTAACCTAGTGAAGGTGTGGCTTGAGGAAAAAGTGATTCCCCCATGCTCCAGATCAGCACTGTCCAAGGAACAGACATGATGTAGAGATGCCGGCATTGGACTGGGGTAAACACAGTAAGAAGTCTCACAACACCAGGCTAAAGTCCAAATAGTTTATTTGATAGTAATCCCACAAGCTTTCAGAAACACTGTTCCTTCGTCAGGTGTCTGGAAGGTTTCACTATCAAATTACTACAGATTACTATCAAATAAACTGGTTGGACTTTAACCTGGTGTTGTGAGACTTCTTACAAGGAACAGAGAGTCAGTAAATGAGGGCAAACAAATTATTTGTGCATCTCTTCAGGATTCTAACCTATGGCACTGCAGTGTCTATCAATATTGTCTCTGGTTGCTTTATCCCATTGCTGTTAATAAGTTGCATGCGTTGCTGTGCCATTAAGTTCTAACCGTGGTGATCTCCTCCGGCCCCCTCCCCCCCGCCCTTGAGTCTTCATATATGATGCAGCTAAGCAAATGAATGGAGGCTAGGAATGTTGCCTGGAGAGGATGGGGAATCAAGACGGCAAGCATGTGTCACCAGAGGTGGGGCAGTGACACAGACCCCCCGGGGCAGTAAGCTGCAGCTTCGATGTTCCTCCCCATGTTACACAACTCTTTCTTTCAGCTGTCCCATTGCATGGGTGTCTCCGAGGTGGAGACGGTTATCGTCCTACCCTGCTTTGGGGGGGGAGGCGGGGGTAAAGGGCAAGGGCACCAAACCGAAGGGTGGGTTATCCACGTGTTGCTTTCATGAACTTTGCAATATCAGAAGAGAGTGGCACCAGCCTGGGAATGTGAACCCCATTCAAGCCAACGTGGCACCCATTGCATTAGGAAGGATAGGTGGATAGACAAGGATTTTGTCGCAGCATCAAAAACCGATCAAAAATTCTTGAAACGGGACTATCCCCTCGCTTTCTGTTATACTTAAGAGAAATTGTAAGGATGGATTCACAACCTATAAGTACAATCGGGTATTAACGTGCGGCTCAGCCGGTTAAAGACTCGCTGAGCCGTAGGGACCAAAATCAGTCATGATTTAAAGAACAAAATTGAATCTCAGTGTTGGTTGGGGGCCGGGGGGGGGGGGGGGGGGTGGAGCTGGGCGAGGATTGGCCTCTATCTATTGGATTATAGGAAGTCAGTCAGGGTTCTTGCCGAGGGAGGGAAAATTGCTCCAGGTTCTGGCGAAACTTGATCCCTTATTCAACAAACCCCACTGGAGGTGCACATCTATGGCAGTGACAGTAATCTGGCCAAATCCTCCTGTTACAGAGTCTCAAGATTCATCGCCCAAGACAGACTGGTGTTGGGCTGAGGATTAATGACTGGATGATGTGGTGCTCGCTGTAGGCCAGCAAGGAGTGAAAAGACTTCGGGAGAGGAGGAGGGGAGAAAAAATTGGTGAAAAGGAGCAAATAAAATTGGCAAAATAAGTATACATTTTTTAAAAGAAAGTTGATGTGGATTCCGCAATTAGCACGGAATGTGAGTCACGGGAGCGACTGCTTTCATTTTCCAACAAACTCCTTAAACCCTCCCCCCACCCCGTTCCCAATGAAAGAAGAAATCTAAACAAGTGAATTTAACTGTGTCCAGGGCAGGGCACTGCGCTGAAATACATCATTGCCCCCTGGAGCCGGTGTATATTACTACATGTGATAGAGTCAGGTTTGATTGTAAAGTGACTTGTTTCGCAAGAGATCAGGATCAGACCCTGTGAACGATTTGTGATTTATCTGTGCTAATTGTGAAGGAAATGCTTTGTGAGCGAATCACGATCGTCATAATCCATCCCGCATGTTTTGGGATACTTTTTATTCTCTCCAGATAGACCCTATTAGTGTATCTTATTTAATGACACCACCTGTAGCAGGCCAACAAAACTGCGTGTGTTTTTAAGTACTCTTAGACATCTTTGTGGCAATTAATCATGCTTCACTGACAGCCTGACTGTAAAGAAAGATGAGATCTTTTTATGCGCAATGTGGTAATTACTGTTTTCCCTGTTATGCGAATAAAGTAAATAACTAGGGGTCTTAACACTGCTTTGGTCTCATTTCACTCAGCGTCAGTATCAGTCGGTAGGAAGAGAGGTTGTCACTCAAAACCAGGATTGGAGGTGAGAGACCACTGTTGTACATTAATGAACCTCCTACTTCCAGTGAGAAGGGCGTTCACTGTTATCATCCTGCAGTCCCTACTTAGAGCCTAAATGAAATAGCTTCATTTATTTAGACTCTTGAGTATTGCATCTGAACACAATGCTGCTCTCGCTCAGTGTCCACGCACACTCCCAATAGGGGTCACCTCATAATCCTCCTATTATAAATGAGCTAACGCCTCTGTTAAATAGCAGACAGCACACAGACACTAATATTGCAAAGAGAAATCTTTAGGCATATGTTATGACTAATTGAATAATTGTCTGGCAGGAAGCACAGTCAACTCCCTTGCTTATGCCACTTTTTATTTATGATGTTATGGTTGGGATTTAACACAGAAATAGTGGCCCACCCTCTAGCTGGAAAGTTTGGGCTGAGCCCACCTCTGCTAGCCCTGGAAGCCACGACCCTATTTTATGTGATTCAGCCAATTAGTGCCTGACTACATGGCTTCTGCCTCTCTGAGGTAAGCAAGCTGTCACGCCTCCAAGAGCTGCTTGCCCTCCCAACCAGAGGGCAGCTCTTTTAGGTTCAGCAGCACCGCTGAGTGTGGTGGTCGCTGCTGGTACTGCAGCAAGCTGAGGCTGGTCCACCCTGAGCTGAGGGCTCAGCAGGGCCAATTAGGTGACCCAGACTGGGGAGGATGGGGTGAGGCAATTGTGAGAACAAAAGGGTCTCTTCGCGGAATGGCTCTTGGCATTGTGCATGGAGGGGGGAGACTTCCTTGGAACACATTGTGCCTAGTTCAAGAAGACTCCACAAGGTAGGCCCCCAGCTTTTACTGGGCAACATACCCAGATGACAAAGTGCCCACCCACTGTTGCTAAAGTATTAGAGACCCTAAAGGCAGGAAGGCAATGAGCATGGCACCCCCTCATCTATCCTACCTGATTTTACCATAAGTCCCCACTCCTTCCCCTGCCTTGGCCACCCCTCTGCTCATTCACAGCGTGAGTGGAGAAGGAAATACTCTGGTTTATGTAATACCTCTGTTGGATTTATTAGTAGAATTCATTGCGTTAGACAGATGTAGTTTCTGAGCCCCACTGTTAGATTTTGCTCGTAATAACACTTTAGCAGATTAGTCAGAGAATGCTGTGTGCATTCCATCAATAATTTGCTTAATGTGAATCACCTCAGGATTTTCTTAGGATGTGTTAAAGGTAGATAAATGTAACTTCTTTATTTCCTTCCAATTTTTCCTCATCCATGTTGGCCAGATTGCGAGATAGAAATTGAACTGCATGTCTAGTTATATGTTCCCTTTACTAAACTAGATGGTGATGGGTAAAGCAATGACCCAGACCACTCTGCTCAGGATGCTTCAGCAGCATAAGTGACACCAGTAAATGAGTGAACTTAAATATTTTAAACATTCCTCGATAGTGGTCTTCAGAATTTCATGATCACCTCACCTCCTATTACCCTCACTGCCATTCCTCCCTATCCCCTGGGATGTAGCCTCAGGCAAATGCTTGCAAGGCAAGTGGTGCAAAATGTATTCTTTTAAAAATGGACGAGTACTGGCAGATTGTGCAAATATTATTGAAGCCAAAGGCTCAATTGGTTGCTGATGTTGGGATTTTGGTTGGGTCATGCCCTCCATGCATGGCATCCATTTCAGGACTACAAACAAGTCAAACGCAGTCATGGGCGAGGACAATATGTTCTATTTCAGAAATTGAGCTGGTGAAGGGTGATGCTGGAGCCAGTGTCAACTCTGTCTAACATTTACTTACACACTGAAACATTACAGAAATATGCCTCCCAATTTAACATCAAGTGGCTCTTTATATGTCCTGAAGTAAAATCCCAATTAATGCCCTCCGCCTGCAGAAAAGCAAACACAATTCTTATACAGTCATCAAAACATCCTGGCAGCTGCACACAATACATGCAGTATTTAATTTTCAATTAAATTTGAATTTGTTTAAATTGCTTCTTCAGAATAAAAAAAAACACTTTTTTTGAAAAATGTTTCCTGAGGAACCTTCTATCTCAACTAGACATCTCTGGACCACATTAGAACTGCCCAATATTCAGTTATTAAAAACTATCGTAATCTTTGAGCCACTTAGGGGCAGTACTGCTGCCTCACAGTGCCAGGGACCCGGGTTCGATTCAAGATTGGGTCACTATCTGTGTGGAGTTTGCACATTCTCCCCATGTCTGTATGGGTTTCCTCCGGGTGCTCCAATTTTCTCCCACGGCCTGAAAGACTTGCTGGTTAGATGCATTGGCCATGCTAAATCCTCTTTCAGTGTAGCTGAACAGGTGCTGGAGTGTGGCAACCAGGGGATTTTCACAGTAATTTCTTTGCAGTGTTAATATAAGCCTACCTGTGTCGCCAATAAATCGATAATTTCAATAAACTAAATTGACAAGCGATACCATTCAGTCAGCCACGCCTCAGCAGGATCTCATGAAAACCAGTTAGGATGGACGTGGAGAGGGTGTTTCCACTAGCAGAAAAAAGTAGAACCAGAGGACACAATCTCAGGCTGAAGGGACGATCCTTTAAAACAGCGATGAGGAGGAATTTCTTCAGCCGGAGAGCAGTGAATCTGTGGAACTCTTTACCATAGAAGGCCAGATCATTGAGTATTTTTACACAGAGATAGATAGGCTTTTGATTAATAGGGGGATCAGGAGTTAGGGGAAAAGGCAGGAGAATAGGGATGAGAAAGATATCAGCCATGATTGAATAGAGAAGCAGACTCAATGGACCGCATGGCCTAATTCTGCTCCTATATCTTATGGTTTTATGGAAATGAGAGAGTCGGATGTAGGTGAGCAGTGATCAGATTAAGGCACATTCGTTATCCACCAGTTTTTATAACAGTAAGAGTTCTGAGTGTAAAGTTCTTTGAATAAAACCTGCCAGTGATCTGAAATGTGCATCATAGTTTGCAGAACCATGCATATGCAGAGATGATCAAATACTCCAGGGGACAATAGCTGCAACATTTTGTTGTGCAGATGTAATGCATATTCCATGTTTAGAAAGTGGCTAAATTTGAATAATGAAGGTATCGATGCATGTAGACATTTTGTCATGTATCGACGCTGCTTGACTGTGTCAAGGGTGCTGTAATATCAATGGAAAACTTTCCCACTGCTGATTCAATATATCCCTAAAATTCATTATTGAAAATGTATGCATACACTTTGCAAGGAATGGGCTTGATAGGCCAAATGGTACTTTCCTTATTAAATATTGGCCGGAATTCTCTGGCCGCTCGTGCCCGTTGCCAGCGAGGATGGAGAAATTGGCACTCAGCCGAGTCTCCGTTCACTGCAGCAGGACCGGAGAATCCCACCACTGCAAATGGCCAGAGAATCCCACACATTGTACCTAATTTGACTTCTTTTGATTTTTCTGAATTCACAAAATTGTATAATGGAAAATGGGACACAATTCATGCAAGGCATATTTTTAAAAAAAAATTCAACCTACATTTCTCACTATCAATAAAATATTCTGTAAAAATGCTAAAATACCACAGGTACTGGAAAACTGAAATGAAAACAGAAAGCACAGCATGCTATAGTCAGCACCTCTGAGGAATATGGGCAAGTTAGATGCAAACTCTTTTTCAAAGTATTGCTTTGCCTATTCCAGATTTTGAATGCAGGCATAGGAGGCTGTTTGGAATCAGCCCAATGTCCCAGTGATATAAATTAGGCTGATCTACTGTAGAAGTACCTAAACAGACTATACAATTAATTAACACCCCTAACTGAGATTTTAATGGAGGTGGGGGAGGGATTTTCCAGCCATGCTCACTGCAAAGCCAGAAAACTCCATCTGAGATCAATGACCCTTTGCATGGTCTGCCCCCCTCCCCCCCCCCAACCCGCTACGATTCCTGTAGTGGGATGGTTAGGAAAATTACCCCCCCCCTCCTGCCCCCAGGTCACAGCACTACAGAAAGAGACTTCAAAAGAAGGATATGACCATGATAAATACACATTTAAAATGATAAGTTCATAATGTTGATCATTTATTGAGGTACTTACACATCAAGGTCCATGTAGAATCACACTGGGTGGGATTTTCCAGGCAGTCCCAACAATGGGGTCTTCTGGTTCTGCCAATGGATCCTCCATCATGGCCTCCCCATTAGTGAAGGGTGTGAACAACGGGAAGCCTCGTTTACAGCGGCGGGAATGGAAGATCAGTGGTGGACCACCTCTGCTACCACAAAACAGACTGAAAATCCCACCCATTAGATAAAGCAGTCTGAGACACTGAAGTTGTTCAAAGCATCCCTAAGGAGTTCGAACATCCTCACCTATTCATGGGAGTCCCTGACTTTTGACCAACCAAAATGAAGAAGATTCATTTGGGAAGGTGCTGAACATAGTGAGAGATCTCAGCAGGAAATTCCCAGCTCTGCCGTGATGGGATCTGCTGCAGGAGTTGTGGTGATCCAGTCAAAATTCCATTGAACTTTGGCAGGACTTTAGGCAGGGTGGCACAGTGCTTAGCACTGCTGCTTCACAGTGTCAAGGGCCCAGGTTTGATTCCCAGCTTGGGTCACTGTGTGGAGTTTGCATTCTCCCTGTGTCTATGTGAGTTTCCTCCGGGTGCTCCGGTTTCCTCCCACACTCCAAAGATGTGCAGGTTTGGTGGATTGGCCCATGTTAAATTGCCCCTTTGGGGGATTAGCTAAGTAAATGCATGGCATTATAGGGATAGGACCTGGGTGAGATTGTGGTTGAAGCAAACTCGATAGTCCGAATGGCCTCCTTCTGCACCGTATGATTCAATGATAGGAAGATCCCAGCGATGGGCAGGTCCCGAAATCTCGCCCTTTGTCTAGAATGTGCAGAGTCAGAATGGAAGCATCAGAGAGACTGCATAAACCTCCAAACAACCCTTCTACCCAGCCCTCTAAGCACCACCTGCCCCACATGTGGCAAAGCCTGCAGATGGTGCATTGGGCTTATCAGCTGTCCCAGAATCCATTCAACTGGAGTCACCCTCAATCCCCAGGGATTGCCTGAGAGAAAGTTCAAAGCTAACTCCAAGTTCATTATTCCTGAGATCTGTTCACGACACCCTTTGTAGAGGCAGTTCTTGGATGGCTATGTGCCACAGGAACATCAAGTTCCTTTCCTTACCTTTGATCTGTATAGTTTACAAGATTCATGGAAAATGATTCAAATGTCATTTATTTAAAGGGGCTATTTCATCCCGGAGAGGGAGTTGGCAAGATGAGCAGTGTCTCAGATGTGGGGACCATCCAGCAAGTAGGAAAGGAAGCCCAACAACATCTGGGCAAAAGCTGTGCTCTTCAGCAGCCAGAGACAGACATCTTTGAAACTATTAAAAACAGTATTTGATGAAAAACAATTTTAGACTCGGTGACCACCAGGACACTCCAAAGGTATTCTGATGTCAACGGGGAGAGAGTCAGTGACAATATAACTTCTTTAGAGAATGAATTTGACCTCACTCTAATTTTACGAGCATGCAGCTCATTTTGGGACGAATTCGTATTGTTCAAGAAACATGCATCAGTTTTGAGCTTGCCGTGTTCCAGTGTGGCTTGTCATCATTGAGAATAAAGTGATCTCCTCAAAGCGCGGATCGTGATACTCAAGCGTCGCTGAGAGCAAGGTTTTGACATACGCTCTCGTGTAATGACACTGGGATGAGATTTTTTTAATAATATACTATGATATCTACCTCTCTACCTTCCAATTATAGCTAAGTACAAGGAAGAACATGTCAGGGACACCACCACAAGGCTACTAACTGGACAGATCTGTTTCAGTGAGTGTCGGTTAATCAGAGGGGAGAGAGTTAAAGACTATCATTAAAATATATAATACATCACGTGGCTATGGGTAATAATGGGGAGGGGGCGGGCCTGGAAGTACCGCGATTTTAAACTTTAAAACTTTAATTTTTAAGATGCCAAAGTATTTGCTTGCAAAGGCTAAATTGCTATCCTCTTGTGATATCTGTATATTTTTTGGCAGGTTTCAATAACAATGAGAGAGATGCAAATATCGCGAGGTGGCGGAGCCAGAGGAATGTTCTGAAATTGGCGCAGTGTGGAGTTTCTCAACACTGTTACCCCTCAGGGGCAACAAAGTTAATTAGCTGTTTAATGGGGGAGAGGGGATGGGGGGTAGTGCAGCGGCTTCAAGAGTATGCGTCTGTTCCCTTTTCTTATCTGTCACATCACCAAATTATTATTTTTTTCTTTATTATTATCAAGCTTTGGTCTTAGATCTTTTTTTCTGCAAAAGATGTCGTTCAGCAAGGCCCACTGGTCCTTCCCTTATCTACATAAATCTCCCCATTCTGCTCGCATTCTGACAGGTACGGCTCTCGCATCCTGTACAAAGGTTTTTACATGGATATATTTTATTCTGGAGTCTTTATTGAAGTTTCGGAAGGTACGAGACCAGAAAAGATCAATGTCATCCAAGTGATTAAAATCCAAATGGGATCGGTCCGTTACCTCCCGACACCAGCTTTGCCAAAATGATGTCCAGTTCCTGCTTCAATACATTACCCCGTCTGCCTTTACCACTGCACAATCCCTTCTCTATGAAAGGACAAGTTCAGGGGTCCAACCCCATTTCTCTCCCAAATTGTGAGTGGCTGTTACTATATTTTTTACGCGGCAGCAGCAGGTCTTGAAGAACCAAAACTGCAAATCAAATGCACTGTTCCTCATCCTCTGTAGGAAGTCTCACAACACCAGGTTAAAGGTTTACCTCAGTCCTACGCCGGCATCTCCACATCATGACCTCATCCTCTGTGCCATAGTTTGCTGCCATAACTCCTATCCATCGCCTTCATTTTAAAATCTTAGTGTAAATTGATAGATAAATATTTCATTGAGCGTGTTCATCATTTGTGTTGCTTTAGTTTTAGCATTTACATTGAAGAGCTTTCCTCCAAAAGATTTTTTTTTAAACTGCTGCATGTGAATTCAATTAGACAAGCGCATATGTCAGTGTTGGTGTCCACAAGACCACAAAAATGTTCAGTTTCGTTTTTTTCTGCAAAGTGAAATTGAATTATCATACATTTGTTTCCAAAAACTCTGTGAGAACTTGGGATTTCTCATATATGGCATCGGCTACCCGAATGGTCACAGTAGATAAACCAATCAGAAACTCGGACCTAAGCCTGAACTGAAGCGACCAAAAAACCTCTCGAGGAAGAACAGAACAGTTCTCACAAGATTATCTTTCAAGGATTGACATTGAAAATAATGCTTAATAAAATGTTTTCCAAACCAATTCAAATAGTATCCTCAGTACAGGCTGGAATCATCTGAGTGTTCAGAAATGAGAAACTAATTCTATTTGTCTTTCTTTCCCTTTCTTTCCCCATTGCCTCTTGAGTAAAGACATCAACCATTGTTGTACTAAATTGTACACATCAGAGAGTCCATCATTCGATCTGTAGTCTGTGTTTAGGTGGCGGAACTCGGCTGGGAATGGTCCAGTTCATTGTCCTGAACATCTCTGGATTCCATGATGTGGAGATGCCAGCGTTGGACTGGGGTGGACACAGTAAGAAGTCCCATAACACCAGGCTAAAGTCCAACAGGTTTATTTGCTATCATGAGCTTTAATAGTTAATGTTAATATTAATAGTTAATTAAGAGTTAATACCCTGTTAACTCTCACTTTCCAGATGTAGACATTAAAAAAAAGCCAACTCTGACAAGACATTGAAGAGCTGTTGGTGATAATTGTCAAGAGCTTCAGGAGAACAATGGGAAAGATGGACTACAAGTGGATCATTCTGAGATTATTCTACACGTTTCTGTTTGTTACAGACTCACAGGCTGGGATCTTCCCTTCTCCAGTCTAGGTTCAGTCACAAGTCTCACAACATTAGGTTAAAGTCCAACAGGTTTATTTGGAATCACAAGCTTTCAGAGCACTGCTCCTAGGAGCAGTGATCTCACAGCTTGCCCCTTAGTATATCGGGATGTGTAGGTTAGAGGGATTAGCGGATGAGTGGATGGAGTTACGGGTGCATACTCGATGGGCTGAATGGCCTCCTTCTGCACTGTAGGGATTCTATGATGAAAGAGCAGCACTCCAAAAGCTCGTGATTCCAAATTAACCCGTTGGACTTTAACCTGGTGTTGTGAGACTTAACTATGGATGAAGACTACTTTGCCAGGTTCATGCATTAATATGCTGTTGTAAAAGTGAACGCCCTGATTTCTCACTGGAAGGTAATTTGAAGGGGAAATGTATTTCCAGCCATTTGCCCTGTAGTGAGCATGTGTAAAAAGTCTGACAACACCCGGTCTTAGTCCAACCGACTAAAACCTGGTGTTGTCAGACTTTTTACTGTGTTTGCGCCAGTCCAACGCCGGCATACCCACATCGTGAGCATGTGTGACAGGCTAATGGTCTTCCCGACATTGTTCATTGAGAAACACGACCCACCTTTAATTTGCCTTTAAAATCCCAAGAACCTAATTGCCAAAGTTCACCCTGCCATGGGGAAAGGGATTTCTGGCCTCTCACCAAATTAAGTCCCCCCCCCCCCCCCCCCCACCACCACCACCCATTGCTTCCCATTGCTGGCAGGACTGGCAGATTCTGCCCACAGTGGCTGCCCATTGCAATACCTCAGCAATTGTTTCCAAATTATGAAATGTAAACCAGACATTATTCTTGCTAATATTCACATCTAATGGCCGGGGTTCTCCACCCACCTTTCCCGAAGGGCAGGAAAGCCGATGGGAGTAGAGAATCCAATGGGAGTCTCCCAAAGGGAATTTACACTGGTAGGAATTCCCGTTCTGATCAGCCCACCAATGACATACTGGAGTTGCTGCCTTGAAAAGTGGGGAACTTCATTGCCATACAATAACATTTCATTGGAGGGCTTCCTCGCTCTATTATCCCTCCATAATAGGAGGGAGGCTTTTGATGGAGAGGTGGGATCCTCATGTCTGTAGACGGGGAGTGGGAGGGGGGAGGTGAGTCCCAGCACGGTGGCGTGGGTTTTTTTTTGTCCACGTAGAAAACTATAGCAGGAAAAGCCAGAAGTGAAGCCGAGCAGTGCATTTCCTCGCTGGGTAGACAATTATTCAAAAATAAAACAAAAATCTGCCTGTTTCAACCCCAAAGAAGGTGGTTTTAGTTACTCATTTTTACAAAATGAGTCAAACACCAGAGCTTGTTATAAACAACTTTAATTCACAGAGAAAAGGTAACACCAGGGGAGGCAGCAGCAATATAGTTTACAAGTGGACTGTGCTAAATCCATTCATTGTCACAATATCTCCCTCTCAGTAAAAGGCTGGTGACAGCAGTGTTGACAGACACTATCCAGTAGCAGTAATTGCACAACTTTACATAAGGACCTCCTCAGCAAGACTTGTGCAGGTCCTGACGGAGTGACACAGTGCAGAAAATAAGATGGTGCAACAGGCAAAATTATGAAAGAATTCTCACAATTATCAGCTGAGCTGCAGTAATGGTTCTTTTTACTTTAACATAAAGAGCAGAACATTATGGAAACCATTTACATAATCCCATCCATATTAACAAAGTCTCTCCAGGCAGTGCTGCTCATGATCTACGTGCACAGGCCGATCCCAAATGATATGGTGTATACGTACAGCGTGTGGTGTGGTGCTGGATCATCTCAATCGGGAAGTTTCACATCAGCCGAGTTTGACACGCTCAGTAAGGAAGTGGGTCAACTGTGGCTCACTCTCATGTCTTTGAGTTGCGTGGTTCCAGCTTCAAGTTACCCACTCCAAAGGCGAATGCGCAAAAATAAAAGCTGCTGCTTCAGTGTGTTACCGAGGAAGTGGTGCTGCACTGGGGGAGTTGCTGCACTGGGGGAGTTGCTGCACTGGGGGAGTTGCTGCACTGGGGAAGGTGCTGCACTGGGGGAGTTGCTGCACTGGGGGAGTTGCTGCACCGGGAGGTGCTGCACTGGGGAAGGTGCTGCACTGGGGGAGGTGCTGCACCGGGAGGTGCTGCACTGGGGAAGGTGCTGCACTGGGGGAGGTGCTGCACTGGGGAAGGTGTTGCACTGGGGAAGGTGCTGCACAGGGGAAGGTGCTGCACAGGGGAAGGTGCTGCACAGGGGAAGGTGCTGCACAGGGGAAGGTGTTGCACTGGGGGAGGTGCTGCACTGGGAGGTGTTGCACTGGGGAAGGTGCTGCACAGGGGAAGGTGTTGCACTGGGGGAGGTGTTGCACTGGTGGCAGTTCTGCTTGCAAAATGATTATTTGGGTGACACTGCTACCTCACATCACCAGGGACCTAAGTTCAATTCCAAGCTTGTGTCACTATCTGTGTGGAATCTGCATGTTCTCACCATGTCTGTTTGGGTCTCCTCTGGGTGCTCCGGTTTTCTCCCACCGTCTAAAGATGTGCAGGTTAGGTTGATTGGCCATGATAAATTGCGTCTTAGTGGCTCTAGATATGTAGGTTAGATGGATTAGTGATAAATGTGTTTTTTTAAAATTCATATGAGGGACGTGAACCTTGCTGGCTGGCCAGCATTTATTGCCACCCCAGTTGCCCTTGAAGGGCTATTGAGAGTCAGCCACATTACTGTGGCTCTGGAGTCATATGTAGGCCAGGCCGGATAAGGATGGCAGATTTCCTTCCCTAAAGGGCATTATTTGCAGAGATAGGGGAGGTGGAGAGGGCTTAGGCAAGATACTCTGTCAGAAAGTCAGTGCAGCCACAATGGGCCAAATGGCCTCTTCTGCACTGTAGGGATTCTATGTAAAGGAAACTGAAGTCCTGTTGGAGTAGATGTAAAAGATCCCAAAGCATTTCTTTTGAAAGAGCGAAATTCCCCAGTTTTGTCCAACAGTTGAACCTCAATCAACATCAGAATGACATAGAAACATTTAAACTAGAAGCAGGAGGAGGCTTTTTGACCCTTCAATTCTGCTCCGCCATTCATTTTGATCATGGCTGGTTATCAAATTCAATTTCCTGATTCCCCCTTCCCCCCATTTCCCTTCAGCCTTTTAGCCCCAAGAAATATATCTAATTGCTTCTTGAAATCACACAACATTTTGGTATTGAATTCCACAGATTCATCGTTCTCTGGGTAAAGAAATTTCTCCTCACCTCAGTTATAAAAGGTTTACCCCTTATCCTCAAACTATGATTCCCAGTTCTGAACTCCCCCACCATTGGGAACATTCTTTCTGAATCTACCTTGTCTAATCCAGTTAGAATTTTCTAAGCTTCTATGAGATCCCCTCTCACTCTATTATCACATTGCTGGCTGTGCAAATTGGTTGCCACGCTACCCACATTGCAACAGTGACCACACTTTAATTGAGCGGCCGTCTGGTGATTGTGAAAAGTGCTATATAAATGCAATTCTGGTTTTTGGTAAGAGCAGAGACTGACCAAAATAGGCCTCAGCATCAAGTAGCAATGCCATGTCCTGGTGAGTGGGCACTTACATTTGTAAAATGCACAATTAGGGCCAAGATTGAGCTTAACCTGAATTATCAGCACCATCCAACACTGACTGTGCAAAATCAAGAACAGAGAATGCTGGAAAACCTCAGCGGGTCCAGCAGCATCTGTAAGGAGAGAAAGCAGAATTAACATTTCAAATTCGTGTGAATCATCATCAGAGAGGGAGAAATGTGTTGGATGTTAAATTGCAGCTGGGAGAGATTGCAACAAGAAAAGACTGTGAATGTAGCCCACTCAATTGCGCAAACCAGCCTCCCATCCATTGACTCTGTCTACACTTCCCGCTGCCCTGGCAAAGCAGCCAGCATAATTAAGGACCCCATGCACCCTGGACATTCTCCCTTCCATCTTCTTCCATCAGGAAAAAGATACAAAGGACTGAGATCATGTACCAACAGACTCAAGAACAGCTTCTTCCCTGCTGCTGTCAGACTTTTGAATGGACTTTCCTTGCATTAGGTTGATCTTTCCCTAGACCCTAGCTATGACCGTAACACTATATACTGCTCTCTCTCGTTTCCTTCTCCATGAAAAGTATGCTCTGACTGTATAGCGCGCAAGACACAATGCTTTTCACTACATGCTAATATATGCAACAGTAATAAATCAAATCAAAATGTGACAACATTAACAACAAAAGACAGATGGCCTGTGGGTGTTGTGAGGGGGAGGCAATGGGTTTTGCATTACAATAATAAATGTACAGGATATATTTTAAAAAGAGTTTTAAGAGGGAGGAGAAAAGTCACAGTCTAGAGTTGTTGAACTCAATGTTGAGTCCTCAGGGCTGTAACCTGCCTAATCGGAAGATAAGAATTTGCTTTTCCAATTTGCGTTGGGCTACACTGGAGCATTGCAACAGGCCAAGAACGTATATATGGGCATAAGAGCAAGATGCTCTGTTAAAATGGCTCACTGTGCAGGCTCCTAGAAACAAGGAAATTCTGCTGCTCTCCATCCAACTCTGTCCTAGAATAATCAGCTTCCATTTGTAGAGCAATCTTAAGGGAATGGGAATGAATAAGAGAAAGACAAGCAATTAAAGAGCACTTTCCATAACCTGGGAATGTTTTAAAGTGGTTAAGTGTTTTTATAATCATTGTTATAGTGTAAGAAACATGGCAGCCAATTTACACAAAGCGAGGACCAACATACAGCAATGAGATAATGACATAAGGAGCAGGATTTTCCAGCCCTTCCTGCCAGCGGATTATTTTGATCCCATCAAAGTCGATCCCCAGCAGCAGACTCCTAGAGGAGGGATGGGTGAGCATTTAAAAGCCCATAGACTTTTTAAAGTTTAAAGCTTATTTATTAGTGTCACAAGTAGGCTTACATTAACGCTGCAATTAAGTTACTGCGAACATCCCCTAGTCACCACACTCCGGCATCTGCTTGGGTCCATGGAGGGAGAATTTAGCATGGCCAATGCACATAACCAGCATGTCTTTCAGATTGTGGGATGAAACTGGAGCATGTGGAGGAAACCCACGCAGATACAGGGAGAACGTGCACATTCTGCACGGACAGTGACCTAAGCCGGGAATTGAACCGGAGGTCCCTGGCACTGTGAAGCAGCTGTGCTAACCACTCTACCACTGTGCTACCCCAACAGGCATCGCTGGCGGGACTGGAAGATCCCACCAGTGGACAATGGTCCACTGTGGAAAACTGATCATGGGGTTGCGGGAGGGGGGGTTGGTGGTGGTGGGGATGGAACATTTCGGCCATGGGGTTATTGGTTGAGGAGTAAATGTTGGCAAGGACACCAGAGAAAAATCCCCTTCTGTTAATAAACATTGTCATGGGATCATTTATGTACATCTGCAAGGGCAGGGAGGGCCTCATCTTAACTTGTCCTACCTCCAATAGCTACTGCAGCACTCCCTGAGAGCTGCTCTGAGGGTTAGCCCTAGATTCTGCGCTCTGGATCCTGGAGTACAACATGGAACCCACAATGTTCAAACTCAGAATCAAGAGTGCACCCAACGGAACCAGGGCTGACTCAAAGGAAAGGAACTGGAGGGCGATAAATAGATGAACAGAAACAGGGTTCCATTATATCATCAAAGTCATTTATTCTGTTCTCAAAATGCATTAATTGATTGACAGTCTGAGTGAGGTGATTGTTTTGAGAGTGTGTATGAATAAAAATTACAGAAAATGCTATATAAACCCTGTCTCCAGCGAGGCCCACTGTTAAATTGATGATTTGATAATGTTAAATACTGGTGCTATAGTAATGTCATAAATCTTTCTCTTTTTAACCTGCTGAGCTGTCATTCCTTTTGATACAAAACCCAGCATAAGGCAGTTAGAAAATTAAAGATTTAGGAGCTGAGGTTGCATGAGAGTTCTCCCAGTCTCTCACCCACTCGCTGACACTGGGAGACTGGGAAAATCCAAATAGAATTTTAGGCTCTTATCCTGCTTTGTCTGAATTCTCTGAAATTTGAACCAGCCTTTTGTTTCAGATCGAATTAATAATTCCATCCATAAGTTGTAATGTGGCAACTAATAAATTCAAAATAGGGACTAAATAACCTTACATGCAAGTTCTGGTTATTTTTCTAGCTAGCAAAACAATTGGCTATTAAGAATTACTCATAGATCTGGGATTTAAATTGATGATTTCTCTAACAGGTGGCAAACCCATAGGGATGGATTTCACCATCCCCTCCCCCTGTTGGCAGGTTTGTAGGTAGGAACATGCAAAATGTCAAGGGTGTTGCGCTTGTCACATATATACCCTGCTACAATATTACCAGCGGTGAGGGGGAAGGTGGTTTACTTGCCTGTGAGCCAATTGAAGTCCTTAAGAGGCCAATTGATAGCCAATGACCTTCACTTCCCTCACCTGAGCTTTCCAGTCTGGCCCAGTGGAAGAACACTACCCCTCTCCCCACCTCCCATCTCACCCTCTCCCCTCCCCCCACTATCCTGGTTTCCATGGCTCATCATGGATGGGGATTGGACGCTTCCCAGCTATGGCCACTGCTCCTGGTGGCACTGTTGGGACTGCAGATCTGCCAGCAGCTCTCAGTAATGGGACCTGCTGCCTAAGGTGGCGCTGGAAGTCCTGCCTTATACCAACAAATGGGTGTCGGAGGACCCGCTGGAGCAGGACCGGGCTCACTCCTGGCTTTTACACTAGGATGTGGAGATGCCAGCGTGGGGCTGGGATAAATATAGTAAGAAGTCTCACAACACCAGGTTAAAATCCAACAGGTTTATTTGGTAGCACAAGTCTAGGAGACAGGACACTCCATAATCAGCAGCCCATAGAATCTGAGGAGAAGGTAAATGTAATAGGACCTCGCTAAAGCAAAACGAGAACATACCTACCAATTTCTTACTTGGCATACCAGTTGTGTCTGAACTGTTTGCAACAGGTCAGTTTGACAGTCAGGTTAATGTTATAATGAGCCTCTTACAAAGGTTGGAATCAATTTTGCTCTAAAACGTATTCCTATAGGACTTCATTAAAGTTGAAGATTTCTTTGACAAGACTAAAAGATAGAATGCAAACTTATATTTCAATCTGAGACAAACATTTATAAAATGATGTTGTACAAAAATATATAATTGGGGAGAAATTCATGAATAGGTCATAAAACACTGACTCTTACTTTACAAGTTAAAAAACTCCATATATATCAGGGAAACAAGTTTACAAAAGCATATGCAGTCAGATTCAAGTTTAATGCTTCCTCCAGGAACTCACCTGTTTCTATGGCCTAAAATGTTTTTTGCCTTTCAGACCAATTAGTTAAAGGGATCCTCTTTTGGAGTTTCAAGCAGGTTTACTTCCTGTCTCAACGCGGAAAATTATTCGGAAAATAAATCCCTTTAGGCCCAGCCTGCTTTCATGGAAATCTTGGTGGTGTAGTGCTGAGTTAACCTTCTAAAATACTTTCAGGAAAACACACAGGGGGGAGTTTTCCCGTCTCACCCACCACGGGAATCAGAGCGGGCAAGGGGTGGACCATGGAAAGGTCCGTTGACCTCGGGAGGGATTTTCCAGTTTCAGGATGAACGTGGCCGGAAAATTCCACTTTACCATTTTGATTCTAAGCTCTGAAGCTGGGAGTGTTTCAGATCCAACATTTAGACCCGAGCTCAGGCACCTCTGACTGAAAAGAAAGCAGCAATTGTGAATCGTGCTGCAGAAGCCTGTGGGCAGTACTTAATGCACCCGAAATCCTGCAGCTCCGATTGGAGCCTTCAACAGTAAAAGAATAGAAAAACGCTCCCCTACCACACCGCTGTTGGGGCAGATAATGCCTCCTCCGGCCCCCACAGACATTTCCCCATTCCCACAACATAACTGTCCCCTTTTTCTCCCCCAGCCCCTACGACCCAGACTGATCACAGCCCCCTGCTCCCCATCCCCCCCACCGCACGCAGAGCGGCAACAGAATCCCCTCCCAAAGAGCAATCTGACCCCCTCCCTCCCTCCACCAACAAGGGAGCCATCTGACCTGCCTCCCTCCTCCACCAGAGAGTGATCTGACCCGCCCCATCCCCTCGAGTCAGAGAGCTGCTGGAAGCTCTGAGTTTACCTCCTCAGAAGCTGGCGTGCCCGAACAGGACCTTTGCAGACCACGTCTGTTTCGCGCCAAATCTGGATGGGCGAACACGATGGTAAAAGGGGAAATGCCAGTAAGTTTGGACATCCGGCCCATTAGTCTATTTAAATGCATTTAAATTGCCATCGCACCGTTTTGGGCGTAGCCCCGATTGTGGCCATTTTCTGCACTTGGTAAAGGGGGAACAGGTGCGGAGGTGGTCACGGATCGCATTACTTGCCTATTGCCCGACTTTACAAAGTTTCTGCGTCCGAAAACAGGCATAACGTGATGATAAAATCGGGCCATAGACTTTTGTTTAATTTCTTTCATGTGATGTGGGTGTCACTGACAAGGCCAGCAATAATTGCCCACCCCTAGTTGCCCTTGAGAAACATCAGAGTGAAACCATCTCTTGAACTCCTGTGGCCCGTACGGTGTGGGCACACCAACAGAACTGTTAAGGAGGGCATTCCAGTATTGACCCAGTGACAGAGGAAGTACAATACCATTCCAAGTCAGGATGGTGTGTGTCTTGGAGGACAACTTGCAGGTAATAGTGTATCTGCCGCCCTTGTTCTTCTAGATGGTAGAGGTTGCGAGTGTGGGAGGGGCTGCCTTTGAATGTGAGTCTTACAAACACCAGGGACAAGATTTTCAACTCAGGGTTGGGAGCTTGACACTCAGATAAGTGATAAGTCCTGACTCCAAGTCTGAAATGTGTCACTCTTGGGTAACTATTTTTAAACCTAAATGTCCTAATTGGACAGGAGGAAATTTCAGCATCCGATTAGCGGTACTGAGTGTCTCCAGAAGATGGGAGCTGCCTGCATGGTGCTAACTACAAAGGCAAGTGGGAGCCATGTTGAAGCCTGTCACGACCTTGTCAAGGAGGGCAGGCAACTCAACAAAAGACCACAGAGGATAAATTATTGACAATCAGGACCACTGGGTCAAACTAAGGTAAAGGGCCCATTCCAATGCAGGTTACCAGAGGACCTGATAACCTGTGTTGTTGCAAAAAGCTCTTCCCTTGACCCTGTGGGGCACCCAGATAGCTGGGTACTTTTCGGGTTGGCTGAATTCAGATTTAAAAACTCTCTCGGTCCCTTAACCAGCTCCTAAGGAAGCTTAATGGAATGTTAATTGTTGCCAACTGAACCTTTGTTCCCTCCCCAACCATCAGTCCTTTGAAAATTGCAGTGCATCTGGAGGCATTGGAATCCCAATGTGCTGCATCCCGACATCACAGGCATTGGAAAATCCGGCCCTGGGTCAGCCTCCGATTTACTCCAGCTGATTGATATCTGTTATATATTACATGTTTTGACTGGTAGTACTAACAAGACAAAAAAATGATAAGATGCCATTCTGTAGGTTTTGAATCAACTCAATGCAGATTTATTTAGGAGCTGATGCCAGATTGAAGTCCAACATGGCAGAGAGATAAAAGTCTACAAATGTCTTCGGTGATGTCACAGCATGTCATGTGACTAATCACACCGCGGTGCACTGCTTTACAATACGTAAAATCCCTCCCCCTTTACTTCAGTACTACAACAACAAACATTTAAACATTAATGATTACCTGCTATGAACATCAGTTACATTACCAAGTATTATCATCCACATATGTACAATTAATACCAGAGTCTTTTTGGTGAACATTGATTTAGCTACAGTAGAATATGACATTTTGGAGTCTGATATTTGACATCCTCAATATGCTGTTCTTCATGAATATCAGGTAATTAACCCCATGAAGTTGCTTCAGTGTCATCTCCCAGAGACATTGGTTTTTCTACTGGAGTAGAATCTGAACTTGGTTCTGTTGTAATCCTTGGTTCAGGGATTTCATAACCTTGGGTGTCTGCCATAAGCCTTTCCAATAGTGTCTCCACTAATTCATTTTTTGAAGTGAGGATTTGATTTGTGTGTCTCCACCATATACTCCCGTCATCAGATTGCACTGTATAAGAAATCGGGCCTGCCTTAATTAGAATGGTCACAGGGAGCCATTTCTCACTTGTAGAATACTCCCTCACTAAAACTCTTTCTTCTTGTTCAAAACTCCTCAGATTCAATTGTGAGTATCTGTTGTTGCTCTACTATTGTAGCAGTGTCAGGTAGATCAAATTTAATTCCTCCTTCTCAGGAACAACATTACTGATGAATTTTGTGTGGTGGTGTGAGTTGTGTTCCGAAAGGAAATGAGAACGTTTTTTACTGTCTTGGATAGTGAGGTTTTGATGTAATTTTTCAGTGTCTGTTCAAGCCTCTCTGCCAGCTTGTTAGTAGATGGATGATATGCTGCAGTCGTTTAGTGCTGTGTACCATTGTTCTTAAGGTAATCCACAAATTCCTGAGATATAAATTGCATTCCATTATCACTGACTAGTTGTTCAGGCCGTTCAAATCTTCCAAACAACTCACCCAACTCCTCAATGGTTCATTCCACTGTGGGGGATTTCATTCCATTCATCCCATGTGCTGCGCTTACAATTTGAAACCATCCCCACACACGCCCCAAAGACAGCCATCAACTGCACCCCCCTCACCCCCAGCACTGCCTCCAACCCCTGTGGCAACACACCCACCCCCCCCAAACCAGCACCCCACAATGGGGAGACATTGCCCTGAAATGGCCCACCCAAGCGCCCCTACCCCCTAAACACATTGCAACCCATGCCCTTCCATACATCATGCTTTCAATCGCCCTTATGTCCCCACAGGAGAGAACTGCACCTAACCGCTGAGAGAGGGAGAAAACTGGTGGTTGTGTGACCTGTGCCTGCTGATGGGGTTTGGGCAGCGCGCCAATGATCTGGCAGGGGAAAAGGAGCAGAAAATGGACACCGACAGCCAGGTTGGCATCTGGCATACAAGTGAGCATCAGCTAAACCCTACTCCTAAGGTCTTCTTTGAAGTAAGTGCCATGAATTAGTCTAAAAAATGATCACAACTGTGACACATTCTGTAGTCCTGGCGTATCTAGAGTTGCTGTCATTTTCTTAAGTTCTTTGTGGTGGTCACCCTTGTCTATTACATGAACTAGATAACCAGTGGTGATTTGAAAAACTCACATTTTTCTTTCTTCATATAGAGATTGTACTTCTCTCAATGCTCCAGTGTTTCCTCTAAGGGTTGTAAATGTTACTGTCCGGTCCTGCCTGTAATTAGAATGTTGTCCAAATAGCACTGGACACTGCTGAGGCCAGTTAATATTTGGTCCATTGATTTCTGGAATATTGGCAGTTCCGACGTTATTATGGTAGGAGTTTATATGGGAGTGATCCCTTGTGGGTAACAATTATTAGCAGTGGTTGTGACTCAGTTGGCACCCTCATCTGGACGTATTTGGGACACGTCTATCTTGCTGAACTGCTGATCGCTGGCCAGTCCAGTGAATAGGTCCTTCGTTAATGGTAAGACTACTGACTGACAGACAATGCTGGGCTTATTATCATCTTAAAGTCCCTGCAGATACATACAGGACCATCAGATTTAATAACTGGGACAATTTGGGTTCCCCAATCACTCATTGTTACAGGTTTGATCACTCCCTCCTTGACTAAGCTCTCTGGTTCCACTTCTATCTTAAGTTTAACTGCAGAGCAGACAGTTCTTGCCTTGAAACCTTGAGGGTTGGTATCAGGTTTGATCCTGAGTTTTGCCTCCACTCATAGATCCTGGAGTACTCTTGAACACCTCCCTGTACTTCTCCAGAAGTTTTGGTAGTGTGTTCTTTCTGTCAACCAATTGGTTAATTGCTCCATAGTTTAGCTTGATTTTCCTGCACTCTTTGCAAGAAAAGTTTCCCTTTACTATGTGCAGAGGCAATTTTGCTATTTGATCATTATATATCCCTTTGTTGGAACTTGCTCCTTGGTATATGTTTGAAGATTTTAATGGTAAGTACTTAAGCTTCTGATTGTATATGTTTTCCAAGAGAGATGACATAGCAGCTCCTGTACTTACTTCCACCTTTATTTCTTTTCTGTCTAACCTAAGATAAACCCAGAAATTTTGGGCATCCCTTTTCATGGACAGGACACTTAGTTTAAGTCCCTGGATCTTTCCCAGTCCGGTATCATCTGGGAAATTTCCATTCTCATCAGATATATGGTAGATCCCTTTTTTAGATCTTGATGCTATTTGTGTTTGCACATCTTCAGGATTGGAGAAGTCCGTTGTATCCAACATGCCTTGGTTGTGTGGGCTTTCTTTTGGGAATCTTCTTTAACAGTCAATTCCATAGACTCCGTGATCTCAGCAGCAAGTCTCAGTGTTAAAGAGCCATCAGTGAGCAATTATCTATGAATTGCTTCATTTCAAAGTCCACAAACAAATCTGTCTCATAGGTTTCCTTCGAAGGTCGAGCCAAACTTGCAGTTCTTTACTAACCTTCTTAACGTTGTGGTGAATTCCAAAATATTTTCACCCTCCTCTTGGCCCCATCAATGAAATGTGACTTAGGTGAGAAATTACTTCTGAGAATCTTGGTCGGTCCCTTATAGGTTTTTTCACTAGGCTTCTCAGGATGGACAAGGTCTGTCATAATGTAAAGGATTTATACCGTACTACACTTCGGAAAGTGACTCCTTTTAAGTTCATCCAGAATCTTGTTTGCAGCCAGAAAACACTGAAATCTCTCTTTGTAAGAATCCCATGTTTCCACATCTGAATGCCTCTATGGTGCCGCCTTTGCGGTTACCGTTATTAAATCGTATACTTTCTATAACTTTTCCTCCCCTCATATTTCTTTTTTCTCTTCCTTTTTAATTTGTATTATTTGTTTTGTTTTAGTTGAATCTGTAGCTTGAATTTATCTTTCGAACTACCTCTTGATCAGCAATCAATCTCCTTTTTACTGAGCAAAGAAAGCTTTATTTGTAGGTTTTTTTGGAGTAGTAGCTCCCCTTTTTTAAATTATTTCATTCATTTGTGTCACTGACAGACCAGCACTTATTGCCCATCCCTAGTTGCCTGAGAGCAGTTGAGAGTCAACCACATTGCTGTGGTTCTAGATTCACATGTAGGCCAGACCAAGTAAGGACGGCAGATTTCCTTCCCTGAAGGACATTAGTGAACCAGATGGGTTTTCCCGACAATGGTTTCATGGTCATCTGTAGATTCTTAATTCTTAATTAATTCTTAATTAAGTTTTATTGAATTCAAATTCCACCAGCTACCTTGACAGGATTCGAACTTGGGTCCCCAGAACATTAGCTGAGTTTCTGGATTAATAGTCTAGCGATAATACCACTAGGCCATCGCCTCCCTCTTTAAGAGTTCAGAAACTGCCTGTCCTTTTCTGAGGGTCTCCATTGCTGCAGCCTGCCACATTCAAGTTCCCTGGAGCCTGGAATTCTACCCAGATTCAAAATGCTAAGCAAACATTTTCTTTCAGCCTACTCACGATTTTGTTTTTTTTAATGATGTTTCCTCGCTGCATTGATGGCTTTCCACAATTTGTTTTAAGAGTTGAGATGCTGGTTTTTTTTACTCTCACCGTCAAAACTCCGGTTGAAAGAAAAATGCCAGAATCCGATCGGAAACCCATCTGTTCACCAGTTTCACCTTCCCAATCATCAGTTCTATCTTTAAAAACTGATTTTTCATTGAAGGTTTTCCTGCAAAACCTTCTGGATCGACAGTTTTGTTTAAAGCTGGGCTTTTGTTGAAAAGCCTTCTAAAAAAATTTCCTCGTTGCCAGTCGTTATCTTGTTGCTGTATATTAAATGTTTTGACCACCGGTATTCACAAGACAAAATCGTAGAGGTTTACAGCATGGGAGCAGGCCCTTCGGCCCAAATTGTCCATGCCTCCTTTTTTTTTAAACCCCGAAACTAGTCCCAATTGCCTGCATTTGGCCCATATCCCTCTGTAGCCATTTTGTCCTTATAACCGTCTAAATGCTTTTTAAAAGACAAAATTGTACCCGCTTCTACTACTACCTCTGGCAGCTTGTTCCAGACACTCACCACCCTCTGTGTGAAAAAAAATTGTCCCTCTGGACACTTTTGCACCTCTCCCCTCTCACCTTAAACCTATGCTCTCTAGTTTTAGACTCCCCTACCTTTAGGAAAAGATATTGACCATCTAGCTGATCTATGCCCCTCATTATTATATAGACCTCTATAAGATCACTCTTCAGCCTTCCACGCTCCAGAGAAAAAAATCCCAGCCTATCCAGCCTCTCCTTATAACTCAAACCATCAAGCCCCAGTAACATCCTAGTAAATCTAATTCAATAATATCCTTTCTATAATAGGGTGACCAGAACTGGACACAACGGATGATAAGGTGCCACACTGTGGATTTTGAACCAACTCAATGCAGGTTTATGTAAGAGCTGTTGCCAGATTGAAGTCCAACTTGCAAGAGAGATATAAACCCTGCGAATACCCCTGGTGCTAACACAGCACGTGGTGTGTGACCAATCGCACGGAGATGAATTGCTTTACAACACATAACAATATCCAAACATTCCTGCTGGGAAGGTCTATTCCCATGGGCAGCAGTGGGTAAGTGGATTGGACTCAGCCATGATGCCAGTGGTGGAATAGCTTCTGGACACTCGCCATCAAGCCTCAGTTTTAAAAGTGATTACTCAGGTGAGGCTCTGCCCCCTACCCCCACATCCACAAAGGAAAGATTTAAAGTTTATTTATTAGTGTCACAAGTAGGCTTACATTAACATTGCAATGAAGTTACTTTGAAAATCCCCTAGTCACCACACTCCAGCACATGTTCAGGTACACTGAGGGAGAATTTAGCATGGCCAGTGCACTTAACCAGCAGCTCCTTCGGACTGTGGGAGGAAAGCAGAGCACCCGGAGGAAACCCACGCAGATACGGGGAGAACATGCAGGCTCCGCACAGACCCAAGCCGGAATTGAACCTAGATCCCTGGCACTGTGAGGCCGCAGTGCTAACTACTGTACTGTCATGCCGCCTCTGTGAGCCCAGCTATGAAATGTGGAGGTGAGAATTGGAAAGAATAAGAATAGATTTGGGGCCAGTGCAGAGCTAAGTGTCACTATCAGCATTTCCTGCACATTAGAATTAGAAAGGTCGCTCTAAGAAAAATGCTGCATTTTCAAAATCCTTCCACGGGACTGGGAAAACTGAGTGGTGCATCTTGACACGGTGCCAGCTCAGCAGCCCAGCTGCGGCGCCAAAGGGGTTAACTGCATCTGTTCTGCTGCAGCAGGAATGATAGCTGCCGGGTGCACTGTCTGCCTCCTGTGAATGGAAGATCACAAATATGGACGCCCTAACCTCGGGGTCACGCACACAGAGCCACAGCAGCTTGTTCGACATTGCTGTTTACAGATAACTCATCCCCCTGCCCAGGAGCCCCCTCTACCAGACCTGCCCCCTCCACTGGCTGCCAGCTAATCCCCTTCACAAACCAGAGGGGGCATCAGCTGTGCGACCGCCAGTGGAAGAAGGACCTGGCTCCGAGGGATTAGATTCTGCAATCAGTGGGTGTGAACAATTTCAAATAGGTTTAACAAGAGATTACCAGCGTGGAATCCAACCTTGCTCAATCGGTACACTTTCCGATAATGATGATTGCTCCTCCCCCTTGTGGAAGTAAATAAAAGGTTTGAATTTGACTCACACTTTGAAGTCAGAAGATTCAGTTTCTGTTAAAAGCGTTAAATCTTTTTATTCTCTTTATTTGTCTGAATATGAACACTAGGCTTATAGTCTAATTTTAATTTCTTTCTGGCAAAAAGGCTCTTTACTGGACTTAATTCCTTCAATCTTGTTTTTAATGAGGCCTGTGTGGACTCATTAATGCAACAATCCACCGTGTGGGTGTATTTTCTTGTCTTTTTAAGGATAAAAGTGCTAACATCTCACCGAGAGCCGTGGGACAGGCCACGGTCGAGAGAAAGAATTTCTTCAGTAGCGATCCAAAGAATATTTAAAATGTACAATAAATTCCAGCCCCCCACCCTCCCCCTGGGATTGTAATATTCCAAAAGCAATCAGTTCACATTTGCTGCTGCCCCAAGATAAGGGAGCGCAAGTCCACTCCATTTACAGGATGTTTTGATCACTGAGTTACACTGGCCTTAGCGGAGGCCAGACTGGGAGAGGGGTTGAGCATATCTGGGTTTAGCTAGGGGTGGGGGGAACGGGAGTGGAGAGGGTGAAATAAAAGTCAGCCAGCATTCCTGCTCCTGACCATGGTTCAGCACTGAACCTGCTACAAATGTGGAGACCAGTCCCATTACTGTTGATGCTGAAAAAACAGAGGACAAAGAACAGTACAGCGCAGGAATAGACCCTTCAGCCCTCCAAGCCTACCTAAACCAACTGATTATATCCCTCTAATCCCTGTTTGTTCATAAGCCTATCAAGATAAGTCTTAAATGTGGCTAACGTAACTGCCTCAACAACCTCACTTGGCAGTGCATTCCAGGCCCCCACCACCCTCTGTGTAAAAAAACCCCCTCCGAATGTCTCCACTGAACCTTCCCCCCCTTAATTTGAACTTATGCCCCCTTGTAATTGCCATTTCTGCCCTGGGAAAAACTTCTCACCCTGTCTATACCCCTCATAATTTTATAAACTTTATGAAGGTAGACTTGGTAACTTTGTGGTGCTTTGCCAATGGGATCACCGGTTAGGTGCACCGGCCACGCTAAATTCTCCCTCAGTGTACCCAAACGGGCGCTGGAGTGCGGCGGCCAAGGGATTTTCACAGTAACTTCATTGCAGTGTGAATGTAAGCCTACTTGTGACACTAATAAATAAACTTTAAACTTTAACCTTCAGAGGCGAAGGTCAGCAAGCTTCACTCGGCTCTCTCCATCTGTTCGTCTGGATGGATGATGAGATCCAACAGGACCCATTAACCTCCATGACCCAGTGTATCCTCCCAGTTTGCAAACCTCTGCGCTGGAAGCACAGACACAGAAAAGCTCATTTGGAGGAGGTACAGAAAGGCTGAAAAATATTTGTCATACTTCTAATAACAATGGGATTTGAAAAAACTGGAAGCATTTGGTATTTGCAAAATGGGTTTTTAAAAGTAGCTTCTTTTTAAAACAAAAATCCTTTTGCTGTACTTAAGCAGCTTTAAGAGCACTCCTATAAATTCCTGAGAAAACTGCTTTTTATAGAATCATAGAATCCCTACAGTGCAGAAGAAGGCCATTCGGCCCATCGAGCTTACATTGACAACAATCCCACCCTGGCCCTATCCCTGTAACCCCATGTATTTACCTCACCAATCTCTAACGGGCAATTTATCTTGGCCAATCAATCTAACCAGCACATCTTTGGAGTGTGGGAGGAAATCCATGCAGACTCAGGGAGATTCCACACAGAGAGGGATCCATGATCGGAATCGAACCCGGGTTCCTGGCCCTGTGAGGCAGCAGTGCTAACCACAGTCCTGCCACTCAAAGGCGTTTGAAGATGCGTTTCACAAATACCAAATAATTTCAATTTTCACCACTCCCATCATTATAAAAACAGAACAAATATTGCAGCCAGGAAGCTAGCCCAGCAGCAGGTCCAAGAGAGGAGATGAAAATCAGAGAAAAATGTTACTGGGGAGAAAATGAGGTTGAGAACAGCAAGTTCACTGTCAAGGTATCAAATCACCCATCTTCCAAAGGAAGCTTTTATAATTAAATGTATTAAGGAGAGAAAACACACATCAGAGTGCATCAAGCAAACTTATTTTAGATGCTATGGATTGGAGCTGCAATGCTGCTTTGAGGTTCCAGTGTTTTAGAGAGTCACTCTCTTTATATCGTGGGGCAGAATGCACAGTCTTGCAGGGGGATCTGTTCAACCTATGACCTTGCTTCTGGCTGCTGTACCTGGCTCAATGTTTGGGGAAAGCTCTTACAGTGAATAAGCAAGAAACTGGATTCACAGAAACAAAGAAACTAGAAGCAGGAGTAGGTCACTTGGCCGTTCAAGGCTGCTCCGCCATTCTTTATGATCATAGCTGATCATCAAATTCAACATCCTGATTCTCCCCATATCCCTTGATTCCTTTAGCTGCAAGAACTATACCTAATTTCTTCCTGAAATCAAACAATGTTTGGATCTCAATTACTTTCTATGGTAGTGAATTCCACACATTCTCTGGGTGAAGAAATTTCTCCTCACTTCAGTTCTAAACATTGTTCCATGTTTACAGGGTATGTGCAGAAAGGCCCTGAGAAGGTAGGTCGCTGGCACTAATGCTGTCCCAGAGACAGCAATGATCATTAATTTCCAGCTGTTTGACCCAGCAACATTGTAAAAATGGTGATAAATGCCTAAGTCTGGATGGCAGCTGGTGATGATTATTCATATCACATTTCTAGTCTTGGCCTTCTCAGAGGTGAAGGGAGGTGCTGTCATGGTCACCTTGGTGAGCTGTTGCAGGACATCCCATGGATGGGACGTACTGTTGTCACTCTGCTGGATGTGTAGCTATCAGGCACTCTGGCTTGTGTTGAGCTTTGCGAGTGTTGGGAGCTGCATCCTTCCAGGAGAGTATTGCCATTGTTCTCCTGCACTAAAAATAATGACAAATAATGAATGATCAGGAGGTGAGCCGCTTGTACAGAGTACAGAGCGACCAGCCTGATAATGGGCGGGAATTTACTGCCTCACTCATCCCAAAACCATAAAATCCCTCCAGAGATCAATGGACCTTTCCACTGTCCATCCCTTGCCCGCTCCGATTCCCGTAGTGGGGATGGGGTGGTAAAATGACAGCCTTTATATCTGCGGTGTTGTTGATAAGGTTGTTTGAGTTAAGCTTCTGGCAAATGGTGGCCTCCAAAGATGTTCCCTGGTGCAGAGAGGCAAGGGGAATGCCAGCAATGGCCATTGAAGGAGGATGTGGAGCAATTTATTGCTGGAGATGGCCATTGGTTGGTGCTTATGCGATATTAATTCTGCCCAAACCTGGACTTTATTCCAAGCCCTACTATAGACTGACAATTGGCTGCCACAGTTGGAGAGTGGTTAGAATCAGAGCTGGACAATGTGGGAATCCTCAGTAATAGCTCCATGTCTTACTCTGTGATGGAGGGAAGGGCATTGGTGACCCAGCTGGAGATGGTCAGGTGTGGGATCTTGCTCTGCAGCAACACTTGGAGACAGTCATGATTGGCCTCTGACTGCAATGAGAGTTTTGCTTTATTTTCAGAGGTAGCTCCTGTCATTGGAGGTTGAGGGGATGGGTGTGGGGCTGGAGGCAGGGCGGGGGGGGATCCTTGATTTGCCCCACCCCTCCCCCTGACCCTGCCAGCTCTGAAATTTTCTTGGTGCCATACTCTGTTAAAACAGTTTCGATGATGAGTGCACACAGATCTTGGTTTGTCAATCGATGGTAAAACATGTTCCTCGAGTGGAATTACTTCTCACAGGTCGGAATGCAATCTATCGAATTGCTGGCCAGTCAATCGTTTCGATAGGCCGCAACCAACCCCAAAGAAGCTGCCTCGTTTATAGAGCGGCTGATGGATCCTGTTTCCAATGGCAGGGTCGCAGCAGCTGAAGATAACCGTACACTTAAAATTCAATAGAGTCAATGTCTCCATCGAAAGAGTGGAAGGAGGGAGGAATGTCAGACAAACATGTGAAGAATTTCAAATATCCCACAACATCGTTTCGTGGCCTAATTTACGGACAATGGCGTCCTGGGTGTTTACCCGCCACCATAGCAACACAGAATGACCTGGTGTCATGTTATCAGCTTAGCAACATGGTGTTGGCTGTCATGATTTCACACATCCAGCAACAGGTCTCACTGGCCCAGCCTGCTCTATCCTTTATCTTTAACTCTCAACAAGCGTACATGAGAACATTGAAAGAGGACTGAATTAGTCCTTGTTTGCAAAATGTGAAAGTTCCGTAACTTTTCACAAAACAAGTCTAATCTTCTTTTTGTCCTTTCTTACTACCGAAATGTGAGCATGAATGGGGAAATCTTTTGGCATTTGGAAATATACAACATTTCACTTGCCTGTTGAAAATGTTAGGCGGCACAGTGGTTAGCACTGCTGCCTCATAGCGCCAGGGACCCAGGTTCAATTCCAGCCTCGGGTCACTGTCTATGTAGAGTTTGTGCGTTCTCCCTGTATCTGCATGGGATTCCTCCGGGTACTCCGGTTTCCTCCCACAATCCAAAAATGTGCAGATTAGGTTGATTGGTCATGCTAAATTGATGTGAGTATCAAGGGATTAGCAGTAAGGTAAAGTTTATTTATCAGTCACAAATAGGCTTACATTTGCACTGCAATGAAGTTACTGGGAAAATCCTCTAGTCACCACACTCCAGTGCCTGTTCAGGTACACTGAGGGAGAGAATTTAGCATGGCCAATTCACCTAATCTATGTGGGATTATGGGAATAGGGCCTGGGTGGAACTGGGGTCGATGCAGACCTAATGGGCCAATTGGCCTCCTTCTGCACTGTAGGGATTCTATGATAAAAGCAAATTACTGTGGATACTGGAAACTGAAACCAAAAGAGAAAACGTTGGAAAATCTCAGCAGGTCTGGCAGCATCTGGAAGGAGAGAAAACAGCTGACGTTTTGAGGTCACGTGACCCTTTGTCAAAGCTGTCAGACAAAAAAAAATTTAGGAGAATAGACAATAGAGCATTTTTCCAAATTCATAGAATCATAGAATCCATACAGTGCCAAAGGAGGCCATTTGGCCCATCGTGTCTGCACTGACCACAATCCTACCTAGGTCCTATCCCCATATCCTCATGTATTTACCTCATTAATCCCCCTGACACTAAGCAGCAATTTACCATGGTCAATCAGCCTAACTTGCACAGCTTTGAACTGTGGGAGAAAACCGGAGCACTCAGAGGAAACCCACGTAGACACAGGGAGAATGTGCAAACTCCACACAGACAGTGACCCCGTGGCCAGGATTGAATCTGGGTCCCTCGCGCTGTGAGACAGCGGTGCAACCACTATGCCACTGTGCTGCCGTTCTTTCATGAGTTGTGGGTGTCACTGGTAAGGCCAGCATTTATTGTCCATCCCTATTTGCCCTTGCCCTTGAATGACTTGCTAGACCATTTCAGGGGGAATTTAAGAGTCAAGTCCTTTGCTATGGGTCTGGAGTCACATGTAGGTCAGACCAGGTAAGGACAGCAGCTTTTCTTCAGTGAATCCAATTGATGATAAGAGTGTTTTCCTTTAATATTCCAGATTTTATGAAATTGAAGTTACATTTCACCAGTTGCTGTGGTAGGGTTTGAACCCAGGGCCACGGAATGGAGTTACAAGTGCAGTGGCATTCCCACTAAATTCCCCTTCATTACACAACAGGAGAGCAAAGGGCGAGAATGTCGTGGCTTTCAGTTTCAGAAGGCTCTGGGATATCCATCAGCCTGGACCTACAGGACCAGCAGAGTGAGTGTGACAGGCGTGAGATGGAAAGGAAGATATTCAACAATCACTCCAGATTCAAATATGACTTCCCAGTGAGGTTGGCAGGGGTGGTATCAGGCCAGCAGTGGAGTTCACTCCGAGGTAAATTTGGGCGGTGTGGTAGCACAATGGTTAGCACTGCTACCTCACAGTACCAGGGACCAGGGTTCAATTCCGGCCTCGGGGGTCATTGCCTGTGTGGAGTTTGCACGTTCTCCCTGTATCTGCGTGGATTTCCTCTGGGTGCTCTGGTTTCCTCCCACACTCCAAAGATATGCAGGTTAGGTGGATTAGCTGTGCTAAGTTGCTCCTTAGAGTCCCAAGCTATGTCGGTTTGGGGGAATTAGTGGGATAAATGCATGGAGTTGCAGGGATGGGGGGATGGGTCTGCGTAATATGCTCTGCCGGAGAGTCAGTACAAACTCAATGGGCTGAATGGCCTCCTTCTGCACTGATTCTATGAAACTTTAACATGTATCTTGAACAGAAATGTGCTGTCGAAGGTAATTCTAGGACAACAGGAGGATGAACTGGGTGGATTGATGATGTCTTCCAATGTTGAGACGTTCTGTATGCCTATGTCCAACACTCATTAGACAACAACACAACAGTGCTTGTCCCTTTAAGAGGGGATGGGAAGAAACCAAAGTATTGTCTCTGAAACATGCCAACTGAACAAGCAAAGAGGCAGATGTTAGTCTTGTCTCCCTGTCATGGAAGTGACTGGGCAGCTGGTCCAACACTGGAATGAAGCATTCTTTTGGTCACTTACAGGGAAGAAGAGGACATAGCTCTCAAACTAAGAAACATCAAACTGGAGATATTTTCCCCCACAGAGCAGTAGGTGTGGAACAAACTCCTAATGAATGTTTTTGGTGCTGTCAATCAAATGCCGCTAAATAGAAAGTTGGATAATTCTCAGAATTAATCATTAGAAGGTTTTGAGTAGGTGTACATGTGCTCATTGGAAATCAGGTGAGCAAACCCAAGGTTTTTTCTTCACAATTCTGTGCTAAACACATGGAAATATCGTTTAGAATCATAGAAGCTACAGTGCAGAAGGAGGCCATTTGGCCCATCAAGCCGGTACCAACAACAATCCCACCCAGTTCCCATCACTGTAATGCCACATATTTATCCTCCTAGTCCCCCAACACTATGCGACAATTTAGCATGGCCAATTAACCTAACCTGCACATCTTTCACTGTCGAAGGAAACCAGAGAAAACCCACGGAGACATGGGGAGAATGTGCAAACTCCACACAAACAGTGACCCAAAGCCAGAATTGAACCCAGCTCCCCGGAACTGTGAGGTAGCAATGCTAACCACTATGTCACCATGCCGCTTGTCAAATGTCACTAGTCAGGACTGATTCATATGGCTTGTACTGTAGATGCTTTGGAGTATAAAAAGGTCTCACCTGTCTGTTCTGGGCATCTCCCTCAAGAGAATAATGATTGTGAGATGCCACTTTGTACATGGGCTACACTGAAAGAGGGCACTCAGTGAACCAAAAGGGCTTCTCTCCACATTCTTAACCAGGAGGCTGAGGCGGTAAATAAAAATAAAATAGGAAAGGTTTTGAGTTGGGGCCATCACAAGGAGTACCGGCCATACGATCTGAGCACACTTTTCATGAATTCACAAATGATAGATGTTCAAAAATGTGAGAATCCAACTCTCAACAAATAAAGCAGGTCATTGTGGTCGATTAGCTGTCATTTCTACTGATTTGCTGTCCCCTAGTGACTGAATGTTCTAATTACAGCTCTGACTGTTCTCTGCAAATTTTACGGCCACCAGGGGATGATTGTGTATTATCCCCTCCATCTCTCACACGTCTTGACACCATACTGCATCCAAAAGTAAAACCTGACCCTTAGAGGTACATTAGAAAATGTCATTTAAATATTCAGTGTGACCTCTACACCGTTGTACATATGTGGGCAACACGGTGGCACCGTGGTTAGCACTGCTGCCTCGCAGCTTCAGAGGCCCATGTTTGATTCCAGCCTTGGGTGATTATCTGTGTTGCACATTCTCCCCATGTTTGTGTGGGTTTCCTCCAGGAGCTCTGGTTTCCTCTCACTGTTCAAAGACATGCTGGTTAGGTGGATTGGCCATGCTAAATTGCCCCTTAGTGTCCCAAGATATATAGGTTAGCAGGATAAGTATGTGGGGTTATTGGGTAAGGGTTGGTGCAGATCCGATGGGATGAATGGCCTCTTTCTGCACTGTCGGGATTCTATGATTCTAATTTGTGGGATCATATAAATCCAGGCTCTTTTCTATCACATTTCAAAATTAACACTGAGTTTGCAACATAAATATATAAAATGACAAAGGCAGCCAGTTGGTAGAGGAGCTGGGGAAATGCGTTCTCTGAGTAACCTTACTAATCATACTTGGAAAAGGAGAAAGCCAGGCTTTTGATTTGTAGCCTGAACAGCAACTAATCTCAGCCAGTGTTTACTGAACAACAATTAGACTCAGCGATTTGAAGAGGTTCCAGTCTTTGCTTGGTAAGAGAATAACGCATTCTGTATTTTCCTCACAGGGTGGGCACAGTGGCACAGTGATTAGCACTGCAGCCTCTCAGCGCCAGGGACCAGGGTTCAATTCTGGCCTCAGGTGACCGTGTGCAGTTTACATGCTTTCCCTGTGTCTGTGTGGATTTCATCTGGGGTGCTCTGGTTTCCTCCCACTGTCCAAAGTTGTATAAATTAGATGGATTAGGAAATGTATGGAGTTACAGGGATAGGGAGAGGGCCTGGGTAAGATACACTGTGAGAGAGTTGGTGCAAAGTCGATGGGCTGAATGGCCTCTTCTGCACTGTAGGGATTCTATGATTTATCGTGTTTCAGAGTGATGTTAGCTACAGCGTGTGTGAAACAAAAGAACTCTGGTTCTTAAGTTACAGATATAGTCAACACATTTGTGTAGCACCACATATAGTTACCATGACTGTGAGAGGCTGAATGTGAACATTCCAGCTGCAGTGTGCTTGTGCTGAAGATATATGTACACTGACATATTAATGAAATAACTGGAACCAATTCCGCATTCAGATAAGATTTAAATATGCATTTATTAGCTCAATTTGGATCATTTTTAGTTTTGAAACAGACTTATCTTTACATAATAATCCCACTCCAACAAAAAAAAGCACCAAAGATACATATTACACCACCAAGTTTAGCAGCACGCTGCACAGAATGGTGCTGACACCCTCAGTCTGATCAAAGAATAAACTCAGGATTGATTAATTTATCCATCCTCTAATTTCATCTCAAATCTTTTCTTTTGTTCTTCAGGGCAGATTAACTCCAAAGCTGATTTGAATGCAGTGGATTTCCAGTCTGAACTCTCGGGCAGGCACTAACTTGTGACAGAAAGGCGAAGAGTGCTGGAGGATCCATGTCTGTGCCAGCCACACTCGGATTTTTCTCACCTTTTCCACATGGATGTAAAAACAGGTGCCAGCCAGAGCCCATGTCGCCCAGGTTACAGAGGGAATTGGGATAAGTGAAGTGGACTTAGTGAGTGTTAGATCAGACACAATCTCAGGACAGGGCTGGCTCAAAGGGCTGAATGGCCTACTCCTGCTCCATTCTCTTATAATCTTGAGATAGCCAACCATATTAAAGAATGCAGACTCAGAGAGATGACCAAAGGCGGAACGGTGGCACAGTGGTTAGCACTGATGCCTCACAACACCTCAGACTCAGGTTCAATTCCGGCTTTGAGTCACTGTCTTGCGCAGTTTGCACATTCTCCCCGTATCTGCATGGGTTTCCTCCGGGTGCTCTGGTTTCCTCCCAGTCCAAAAATGTGTGGGTTAGGTAGATTGGCCATGCTAAATTGCCTCATAGTGGCAGGAGGACTAGGAAGGTAAATATGTTGGGTTATGGGGATTGGACCTGGATGAGATTGTTGTCAGTACAAGCTCGATGAACCGAATGACCTCCTTCTATGCTGTAGATTCTATGAATACAAGGCCAATACTCATGGGGTTACAAAGGATATGCATACTAATTCTGGGCATGCGATGTGCAGGACTGAAACCAAGTTGAAAGGTTTGAGTGCTGAGTGATGTGATGTCTGCAACAATTTGTTCCAGAAACTTAGAAAGGAATGAAAGATGCGAGGAAAGAAGATCTGTGCAATCTATCGACAGCACAAGGATTTCATTTCGTTGGATGGACGTCCCCCAACTGCTGAGACTGCCAGCCGACCAGAGGCTGGCAGCTGCACATTGCTTGGCAGTGCCAGCGGGGAGGTGGTGACTGCTGCCAGTAACCCACCCACCTGCGGCCCACGATCACCCAGGGACCCAGGCCACGGGTGAGTGAGGATGGCGGGGATCATGGGGCGTGGTAAAGCAGCCAATAGCAAGGGCAGTTGGATGGCCCTTGTATCTCACACACACACACACACACACACACACACACACACACACACACACACACACACACACACACACACACACACACACACACACCACTTCTCGAGGCTGTGTCCCTCGATCAGGAACTGAGTGTCTCTGATCAAAGAAGCTCCCCCCTCCCTTGGAGACTGCAAGACACTCCAACAGGCTTTGCCGTCTGGGCACATTTATTGAAAAGCAATTGCTCTAACTACAGAACAGATTAAGCCAATCGTAGAACAGAGCTTTTGGCTGAATAAGTGATTACACTCAGTGACCCCTACATAAACTATTATACAATGCTACCACTTAATGAATAACAAAATATTCCATTTTCCCAACATGTGGCTCACTTGTTAGCAGCAGCTGTGCATGAAGCAAATACGACTCACTTCTCAGGTAGCTGTTAATGATAACTTCATTAGTTCCAGCAGTTCACCCTGCAAGGTTTAAGTTGGCCCCTGGTATCCCAGTCGTCCTCTATAGCTTGGAAAATTTCCCAGCACAACATTGACCTAAATGTCCCCCCTACTGTTATCAGTGAGATGCACACCACTGGTATAGAAACGTAGAAACTAGAAGCAGGAGTAAACCATTCAGCCCTTCAAGCCTGATCCATCATTCATTTTGATCATGGCTGATCATCAAATTCAACGTCCTGATTCCCCCTTCCCTCCGTATCCCTTGATTCCTGATCTCTCAGCAACTCTTCCTGTCTGGGGGCCGCAGTGCAATTCAGCTAAGCACAAGTCTCTCCGAGTGGTAAATGCTGCTTATTACACAATAACCATCCTGGAGGAGTGGTAGCAACATAAAGAACAGCAGCAGAGAATTGTCTGTCTGTCAGCAGCTACAGAATATTCCCACAATTCTCATATAGGAGATTTTCACCTCTCTTCACTGCTTACTCACGGCATTAAAGATGGAATTTTCAGCTACAGCATTTTCCCTTTTCAACACAGTTCACAACCCAGCTTCACATACCACCTGCTGAAATTAACTTCTGGAAGAAACTCCCTGCATGAATAATTATACAACTATAGCCTTCATCTCCGATTTGTGTGTGAGAGAGAGAGAGAGAGTGTGTGTGTGTGTGTGTGTGTGTGTGAGAGTGTGTGCGTGAGTGTGTGTGTGTCTGTGAGAGTGTGTGTGTGTGTGAGAGAGAGAGTGTGTGAGAGTATGTGTCTGAGACTGTGTGTGTGAGAGTGTGTATGAGTATGAGTGCATGTGTGTGAGAGTGTGTGCGTGTGTATGTGTATGCTTGTGTGTAAGAGAGTATATGTGTGTGGGTGTATGTGTATGCATGTGTGTGAGAGTGTGTGTGAAAACGTGTGTGCTTATGTGTGTGTGTGAGAGAGTGTGTGAAAATGTGTGTGTGAGAGTGAGTGTGCTTGTGTGTATATGTTTGTATGTGCTTGTGTGTGAGAGAGTGTATGTGTATACATGTGTAAAAGTATATCTGTGCATGTGTATGTGTGTGTGTGTAAGTGTGTGTGTGTAAAAGTGCATGTGTGTGAGTGTATGTCTGTGTGTTTGTCTCTGTATGTGTGTGTGTGTGTTTGTGTTTGTGTGTGTATGCATGTGTGTGTGCATGCACGTGCACCTGCTTTTTACCATGTATTTCACCCTTGGGAACAGTATGTCCTCTTGACCCTGTGGCTTCATCCAGGTGATTCCTCCAGGAGTATGTTAAAGGGAGCTTCTTGGGCTTGAAATGGACTCTGTCTCTCTGCAGCTGCAACCTCAGCTGGAATCCTGCAGGCTGAAGAATTTCCTGAGAGAGGCTTAACTCGTGGTGTTTCCTGGCTCCTTTTCAGCCGTGTGAGGGGTTAGTGGGAGGATTCAGATGTGTTCACATCCTAAAAACCAGTACCTTCATCCTTGTCCATTCTAGACATGACCACTGACCAACAGACCTCATGGCAGCAGGAATCCTGTAGATCTGGTCCTCAGCATGGGTTGGGTTTGTACAAACCATACACAGCCATACCTCTGGCTGCGCACATATCCAACTGAGGCTGGTAGATACAAAATGCAGATCCTGAAAGTGGAATCATGGGCACACACCTGTGGAAGCCTATCTTACCTGTCCTAAAGGGTGTTTGGATTCTTCCTGTTGTTGTAACCCCTCCCTCTCAAATAATTTCCAATGACGGCAAAAAAACTCAGATGCATGAGTGCCTGCGGTTTATATCGAGATTCTGACGTTCTCTGCTTTTCATTGTTAATGTCTGTCCAAGTGCACCAATTATTAAAAGGGTTTGATTTTCTTTGCTCAGCTGAGATTTAGGATGTGTTGAACATTGGTAATTCTGAGGGACATCACTTTCTCAAACTGCTCCGGTCGAGTTCTCTCTGAAATCCTGGTTATGACGGCATCAGGCAGGATGTAGAATTAATGAACTGGTGCAAACTGCAACAGTCAACTGCCAACTCTAAGTGCCTAACATTTCATTGGAAGTAGACAGTTGACTCAGACTCAGAGAGTTGTACCAATGTATGGAATTGATTATCGGGACCACTGATTGTATCTGGTCAATGGCAGCATGAGATTAACAACTCTCTTATTGCTCATGTAGACTGATCTTGGCCTGCTGCAGCCCAAGGACAGAGAACCTCATCCTAAACCCAATGGGTATGATGGCTTCCAACTGTCTGCCAACACTTACTCTCTGGGCTCGGGAATACTTCAACCAGTGCTTTAACAGATAAGGTGGGGGTGGGGGGACATATTCAGCTTAACCAGTCAACACATGAGGCATAAACAGAAAATGCTGTAAAAACGCAGCAGGTCTCTGGGGAGAGAGAATGGGAGCAATGAGTTGAGTTTGAAATGTTGGCTTTTTTATCTCTCCACAGATGCTGTCAGCTCTGCTGCGTTTTTCCAGCATTTTCTGTTTTTGTTTCAGATTCCAGCATCCGCAGTATTTTGCTTTTAACACGTGAGGCAGATTGTCTGCCCCTCATTGATCTCATCTGATTTTTACATGCATTGAAAGGTGGGTTATATAACAGTCGGGCAGTTGCTCCACCAGTTTATTGTCCAAACGACGATGACAAAAAGATTATCCCCTGTGCTTTACGGAAAAAGGATGAAACACTAATAAAATATACAGGGGCGGGGTGTGGGGGAGGGGTAACTTTAATGTCTTGAGTTATATGGGTTATAAGAACATAAGAACATAAGAAATAGGAGCAGGAGTAGGCCATCTGGCCCTTCGAGCCTGCCCCGCCATTCAATAAGATCATGGCTGATCTGTCGTGGCTCAGTTCCACTTTCCCGCCCTCTCCCCATAACCCTTAATCCCCTCTCTTATCAAAAACCCATCAACCCGCTTCTTAAAAATATTTAGCGAGGCAGCCTCCACCACTTCAACGGGCAGAGAATTCCAGAGATTCACCACCCTTTGAGTGAAGAAGTTCCTCCTCAACTCCGTTCTGAACCGCCCCCCCTTTATCTTGAGGCTGTGCCCCCTAGTCCTACTGTCTTTTTATCCACAAACATTAGCCAAAAGATGACAATAATGTCACTTCAATGATGGCATAGTGGCCAAATGGTTAGCAGTGCTACCTCATAATGCCAGGGATCTGGGTTCAATTCCAGCCTTGGGTTCCTGTCTGTGTGGAGTCTGCACATTCTCCCCGTGTCTGTGTGGGTTTCCTCTGGGTGCTCCAGTTTCCTCCAACTGTCCAAAGATGTACTAGTCAGGTGAATTGGCCATGCTAAATTGTCCCTTCATGTTCCAAGATGTATAGGTTAGATGGATTGGTCATGGTAAATGTGTGAGGTAAGAGGGATGGGGTAGGGAAAAAGGCCTGGGTAAGGTACTCTAACAGAGAGAATTGGTGCAGACTCCTTGGGCCCAATGGACTGCTTCTGCACTGTAGGGATTCTATGATTCGATGTTTGCAATGGGATTTTGATCAATTGGGCCAGTGGGCTGATAAATGGCAGATGGAGTTAATTTACACAAATGCGAGGTGATGCATTTTGGTAGACTGAACCAGGGCAGGACTTACTCAGTTAATGGTAGGGCACTGGGGAGAGTTACAGAACAAAGAGATCTAGGGGTACATGTTCATAGCTCCTTGAAAGTGGAGTCACAGGTGGACAGAGTGGTGAAGAAGGCATTTGGCATGCTTGGTTTCATCGGTCAGAACATTGAAGACAGGAATTGGAATGTCTTGTTGAAGTTGTACAAGACATTGGTAAGGCCACACTTGGAATATTGTGTACAGTTCTGGTCAGCCTATTATCAAAAGGATATTATTAAACTAGAAAGAGTGCAGAAGAAGTTTACTAGGATGCTGTCGGGACTTGATGGTTTGAGTTATGAGGAGAGGCTGGATAGACTGGGATATTTTTCTCTGGAGCGTAGGAGGCTGAGGAGTGATCTTATAGAGGTCTATAAAATAATGAGGGGCACAGATCAGCTAGATAGTCAATATCTTTTCCCAAAGATAGGGGTGTCTAAAACTAGAGGGCATAGGTTTAAGGTGAGAGGGGAGAGATACAAAAGTATCCAGAGGGGTAATTTTTTTCATACAGTGGGTGGTGAGTGCCTGGAACAAGCTGCCAGAGGTAGTAGTAGAAGGGGGTACAATTTTGTCATTTAAAAAGCATTTAGATAGTTACATGGGTATGATGGGTACAGAGGAATATAGGCTAAATGTGAGCAATTGGGATTAGCTTAAGGGTTTTTAAAAAAAGGGTGGCATGGACAAGTTGGGCTGAAGAGCCTGTTTCCATGCTGTAAACCTCTATGACTCTATGTCTCTGCGATAGTAAAAAAACTGAGATTCACAAGAGGAAACCAGGACCTGCTAATGGTGCTCTTTATTAAACTAAACCACGGTACACAGACACATTCCAGCAGTATGCACAGAAAATGTTAACATATGTCCAACTTCAATGACAACAGAATCTACCTATGTAGCATATGACCATAATCACCAGGGGCATTGTCTGAAAACTGCCAGTTCCAGCAGAGGCAGAACAATCATCTCCAGGGGCATCATCTTCATTGTGAAAAATGACAGCTCCGGAATGCTGACAACACCACAACTATCAGGAGAAGCTTACAGCTTGGCTTTTACAGCCGTAATTGAAAATAGGATGACAATGATGAAACAAAGCTTGTCAAAAACATACAATTCTCACGTAACGACAGCTGACGGGGTAGTATTGTGTCGGCATTAACATTTCGGTTCTTGTGTTTGGCTGCATATTTTATGAATAAACATCAGCGACTGATCACCAAACCACCCTTGTACGCAAAACCCAGGCTGGTGGCGCAGTGGTTAGCACTACTGCTTCACAGTGCCAGGCACCAGGGTTCAATTCCAGCCTCGGGTCACTGTCTGTGTGGAGTTTGCACCTCACCTTCTCCCCGTGTCTACGTGGGTTTCCTCCAGGTGCTCCGGTTTCCTCCCACAGTCCAAAGATGTGCCAATTAGGTGGATTGGCCTTGCTCAATTTTCCCTCAATGTCAGAGGGACTAAGTAGGCTAAATGTATCGGGTAATAGGGATAGGTCCTGGGTGGGATTGTGGTCAGTGCAACTCGATGGGCCTCTAGAAAATCCATCAATTTATAGAAGGAGAAGGAGGCCATTTGGCCCATCGAGTCTGCTCCGACAGAGCATTTTACCCAAGCCTTCCCCTCTGCCCTATCTCTGTAGCTCCCACACATTTATCCTGTTAATCCACTAACCTACACATCTTTGAACATTAAGGAACAATTTAGCATGACCAATCCACCTAACCCGCACATCTTTGGACTGTGGGAGGAAACTGCAGCACCTGGAGGAAACCCATGCAAACACGGGGAGAATGTACAAACTCCGCACAGATAGACGCAAGGCCGGAATTGAACCCAAGTCCCTGGCGCTGTGAGGCAGTAGTGCTAACCACTGTTCCACACTGGCACTCAAATTTATTGAATTTGAGTTAATTTTCTCAAATTGTCTTCATTTTATTAGTTTTGGGTGTGTAATAAGGGGGGATTAGGAATGGCTGCATTTTCAGTAGGGAAATGATTTGTAACAAAGGAATTGCAGTGGTATATCAGGCAGAGTAGGTGAAGGCGGCATGTATGAGCAACTCATAATGATCAATTACAGTCTGACAGCCATGTACCTTCGAACTGCGTTGGCATAAATGAATCATTGTAGATGATAACAGATGTAATGACTTGAACACATTGTCATCATTGTTAGGTTTTCACACAGGAAGACTGAGTCAACTCCCATCACCTGTTCCTTCAGGGAGCTGTGACCACCTTTTCCTTATACATCTCTGGCTCTAGCACTTTCTCCTCTGACTCAAAAGGTTGTGGGTTCAAGTCTCACTCCAGACACGAGCAAAAAATCTAGTAAACATGCCAGTGCAGTACTGAGGGAATGCTACACTGTGGGAGAGGCTGTCTGTCAGATGAAATATTGGGTGAGATTCTCTGGTCTCCCCTCTGCATTTATCCCTGCAGCAGGAGCCAGCATGGCCTTCACTGGTGGCCGTATCTTCTGGTCCCACTACTTTCACTGAGATTTTCCACCCTATGCTTCCAGGAAAGCCCCAGCAGGGGGAGCACCGACAGCAGGACCAGCCAATCCACTTAAGGAGGGAGACCACACAGTACTCGGTCTAGATGTGTTTCAAACGCCCTGTTTCAAAACTTTCCTTCTTTGATATTCCATCTCCACTGCAACAAAGGACAAAATTCCATCTTCCTACCTAGTTACTTGTTGGATCTGCATGCTAATTTTCAGAGATTCGTAGTTTTGTGATTCCTTCTGTACCACAGCATTCCACAGTCTCTCTCTCACTGAAATAATGGGTGAGGTTTTCCAGCCACTCTTGCCCCGAAACCGGAAAATCCTGTTTGAGGTGAACAGAACTTTCCATGGTCCGCCCCTCGCCTGCTCCGATTCCCGTGGCAGGCAGAATGGGAAAATTTGTCCTGATTTGTCCTGATTTTCTATTCTTCCTGCCAAAGTGGACAATCTGACGTTTTCCCACATCATATCCAATTTATTGCCTGCTCACTGAACCAATCGATATCCTCTTGCAGGCTCTTTGTCCGGAATATTCCCTCCATTCACGCCCCGCCGCCACTGCCAGTGAGGATGTGAAATTTGGTTCTCAACCCTTTACTACAGCAGGGCCAGAGAATCCCACCAGAGTGAACGGCTGGGGAATTCCGGCCTTTTTAACTTGCCTCCCTGCTTATCTTTATACAATCAGCAAAATTGGCCACATTCCATAAAGTCAATCCCTTCAGCCTGATCATTAACATAAATCAGTAATAGCAGAGGCCCCAGCACTGATCCCTGTGCCATGCCAGTAATTACAGCTTGCTAACCGGGGGGGCGGGGGGAGATTTACCATCCCCGTTTTCAGTGGGTGGGAAAGTCAGAGGGGGATAGACAATCCAATGGGAATCCCAAAATGACTTTTATGCTAGTTAGACTTCCCATTGAGATAGTCCTTTTCCTCTACCAATGATATAATGAGGTTCCCACCATGAAATGTCGGGAACTCGATCAACATAAATTTACATGTTATTAATGGACCTCCCCAACGCACTGCCTCCCTACATAGGAATAGCCCCACTCTCCGGTATAACGTTACATTGATGGGGTTTACGACCGGTCTTGACAAACGGGGACTTGGTGAAAAGAATCCAGTGAGGTCACATCCCCCAGGGGGAATAGGGTCATGCCCAGGCAGTACCCTGGCAGAGGCTGAGCACTGCCCTTTGGCACTACCACCTAGCACTGCCCCCTGGTTTCTGTTGAGGAGATTTGGTGTGGGGGATGTTTTCCTAGAAGGAATGGGTACTGTGCCCATGGTGCGAGTCATGTTCATTGGGGGGAGGGATTCTTTGGGGCAGTGAGGGGGACTGGGTTTTTTTTTCAGATCAGGGGGCCCTTTATAAAAAATGCCCAGATTTGTCCAGAGGCAAGGTTGCTGGCGAGGCAGGCTACTTCAGAGCCCGCCCACCCTGCAGCATGATGTCATGAAGCCCACCCCATCCAATTGCTTTCTCTTAATTGGGGAGGCAATGGCCTAGTGATATTATCACTGGACTATTAATCCAGAAACTCAGCTAATATTCTGTGTCCTGGATTCGAATCCCACTATGGCAGATAATGAAATTTGAGTTCAATAAAAATCTGGAATTAAAAGCCTAATGATGACCATCAAACCATTATTGATTGTCTGAAAAACCCCATCTAGTTCACAAATGTCCTTTAGGGAAGGAAATCTGCTGTCATTACCTGTCTGCCCTACATGATGCCAGAGCCATAGCACTGTGGTTGACTCTCAACTGCCCTCTGAACAAGGACACCTAGGGATGGGCAATAAATGTCGGCCAAGCGTTGACGCCCATGTCCCATGAATGAATCAAAAAAAGGGGCACAAAAACCCACCAAGGCATTTGGTGGGCTGCCGTTCGCTCTTCCCAACTGGAGATAACAACAATTTGAAAAAGCATATATTCCGTGCTATGAGTTCTTGTGTGGTAATCTTTTACTCACCACCTTATCAAATGGCTTTGGGAATCCAAACACGCGACATTGAATGGTTCCCCTTTATTCACCAATAAACTCATCCTCAATAAACTTTAACAAATTTGTCCCTGGGCAGAAACTCACTTTGAATGCAAGCAGTGTTGAATAAATGTAATGTTGTATTATTGATGTTACCAAAGTGTATGTATCTTTAAAAGACCTCCGCGTTAATATCCAATAGGAAACAATCTGAATAAAAAAACAAAAAATGAGTGAGATGCAAATACTCAATTCATCAGGGAGTGGTTGGAATGTGGAATTTAATGCCTGCATGGAATATTTGAAGGAAGTATTAAAGATGCCATTAAAGGGAAGTTAGTTAAATACTCGAAAGAGAAAGGAGCAGAAGGATAAGCAGAGAGGGGCAGTTGAAGGGGTTGGGAGGATTCCTGTAAATGCCTGCAGACATATTGGGTTAAATGGCCTGTTTCTGTCTTGCAAATTCAATGGAGTTCATAATTATAAAGATCATCTTAGCCATCACATAATCTGATAATTTATAACCAGGTTCCAGATCATTCCAGTGCTGATCACCTGACCCGTTCTCAGCAGGGGTGCTGTGTCAACCTTTGAGGGACCATTGTGCAAGAAAATGCATTGACCATATCATCTCTAAATCTGCTGTCACATTGTTTTCTTACATATTAATCAGTTGAACCCCCAGAAACTATGTTGTTAAGTGAAAAAATATTAGTGCCCCCAAAGCCACAAATCTCTTTCTCACCCTGCCCTCCAAAAACTGCCACGGTGGCATACTGATTAGCACTGTTGTCTCACAGCGCCAGGGACCCAGGTTCGATTCCCGGTTTGAGTCACTACCTATGTGGAGTTTGCCTGTTCTCCCCGTGTCTACTTGGGTTTCCTCAGGGTTTCCTCTAGTTTCCTCCCACAGTCCAAAGATGTGCAGGTTAGATGGATTGGTCATGCTAATTTGTCCCTTAGTGTCAGGGGGACTAGCTAGGGTAAATGCATGGGGTTATGGGGATTGTGGTCGGTTCAGACTCAATGGGCTGAATGGCCTCCTTCTGCACAGTAGAATTCTATGATTCTATGAACCTCCCCCATGTTCCCAAAACACCACCTGCCACCACCCCCTCCCCAATTTGCACTTCCACCCCATTTCCCTCCAACCTCCTCCCTACCCCTCCTCCAATCTCCTCTTCCATTCCAGCCCCCTCCAACATTCTCCCCCATTTAATTTGCACGATTGTTTTGTATATTTTTGAGTGAATGCGATGACCAGTTATTTACAGAGTGTATGCGCCTGGGCTAGTCATCTTTTTGTGGCATTTGAAAAGAACAACCTTTGAACTTATTTTCTAATTTGGGACCAGAAGAGAAAATGCTGGAAAACCTCAACAGGTCTGGCAGCATCTGTTAGGAGAGAAAAGAGCTGACATTTCGAGTCCAGACGACCCACTGTCAAAGCTAAAAGAAAGTGGAAAATATTTATCCTGGAGGATGAGGGAATGAAAAATGAGTCATAGCCACAGAAACCAAGGAAACCAGCTTTATGAATTTGGGTGTTGGTATAATTTTGACCAGGAGATGGTGCCCTAAAAGTACAAATTACAGAACTTAGCCATTAATTTAAAATATCAAAGAAACTCTGCTTTATTAATCAGTGTTAGCTGACAACTGCAGACCGTAAAAGACAAGTAAATTTAAAACTTCAGCTTGATTTCCGGCTTGGGTCACTGTTGATGTTGAATTTGCACATTCTCCCCGTATTTGTGTGGGTTTGTTCTGGTTTCCTCTGACAGTCCAATGATATGCGGGTTAGGTGGATTGGCCATAGTAAATTGCCTCTTAGTTTCAGGGGGACTAGCTAGGGTAAATGCATGGGGTTATGGGGATAGGGCCTGGGTGGGATCGTGGGCTCGATGGACCAAAATGCCTCCTTCTGAACTGTAAGGATTCTATGATTCAATCTGTGTTCTTCAGGCGAGATTCAAGTGAATAGTTTAGTACATCATCCAGATAAACCACTACTTTGGGGATGCCTTGCAAAAGGCTCTCCACTGTATGTTGGAAAATGACACAGGCTAATGAGACTCCAAAAGCCATCCTGTATACTGGTACAAACCCTCGAACGTGTTGATTGTCACCAGCTTTTGCAAGTTGTCATCCAACTCCAGCTGCTAATAGGCATGAGTGAGGTCCAATTTAGTACTTTTTAAACCCCTTGCCAGTTTTGCGTAGAGATCTTCTATCTCTGTCTATCTGAGCTCCTTGACAGCCGGTTTGCAATCCCCACAAATTCTTACTCCCCGATCCGGTGTTATAACGGGGACTATGAGTGCAGCCTATTTGGAGAGTTGTACAGGCTTTAGGATACCTGAATCTTCCAGTCTCCTGAGCTCCATTTCCACATTCAGATTGAAAGGCATAAGGCACCAGGCAGGCCTGAAACGATTTGGCCATTGCTTCCTGAACCAGCTGGACTTTAGCTTTAGTATACAGCTCTGCTTAGCTGTATGCGGAGATGTATAACTCCCCGTGTGCATCCTAATACATCTCGGGAGACCTCCGAATATTTACACAGTAGCTCCTGAAGACCTCAATCCCTCAGGTTTAATATTTCCATTCGGTGTATCTGTATTGAATTAATCACGGCCCATTAAACAAGATCTGTGACCCTCGATTACCAAGACTGGCAACTTCACCATTTAGTTCGGATATGCCACTGTTACTGTCACTGCACCTAATGACTGCAGTGTCTCTCCTTGTCTATGTGGACAAAAGGGTGCTGACTCATTTAATCTTAATGGTTGGAGTCCTTATTGAAGATAACAAAATGCCTCTTCCTCTATGACTGTGGGTGCCACCCCTTCTTCCATTTTGAGAATTTTGCCATTTACCAGCAAAGTTATCTCTACTGGGGACACTTTGCTGAGCTGGACCTGGTTTAAGGTGAATAACTCGAACCCTTTGCCGATCTCCTCATCCAATTTCTCTAACCAAGTTAAACGAGTAGAACCATCTTTCTCTTGTGCTGACTGATATCTTCACTCTGCACCACGCTTTTAACTGCCCTTTTCTATGACACCTGAAGCACAAGTAATTCTTGCATCAACAAATCTCCCCCACATCAAAAACACCCGTCAGCTCTCAGTGTTGTATTCCTTCCCCCGGGCACTGTTGTGCCCATTCCCAGCCATTTTTCACCACAAACGATTTACCTCTCTCAGCCTACCTTGCAAACATTGCCACCCAGGCCGGGATTCTCCCGTCCCCCCCCCGCCCCGCTGGAATTTTAGCTGGGGAGTTGCGGACAATGTGAAACCCTACTGACAGTCGGGTGGGAAAATGTGGCTTTTAGACCAGTGCGGCCGGAGAATTCCACCCTCTGTTATGTCCTGCCCCATGCACTCAGTCACCTGGGCCAGCTGCAAAGCTTTTTCGAACGTGAGTTTGGTCTTGGCAAGTAAATTCTTTTGTAAGATTATCGAGTGTTTATGCCACAGACTATTCTGTCCCTGTACATTTCTCCCAATCCTGGGTTGAATTCACAGTGTCCCGCCAGTCTCTTAAGTCTTTGACGAGATCGCCTCCCCTGGCTCACGGATTGCCGCATGCAATTTGTATCTCAGCATAACGACCAAGGAACAGGGGGGGTTAAAATGATTTCTGACCAGTTCCACAATCTGGTTGAAAGATTTTGGCCGGAATTTTACAGCCCTACACACCACGGAATCGGAGCGGGCGAGGTGTGGGCAATGGAAATGCCCGTTGACCTCGGGTGGGAATTTACAGTTTTGGGATGAGCAAGGCTGTAAAATCACATCCCACAAGTCTGGAACACCTGACAATGTTAAAATTCTCACTAAACTGTATGTGCATGGGGCACAGACTGGAAGCAAAATAACCGTTTGCTTTTCTTCAGCAGTCATTTCATTTGCTACAAAGAAGTAACGCATCCTTTCTACATATTGTCCCCAGTTCCCACTTCAGGGTGAAATCTCTCGATTTTTCCAATGATAGACACTGTACTCAGTAAAAGTGCCTCACTTCTTCTTACTTCTTTGTAATCTCGATGCCCCAGTCTCCTCCCGTTCTAGCTGGACGCAGTGATCACTGATGATTTTGCTGTTTTGTCTCACTGGGGACTCGATGCGGCTTTATTGCCAAGCAATCAGAATAATACACATAACCAGGTCAGTCTAATTTACAATGTGACTGCTCTGCTCGAATCCCTGGCTCCAAATTGTGGTCTGCCTCCTGCCATGGAAAATCCATAGGATCCGGACCAAAGATGTGGCCCTTGGGAAATGCCTCCCCTTAAAGGGCCACCTACTACACACTCCCACCCACCTCATGGAGTCCCAATAATTGGCATGTCAACCTTCCCACCCTCCACTACCCCCCGGGTATCTTCTCTGCTCCTCATATCCCCACTCCCAGTCACCCCTCATGCATGCCAGACTATATCACCATCTGACCTGGCACGACCAGCTGCCTACACTCTCCCCATCTGCCTCATTGCAGGACAAACTCGAGCACAGCTGGTGTCAGTGGGCACAGTTGCTGGAATGGTACTGGAGCTCAAGACCCTTATTCCATCTGAGGAACGAGCCCTTGAGCTGGCCAGCGAGGAACAGGACAGGGCCTATGCAGAGAATGACGTGAGGGCAAAAGACACAAGTCAGGACCCTCAACACATCCAGCCATGGTGTAAGCCTCACATGAGTGACCTTTCTGCTATCAGTGTTGGCCTCACCCACACTACTGCCATCTTGTCTTCTGGACCATCCTCAAAACCTCGAGACACCACAAACCTGAGTAGCCACAGGGGATATGTCTCTGAGATCAGCACTGAAGACGTGTCACATCTGTCACCCACACCTTCCCCAGCACAGATACTCACACCCTGGTGGGATTAAGTAATGGACATGTTTTTGGTTCACTCACTGGCAAGCACCTGCCAACCATGGCAGGCAGAGGCATAGACATCACAGGAGACTGGCATGAGGACTCTGCTGAGCCAGGACATGCCCCAGGTTGTGTCATCCCAGAGCTATCAGAGCTCCAAAGGCAGAGTCATGATTACCAGGAAAGGATGATGGTATCCCTCCTTGGACTGCAAAGCCGACCAGAGAAATCACATTTTCTTCTCTCCAACGAGATGGTGCCATCACTCCTATGTAATGAGGCTAAGCTATGAGGATGGAATGGAGACCTTGGCGCAGGACATTCAGTCCACAGGAGATATCCACACCATGTCTCAATGCATTACCTCCATGGCTGAGGTCATGAGCTCCATGGTGCAGGGCTTTGACTGCATGGGGCAGACACTGGTGAAGTTCATCCTTTGAATGACACGCTCCCAGCCCCACACAGTGATGAGGACAGCACTGAAACACCCATGCTTCCGGAAAGCAGGCCTGGACTCCCAAGGTCCTAGTCCCCTCAACGGGATGTCCACCAAGATCATCTCAGCAAAAGGGCATGGTAGTTGGCAGACCGCCTCTTTCTCATCTGTGGATCCTAAGGAAACAACTAGATATTGCAGGAAGGTGAAAAAAAGTTAAGAAATGAAAGGCACCCGATGAGTACAGGTGAACCTGGGCATTAATAGATATAATAGGCTGTGAGCTCCAAGGTGCAGATAATAGAGATAAGTCACCACTTACATTAAATTCATGTTGATCACACATAAAGTGCCTCCATGCTCTGATGCCATATTCCACCCGCCAACCCCCACTCAAACCCCACGCATCCTCCCTCAGCACATGGAGTGCGATGGTTCTCCCACCTCCTACATTGATGAGGCACTAATGCCGCACTGATCCTGGCCCGGGCATCCGGCCACAGTTGCCCCTCGCAACTCCATCTGACAGAAGTGCTTTGACCCTTGAGAGCTTCAGCCGACCGCATGATCCCCTTCCATCCCCCCTCCCACCCCTCCAAGGATGGGGCCTGAGGGCAGTTCAGTGCATTCTATCAACCTCACGGGTGAACAAGACAATGCCAGGCGTCATGTCCTGAATGGGGTTACTGTTGAGTGACTTTACCATGGTGCCATGCATTAGGGACAACATCTGTGTCACCTCTGGTTTTGGGAGGTGAATGTTTGCCTTGGAGTTCAGTGTTTGGGGGTTAAGGGTGCTAATCAGTGGCACACTCATGCATTGCAAGACTAACTAAATTGGCACAATTGATTCATCAAGGAAGGGTCAGGGTGATAATTAGAACACTGGCATCCCCTTGTGGCTGGCGAGGCACACCTAAATCACGTTAAGGCAGCAATTTGCACCTAAGATGGCAGCCTCAGTCCCCAGCACAAGCCGCCATTTTGTTTCCTTGCTGCCACCTGGAGGAGAGAGAGCCAGCAACAGGGTGTATCACAGGCAGGCCCAGAAAGTGATAATGCAGCCCATCAATCTTATTTTCCGATATCTTCAAAATCGATCCAGGATTAGGATAAAAGGCTGCACAATCGGTTTTGATAAATACACGGACCTTGTTTTGGATGATGCGGAGGTAATCCTCACAAAATCAAAATCAAGAAAACCATTGGGCCATGGTATGCTGAAAGTGGATAACATCACCTTCCTACAGAGCGTCCACAGTTAAGAATGGATTCACTGGAACTTCAGTGTCCATACACCACAGCAAATAACTAACCACTGTCTTGAATACTGGTTGTCGGTGAACAGATTTAAGTTGTGATGTGTTTTTGTACAGTAATGTTTTTCTGAAATAAAGGCCTTATAACCAAGCAAAAAAAAATTCCCCAGCTCTCATGGGCTGCGGAATAAATGAGGCGTCCAGCACGAACAGCCAGCCACCCAGACATTAATCCCTGACAGTCTGGCCTTCCTAACCAGTGGCATGCACTTCCAGATAGCTCATGTCCCGACGATGCACTTTGTGGCCTAAGGGTGGAGTTCAACTGACTCCACATGTCCTCCTCCCCCTCTCCACCATCATGTGAGGGTCTTCTGTCTTCGTGTAGCTGATGAACGTTCCTTGTCGGAGTCCCACCTCCATTCTGCTCATGCGGTCTGGCAGTTCTTGGGGCCCCACCCAGGGATCTCAATGTTGCTTCCAGTGTGTGGCCCTGTGATCTCACCCGTTCCCTCCCATTTTCCAGCTGCCACTCCAGAAGGGCAAATTCCTCAGTGATGATATCACCGCAAGCCCAGTGAGGGGGTCACAGGCAGACCCAACTACACAGCAGCAGTACAAAAGAGAAATTGTGGGTCAGTATAAGTCGAATGAATGGCAAGTGCCACTTGATATGATATGATTTATTATTGTCACATGTATTGGGATACAATGAAAAGTATTGTTTCTAGTCTGCTAGACAGGCAAAGAATACTGTTCATAGAGTTCATAGGGAAGAAGGAAAGGAAAGAGTGCAGAATGCAGTGTTACAGTCACAGCTAGGGTGTAGAGAAAGAACGGCTTCATATAAGGAAGATCCATTTAAAAATCTGATGGCTGCAGGGAAGAAGCTGTTCTTGAGTCATCAAGTCATCACTGGCTGCTAAAATTTGGATTGATAAATTTTGTCCGACTCTATTCCATTCTGAAGTCCGTGTTGTATTAGTCCTTCAAACAATAAAAATGTTCAGAATAATAAATTAGATTCAGCGTTGCTGGTCAAGTCACTAATTTCAGCAGCTGCCCGGTGTAACTTGTATGGAGGGTGTTGCTAAGAGCAGCTTCCCTGGGCTGATGCCTGTTCCCTCCTTTCCCTTGCTGGAGACTGTGATGGAGGCGAAGCCGCCTTATCACCCTTACCACAACTGGAAGTGTTCAGTCAAACCTGAAGTGAGGAAACGTGTGGAACGCTCACTTCAATATGGATGGGTATTTATTCAATCAGAGGGAGTACAAGCAACCAGTGTAGCGTGTAATTTTAGAATCAGGTATTTCAGTTTGATCGAGGACCCTGATTGCATTGGTCACTTAGAGGAAAACAATGACAAGAAAGGGACATTATGGTAAATGGTTAGGTCTTTTAGAAATATGTGCCACGATAAACATGCAGGGAACTCATATTAGTATACAAACATACAAAATCGGAGCAGAAAGAGGTCATTCAGCCTCTTGAGTCTGCCCCTCCATTCAATAAGATCATGGCTCTTCTGTTTATCTTTCAAGATTCTGGGGGTAGTTTTCCCATCCTGCCCGCCACGGGCATTGTAATGGGTGGCAAGGTGGGTAGAACCATGTAAAGGTCCATTGACCTCAGGCAGTGTTTTCCTGTTTTGGGGTGAACAAGGCTGGAAAATCCCATTCTCCGTCTGTCTCCATCTTAAAAATATTCAGTGACTCCCACCATTTTCAAAGGCAGAAACTTACAAAATCACATAAACCTCTGAGAAAAAAGTTCACCTCTCAGTCCTAAACGGGTGAACCCTAATCTTAAATCATTGCCCCTGGTTCTGGACTTATCCACTAGAGGAAATACTCTTGGTATCAACATACATTGAAAATTGAACAAATGCACAGTATACTTGTATGAATGGTATATGATATGCATGGTGTACAATATTCCCAGTATACAGTATGCATGCCGTACAATATGTATGGTATATAATGTCAAGTATACAATATGCACAGCATACAGTATTCACAATATACAGTATTCATGGTACTGTGTATGCATGGTATAGAGTATACATGATGTACAGTATATGCGATATAGAGTATGCTCGGTATACAGTATACATGGTAAACAAGCCTTCACAAAAATGTCAGACCTCTTTAGAAATAAGAACATTTTGGAAAGCAGAATGAGATGATTACTACAGAGGGTGGGGTGGGGGGAGTGGAATCGTTCAGAGCTGACTCACTCCACGTGGCAGATAGAACAGCCTGTGTGTGGGCAGGTGGGCTAAACAGCCTGACCTTGGGATTCTGTCACTGACTCGGGATTATTGCTCACCCTCAGGAGCTACCAGATAATCAGATTGACCCAACTGGCAGCTCCCAGCAGTTAACGGATCAGCAATCAGTTCCAGGAAAAAAGCCTAGTGGATCCTGGCGATAGGTCATCCCAGATATTGGACGAAGAGGGGTTGGCCAGTGGAGTGGTGGTTGGGAGTGTGGTGGTGGTGGTGGGGCGGGAGGTATGGGGAGTGGTGTGGTACTGTACTTTGGAAAGCAAGCACCTAGGACAAAAAGTGGGGGTATTACCTTGTGTCCCAAAGGGCAAAGGGCTCTCCTGGAAATTATGCCTCCCTTCTTTCCCTGTCTTTTGAAAACCTTTTAAGAGAAACACCTGCCCACTCCACTTAACTGCTCACTGATTTGATTTGATTTATTATTGTCCTATGTATTGGTATACAGTGAAAAGTATTGTTTCTTGTGCGCGATACAGCACCAACTGTATTACGGCATTATCGGTGTATTATCAGGATCAATTTGTTTACTAAGATACTCAATTCACTCTTGATTATTTCAACATGGCTGACAGGCTGTGATTTCAGCGCCCGTCCACCTATCGTCCAATGGGGTTGAGCTAGGGGGTGGGCAAGAAGTTAGTGGAGTGTGCACAAGCCCTATTGTATGTGGCCTTCACTGAAAATACACCCAGCGTGGGCACATAAAATTCAGCTTGTGGTTTCTGAGACATCTAAGATTTAGTTGGACAAAGCACACAACTAATGAGAAGGTTTTGAGGAAAGCCAGCAGACTGGTAGAACTCCGGAGTCCGAAGTAAAAGATGTTGAAAATTTCAAGTAAGAAATGACAAAAACAGGGGGGAGCCACTGAGTGAAATTCACTCCAGTTTGCCGCTGGTACAGGGCATGTAATTAGATTCTTCCCATAAACTGTTTTACATTCAATTTGTTTATACATAAGCTCCTGTGTTATGGGTAAAAATTGACATTTTATCAGTTCTCAGCCAGACCACTAGATGGTGGTTTCCACTAATTGAAAGAGGAAGTCAATTATACAGTAAGTGTAGAATGACAGTGAAAGACCCTGATTTTGCTGGGGACTTTCTCCACTAAAATACCACATCTACAGCATATGGCCCCTCTTGAGCAATGCGCAAGTGAATGGGGAAATTTGAGGCAAGTCACACTGCATTTTCCTGGAACTTCTCAGTCACTCCACCATTACCCTTGTCGAAGTTAGAGGGTGGGAATTTTGAGGAATTATCTCTAGCTGCCAACAGGGTTGGTAGAACTTGCAACTTCTGGTTTACCAGACCAATGCTTCCATATTTGGCCATCACCTCATGCAAGGCTAGCATTGCCAGATGGCTGTGGCCTCTGGAAGCTGATTGTTTGGAAGGTGATTGGAAGAGGTGAGCGAGAAATGAAAAGCTCAACTGGGGCCAAGAGCAAACAGGATCGGCGATATATGTATCAGCTCAGCCCACTGTCTTCCTCTGCAGACAAGGTGGCAGACACTGCCATGTTAGACTTAGGCCCCTGAGCAATACCAAGTGATGTTTAACACAGAGTTGACCCCCCACAGCACAAACCATTGTCTCATGAGATGAAATGCTACCACCAGTGTTAGAAGATGATTATCCTAGTTGTGCCGCTGCTAAATTTCATGATTTTCATGCATTTGAGCCAGCTTTCCCGTACCTACCACTGAGAATGAAAAATTAACACGGCTGGTCATAGTTTGGGGGAGTATTAAATGAATTCCCTAATTGCATTTAAACGATGTGTGGGTTAGGTGGATTGGCAATGCTCAATTGCCCCCTAGTGTCAGGGAGATTAACAGGGTAAATATGTGAGGTTACAGGGATAGAGCCTGGATGGGATTGTTGTTAGTCCAGGCTCAATGGGCTGAATGGCCTCTTTATGTGCTGTAAGGATTCTATGATTCTATGATGTGCTAACGTCTTTACTGATTTGGACTTTCTGAAAGGCTCAATGGGCCAAATGGCCTCTTTCTGCACTGTCAGGATTCTATGATTGACATTAACTATTGTTAGTGAACAAATTTCAGCACATTTACCTGTAACTCCATTCAAGATTCTAGAATTAAGAAAATCCCCTAAACATCAGAATCTGGTTCCAAATCAATTAATCCTTTACAACCACTAATGGTTACTTCAGTTAGCTACCTGTACTTTGATCAAGTGTAAACAAACCTGCAATTCCAAATTAAAACCTCTGCTAATATCCCAGCAGCAAATCTGAATTTGTCGGAAGCTGTGTGATCTCACAATGATGGCTTTACCATGATAGTCAGCTGTTGGTGATAGAAATGAAGCAGTTTTAATGAAATAGCACACAAGGCTTTTTTGTTGCAAGATTTCAGTTGAATTAACAGATCATCTGAATGATGTCACTACAAATTGGGAGAGGCTGCATGTGGAAAGCTAACATTGAGTGGAAGCGGCTTTGAAATATGCAAAGCTGCCGGGGTTCTGGAATTGACTCCGTCTGCATTGTGCACAGTTTCTGGAACACTGAAGGAATTGCACGATTAATCTTCCTCCTCCTGGACCCCACTGCCTGAATTCTCTTCCATAAACCTCTCCATTACCCCTCTCCTTCTTTGAGGCCAACGCTGTGACTGAACCACTTTCTGGCCAAGCTGAAACTAGAACAGGCATCAAAAACAAAAATGCTGGAAAATCTCAGCAGGTCTGACAGCACCTGTGGAGAGAGAATGTGGCCAATGTTTTGAGTCTGGATGACCCTTCATCACAGCCCAGGGCTAGAACAGGCATGTTCTTGAGCTTTGACAAAGGGTCATCTGGACTTGAAACATCAGCTCCTTTCTCTCCTTACATTTGCTGCCTGACCTGCTGAGATTTTCCAGCATTTTCTCTTTTGGTTTCAGATTCCAGCATCCACAGTGATTTGCTTTCAACTAGAACAGGCACATTTGGCAAAATGCATCGGGTCAGGTAGCATCCATTGAGAAAAGACAACTCAGCTGATGTTTCAAATATAAACTGGAGTCCTGAGAACAGTTTTGAGGAATATGTTGAAAAGAGGCATTTACGAAAAATCACTGAGTTTCATTACCCTCAAAATAAATCAGTGGAATGATTATCTTTAGGTGATGATAGCTGTAACTCATCCAGAAAGGGGCTGTGGACAGATAAGGCCACTGCAACAGTGGGAGAGCAAATGGATAGATACTTAAAACAAATTGCAACTTATAAAATTGTATTGGGTCTTTTGTTTAACCTTGCCTAATTGAGATGTTTGCAGAAATACATGCCTTAATCAGTGTGTACAAGATGAATAAAACAGTTACTTATTAATTAAAGTTTTGCAAGTTGTTGACTGAAGGTGGAATATCTTTCAGTTGGATAAAAGTAGTCAGGGGAGATAGTTTGAGATGCACTAAGGAAAAGATGAGGTAGGAGTGATTGATCAAAAAGCTAATGATCTTCCTCTACACCCTAGTTATGACTGTAACACTACATTCTGCACTCTCTTGTTTCCTACTTTATGAACGGTATGCTTTGTCTGTATAGTGCGCAAGAAACAATACTTCTCACTGCATACTAATACTTGTGACAATAATAAATCAAATCAAATCAAATCAAAATAATGGTAGATGAATGACATTAAAGATGAGTTTTTCTACCCAATGCTTACACAACGGGTTCAATATCCTCGAGAGTATTTCATAATAAAATAAATTGGTGACAAAACTTTGCCAATAATCTATCCAGACCCACCCCTGAGAAAGGGTATTTAGTAAGAGGTTTTGGGAGACCTTGGCGCAGTCGGTGGTGGAGGGGAACTCAAAAGGGTAGATCTATGCTAACATTCTTGGGTGGTTCGAGAGGTCATGAAGACTTGAGGCACTGAGAAGAGAAGGGGAAAAAGAAGAGAAAGCACTGTTTACGCATGCCAGCCATGCTGCCTGATCTGGACTGGGATAACAAGGGAAAGTCACCATAGTCCCAAAAGACCATAGGCTGTGACTTAACCTGAGGGTCACCACAGCCCAGGCAAGGTTCAGACAGCAGGGTCTTCATGAATGACCTCAGCTAATACGGGAATTGAACCAGCATTGCTGGCATCGCTCACCAGCTGTCCAGCAAACTGAATTAAACAACCTCCCAACTGACCAGGATACACTATTTATCACAGTTGTAAGCTCTTGTTTTATAACTAGCACGTTACATCTTTACTTAGTCTCTGATTAAACACAACATCATGTCATCTTGGTTGCAGACAATCTTCATTTGATAATTGATAACATTGACTATTTCTCCAAAATTAAAGTTACAATAAGAAGGATTCATATCTGAAATTTCAAGGGATTCAGTTTTCTCATCTGATAGGACCTGACACAATCAATATCTCCAACAACAGTTTATATTTATGTCACACCTCTAAGGTAATGGATGTCCCAGGGTAATTTACAGGAGCATTATAATACAAAATAATTCCACTTTTCTGTTCTTGTTTCAGAGTTCCTGCCTCTTTGATCAAGTATTTAAATATCCTCCAGACCTCTTCTTTGACCTGGGCCGGGATTTCTTGGCTGTGAGATCTTCCAGTTCAGCCAAAGTGAATGGAAGCTTGAATGGCCTGTCGCATGTGCCATGGTGGGACTGGAACATCCCAACCTGGCATCAGTTTTCCTCTTAGCTCTTTTGCCAGAAGCAGGGGCTGCCAACTTTCCTGGCGCCTAACTCGGGCCGCAACAGCTGTAACATAAATGCATTGTCAAATGCCTTTGCGTGAACTAAAGATCTAAGATTCTGCTGTCAGTTTTGGAACAAGACATTTAAGGGGAGATTTTGATGGGGCAATGCCCACCCACAGTAGGATGCCAGGGAGAAATGAAGCAAGATCTTTCATTGGTCCAACCAGCCAGGTTCTGATACTTGTCTTACTACCAGTCCCCATGTGAAGTTTCCCAAATTTGTTAGCTCAGACGAGATCCCTCAATATGTTAAATTCTGGGTGAGATACCCCCAAATGCTTATGTCCCCATGTGAGGAAGGATGAACTGGCTCCCTTTCTTCAATCAACTCCCACAGTTGGTTGCGACACGATTAATTTGAAAAGATCCTTTCCCTTGAGGATACTGTTTCCATACGGAGAGGCAGTTATGCAATGGTATTGTTGCTGGACTCCAGATACTCAAGGTAATGCCAAAGTATTGGTTGTGGACAATTAAGCAATTTACTGGAGGAGACAGTTCTACAAATATCCCCATTGTCAATGATGGAGGAGCCCAGAAAATCATGCAAAAGATATGGCTGAAGAGATTGCAACAATCTTCAGCCAGAATTGTCCTGTCGATGAATCACCTCAGATTCCTCCGGAGGTCTCCAGCTTCACAGATGTCAGTCTTTGGCTAATTTGATTCTATCCAAGTGATATCATCATTAATAGTGCTATCAAGCATCATCTTCTCAGCAATAACCTGCTCATAGACGCTCAGTTTGTGTTCCACCAGAGTCACTCAGCTCCTGACCTCATTACAGCCTTGGTCCAAACATGGACAAAAGAGCTGAATGCTAGAGGTGAACTGAGAGTGACTGCCCTTGATATCAAGGCAGCATTTGACCTGGTATGGCATCAAGGAGTCCTAGCAAAACTGGAGACAATGGGAATGAGGGGGAAACTCTCCACTGGTTGCGGTCAGGCCTGGGACAAAGGAGGATAGTTGTGGTGGTTGGAAGTCAATCATCTGAGCTCCAGGATGTCACTGCAGGAGTTCCTCAGGATAGTGTCCTAGGCCCAACCATCCTCAGCTGCTTCAACAATGACCTTCCTTCCATCATAAGGTCAGAGGTGAGGACAGTTGCCGATGATTGTACAATTTTCAGCAGCATTTGTGACTCCTTAGATTCTTAAGTTGTCCATGCAACAAGACTTGGACAATATCAAGGCTTAGGTTGACAAATCTAGGGGGCGATATGGTGGCATAGTGGTTGGCACTGCTGCCTCACAGCGCCAAAGACTCAGGTTCAATTTCAGTCTTGGGTCGCTATCTGTTTGGAGTTTGCATTTTCTCTCTGTGTCTATATGGGTTTCCTTTGGGTGCTCCAGTTTTCTCTCATAGTCCAAAGATGTGTGGGTTAAATTGATTGGCTGTACTAAATTGACCCTAGTGTCAGGGGGATTAGCAAGGTAAATATGTGGTGTTACAGGAGTAGAGCATTTGGGGGTATCTCACCCAGACTCAATGGGCCGAATGGCCTTCTATCATGTAGGGATTCTATGAAATGTCAAGTAACATTTATACCACACTAGTGCCAGGCAATGACTGTCCCCAACAATACAGAATCTAACCATTGTCCCATGACATTGAATGGAATTCCCATCACTAAATCCCCTATTATCAATATCCTGAAGGTTGCCATTGACCAAAAACTGAATTGTACTAGCCATGTAGATACTGTGGCTACCAGAGCAGGTTAGAGTCTCAGAATCCTATGTTAGGTAACTCATCTCCTGACTCCCCAAAGCTTGTCCACTATCTACAAGGCACAAGGCTAGAGTGTAATGGAATACTCTCCCCTTGCCTGGATGAGTGCAGCTCCAATAACACTCAAAATGCTGAACACCACCCAGGAAAAAATGGCCCGCATGATTGTTACCCCTTCCACCAACGTTCAATCCCTCCGCCACCAACAAACAGTGGCAACCATGTGTACCATTTACAAGATGCATTGCAAGAAATCACCAAGGTTCCTCAGGCAACACCTTCCAAACCCACAACCATTACCATCTAGTTGAACAAGAGTAGCCGAAACCTGGGAACACCACCACCCCTCTAAGTCATTCACCATCCTGACTTGGGAAAATATCAACATTCCCTTACTGTTATTGAGTCAAAATCCTGCAATAGTCTCCCTAAACAGCACTGTGGGTGTACCTACACCTGAGGAACTGCACTGGATCCAGAAGGCAGCTCACCACCAACTTCGCAAGGATAACTAGGAAAGGTGAATAAATGCTGGCTTAGCCAGCGATGCCCACAGCATGTAAATTAATTTTTAAGAAATCCCAATGTATGTTTTAAAAAGAGCATATTTAACCAAACTTTCTTGAGTTAAAGAAAGACTGAGTTTATTAGCTACTAAATGCAAGGAATTTTTTAAAACACATGCACATATATTCACCCAGATAGAAATGAAAATTGGTCTCAAAGTAAGTAGAAAAATAAAAATCTGTCTTTAACTTATGCATAAGGAATAGATAGTGGAACTTTGCAGCTGTGGAGATTCATGATTCTAGTAGTGCAGACTTCAGCAATTGAATAGTTGTTCTGAGATTCCAGGGTTCTGTAGTTTAGCTCATGGGTTGTTTTATTTCCTTTTCAGCTGTGACTCTGTTGACCTGACTTGCTTCAGCAATCAGAGAGAGAATCTTACCTTGGCAGGGTGTCTGCTGCTGTCTTTCCTCTTGAGTTACACACACTGGCATGTCCAGCACTAGTCCACACTGATCAACTTTCCAGCTGGCTTTTATCCCAATTTCTTATGCATTCCTGGAAGGCAAAAATCCACAAACCAGTCCCGGACGTTGCTTGCAGGATATTATACCTGCTGAGATGATACTTTGCTTCCATTATCTCCACAGGAGATAGCAGTTAATTTCTGTATGGCTTTCATGCCTTTGTTCTGTCCCTGTCTGGAACCAGGGAGAGACTTCCATTGTCTCTTTCTCTTAGTATTACCTACTGGAGCATTCAGACAACAACTGAATTTACATTTCCAGAATTTAGATTGCCAGCCATATCCTCTTGTATGGTATGACAATTTAAAAACATGCATCGTATTTACAAGTTCAATATATTCATATGTAATTTGAGGTGTTTCTCCATCGTCATGACACTAGCCATACTCAGACAATCCACAAGGAACCTCCCATAAATTCATGGCTGTCTTAAAATGATAGAACAACTGCTGAACCTATTCAAACTATGTTCCTGCCCCAAGATGTTTTATCTTCCTAATGTCTTTCCCTCCATTCTTGAAGGCATTGAGAGTACAACTGCAGAGGAATCATCAATCCTCTTGTACCTTGCTCACTGGGATATTATTTTGTGAAATATCAATAATTGCAGTCAGTTTTGAATTGTGATATCCTTACCACGTGCTTTGGTTTCACACAATTGCATACTGATAGCTGTTCATTGTTGCCATCCATTCAGCCAAGGGAAGAAGTAAAGACTTTCTAAAGCCCTGTAAAAACATCCCCGATAAGTGCCTGCAACATGTCTTCACGGCCTGCATGAAAACCCTATCTCTCAGGAGCCTTGGAATGTTAGACCACTTCACTTACAGCTGCACTCTTAAAAAGTAATCTGTTCTATATTAAACAATTTAGGATGTTTCTGAGAAAAATAGAAGCATATTTTCTTACCGGAGTGTCAATCTGGCTGGAAATCTTGACCCAGAAAAGAGAAAGCTGAGAGGAAATTTGACAGAAGTATTCAAAATCATGCGGAGTCTAGTCAGATAGAGGAAAACCCACTCTGGTTGGTGGAAAGATCAAGAACAAGAGGACACGGTAATTGGTAAACAAAGTGATGATATCGGTTAGTTTGGAAATATCAAGTCAGAAAATGCCCAAACGCGAGGCATAAATTTTAAGTAATTTCATAGAATCATAGAATCTACAGTGCAGAAGGAGGACATTTAGCCCATCGAGCCTGCACCGACAATAATCCCATCCAGGTACAGTCCTATCCCCAAAACTCCACATACTTACCCTCCTGTTCCCCCTGACATTAAGGGGCAATTTATCTTGGCCAATTAACCTAGCCTGCACATCTTTGGTTTTGAATTTAACCAATGTAAGATTCTGATGTGTGAACACAGTGGAACAAAATGTCAAGCTTAGGTCAGGGAGTACTCTGACCTCTGGCCATTGGAAGCTTGGGTTAGCAATTTTGTCTGCTGAACTCTATATTGACACAATAATAAAGATGAAGAATACAAGTTAACTATGTTAGTAAAAGGGTATCCTGCATAATAAACAAAAATTCATGCGTAAGAGACATGTAAATTTACAATACAGTAATGAAAATAATGACATAAACTAATCAGATCAATAATAAAATAATAGTATATTAATCAAGTTTGCTAAGATGAGGTTTCACCCTATTCAAGGATAAACTAATCAGTCACCCAATACAGCACAAGGCTGGACCCAAAAAGGATATAAGCGGAAGAGTGTTGTGGCTCTCAGTACATAACCAAGATAGACACGATAGTTAAGAAAGCTCCTTAATGCCTCTATTTTCTCAGGAGGCTAAGGAAATTCAGCATGTCTGCTACAACTCTCACTAATCTTTACAGATGCACCACAGAAGGCATCCTTTCTAGTTGTATCACAGTTTGGTATGGCTCCTGTTCTGCCCAAGACCACAAGAAACTACAAAGGATTGTGAATGTAGCTCAATCCATCACGCAAACCAGCCTCCCATTCACTGACTCTGTCTACATTTCCCGCTGCCTCAGCAAAGCAGCCAGCATAATTAAGGACCTCATGCACCCCAGACATACTTTCTTTCACCTTTTCCTACTGGGGAAAAGATACAAGTCTGAGGACATGCTGCCATCACACTTTTGAATGGACCTACCTCGCACTAAGTTGATATTTCTCTACACCTTAGCTATGACTGTAACATTATATTCTGCACCCTCTCCTTTCCTTCTCCACTATATACTCTACAAACAGTATGTTTTGTCTATATAGCACGCAAGAAACAATACTTTTCACTGTATACCAATACATGTGATAATAATAAATCATATCAAATCAAAGAAGAGGCAACAACCTATGGTCAGCAAGTAGACAACAGCAACAAGAATAGAACAGAAGACAATGCCCAGTCAGCCAGAGTGCCTGGCGTCAGTAATCATAAGAACTGATTGTGACTACTGCCTTGCTAAGTTCCATTTTGTTCTACTATTTGTGTTTCTATTGTTACACTTGCTACTGCTTCTACCAAATGCCTCATACCTGCAGTGGTCAGTAACTAGTCAGAAGTAAAGGTCTCAAACATTGACTCAAGCATACAAATATTTTCATGCAACAAGTGGTTCGAATCTGACTGCTCTGCCTGAAAGTGTGTTGGAGGAAGGTTCAAACAAGGCATTCAAAAGCAGATTGGCCTTTAATCTGAAAAGGAAGCATGTGCAAAGCTACAGGGAGAAGGCAGAGGAGTTTTTTAAAGTTTATTTATTCGTGTCACAAGTCAGCTTACATTAACACTGCAATGAAGTTACTGTGAAAATCCCCTAGTTGCCACACTCCGGCACCTGTTCGGTACACTGAGGGAGAATTTAGCATGGCCAATGCACCCAACCAGCATGTCTTTCAGACTGTGGGAGGAAACCGGAGCACACAGAGAAACCCTTGCAGGCACAGGGAGAACATGCAGACTCCGCACAAACAGTGACTCAAGCCATGAACTGCTGTGAGGCAACAGTGCTAACCACTGCGCCACCATGCCTCCTTCTGTGCTGTAATCATTTTGTCATTCTGTGATAAGTTGAGTAGCTGTGGGTTAAGTTGTCACTCCAGGGTTTGAGCACATAAAGCTATTGAAGTCTTGAGGAAATGATACATGTTTGTAACCAAAGCTGTCCTTTGGATTAAATTTTAAATTAACAACTTTTTCAGATGATCAAGGAGGGATGCTAAAAACCCTGTGGCACTATTTGAAAAAGCAGCAAATTGTTGTGGTTTCTGACTCTTTCTTCAACCAAACACAATTAACCGGTTGTTAATTTCCTCGCTGACATGAACAATCAGTGTATTTCAAAGTCATTAATTAGATGGTGAATGCCTTCAGGTCACAGTTAAAGAGATTTTCACAGGAAGGTTTGGGAGAAGAGTTACATTCAAATGTAATTTAATGACTTTTAAACTTGGATTTTTTTAAGAGCAAAGTATAATCAAAACAAGTTTTTAAAAAGAGAATAAAAACTGGTTCAACTGCTAACAACCATTCTCCAAAGAATGACAATACCATGCAATTCGCTAGAAATAAAAACAGAAAATACTGGATAACTCAACAGGTCTGGCGACATACATGGAGTGGATATGCCGGCGTTGGACTGGGGTAAACACAGTAAAAAGTCTGACAACACCAGGTTTAAGTCCAACCAATTTATTTGATAGTAAACTCACAAGCTTTCGAGGTTTCCTTCTTCTTAAGGTGAATGGAGAGTTCTGGCCTTAGACAGAGCATATACAGCACAGACAGTTTACAGATTACTGATTAGAATGTGAATCTTTACACCTAACCTGCTGTTCAAGTCCTAAAGTGGCTGACAATGTGAGTGGAAGGAGCACTGATCACAGGTTAAAGAGGTGTGTATTGTCTCCAGACAGTACAGTAAGTGAGGTTTTGCAAACCCAGGCAAGTCACCGGGGTTACAGATAGTGCGACATGAACCCAAGATCCCTGTTGAGACCGTCCTCATGTGTGCGGAACTTGGCTATCAGTCTCTGCTCAGCGACTCTGCGCTGTCGTGTGTCGTGAACCGCCTTGGAGAATGCTTACCCGAAGGTCAGAGGCTGAATGCCCATGACCACTGAAGTGTTCGCCAACAGGAAGGGAACAGTCTTGCCTGGTGATTGTCGAGCAATGTTCATTCATCCGTTGTCGTAGCATCTGCATGGTCTACCCAATGTACCATGCTCCGGGACATCCTTTCTTGCAATGTATCAGGTAGACAATGTTGGCCGAGTTGCAAGAGTATTTACCTTGTACCTGGTGGATGGTATTCTCAAGTGTGATGATGGTATCCATGTCGATGATCCGGCATGTCTTGCAGAGGTTGCTGTGGCAGGGTTGTGTGGTATTGTGGTCACTGTTCTCCTGAAGGCTGGGTAGTTTGTTGCGAACAATGGTCTGTTTGAGGTTGCTTGGTTGCCTGAAGGCAAGAAGTGGGGGTGTGGGGAAACCTCAAAAGCTTGTGAGTTTACTATCAAATAAATCAGTTGGACTTAAACCTGGTGTTGTCAGACTTTTTGCAATATACATGGAGAGAAAAATAGAGTTAACATTTTGACTCTTCTTCGGAGGAAGACGTATCTGAAAAGATTTCAGATTTCCAACATCTACAGTATTTCATTGACATTTCAGATGCAATTTGTTAGATTGCCTTGACAAATGATTAATGCCTCAATGGGATGTTTATGGTCCCTAGCCGTGATTGTCTGGCATTTTGGTTATGATGTGGAGATGCCGGCATGGAACTGGGGTAAACACAGTAAGAAGTCTCACTGGGGAGTTGGGGAGACTATGCAGATGCTACAACAACAGATGAATGAACACTGCTTGACAATCACCAGGCAAGACTGTCCTCTTCCTGTTGGGGAATACATCAGTGGTCATAGGCATTCAGCCTCTGATCTTCGGGTAAGCGTTCTCCAAGGCGGCCTTCACGACACATGACAGTGCAAAGTCGCTGAGCAGAGACAGATAGCCAAATTCCACCCGCATGAGGACGGCCTCAACTGGGATCTTGGGTTCATGTCACACTATCTGTAACCCCCACTGGACTTGCAAAATCTCACTAACTACCCTGTCTGGAAACAATACACATCTTTTTAACCTGTGCTTAATGCTCTCTCCACTGACATTGTCTGTACTTTTAAAACTTGCTTAGCTGTAAAGACTCACATTCCAATCATTATTCATTTAAACTGAGTTTGTATCTTTATGTGCCCTGTTTATGATCAGAACTCCCACCCACCTGGTGAAGGAGCAGCCAGTTCCAAAAGCTAGTGGTGGTTGCTACATATAAACCAGTTGGACTTTAGCCTGGTGCTGTGAGACTTCTTATTCTGTTTATGATCAGCGAAGGAGAGAAAATCTTCCATTTATATAGCACTTTTCCACAACCATTGGAAGTCTCAAAATGCTTTACACCAATAATGTATTTTTGAATTGAACTCACGCCAGAAGCAGGGCCAATTCACACATAGCAAGCTCCCAAAGACATCAATGTGGTAATGACTGGATAATCTCTTTTCTTTTTTGTTGATTGAGGGATAAATATCGGTCAGGACATTACGGCTAACTCTCCTGCTCCCCTTTGAAATAGATATATGGGATCTTCAGGTCCACCTTAGAGGGCTGAGCCTGTCTTGCTTTTAATGTCTCAATCAGAAGACAACAATGCAGCACTCCCTCACTACTGCACTAGAGCGTTAACCTTTAGTTTTGTGCTTGACACCTGGAGTGGGAATTGAACCAATAATCTTACAACTCAGAGGTAAGAGTGCTATTAGCTGAACCACAGGAAGATAACATAAGTGCAGCAGTAAGCCCTGTCAGTCAGATTTTTTAAAACAGAGAGCTGCTAAAGCAGGCTTTCGCCCGGTATGCAGCAAAGCAGTTTAGCTCAAGCAAGATGAGTCACTGATGTGCTGAAGTGTAGCACACTCACTGGACTGAATCTTGCTGCAATCATAATGTTGAAGTAAGCTGTAATCAGCCAGGAACTTTCAACTCGTGCAGATGTGCAGTTACACTCAGAAATTTAGAAGTTAACTTCCAAGATACGATATTCTTTGCTAAGGTTCTGAAAATGGCATTTCACTCTCTGGCTCTCAATTCAAGTGTCATCAGCTGACTTGGCCCTAACCTCTGAAATCCCTCCCTAACCCGCTCCACTTCACCATCTCTCTTTCCTCCTTTAAAACATGATGTGGAGATGACCGGCATTGGACTGAGGTAGGCACAGTAAGAAATCTCACAATGCCAGGTTAAAGTCCAACAAGTTTATTTAGAGTCACGAGCTCTCAGAGTGCTGCTCCTTCATCAGGTTAAAATGATTAAAACTTTCTCTGTTGGCTCAGCTTTTGACCTTCTGTCTTAATATCCCTTGTGGCTTGATACAAATGTTGTTTTACCAATGCTCTTGTGAGGTACCACAGGACAATTTATTACAGGAAAAGTGCTCTATAAATGCAAGCAGCTGCTGTATTGAATGAACTGGTCTTGTCAATTCAAGCTACACAAAACGTTATGGCCTGTCCATTCCAGTCAAACTTCAGATTTAATGGTGTGCTAAGTCTTAATTACTGCCAACAACCTCTTTGGCACTGAAAATTAACTTTAACAAATGTAGAGTCCCACTGCTTCAACTTCTCAATCTTTCTAGAGCTCTAAAACAAAAATGTAAATAGTTTATTGCCCTTTTTCTTCCTGTGGCTTATATCCTTCTTTCTCAATCTAAGCTTTCTTTCCCTCTCTTTATTTTACTTTCCGTAACTAAATTGACACGGAATTCACTATTCTAATTTCCATGTCCTGGTTCAGCCTCTGTGCTGCTCACTAACAATTTTTTAACTTGATTGGTTGAACAGATAAGGAGTCAGAGATCCCAATCACACAAGTCTCAGATATCCTGTAGCAGTTGCTGCACTGTTTGACTGTAAGCAACTTGCTGTGCAAAGTCCCACATTAACTCTTTAGGGCAGCACGGTTAGCATTGCTGCCTCAAAGCACTAGGGACCCCTGGGTTCAATTCCAGCCTTGGGTGACAGTGTGGAGTTTGCACATTCTCCATGTATCTGCATGGGTTTGCTCCGGTTTCCTTCCACAGTCCAAAGATGTTCAGTTTAATTTGATTGGCCATGCAAGATTGTCTCTTAGCATCCAGGAGGATTAGCAGGATAAACACGTGGGGATATGGGGATAGGGCCTTTGTGGGATTGTTTTGGTGCAGGCTCTTGATGGGCCAAATGGCCTCCTTTTGCACTTTAAGAATTCTATGAAAGGTTAACAAAATACAGGCACTGATTGCTTGTTTCTCACTGATGATAAATTAAGTGGATTAGCGGGCTAAATGCGTGGAGTTACAGGAATGGGGGAGTGGGGGGGGGAGGGGCGGGCATGATGGGCCTGTGAAAGATACTCTGTCGAAGAGTCAGTGCCGACCTGATGGGCCAAATGGCCTCCTTCTGCACTGTAGGGATTCTATGATTCTGATGGTTTGCCCCAGTGTATTAAAATAAATTGTAGAAGTTTATTAGTGTCACACGTAGGCTTACATCAACATTGCAATGAAGCTAGTGTGAAAATTCCCTAGTTGTCACGTTCCAATGCCTGTTCAGGGACACTGAGGGAGAATTTAGCATGACCAATGCAAGTAACCATCATGTCTTTCAGACTGTGGGAGGGAACTGGAGCACCTGGAGAAAACCCATGCAGACATGGGGAGAACATGCAGACTCCGCATAGACAGTGACCCGGGAATTGAACCCAGATCCCTGGTGCTGTGAGACAGCAGTACTAATTTTGATTTAATTTCATTTGATTTATTTTATTGTTGTCACATGCATACAGTGAAAAATATTGTTTCTTGCATGTTTTACAGACAAAGCGTACCATTCACAGAGAGGGAAACGAGACAGTGCAGAATGTAATCTTACAATCATTGCTAGGGTGTAAAGAAAGATCAGCTTAATGCAAGGTAAACCCATTCAAAAGTTTGACAGCACCAGGGAACAAGCTGTTCTTAAGTTGGTTAGTGTGTGACCTCAGGCTTTTGTGTCTTTCTCCCAAGAGAAGAAGGTGGAAGAGAGAATGTCCAGGGTACGTGGGGTCCTGAATTATGCTGGCTGCTTTACCGAGGCAGCGGGAAGTGCAGACAGGGTCAATGGATGGGAGGCTGGTTTGCATGATAGATTGGGCTACGTTCACGATCTTTTGTAGTTCCTTGCGGTCTTGGGCAGAGCAGCAGCCATACCAAGCTGTGATATAACCAGAAAGAATGCTTTCTATAGTGCCTCTGTAAAAGTCGGTGAGAGTCGTAGCTGTCATGCCAAATTTCCTTAGTCTTCTGCGAAAGTAGAAGCATTGGTGGGTTTTCTTAATTATGGTGTCAGCAGGGGGGGGAAACCAGGACAGGTTGTTGGTGATCTGGACATCTAAAAACGTGAAGCTCTCGACCCTTTCTATTTCGTCCCCATTGATGTAGACAGGGGCATGTTCTCCTTTACGCTTCCTGAAGTCGATGACAATCTCCTTCGTTTTGTTGACATTGAGGGAGAAATTATTGTTGCTGCACCAGTTCACCAGGTTGTCTATCTCATTCCTATACTCTGCCTCATCATTGTTTGAGATCCGACCCACCACGGTGGTGTCATCAGCAAACTTGAAAATTGAATTGGGGGAGAATTTGGCCACACAGTCATAGGTGTATCAGGAATATAGTGAATGGCTGAGATCACAGCCTTGTGGGGCACCAGTGTTGAGGATGATCGTGGAGGAAGTGTTGTTGCCTTTCTTTACTGATTCTGGTCTGTGAGTTAGGAGATTCAGGATCCAGTCGCAGAGGGAGGTGCCAAGGCCCAGGCCATAGAATTTGGAGATGAGTTTGTGGGACTAATGGTGTTGAAGACTGAGCTGTAGTCAATAAAAAGGATTCTGACATATGTGTCCTTGTTATCTAGGTGTTTCAGGATTAAGTGCAGGGCCAGAAAGATGGTGAGAGGCAAAATGCAGTGGATCCAGGCAGCCTGGGAGACTGGAATTGATTCGTGCTATGACTAACCTTTCAAAGCACTTCATAATGATGGATGTCAGAGCCACTGGCCAATAGTCATTAAGCCACGCTGCTTGGTTTTTCTTAGGTACCGGAATGATAGTTGTCTTCTTGAAGCAGATAGGGACTTCAGATTGTTGTAAAGAGAGGTTGAAGATGTCTGTGAATACTCCCACCAGCTGATCAGCTAGTGCTCGTCCAGATTCCCCATCTGAGCCAGTTGCTTTCTGTGGGTTGACCTTTGAGAAGGCTGCTCTGCCATCTGCAATGGTGACCCCAGATACATGTTCATCCAGGGCTTCCAGGGTGGAGGGCATGCTCTCGCTGACCTCTTGCTCAAAACAGGCGCAGAATATATTGAGCTCATCAAGGGAGGGGTGTGTTGGGGCTGGCGATTTTACATGCCCTCACCTTGTAGCCTGTTATATCTTGCAGACCTTGCTATAACAGGCAGGGGTCGGTATGGCTAGTCTGGGACTCTCATTTTGTCCAGAACTGTCTTTTGGCATATTTGATGTATCTCCTTAGATCGTATCTGGTTTTCTTGTACAGGTCAGTGTCACCTGACTTGAACTGGACTTCAGAAAGCTGTGGGTATTCCTCTTCATGTACGGATTCTGGTGGGGGAACACACGATTTGCTTCTTTGGCACACAGTCTTCTACACACTTACTGATGAAGTCAGTTACTGTAGTGGCATACTCATTCAGGCTGGTTGCCGAGTTTTTAAATACTGACCAGTCCACTGGCTCCAGGCAGCCCCGTAGGAGATCATTTGATTCCTCAGACCAACATTGCGTGACTTTCTGTGCCACTGTGGACCAATGTTCTAGACCCCCACTGTGTGACCATGCTTCCCCAGATGTAGTAGTCATAATTTTGTCAAGCCCTGTGGAATCAGGAATTGTGTTCCATGATTGGAAAATTACAAATGTTGTTTCATTATTTTTAAGAAAGCAGGGAGGGAGAAACTAGGAAACTACGAAGTTGTCAGTATAACATATACTGCAGGTTATTACTGGACTCTGTACAATACAGAAGAGTAGATGAATGAGAATTTGAGAGGGGCAGATTATTTCCATTTTTAAGGTCACTAAAATGATGAAAATGGAGGTTATCCACATTGACTTTCAGAAGGTCACTTGGGATTGTTGGCAAAAATAAAGTACATGGAATTGGAGCTAAACTGTGACACGGGCTTCTGAGTTGTTTGGAGCTCGGAGGTGGAGAGTTGTGATAAAGGGAATGTCTTTAATTAGAAGAATGTGGCGCATGGTGTCCTCCAGGAATACGAACTGGGAGTTTGGGACCTCAAGTTTTCACCACACATACAATTATTTGGTAGAAAGAATGGAAATCTGTTCATCCAAGTTTAAAGATGGCACTAGGTTTAAAACACAACAAATTGTGCAGTTCGGGGGTAGAAAGTTGAGAAAGAATATAGACAAGTGAGCAGTAGATGAGAGTTCATCTGAGGACATTTACTTTAGGTCCAGGAATATTTTCTTTCTGGCAAGAAATTGTGAAGGAATTAAGGGATTTGGAAGTCCATGTATACAAATCACTAAAAGTTACCACTAACAGGTTCTAAATGTTGGCCATCTGTCCAGACAAGCACAATAAAGTAAGAAAAATAGCAGCTCGAGCAGCATCTGCAGAGAGTGAGAATAGCATTATGGTTTCCAGTCTGTACGACTCTTCTGCAACTCTGAAGAAGAGTTATATGAACCCCAGATGTTATCTCAGTTTCTCTCTCCACAGATGCTGCCAAAATTACTCGGAGAAATTTTACCAATTTGCGCCACCTATCGATGGATGGAGCGAATCGGTAAAATCGCACGATATCTGAGAAATCAGGATCACGCCCAATTTCTCGGCTCTCGCGGATTTTAGGAAGCTGGATTTCAGTGCGGTCAGCCTCTCATTGCAAAAGGACAAGAGACTGAATAATTTATTCAAATATATTTTAATAAGGATTAGCATGTGATTAGTGAGCCGAGCACCGCATTGTCTGAGCTCGCTTGTTTTTATGGCCTCACTGGGAGAGGTTCTCTCCGGCAAGGAAAACACCTGCTCCCCATGAATGGGGAACTATCAATTTACATTGGAACCAGAGGCCATTGGGACCCACCCGGGGAGACCAAGGGCAAAGGGGAATGCTCCTTATGCAGTGCCAGCCTGGCAGTGTGAGCCTGGCACCTTGGCACTGCCAGCCTGGCACCTCGGAAATTTGCAGGTCCGATTTTTGGGCGATTGTTCACACCCAATGTTGTGCACATAATGCATCAGGGGTGTGTTTGGGGGGGGGGGGTGGTTTAGGGAGGGGGGCACTGCCACTCTGTCTGCAGTCAGATCGGTGGAGAGGAGGGGCCTGTGGCCACTCTGCAGACAATCGGATTGGAGTGTTATAGCTCCCTCTGCAGGCTGGCCGGCGAATTAAGCCCAGCCCATTGCTTGCAACAGCTAGAAATGGTCTAGGCCATTTTCCGTACACTATGGCCGGAATTTTATCGGCACGCCCACCCCGATTCTGGGAGCAGGCGAGGTTCGGAGAACAGCATTCTCCATCGGCCTCGGATGGGATCATACAAACCTTGGGCGGATGTGCCAGTAAAATTCCGCCCTATGTGCACAAGATTGGGCGTGAAAACCCACCCAAAAAAATGGATCTGCAACTCTCCCATTTTCACGCCAGCTGGAATTCTTGTAAAATTCTGCCCACTGAGTTTTTCAGCATTTTTTGTTTTATTTCAGCTTTCCAACACCCACAGCAGTTTGTTTTTATTCAAGCTTAATTAAGTTCTTGTGAAGTCTGGGCAGCTGGAGTACAAAGTGGAAGAAGTGATGTTTCAGTTGTTCAGATTCTCAGTCAGACCGCATCTGGAGTACTCCCTTCAGTTTTGGACACTGCACAGGATACCTTAGCCTTGTACAGGATATTCGGCCTTGTAAGGATTTAATGACAAAACCAGATTGAATAAACTTGCCTTGTATGCCCTTGCATTGAGAAGATTAAGGGGTCGTCTCACTGAAGTGTTTAAAATGAAGGATCCAGTAAAACAAAATGTCTATGAGAATTCAGAACTGAGAGCACAATCTTAAAATGAGACCTAGACTATTCAGAAATGAAATCAGGAAGGGTTTTTTTCACAAAAAGCAGTATAGGAATCTATAACACATTCTCCCATAAAGGCTGTGGATTCTGGGTCAATTGAAAACTTCAGGACTGAAGTTGATAGATATTTGTTAGCTCAGTGTATTTTGGGACATGGATCAATGACAGGTAATTGGAGTTGAGGTATGGGATGAACTATGATCCATCTGATCAAATGTCAGAACTGCCTTCTGGGGTTGACTGGACTAGTATTGTTTGCGTACTCCAATTCATCAGGAACTTATCTAAGATGAATTTGGTTATATCTTGGTGACCCCAAAAATAATCCTTTAGTTCATTTGATCACCGTTGCAAACCATTCTTTGGCACATATCATATGTACACTTCCTCAATTAGGTTTATTATTGAAGACAAATTAGAGTTTCTTTAATTTTGTGCCAAGCAAGCTGCACATCAGTTAGGCAAAATTTCCAGTTTCAATGTAACCAAAATTGTGAAAGATCTGTAGCAAACTACAGACAACCAGAGTTGCACAGCATTCACCTTTGCATTTGTAAAACAGAATGTTTCAGAAATACGAAGCTCTTTGATTTGCAAATGACGAATGAGAGAGGCATTACTTCCTGGCACCTTGTGCCTGATCTTACATAGTATTGAATTCAGGCATGGGGGTGGGGAAAGTGGAGGATGTTTTCAGGAATAACAGCTCAGTACTTTAGAAATGTATGCTAAATGTCAGCATCGCAACTTACATCCAACCAATTACATCTTCACACAGGTACAGTCACCAGGCTGTACTCTGACTAATAGTTGGGTGGTGGAGATGGCAAAGGGGATCGTTTAGCAGCCAGCTTGTTTTCAGAAATGTGCAGTCAAAGCTGGCATTTAATGCAGAAAGAAATCCGACTCTGAAAGACACAGCACTCCCTTTTAAAATGAGCATACATCCCTTTTCTCAACAGTTTAAAACAAGTCAGTTAAATTCCAATGCATAGTGAAATGTGTTTCTTACCGATGATGTAACAATAGGTTAAAGTAATTATGTTATAGACCGTATTTCCTTTTGTATTCTGTCTAGGGCTGGCACAGTAGAACAGTGGTTAGCACCGCTGCCTCACAGCACCAGGGACCCGGGTTCAATCCAGCCTTGGGTCACTGTCTGTGTGGAGTTTGTACATTCCCCATGTCTGCATGGGTTTCCTTCAGGTGCTCCGGATTCCTCCCACAGTTCAAAGATTTGCAGGTCAGGTTGATTTGCTAAATCACCACTTATTGTCAGGGGACTAGCATGGTGTTAAGGGAATAGGGCCTGGGTAGAACTGAGTGGGCCAAATAGCCTCCTTCTGCATTGTAGGGATTCTATGATTCTAGAAGTAACTGAAGTGGGTGTAACCCTATAATAATATAAAAAATGTTTATTCGTTTTCTACTTGTAACTTTCAGTTTTTGGCATGTATTTTGAATTCACCCCTGAAGGTGCTAATTCTGCTGGAATAAAGCTCCATAATCCTATTCTTTTCCCACAGGTCCATTCTTTATGCTCTTTCAAATAGAACAAATGATCAATAAAATAAACAAAACTGAGAGGGGGCAATAGCCCCATGTGAGGCACGGTAACTAAATCAAAACATCAGAGGAAGGTGAACTAAACCAAAATATCCTGGGAGTGGAAGACCTCAGATCCATTCTTTATATTCTAATGACATTAGAACTCTATTGAACTAAGAGAATTAACATTGGACCAAATAATGTCCACCACAGTGTACACCAAATATCTCACCCCCGCTTCCAGCTAAAACCCCTTGTCCAGTCTGCCATCTGGATAGTCGTCTCGCAATATTTAACATTGAGCCTTGTAAGGAGACATGAAGACAGGTGAGCAAAGGTTTGTTGAAAGCAGTAGGACTTAAGAAGTATCTTAAAGGATAAGAGGCAGAGAGGCAAAGGTCAGGAATTCCCAAGCTTAATGCCTGTACAGATGAAAGCGCAGTTGCCATTGATCAGGTGAAGAAAAACTGGGATGCACGAATGCGCAACATTCACAGATTTTGTAGAGGGTTCCACAGCCAGAGAATGATTCAGAAATAGGGAGGGGGCAAGGCTGGGAAGCATGTCAAATGCAAGGATGAAAATTTTATAATTGAAGTTTCACCAGATTGTGAGCCCCCGAGCCCCTGTCATTGCAGCAAGCATTGGGGTGATGGGTGAATGGGCTGTGGTACGAATGAGGATATGGGCAGTGGGGTTTTAGATATGCTCAGGTTTTGAGTGGGAAATTAGAGGCCAAACACAAGGAGGAATAGTGGGGCATGGAGAGAAAAAGAGCATGAATAAGGGTTTCAGCAGCAGATAGACTAATACATAGGCAGGTAATATTGCAGAGGTGCAAGTAGATGGTCTTGGTGATTGAGAGGATTTGGTGTTGAAAGCTCAGCTTAGTGTCAACCAGATTGCAAACTGTGTGATTAAAATGGACGAATATGATGTTTCTGTGCCCATGGAGTACAAGGACAAGTTTAAAGTTTATTTATTAGTGTCACAAGTAGGCTTACATTAATACTGCAATGAAGTTACTGTGAAAACCCCCAGTCATCACACTCTGGCACCTGTTCAGGTACACTGAGGAAGAATTTAGCATGGACTGTGGCAGGAAACTGGAGCACCCGAAGGAAACCTATGCAGACATGGGGAGAACGTGCAGACTTGGCATAGTGATCCTAGCCAGGAATCGAGCCCGAGTCCCTAGCACTATGAGTCAGCAGTGCTAACCACCGTGCCAATCTGATCCTGTGCAAATAGGCACTTAGCTTCAAAATGCCCAATACATGTAACTCTTGCAAGGTCACTTATTTCAAAAGCTTGTTACTCCAGTTAAAGACTGGCTGGTCCTCTCCCTCTTGCTGACGTCAAAGGAAACTTTGCAGTTTCCTCCTGCAAAACAATTGAAGCAGAATGAGTGACTGTCACAAAGGCACGTGTGGGGCTTTGGCTTGTTTGGGGAAAGGTGTTGAATGGAAAATAAGCAGTGAAGAGTCTTGACAGAGGTTGTGCAAATGTAACCAGAATATTGCAAGTGGTTGCTGGAAAGTGAGCAAGAGATGACTGTATATTTGAAAAGTCTTATTATGGATACTGAAGATAGTAATCGAGGGGAAGGAATAAATCAAAGTGCTGGGCCTGGGTGATGAAGTATTCTTTGCATTTGTTTCTGAGAAAGATGGAGGATTGAAGAGTTCTGACGTTCCTTGTTATTCTTGGTCATTGCTGTACTTTGAGTAGTTAGCTCACGCCCTGGGTTGCACTGTTGCATTTGCAGTTTTCATAACTTTTTCCTATGCCTGATGCACATCATGATTGGGAACCATCCTGCAACTATTGGGATGCATGACTTTCCTCTTTTGTCCTTATAGGTTCCAACTGCATCTGAGAACATAGGATCCTGCTCATCTCCACTCCACGTTTGCACAGCTCCCTAAGGTAACGAAGGGCAGCACGGTAGTTAGGACTGCTGCTTCACAGCTCCAGGGACCTGGGTTCAATTCCTGGCTTGGGTCAGTGTGTGCAGTTTACACATTCTCCTCAGGTCTGCATGGGTTTCCTCTGTCCAAAGACATGTGGTACTAGGTTGATTGGCCATACTAAAATTGCCCTTTAGTGTACTGAGATATGTGGATTAGTGGGTAAAATATGTAGGGATATTGATTAGGATGGGGCCTGGGTGGGATTGTGGTTGGTGCAAACACAATGGGCCAAATGACCTCTTTCTACAATGTAGGATTTCTATGAAGTCCTGTCTGAAAACTGAAGTCATTGAGCATATTCAGAGATGTTGATAGATTTTTGGATACATTAAGGGATACAGGGATGGTGCAGGAAGACAGAACTAAGGTAGCTCAGCCATGATCTACGTAAATAGCAGAACAGGCTTATGAAGTCAAATGGCCTAATTTCCTTGAGAGAATTGCAACCTCCTTTTATAAAGGCCCTAGCTGGTCTGCTGCAAATTGTGTTTTGAAGGTTAACTAGTTTCCAAATTGGGAAAGAAAATTGTGCACCTGATTTAAATGAAGCTGGAGTTAAAACAACCTGGGTTTGAAATTTTCAACAAGTGTATAGCTTTGGCCCCTTGCCCCTACCTACAGTTAAAAACAGGCCTCAAGAAATATTTTATCACAGCACCAAATTTTTGCCATTTAAAACACATGGCATGAAATATAAGTCTGGATCTAATGGTAAATTGCAGGGTCCTATATCAGGAGTTGGTAGCTGCACTGGAGTAATTATTAAAATCCCAGGAAGAGATTAAGAATACAAAAAGGGTAAGCTGCAAATTATCTATCCACAGAAATGCATTTCAAAATCTTGAGGAAAACCAAATTAGATAGAGGATGATAAAACCAGATTTAATTGAAAATCCCTATTGTGAGGTTGGACAAAATTGAATACCTTCAAAGCATCCATGAAAATCATAATGCTCCTACCATGATAAACCTAATCAAATCAGGAAATGCAATTTAGTTTAGTGACAGAATAGCCAAGCTATTGATGATTCTAAATATAGTTTTACCTCAAAAAAAACAATTCTTACCAAATAGCAACAAGGCAGTCACACATTTAGATTACTGAGGATGTGGAACTCCAGCACCCAATTTGAGTCTGCAAGTTAAAGTCATCCCATTGCCTTACACTTGGCACAACTAATCTCTGAATACATGGTAACCTGATCACTTCCTTTTGTCTCTCACCAGTTATTGCCCCCTTCAAGTCCATTCCCTATACTCTTGAATGAGTTGACACATCAGTACTTTCAAACTCAGTTGTTTAGCTTTTGGCCCTGCTACTCAACTCAAATTGTTCCTACCACTAAGACATATCTTATGCACACTTTCAACTTTACTGTTAGAGCCATCCACTTAAATGTCCATCCTGTTTTTACTTTACACACCCATCTAAAGCAGTTGTATTCAAATTAGATTTCTTTTCCATAAGCTCACTCCTACCTGCCCATTCTCATGTGCTCTCTTCACCTAAACTTTCCTCCCATTTACTCAGTTAAATGGGCATTTCTTAATCATAAAATTTACATTACCAGTGGGCAAAGGTACCTGAAGTATCCATGGAGAAATTACCAAACTCCCAATTGTGAAAGCAATACCCTACTGTTTGATTCATGTGTGTACAGGCAACGAAAAAAAGACGAAGAAACTAGTCAGTTTCTATGGTACTTTACTTGGTTTTCCCTCAAAAATGAAATGTCAGTTGGGCATTACAATAGTCAACATCCAGATGACTTACAAATTTTGGTTTTCTACGATGTGAAAATGAACATTAAGGCAACGTACAAAAAGAAATCTTACATAAATTAACTCAGATGCATAAATTTACAGGTGTAAATGCAACTTTTTTTGCAACTCAAGTTTCAGCCCCATGAACTGCTGAGAAAACAATAGAACAGCAGGGTGGTAAGGCCTGAAATGCAATATGTTTCAAACCCTGCAAGAATGGCAGCAAGACAGAAAGGTGATTATTGAACAATCCAACAGTGCTCCTTTCAAAACACTTCATACTAGCTTTCTGAATGATGGTAATTTCTTTACAAGTAGGCTCTTTCTTCCAGTTTCATGAGGCTAGTATGAGGTGTAATTGCCTGGGCAAAAAAAAATTACTCTTCCTTTTCAAAGTTATGCAGCAAATGCTATGCATCTGCTTGCAGTCCATTTAGAAGCATTTGCGGTGCACAATGGATGGGCCAGACTCATCATATTCCTGCTTGCTGATCCACATCTGCTGGAAGGTGGACAGGGAAGCCAAAATGGAACCTCCAATCCAGACAGAATATTTACGTTCAGGTGGAGCAATGATCTAGTAAAACAAAGGAAACAATTGAAAGATCAGATAAGCAAAAGCTACAAGTAAATGGTGCATATATCCCAACCCAATTATAGTACTGCATTGACAGGAGAACCTTTCATAGTCCCTCACTGGAATGGTTTGCATACCTCAATTTGCATTGTGAACAGAGGTATACTGTTCATTTCTTCTCCCATCCCAAGAGGCCATTTATTTATACCCATGGTGCAGCCTATTTATGAATGATCTTGGGAATAGGCCATTGCTACAGTTCCAAGCCAAAAAGTAGAAAACTCACCTTGATTTTCATGGTGCTGGGTGCAAGGGCTGTGATTTCTTTTTGCATTCTATCAGCAATTCCAGGGTACATGGTGGTACCACCAGACAATACTGTGTTAGCATATAGGTCTTTACGGATATCAACATCACACTTCATGATAGAGTTGAAAGTAGTTTCATGGATGCCACAAGACTCCATTCCTGCAAGGCAAATAAAAAGTTGTTAGTCCGTCCTATCAGGCACACTTACAACAAAATGTCAGCTTGTGCCAATTTATCAGAATGTCAGGAGTTTAAAACAGCTCCTGAGATGGTAGCCCACCAAGTGTTAAAATGGTAGCACCAGAAGCATGGGTTCTGATAGTCAAATGGCATTTCCCAGTTCTTTGGGTCAAATTCAAAATTTCTAGATCAAGTTTGATCTTTAAATACATACCCAAGAAGGATGGCTGGAACAGGGCCTCAGGACATCTGAATCGTTCGTTACCAATGGTGATGACCTGACCATCAGGAAGCTCATAGCTCTTCTCCAGAGAAGAGGACGAAGCAGCAGTGGCCATTTCTTGTTCGAAGTCCAGGGCTACATAGCACAGTTTCTCTTTGATGTCACGGACAATTTCCCTTTCAGCTGTGGTGGTGAATGAGTACCCGCGCTCGGTCAGAATCTTCATGAGGTAGTCTGTCAGGTCACGACCAGCCAGATCCAGACGCAGAATGGCATGGGGAAGGGCATAACCCTCATAAATGGGCACAGTGTGGGTAACACCATCACCAGAGTCCATAACAATACCTGTGGTGCGACCAGAGGCATACAGGGACAGCACAGCCTGGATGGCTACATACATGGCCGGGGTGTTGAAGGTCTCAAACATGATCTAAAAGAGAAAGTGAATTTCAGCGATGTGAAGTAATCAACTCGCTGCACACTTGAATTTGTTAGCATGCCAACATGCAGAATAAGAATGGAAAAATGCAACTCAGAAAGGTGGCAGACAGAAACCAAACACAAAAGATGAAGCAGAAAAGAAACCTGGAGACTTCAGGGGAGAAATTCCAGAAGCAGAAGAGCATCCTGGAAATATTGAAACAATTATTAGGTTCAGGAGAATAAGAAAGAAAAATACATGGAAAAGTTTATGGAATTATGTACACAATAATGAACAAAATTTACCTGTGTCATCTTTTCTCTGTTGGCTTTGGGGTTCAGGGGAGCTTCTGTGAGCAGGACAGGGTGTTCTTCTGGAGCAACACGGAGTTCATTGTAGAATGTGTGATGCCAAATCTTCTCCATGTCATCCCAGTTGGTGACAATACCATGCTCAATGGGATACTTCAAAGTAAGAATACCTCTCTTGCTCTGAGCCTCATCACCTACATAGCTATCCTTCTGTCCCATACCAACCATCACACCCTGGAAGCAGGAACAACCAGTTATCAGTAAAAGATCAAGTCTAGGTGCTGCAAAGCATGACCATTTAATTGCAGAAAAGGAATTCAGCCTCAACACTAGGGACATGCAAGCTAAAGAGCACAGAACTTAGTCTGCACATCAGTGCTTTTAAATTTGTTCTGAAAATCTACCTGATGTCTTGGGCGTCCAACAATGGAAGGGAACACAGCACGGGGAGCATCGTCACCAGCAAACCCAGCCTTGCACATACCGGAGCCATTGTCTATGACAAGCGCTGCAATCTCATCATCTGCCATTTTGACTAAGAAAAAAAATAACTGTTTAGACTCATTGGAATATGTACAGCAGACAAATTACAGACATTACAAACCCATAAGTTCTACTCACTTAGTATTCGTCTGGAGGAAAAAAGTGCAAGCAAGAAAAGGACTAAAATGCTTCCTTAGAATTTACTTGAGGACACCACAATTACTAAAACTTTAGTAGACAGATTTTCTTCAAATCAATTCTATGCCATGGTGCGTTGGCTAGAGAACAATGTCATCCATGGCTCAGCTAATCAGATTGAACACTTCCATAAAAGGATACAGTTTGAGTCTAGCAAGGATTGACCCCACCCCCCTCAAGCAGCTTCAACTTTACTAAGTGTCAGTTAACATATCCCAATTCCAAACCCCTCCCATTCACTGAAGAGATCCCAGTACCTGTCCTTTGTTCCACTGCAGCACTTCAGACTGGATTTAAAATAACTCTGCACAGCCAAGTGTCCCTTTTTTCCCTGAACATACCACACCTTCCTACTCTCTCAGCCACACACAGTTTTCAGGGATAAAGCCCCATGTACCTGCCCCACCCAAGCCATTTCACCACTAGTCAAGTGTGAATAATTTCACCCCACATCCTACCCAAAGGATTTCATTCACCCCTCCCCAAAAAGGGAAGTTACCCATTCATATGTTTCTTAAGCATTGAGTGAATGGTTCAAAAAGCACATTACAGGAACATACACATCTTACACACACACACACACACCTTATTTCTAGATATTCACAAGTTACCACAAAAAGGAATTTGGCTACAATAGATCAACAGCACAAAGACATTAGTATTTCAACTGTACACTGAAACATTCAGCTTCCAGTGATAAATTTTAAAGCACACCATTCTCTCACCCAGTGATAATTTTAAGCACACCATTTTCCCATGACAATAGATTCTTCCACTGATTCTCACCAGTTTAGCCTAGTTTCCCACACAGCCACCATTTTAAATTTTCTCTTGCTTTTCCCAAACTCCCATTTCAAAAAGAAAAAAAAATCCTTAGAACACCAGTTTTTTTTAAAAAAAACTTGCAAATCCAAGATCAGGAGGATGAAAAAGGCCAATTAATCATTATTTGCTCATCTTTAAAAACTCATTTCTCAGGCTACTTACAACAATTTTAACTTGCAGATCTTAAATCAAAAATTAAACTCACATAGACACACAGGTTGGGTGGATGCAGGTATCAAAAATTTAAAGAAAAAGGCTAATTATTCAAACGAGACTTCAAGAGAAAACCCTGCCAATTTTGTAGAAATGGCCAACTTAACGGTTTTCTTATCCCACACTTACTAACAGTCTGTAACGTTTTTCTTTTTACCTGGTTAGGTTTGTTCTTGGGCAGACCACTGCTACACACACGTCCTGTCCCCTGGAGCTGCCGGAGTGACTGTGACCGTTCTCACCCTCGCCCCACTCTCTAATGGAACCAGACCCCGCCCCCTCCCCTCGCCCCGCGGCCGCGCGCACATTGCACAGACATGCCCATATTTGGGTATCTTTCACCAGCTCGTGCTGCCATTGGGCGAGAGGCCGCCGCACGCGCCTTGCCAGCCGAGTGCCGTTACTCTTCCCCCCCTCCGCCCTCGCCCCCTTCTCCCCCAGACATCAAGCAGATCGCGCGCGCCCCTCCCTCACCGTCCCTCATTGGTCAAGTCGGCCGGGTAGGCGGGAGCTGAAGGCAGGCATCACAGGACGCCAGGGGCCCTGCAGTGCGAATACCCATTGAATGGGTGTGTATGTGTGTGTGGAAAAGCCCAGTAAGTCTCACAATACCAAGTTAAAGTCCAACTGGTTTATTTGATAGCAAACGCCACTAGATGTCGGGGGGAAAAAAACCTAGCCAGCTAGCAAGCCCCCCTCGCCCCGCCCCGGTATCTGAATGCCACGGTGTTCGCCAAATTCCCAGGTGGAAGTCTGATGTCATAAACACGGTGCAGGGCACCGCAGCCGCCCCGGCGTCTGAATACGGCATACCATTCGCCAAAGTCCGATGTGGAAGTGTGATGTCATAAACACGGTCCGGGGCGTCGCAGCCGCCCCGCTATCTGAATACACCGCACCGCTGACCAAACTCCGGAGCTAGCGGATTGCTGTCATAAGCACGGTCTGGGGCACCGTTAGCGGACACGGCCCGGTAATCTGATGGTGAAATAATTGTCAGTGCGTTTGTTACGGTGGTGCGATCTGGTATGCAGTCACCGGGTATTCTGGCATAGTTTTTCGGTGGTTCCTAATAGAATTTTCATAGCGTTTTTTTAAATATATAAATCCTAGAAAACTGAAATATTGGAAAGGCTTTAACAGGAGGGATTAGACGGTGACAATTATTGTGCCCAGGTTCAATTGGTAAAATGCCCCTGACTCTCTGTACTGGCCAGGTAGATAACAGCACAAGCAGAGATAGTGGTCACAATCTGCTTTTACCCCTTTGGCACATTGTGGCAAGTGAGGGTCTGTAATTTACCATCTCAGGGTCAATGTATACACATATACGTGCCTGAAAAATCTGTGAAAATATCCACAATGGGGTGAGGCTGAGCGACAGCTTTTGTGACCATATTTGGACTTTTCCAGAGTATCAGATGAGAGTGTCAACAAAATGAATTTCAGCCCAATACACACCTAACCTTTAAACCCACCAGGGCATGTCATTGAAGCTAATCTAAGATGTATATCACATAATTTACCAGCCTTGGGTGAACATTGATGATGTTAAGTGTAAGAAGTAAAGGGAGTGAGTAGTAAAAGCAGAAAACAAAGCATGTGTTGAAAGACATCCAATAATTACAATCAAATTGAAAACTGACCCCTGTCTTCTGTGTACATACAGTATTATCTTACCTAATCGTAACTCTATCTGAGCTACCTTGAAGGCTGAGTCTTTTTTAAAAAGAGCACATCAAATTTGAATGCGGAAAACTGGGACAAAGCACAATAGCACATTGTGTTTGTGTTCAGATGTGCTCCAGTCACAGCACAGTAGGATATAGGTTACACATGTCACCCATTGCCTAGAGCTTCAGGACGTCCCCCACAAAGATGAAGGGAAGCCCCAAGATGGACTACCAGGACCAATTTTAAAAGAGCAGGGGGCTTTAGCAAATGTACGGGGACATGTTGCTTACTTTCCCTCGTAGACAGGGAGTGGTGTGTGTGGTGCCATAAAATCAAAAGAAAGTAAAAGGAAGTCTATATGTAAGGGAATAGTTATCTCATTAAATAAGTGGTCTTTGGAGTTTTGAGCAATACACCGTATGGCATGTTCAAGCAGTATTATGGACGAGTCCAGTTATCCAGGCACATCTGGGCTGTAGGAAAAAGCAATGAGTATTCAGTAGTAAAGTCTACTCCTTTGACCTGGATTCCTGAACTAATACTGTATTTAAAAAGAAAGTGCAGTACAACTGGATCCCAACTCTCTAAACTTCCATTTTCTTTGAAGTAGTTTATGTAATAGTCACAAGTAAGGCTTACATTAACACTGCAATGAAGTTACTGTGAAATTCCTCTAGTCAACACACTCCGGCACCTGTTCAAGTCAATGCACCTAACCAGACTTTCAGGCTGTGGGAGGAAACTGGAGCACCTGCAGGAAACCCATGCAGACACAGGAAAAATGTGCAAACTCCACACAGTGACCCAAGCTGGGAATCAAATCCAGGTCCCTGGCACTGTGAGATAGCAGTGCTAACCACTGTGCCACCGTGCCGCCGAATTATAATCTACGATCATTGTATGCCGGCTATCAGTATTGAACACATAAACTTACGCTGCTTTTACATTGCCTGCATTGTATCAATTCAGGCCTCTCTCTAACAATGTACTGTCCTCCTAAATGTGTTTACAGGTCTCAACCAATTTGTTAACTCACACTAGTTTGACATGTCTTTGCATAAGGACAGATGAGAATATAAAATGAAAAACTGGTGTTTACTGGACGACCACAAGGATTCTGTATATACCCCAGAATATTATTTTTTCACACTTGATTTTCATTTTGGAGTTTACACTCATTCACATGTTTTTTCACACAATCGGTTTGTTAACTCTCTAGCCCCGCCCTTGTGCATTCCATGTATTTCGTGCCTCTTTTTGATCCATCCGCCATCCTGTCTGTCGTCTGTTACTTTACACTCCTGTTCCTTTATATCATCCTCACTTTGTTATTATTTTCTTCCTTTCCTGCCTCAACACCTTGGTCACTACCCTCTTGGTCATTACCCTCATATCCTATCACTTCACTTAATATTTCATCATTAATATAGTACGTAGATAAAGAGACAAGAACCAATCTACCTACCCAGACAATATAAAAACATTTCCCTCAGTTACTGGTAGTGGTGGTACTAAGCCATAGAAGGCCCATACTTAGTTCCAGGTTTGAACTGAATTCACTAATCTTACACGGTTATGATTACTGCCAATTCTTTTAAGATTGAACTTTACTTTTATGTTACTCATAATCAAATAGTTTCCCAACATTCTCACCTTAATATAACTGACTTACCGGACAGCTACCAAAGCCTGTGCAACTATAGTTGAGAAGATACTGTCTTCAGAAGAAGAGCATGGGTTGGTGGGCAGAAAAAATGTAAAAATATCACAACATAATTTTGTTTAATTGTCTCATTCTATAAAAGATCAGCTAGCGCTGTTTATATGTCGTATTCTTAGACTTTTTTAAGGGGATGTTACGATGAGGTCCAGAGTGCTTACTACCCCCATGGTGTTTATACCACTTTTCAAAGGAACTATTAATCCAGCTAATGAAGAGGCTATGCCATTTGCTTGTGTTAAAGTAAGTGTCACCACAGTAGCATCCCTACTGTTTCATAGATGGAAGATCAAAAGCTCACCCTTTTGCCATTCTGGTCCATTTGTTCACACGCATGGCTTCCTGTTACAAATTTATAACTGCTGTATTACAGGATTCAGCCAGGATAAATCTAAGGATCAATAATGAAGCCCAGACTGATAAAGTAAGCTATCATTGATTTGTGATGCAGAATGTTGGATTTTATTTTAACTTTTTTTTATTGTACAGTATTTTCAACTTTTTGTAACTATATGGAATAGGACAAGAGTACATCCTGATTCTCTTGATTCTTCTCCATACTCTGAACACCTCAAATCTTTAACATTCCCACCCCGCCCGCCCCCCCCCAACCCAGCCCCAAAACCTCGCAGGTCAATCACATCATTGCCTTTTCACAGAATTCATCATCCCACTGTTAGCCCTCAAACTTTGAAATGAAACAGTTCTTTTTGGTGATTTCAACCTCCATCAACTCAGCGACTTCCACTATCACTAATCAAACTGAATCTGCCACCCTCCCATTCATGAACAGCCCTATTTCATTCCATGTAGCTCATTCCATGTGGCTTTGAGATCTGCAATGTCTGAATTCCAAACAAGGTTCTTTCCAATCATCTCATTTTTCTTGTACATCCCCGAATCAATGCACCATCTTTTACTGTACCAGTTAAACTATTCCTTAGCTTCCTTGATCCTACCGTCTTACGTCAGTCTCTTACAATTCTGATAACTCTTAATATCCTCAGCTGCACCCTCCATCTCATTTACAAAACCAATGGCACCTGCTCTTCACTGGACCCTCCTCTTCCTCTGCTCTCCCAAACAAAGGCCCTGCCTCTCCTTATTCCATTGTTTCTCCTCCACCTGACCTCTGGCAAATTTATCTAATTTATTTGCACTTCAAAACTGAAGTTCTTCGATTCTTCCCTCGCCAGGCTCCCTGCTTCAATACCCCTTAAACTACATTTCCTGGACTAATGACATCAAGCCAGATTAGAATCTTCATGTCTGTAATACAAACTCACATTAAAGGGTCCACTGTCTGAACTCAGAAATTAATTTCTGAAACTGAACCCTTTAGTGATCAGGAGATCCCTCCACAAGGGTAAGTAATGATTTACTTGCAATGTACGGATGCCATTGGAATTTTGTAAGTAGGTTTGAATGAATAGACATTGCTTAATGTTGCAGTCCTAGCAGCATTCAAGTTAGGCACAGTGGCCCTGAAAATTAATTGGGGATGAACATACTCCAGCATAAATGGTCACCCAGAATTGCTTGCTGAGCATAGCAGACTTTACAGGATTAAAGGGGTGGTCTCCTGTTCTGTATGAATATGGGAGATGACTGTATCACTGAGCATGTATCAACAGTGACCACCCAGTCTCATATTCAAAGTTTCCTTTATAAAAACTATACCCTCCTCAGGGCTATAGGCATTAATCCCAGTCTGTTCCCACTCTAATCCTCTGCCCCCATCTATTCCTGTTGATGAGGTTTAGCTGGACTATTAGATTCAACTTCTGCTGACCAGACAGTGTGCTCCACTGAGAGCTTACAACGTGGGAATTCAGACCTTCGGAGATAATTGCGTTCTCCGCCACTCCGTCCCGCACTCCAACCCTGATTTTTGTTTTTGTAAGGCAAATGCTGTGCCCACAGCAGGCATTTGAGGAAATTTTGGTACAAGGCTGTGATCTGTGATCAGGTCCTGGGCGAATTTCCATTGAAAGTGTGTTGGAACAGCCACAGAATCTCAGGGCCAGAATCTTGCGGAGGTTTAGATACAATCTCAGCCATGCATCAGCAGACAAACACAAATCATTACTTCTTTCAACATACAGAAGCAATCTGTTTTTCACACTTCGGTGGCTATTGGCAGTTAAAGACCAGAGGATAGCATGTGAACTGTACTTTAAGTTGCCTCGAGTAAATCCACACATTTGCAACATCTTTCAACCCTCACTGACTGGGATTAGCAAATGTAGGTTGCAATTTGAGAAAGTTGCCAGAGGCTTGCTGGAGACCATGTACTTTTGGCAGAGTCTGCTACTCAAGGAGGTGAAGAAAGAAAGTCAAAATCATTCTGCATTCTATTTTCAGGAACATCTTTAGATGGAGAAAGACAGATTATGCCCAAATTTGCGCTTAAAGTGCTGTAAAACATGTACCAGACTACTCCATAAAATGACTTCCTTTGCCCGCTTGCTTTTAACATTTCTGGCCACCTTTGTGAACTGCAACACTTTGGTTTCATTTAATTTCTCACTTGATTTCCAGGAATCATAGAATCCCTACAGTGCAGAAGGAGGCCATTCAGCCCATCGAGTCCAACCAACTCTCCAACAAAGCATTTTACCAAGGCCCACCACCAACCTATCCCTATAATCCCATGTATTTACCCCTCTAATCCCTCTACCCTACACATCTTGGGACACCAACGGGCAATTTAGAATGGCCAATCCACTCAACCGGCACTTGGACTGTAGGAGGAAACCAGAGCACCCGGAAAAACCCACACAGACATGGGAGAATGTGCAGACTCCACACAAACAGTCATCAAGGCTGGAATCAAATCTGCTTCCCTGGTGCTGTGAGGCTGGACTGCCACCCAATCAGGCCTAATATATCCATCTTCCTTAACTTTGCAACATAGTTTAAATTCCTGATATCTCTAATGATCTATATTACTTGTTTCTGCACCTGCAGAATTATAGCATGGCTACAGCCATTTGGCCTGACATTTCTATGCTAGGTCTTGGCCATTTCCCCCATGTCTTCGCCTTGATTTCTATCTTGTATTTCTGCAAGAGTTCTCTGAATTTCAATTGTGGTGTAAAATATTCAGTTGAAAGACCAAATCTACCATTGCTGGACCGAAAGGCTCTTTTTTTTATAGGAATGTACCTGTGGTTTGATGATTATAAAATGGCATGAAAAGCAGGACTTAAAAATAACTCATCAAAAGGAACTGACTGAACTTCATATTTAAATACTGCAAAATTACTTATCTGCTTTCCCTCTTGTGAATAAAAACCCTTCTTCCACTTAGCTATGATCAGAGTTACAAATCTCACAGCCACGGGGAATGTCGAAAATTTGAAATTAAACTGCTGGAGACCTTCAGCAGGTCAGACAGCATCTTGGGAGAGAGTAAAGGAGTGAACGTTTCAGGTCAAAGACCTTTCATCAGATTGAACTGATTGTGTGTTTCCAGCATTTTCTGTTTCCACTTCACACTTATCTTTAATTCAGGACAGCAAAAGAAAAAGAACATCAATCCTGGGAAGAGTGGAAACACCACTCCACTTTGGTGGGATCCACCGTGGAGAGTGTCTGGCCATCTCAGTCTGAGGTCTAATTTGCATCAGAATGCTATCATGTCACATACATTCACACCTTTTTTCCTTGCATGTATTTTTTGCTAGTCTCTGCCTATGTGGATACCATGATGTGGGTATGCCAGCGTTGGACTGGCGTAAACATAGTAAAAAGTCTGACAACACCAGGTTTTAGTCCAATCGATTTATTTGATAATAGACTCACAAGCTTTCGGGGTTAGTCCCTTCGTCAGGTGAATGGAGAGTTCTGGCTTCAGACAGAGCATATAAAGCACAGACAGTTTAGAGATTACTCAGTACTCAGTTTAGAGATTACTCAGTAATCTCTAAACTGTCTGTGCTTTATATGCTCTGTCTGAGGCCAGAACTCTCCATTCACCTGACGAAGGGACTAACCCCGAAAGCTTGTGAGCCTATTATCAAATAAATCGGTTGGACTAAAACCTGGTGTTGTCAGACTTTTTACTATGTGGATACCTGCAGCTCCCCTGTACCTCATCAGAGTGTATTGTGATGAGGTATCTCATTCATTGTGTCAGTGAGTTACAGCGAGGGAGGGATTTGATCAAATGTTATCCTGAATGAATGTTATCCTGTCCTTGCCCATAAGCACTTTCTAGCATAGGTCACTAGTAAGCAATTAGTAACTGAAGCACATGCTAATTTTCCTTTCTTTCTAGTCCAAGAGCATTAAAGGCAAAGTTAACGCATCCAAGGTTTAAAATTTGTGCTGTCTGGTACATTATAGCACGTAGGGGAACATTAATACGTTCTTAAAACACAACTCAATCACTGTCGCTTAATATGGTGCTCAGCCACATAGACCAGTCAACAGGCTTGTTCCTTTCCCTTTCAACTCTCCCCAGCAGGACCATTAACAATAAAAGGTGTAATGAGCTTCTGTTTTTATGAATGGTTATCCTGCTGCTGAGTGACATCACTGGCACTATCCAGGTTTCCAGTGGAATGGTATATATTGCTAATTCCAGAGGTGCTGAAAAAGATGAAAGTGGGCAAGAATACTCGGCACTCGGCATATGACATATGCGGAGTCTGTTATGTAGGGCTAGGATAGTTTTACACAATTCCTTCGATCTGCCAAGAATTTCTGAAGTAATTAAGAATCCTTCAAGTTAATCCTACAATGCTGCAATGAGTTCTTGTCAAACATTCAATGTTATCTCACCTATGAATATAGAAACATCATCCTTCAACATGTATAATGTATCCTTCAAATCAACATTGGACTGGAGCAGAAAGTAGAATCGCTATGAAGCAATGGAAGATTCTTTGCATGTGGGGCAAAAACTAAGAAGTCCCATGAGAGGGAAAACACAACCTAAATTCCCAAACAAGAAATTCCTCTTGATTATTTCCAATTACGAAAATGTGAGCTTTCCCTGGTGTTTTTGCCAAAGAGGAAGAGGTTACACTGCACACAATCTTCCCATACTTTTGTGTATGCACATTTCTGTTTCTTTTTATTCAAATTATTGTGATTGACACACTCACAAAAGACCAGACGAGTACCAACTTGGCATGAAAGCTGATAGCTGGGAATTAGGGCGGCACAGTAGTTAGCATTGCTGCCTCACAGCACCAAAGACACAGGTTTGTATTTCCGACTTGAGTCACTGTCTATGTGAAATCTGCACATTTTCCCCATGTCTGTGTGGGTTTCCACCGGGTGGTCCGGTTTCCTCCCATAGTCTAAAGATGTGCAGGTTAGGTGGATTGGCCATGCCAAATTCTCCGTCAGTGTACCCGAATAGGGTGACTTGTGTATTTTCACATTAATTGCAGTGTCGCTGTAAGCCTCCTTGTGACTAATAAATAAACTTTAAAACCTTTTCTTTGGATGGAGATTGTGCTCATGTGCTGATAATGGATTCATGCGAGCGTAGAATATATACAAAGACATTCTGAAAGTGAATCTCAGAGCCTGTAAGTTGAACCCCACAAAAGTCAATCTCGGTGCCTGTAAGTTGGACTCCACTAGAATTGATGGGGAGGGGCAGTGGTGGTGGTGGTGGTGGCGGCAGCAGCAACTAACACTGGGCAGATCCAAATGGAAAAGTCTCTGCCCTCATAACATTTGGGGAGAACAGAGTTAGGTCTCTTGCAAGTGAGAATGCTGCAAAGTCAGTGGTGCTTTCACTCACCATTTCAAAAGTAACTTCATATGTAGTAATTGCCGAAGAGGTCAACAAATCAAGCATTTGTTTCAAATCACATATGAGACAACACCAACCTAGACAGTGAACAACTGATCTTGCATCGAATCCATCAGGTGAACTGGTGTAGTCAGAGACTGCCTGAAGGAATAAGTGTCCAAGTATTTGCCCCTGAGATAAATAACTACAGTTATGTTAACTCCTAATAAAATATGAAGTGCATTTTTACAAAATTGCTTTCTATTGTCATTTAAAATTGTTTAAATCTTTGTGTTTTTCAAGTAACATTGGTCCAGAAATTGGATGCTAATATTGACAGTGATAATTTCATGCCTCATGTTTTTCATGTGCTGTTTTAGTATTTGTAATATAAGATAAATGATTACTCAGCAAAATTATCAGCTGCAGTATTGAAGGAGCAGTGCTCCAAAAGCTTGTGCTACCAAATAAACCTGTTGGACTTTAATCTGGTGTTGTGAGACTACTTACTGTGCAGTATTTAAATTAAGGCTATGTAAAATGGAGAGGAAGATTGAGACAACTACTACCCAAAATATGCCTCTAAATTGACCTGAAAATGCAAACATGTTTTGATAAGATGGAGCTGTTTCTTGGGATGAACAGGTAAGTTTGAAGACAATATACTGCAGTTCTAATACACCACCATGAGTCAGCACTTAGAAATTAGTTCTCCATCAGGACAATCTTTGAATACGTTACCTTGTCTTGGTGCTACCACAAGGCAGTCTTTTTGGGACACAATGGAATTCTTCCTTTAAATTAAGGACTGTAGCTTCATTGTTACAGATGACCTTTGTTTCCACAATGGCGTCTGCAACATGCATGTACATGTCTGGCAGGACGGTCATTTATTAGGAGCATGCACCTCAAATGTAGAACTTAATTTCCCAGGGAGCAGAATAGGAGGTGATGGGGACATATAATTCAGTGAAGTAGTATTGGATGGACACCCCTCCCCTCCCTGATAGCCCTTATTTAAGTCGGGGCAGGAAGGGTTGAGGACAACCTGCCTGCCCACAGAACAATTGATGCCCTTAAATGGCCAATTAAGAGGCTGGGAGCTTTTCAGTTCCAGCAGAGCATTGGCCAGTGTCATAGGATGGTCACAGCACAAAAGGAGGCTCTTTGTTGGTGCCCTCCAAGAGCTTCCGTGGGCCCACCTCCTTGCCTTTTCTCTATACTTCTGCAATTTTTTTACCTTTTTGATAGTCATTCCCTTTTGAAATCAATAATTGTATTCCAGATCCTAACCACTTGTTGCACAAATTGGTTTTTCCTTCCATTGCTTCTGGTTTGTTAGTCTGATCTGATTTTTGACCCTTCTTCCAATGGGGATAGTTACTGTGTCATGGCGCTTCACCTCTCGATCTTCCCTTCTAAAACAGCAAAGCCCCAACTTTGCCGACATATGTATGAAATTGGAGCCTCACATCCCTGAAACCACTCTCATGAATGGAGAGAATATGGCAAGAAGCTCAGGAACTGTTGGTAGATTATGAACAGAATGGAGAGAGAAGACAAATGACACAATCCCTTTCCAGACTACTTGTCTGAGATAGCATTGTGTTTGGCACTGGGTTGCATGCTACTATCATTTAAATTAGCAGGCAATATGAGCCAGATTCAGAAAATTGTAAAATAAAGCAGAAGTCACATTTAAATATTCAGCTTAACAAAGACATAAAAATCAGAAGCAAAAGGCTGCAAATGCTGAAAATCTGAAATGAAAACGGACTGCTGAATTCCTCAGAAAATCAAGCAGTATTTCTAACTTTTGCCAGTTGACTTTAAATATTAGCTTGATTCCTCAAAAACAAAAGGATTGTTTTGACAGATCTTTTTAAAAAATGGTACATTAATGGTCAGCTCTCTGTATCCAACAGTAGATTAACGGAACCATAAAATTGCTACAGTGAGGAAAGAGGCCATTTGGCCTATCGAATTTGCACCAACTCTCCAGCACAACGTCATACCCAGGCCCTATCCCCACACCATTCCTCGTAACATACACATCTTAGGATACTATGAGGCAAATTAGCATAGCCAGTCCACCTAACCTGCACATCTTTGGGCTGTAGGAGGAAACCAAAACAACTGGAGGAAACCCACACAGACACAGGGAGAATAAGCAAACTCCACACAGTCACCCAAGGCTGGAATTGAACCTGGGTCCCTAGCACTCTGCCACCATGCCGGTGACTGGTGATTCTGGTGTTAGGGTTCATTTCATTTTTCACAGTCGGACTCTACTGTGTGCTTGTGTTTCAAGTTGATTCATTTGTATGATATGCATTTTGCAGTGTTTATGATAAGGTACAGCACTGAAAGAAGTTCTTTTATCCAGTACAATATTCTATTAAAGGGATTATTTACATTGAAGTTATTCACCTTGGAATGGGTACTGCAATAATCAAATATTTTCTGTATGGTTGAATAAATTTGAATAATATGTAAAATGTTGTCTCAAGTATATATGAGGCAGCCTTATATTGAACTACAGTTCAACAGTTCATTGGTTTCAGAACAATATGCCATGTTTGAACACATAATCCCCATTTTAGGGAGGGGGAAATAAAGCAAATATGGGATGGTTGAGTTGAACGAATACATCAAGTTGGTGAAATGTCAAAATGTATTTGTATTATGTCAATTATTGCAACTTAATTAATACAAATGACTGATTAACATGCTTTTTAAGTATGATAAATACACAATCAAACTTGATGTTTTCACACCAATATTTTAAAGATCACCTGAACGTGGTAGTTTTTTGTGAGTGAGGTTTGCGTAAATTGTGGGGCTGTGAATCATCCTAATAAACAAGGAAAGAAAACTATACGTATTTGTTAATGGGATTGTGTTACTCATACTATTAGGATGATTCGACACAGGATCACGTATGTTGACAGCCCCCTTTGCAAAATGCATTTGCAATGAGTGTACCTCCTGTATTGAAGTAAACCACAGCTCATCCATGTCTTTGTCACCTCTAAACTTGAGTATTCCAATGCTCTCCTTGATGGCCTTTCATAGAATTATAGAATTCCTACAGTATAGGATGTTATTTGGCCCATTGAGCCTGCACTGGCTACAATCCCACCCAGGACCTATCCCTGTAACCCCACGTATTTACCTTGTTAATGCCCCTGACACCTAAGGGGCAATTTAGCGTGGCCAATCAATCTAACCCACACATCTTTGGAGTGTGGGAGGAAACTGGAGCAAACCCACGCAGAAGGAGAAAATACGCAAACTCCACACAGTCACCTGAGGCTGGAATTGAACCCAGGTCCCTGCCCTATGAGGCAGCAGTGCTAATTACTTTTCCACTGTGCTGCCCTGTATCAACTTATGCTTATCTAAAACATTTCTGCCTGTTTACTAATTCGCATCAGGTCCCAGCATACCTGTGCTCACTGATTTGCATCGACTCACATTCCAACATGATTTTAAAAAAACGCATCCAAGTTTTCAAATTGCTCTGTGGCTTTGCCACTCCCTATCTGTAACCATACAACCCTCCTAGATCTCTGCACTTCTCCAATTCTGATTTCATGCATATCCCCAGTTTTAATCATTCCACTGTTTATGGCCATGCCTTCAGTTGTCAAGGCCCAAAATTCTGAAATTCCTTCCCTAAACCATGTCATCTCTCTACTTCTGACTCCTTCTTTAAGTCACTTCTTAAAACCTACCTCTTTAACTAAGTTTTTGGTCACCAATCCTAATATCTCCTTGTGTGTTTCAGTATCAAATCTTGCTTGATAATGTTCAAATTTGAAAATTACATTAGTAGTCCTAAGCTTGCCATTGGACACTACAAAACACACCTTAATACAACCGCACGGTGGCACAGTGGCTAGCACTGCTGCCTCACAGCATCAGGGACCCAGATTCAATTCCTGGCTTGGGTCACCATGTGGAGTCCGCACGTTCTTCCCATGTCTGCATGGGTTTCTCCTGGGTGCTCCGGTTTCTTCTCGCAGCCTGAAAGATATGCTAGTTAGGTGCACTGGCCATACTAAATCCTCCCTCAGTGTACCTGAACAGGTGCCTGAGTGTGGCAGCTAGGGGATTTTCCCAACAACTTTGTTGCAGTGATAATGTAAGTATACTTGTGATACTAATAAATGTATTTTGAAAAAGAAATCTGTAACAGTTTGCTGGTCTGGTCACTCATTTCCAGGACCAGCTTGAATTGACAGCTGGCCTACAAGGAGCAGGAATGGACAATGATTCAATGTCACATTTCCTGGAGCACTACTACCAGTTGCCCACCTATTAGAGATATTGGTACTTGGCCTCAATAAATTGCTTTGTAGTACTGGCTAATATGTTTTATAAAATGTTGGTGATTATCTGACACAAGACTTGGGTTCTCTGTGGACCTAATCAATACTTTACAACTTGAATTACAGCGCAGCTACAGTGTCTCAACACCAGCACTTCTGGAGCAGATCCAAGCTGGATTTCAGATCTTGCAAGTTTTTGCAGATAAAAAATCAGAACCTTAATTCAATCAAAAGGAGACACATGAAATAAGGTGAATAAGTACTCTATTTTTCAAACTCTAGTAAAAAGAAACATAGCAGTGGAGAAATATAGTTTGAAAAAATATTAAATCATTTGCGAGTAAGACTGAATTGCAAGTACAGATCAGAGGAGCAAGTGTTGCTCGGACCACTTGGAGTACAGGAAAAGGCTTGTGTGCAAAGCCAGTCACTGGTTTGGCACACCATTGTGCCAATGCAGCACCCAACTGATTTATCCCAGTAAGTTATTTCACTCCTTTAGTAACAATTAAACCAATAAATGGCAGCTTATAAAAATGTTCTGTTTTCGGACAGCCAGATTTGAGACATTCTACTTGCATTCTCTTAAGAACAATCAGTGCAACAGATAGAGACAGAAAATGACTTTCCCTTAGCAGTTCTGTTCACAACAACAATAATTAGGTACCTAAGTGTAGTTCAGCTCCCCATCTCTTGCATGATGTTAAACAATGCTCCAAAAATTGTCCAAAGGGATGGAATCTTTGAAGCATTACAATCAGCAATATTCAAGAAGTAATTTTCACTTAAAGTTCAAATAATGATTTACATAGGCCTGAAACTTGTGATTTAAATAATACATATAGAAATATTTGTAAGTAAATAGTAACAGATTGTTTAGTGCTACAATTATTAAACAATTAATTTAAATTATAACTAACATAGTTAGGCTGGCTGAATTGTGAATTGGGCATTTTTGCTTAAATGCCAGTATCAGCACATTCACTTTCAATTGGTCAACTTTTATGTGAATCCCCAGTTCTCTAAATGGGATTTCCCACCCTGCACAGAGCCTTATTTCAGATGACTTCCCGCACAGCCAGCAAAGTCCTCTATTCATTCATTTAGGCCTATGTATTCCAAGAATCCCAAGAAAATGCGATGGAACTTCCAGAAAGCCAACTGGACAAAATACAGTGGAACTATGGAATGCAGCGTCTTGATAATCACATTACGAAACATCACTTTTAATGAAGCATACAACTGTGTCTGTTGGTGCCATCTACAAAGCAAGCTACGTGGCAATTCCCCAAGATTAGCAACCCATCTACATCACATGTCTCGATGGATAGAGTGCTGCCCTCCTAAAGGCATATGAAGCATAAGGGGGCACAGAGGTAGAAGACTACCTGATCAAGTCCCTCAATGGGAGGAAACCATAGCAAAGCTAAACTTCACACACTCCAGCAGAAAGTGCTGGAGCCTAATCCTTGCCTTGGAGCAGCTCAAAAGCCACCCCACTCAAAACCTTAGTTACTCCCAACCATGTCTCCAGCTGTCTGCTTGCAATAGCTAAGACACCCTGGACAAAAAATACTAAATGAAATGTTCGACGTGAATTAAGACAACACGATCAACAACACAGAGAAGATCTTCCTCCTTTGAGGTTGCAAAACTAAAAGAAGTCCCACAAGACTTGAAAGGTAGCAAGGAAGCAGGATATGACAATATCGTGCCATAATTTATGGAACACCTTGGGCCCCAAGTTCTTGCCTGGCTGACTCAGTTTTACACAATTGTCATATTTTGCAACACCTCAGGCCCCAAGTTCTTGCCTGGCTGACTCAGTTTTACACAATTGTCATATTTTGCAACACCTCAGGCCCCAAGTTCTTGCCTGGCTGACTCAGTTTTGCACAATTGTCATAAATTGCAACGACATTCCCAAGAAGTGACAGGCAGCAAAAATCATCTCCCTACCAAAATTCGTAACAGAGCTCATACAGGGTTTTTTTGGCATTTTTTTCCAGGTCTCAGTCAGCCAAGAAAAGAAAAATATTCTATTTGCAAGTTTCTACCAGTGAATTGGAGGCGTGATGGAGTGATCCATAGTGATTCGCTCTCAATTTTCCTTGCAGCTAGCTACTGTCCAATATCTTTCCTGTCGGTACCATAAAAAATCCTTGAATGCCTCATCCTTCAGCGCATATTTCCAATTAAAGAAGAAGTCCTTAGTATCAACCAAGTTGGTTTCCATGAGGACTGCAGCAAAGTGGAATACGTACTGGCCCTTACCACTTACATTGAAAACGGTTTTTAGAAAAACTTGAAGATAGGTGCTTTCTTCCTCGAACTCCATGACACCGTTTGGCATCCTGGCCTCCTGAAGATGTCATGGGCCTTCCTCCCCTGAGTGACTAAAAGCGTTGGAACACTGTTGAATAATCAAAGGTTCACCTTGAACAGGCAAAAAGTACATGGAAGAAACAAACCAATGGACTCCCCATGGCTCAGTACTGGTTCTAACCCTGTTCGACTTGTACACAAATGATCTTTCAAAAACTATGTCCTGAAAATTCATATATGCTGGCGATCTCTGCCTCACTACCCAAGCCCCTGACTTTGACACCTTGACCAGACCCTAAACGAGGACATGTCAAAATTTGAACAATATGTAACACATGGTGTCTCAAGCCAAGCCCTGCAAAATAGTATCAAATTATTCCATCTTCACAATGCGAAAGCCAATAAAGAGATCAACATCCAAATGAATGTCTATGAGTTAAAGCATCATACAATCCCCAACCCATCACGCAAAGCAGCCTCCCATCCATTGACTCTGTTTACATTTCCCACTGCCTCAGCAAAGCAGCCAGCATAATTGAGGATGCCACACACCCAGACGTTCTCTCTTCCACCCTCTTCCTTCGGGAAAAAGATCTGAGATCACATACCACTGACTCAAGAACAGCTTCTTCCCTGCTGCTGTCAGACTTTTGAATGGACTCATCTTGCATTAAGTTGATCTTTCTCTACACCCTAGCTATGACTATATTACTACATTCTGCACTCTCTCATTTCCTTCTCTATGAATGGTATGTTTTGTCTGTATGGCACGCAAGAATCAATACTTTTCACTGTATGGTAATACATGTGACAATAATAAATCAAATCAAATCAAAAACTCCAACATAGCATGGAGTAATCCTAGATAGGACATTAACCTTCCAGGAACAGCTACAAACAACTGCAGCAAAAGTCAAGTCCAAAGACTATTTCATTGCCAAACTAATCAACTCAATGTGGATGCTGCCGCCACCACCCTCCAAACTTCAGCATTCGTACTCTCATACTCACTAGCAGAATACTGCACCTCTGTTTGGTCAAGGTCATCACACACATACTAAGTTGACACCCAGCTGAATGCTATATCATGTGCATCATTACTGGAACACTATGCTCACAGCACTCCCTTAGCTCCCTGTCCCAACAAACGTCATTCCTCCACATATCCACTGATTTGTAAAAACCCACAATATGATAGAAAAAATTTTCCATTTTCCCCCAGCTGCCACTTCATGCTGATCTATTCAGTCCACTCAAGTACAACTCCCAACAAGAAGTCCAATCTGGAACACCCTCCCACACAGGACTTCAACACAAATTCCACCTGGATGAATGAATGGGAAGTTTTGGACATGACAAACAAGTACCTGGTCTCAAACCCAACCCAACAAATGCCTGGTTTCAACCTTCCAAGGAAAGAGTGGTTTATCCTCAACAGGTTCAGGACCAGCCACGGCCTCTGCTAGGCCAAATGCCTGCGGGAGAGAGAAAAGTATACACCACACCATGGAAGAGTGTCCAATCCACAGACTCAGCAGAGGCCTATTCACAGCCAACACAGCAGGACCAGAAGAAACTGATTGGCTCTGTGACTTTTTGCATTCGCTAAATAAATAAATGAAACACGCAAAATTCTTACAGGGCATGACAGGGTAATTGTGGATGGGATGTTTCCCCTGGCTGGAGCTTGTAGAACCAAGATACACAGTCTCAGAATAAGGGGCAGATCATTTAGGACTGAGGTGAGGAGGACCCTTTCATTCAGAGCATAGTGAACCTTTGGCATTCTCTCCCCCCAGAGGGCTGTGGGAGCTCAGGCATTGAGTATGTTCAAGACTGAGCTCAATAGATTTCTAGATACTAATAACATGAAGGGATAGGGGAGGTGGTGTGGGAAAGTAGTGTTGAGGTCGATGATTAGCCATGATATAATTAAATGGAGGGACATGCTTGAGGGGTTGAATGGCCAACTCCTGCTCCCATATTCCTTTGTTTCATGATGACTTTTTTAATAGAAGTTGGCCAGGCTTGTTTTCTTGAGAAATCAAAAAGAAGAATTGAAGACTTTAGGGCAAAACACAATACAGCCCAAAACAGGCAGAAGAAAGGAATGGAAATCTGGAAGCGTTGTTGGGCACATTTTTTTCTGCATCTATTGATGAAAGAGAAGGAAGACCATTTCTGGGCAAGTGCCATCGGAAAAGTAAGAAAGACCACCATGAAAATGTTGTGTTTTGGAATGGAATTAGTCTTATTCTGACCTTCCACTTCTATAATCTAAGTAGGACTGTCAGATTGACTATCTTAGTTTTCCCCAAGAGGGTGTTTGCTGCCCATTCTCCAAGGTAAGATTCAGAAGAGAAGAGAAAACAATTACTCATCCTTCTCACCAAAATTGCTTCCATCAGAGAGTTAACCAGGTTTCTAATTACCAGGGTATCAACAGACACGATCATTGATGTTGCTAAGATTTGTTTTCTTGTCCTGTATGTTTTTGAATGAACTATCTTTCGAATTGATTGGTAATAGATGCCTGACTGTGGTAGGAAAACCAGGTAAAGAAGAGTGCAGCGTGTAAACAAAACTAACGACATGAGACTAGGTATGAAATAATCATTAGAAACCAATCTACCAAGGCTGAGCACTATAGCATTCATTCCTGCATAGTTGGAATTTAATCTGGGCTGTTAGGAAAATAGGAATGCAACTTGGAAATCAGAGCCTGATCACTGCTGTTTTAAATGGATTAAACACATAAAATTCACAGATCCTTAGGCAGATATAATGCTCAGTGGGCCATAGGAGTTCCAATAAAATTGTACTATGTGTTAATTGAAAAAAGATTTGAATCGTAACTATGATACCATGAAAAATATAACATGATTCTAAGTTTTATTTGAAAATAACCAGAGTAAGACATCCACAGTTTTTTTGATGTTATTTTTCTGGGTCTCATTCAGTCACGAATAGGAAAATATCCAATTTGCAAGTGAATTGAAGACATGATGGAGTGGCCAATGTGATTGACTCTCAATTTTCCTTGTCTCTTTTTAAGTGAACAAAACTTAGACATCTCTTTTTAGCAAAGCAAGAAATTAAATTCCACCAATTAATAATTTCAGCAAAAAGAAAGTTTTGTATTAATAACAAGTAAGATTATTGACGAGAATAATTTCACCCACACAGTGATGCAACCAAAATCATGAGCTAAATTAATTCATGGGAATGAACTCAAATTCTCTGTTCTGTGCACATTCTGTCACAATTTCCAATGTTCTACAAGATAAATTATTACACGGGCAACTCTCCATCTGCTTAACACTTTCTAAATCAGTTACTAGATATAGTTTCAAATTATCAGTTGCAACTTCAACTGGGGTCACAGAAACATGTACCCCTCTTCCGAGACTGTGCCCCACACTCATGCCAAAGCCGGGAGGGGCATTTGGGTACCAGATGTTTAAAAATTATACTGTCTGTGCAGAGAATGCACGTTCTTCCCGTGTCAGCGTGGATTTCCTCCAGGTGCTCCAGTTTCCTCCCACAGTCTGAAAGACGTGCTGGTTAGGTGCATTGGCCATGCTAAATTCTCCCTCAGTGTACCCGAACAGGCGCCAGAATGTAACTTAATTGCAGTGTTAATGTAACCTACTTGTGACACTAATAAATAATGAATAAATTCTAAAACTTTTAAGCTTAGACAAGGCACTTGTCCAGTAACTGAATCGCATCATGCCAGTTGGCTTTAGGTAGTTACGATATAAACCGGAGGTGGGGAAGCTAACTAATGGAATTTAAGACCCTGATGTGTAGATAGAAATGTTAAAGATGTGTTACAGCCTTTGCCATGCAGTTAGTCAATGTCTTACCCACAGTACAATTGAAGCAGTTTTCCTTTCGAAAAGCAGAAGTGCCCCAAAGTGTTCTTACTTATTTTAATTGGATAATGTTAATTAATTTCAGTCAAAACAATCAATTAATTGTATTATGCCCTCTGCCCCAACTCCAGAAATCCTGATTTAACAGCTCCAGTAGCTTATTTGCAAAAGCAGAACCATCTGGCTTAAATAACTTCAGTAGTTGCCAGCACTTAGTCCCCACCAATCCAATGATATTTTTCTCCCAGGAAGATAGAGAATAGAAAAACCTGAAACACTCAGAAAAACATTGCTGCTGCTATAATTAATATTTTTTTTATCTTTTTTAAAAAATGCTACTGTCACAAAAGAAATCTCACAATAACGCTTGTGACAAAAATGTGTGAATTTAAAATAAAAGTCCGAAAGTTTGGTAGGTAAAATTGGCTTTGGCCTGTTTGGCCAACTTAAAGTAGGCAATACACTGCAAATGAATACCAGAAGCTGGTGGCCTAAGGCACGCACAAAGCCTCAGGCTTTATTTCAGTAATATTTGAGCTACTGCAACTGTCACACTTCCAAAGGCAGGTCTCCCCAAGTCAGTGATGATGTCTGTAGCTGTTGCACTATTGACAGCAGCCCTTGAGTTATGTTCTATAGGGAAGAAAGTGGCAGATTGCATGCTGGCATCAGTCCTCAGCTGTACAGACAGATTCTGCTCCTTCCAGTTCTGTACAGCTTAAAAAAAAACTCACTGGTGGCAAACGCTTCTTAGGCCACAGCACTATTCATGTGGATAGACGATTGTCTAAGTAACAGAAGACATAAAACATCACATAAGAGGGACATTTTCAGGATGGCAACCTGTAACTAATAGAGTGAAGCAAGGATCAGTGCTGGAGCCACAATTATTTACAATATATAATAATGACTTGGACAAGGAAAGCGAATGTATTATTGCCAGTTTGCAGGTGGCACAAAAACAGATGGGAAGGCAAGTGGTGAGAATTACACAAAGGGTCTAAAGAGGGATGTAGACTCGTTAAGTGAGTGGGCAAATACTGGGCAGATGGATATAATGTAGGGAAATGTGAAGTTATGCACTTCTGTGGGAAGAATAAAGGAGTTGAAAATGATTAAAATGGAGAAAGACTGCAGAAAGCTGCAGCACAGAGGGATTTGGAAGTTGTGATGGTTTTCTCTTTAAGGCAAAAAGCAGAAGGCGGTCAGTTGGGACTGAGTGGATAATCACCCCAGAGCCCTACATTAGGCAGAATACAGTCTGAAAACATGTAGCAGACTTGTACTGGGGCAGCTGGCGGGCTTTGCACAAATCACAAAGAACTAGCAATCGAGTTCAGCAGGCAATAAGGAAAGCAAATGTAATGTTGACCTTTATTTCAAAGGGAATGGAGTTTAAAAATAAGGGGGCGGGGGGGGTGCAATCTTACCATGTCGCCCCACCTGTTGATGGGCAGTGTGAGCCGGCAAGTTTGAATTCTATTTAAAGTAGAATTTAAATATTAAAAGTGAGCCCGGGACACTAGTTCATCTGGGCTCACTTGCCTTTGTCGCCTTGCTGGTGAAGATCCTCACCGATGAGGATCACGTATGGTTCCCAAATGTGACTTGTCACAATGGCCTCACCAGTGGGACTTGAGGCCTCCAGGAGATTGGGGTAGGGGGGTGCCCCTTGGGCAGCGCCAGCCTAGCAGCACCAGCTAGGCACCCTGCCACTACCAGTGCCCACCAGGTATAGGGCAGTGCCAGGGGTTGGAGCCTGAGGGGAGGAGCCAAAGGTGGAGGCAGTTGGGAGACGTTTGCACTCTGCAATTGGAATCGGTGAAGGGGGGGATGTCAAATGCAGCACATCCTACAACTGGCAATTAGCCGGTCCGTACGGTGGAGAGAGAGTGGGGCGATCGGCCAGCCTGTTGGGTGGGCGGAAGGTGGGCAATTGGCCAGTCGTTTGGAGGGGGGAATGGGAGAGATGGGGGGATCAGTTGTGGAGGGCAGCAATAGCAGGATGGACAGTTGGTAGCGAAGCCCAGTGATAGCTGGAGGGAAGGTAATTGACAGAGAAATCTGCACATGTGCAATGGCACTCGCTGCCAATTTAATGTGAGCTTAGGCCTTGCCTCCTCCCCTGTTGGCGGGAAACAGATCTTTCTTCATCTTTTCCACAAAGTGTGGTAAGATTAGGAAACTGAAAATAAGGAACAACTGCACCTTTCCATGCTCTGTACCTAATTCATTGTTCATTATTAAAAATATAACATTTTAGCATAGGCACAAAATCATAAAATAAGAACATGTCATATACACAGGGAAGCACATCTTACGTATAACTGACCAAACTATCCCTGGTGTTTACGTTTGGAAATACCAACACCTTGGCAGTATTGAAGCTGAACTGAGCATTTAAAGCTTGTCTAACTCATACAGGTTATGAATAATTAAACTCAGAGCTGAGTGCAAGGCTCTTATGGGTGGCACAGTGGTTAGCATGACTGCCTTATGGTGCCAAGAACCCGGGTTCCATTCCTGCTATGGGTTACTGTCTGTGTGGAGTTTGCATGTTCTCCCCATGTCTGTGTGGGTTTTCTCCAGCTGTTTTTCAATTTCTTCCCATAGTCCAAATATGTGCAGCTTAGGTGGATTGGTCATGGTGAATGCATGGGTTTAAGGGGATAGCACAGAGGGGCAAGCTTGGATAAGATGCTCTTTCAGAGAGTCATTCTGCACTGTAAGGATTCTAAGGATTCTTGTGCCTGGATTATTCAAGTCAATCAAATCAATTTTTTTAAAAAGCACCAATAATTTTAACAGATAATGTAAAATTGCTGAATCAATATTACGTTAAAAAAGTTTTTTGTAATATGATGGATACGTAACTCTTGTGGTTTATTAAACCAATTCTCCAGTGAGGTGCAATGATTACAGAGAGTACTGGCTGGAAAATGGTAATGCTTGATTTTCCATACATTTATTTAAATTTAAAAAGCATAATCTAAAAACTGACGAACAACTGTTATATGTGTGTGGTGTAAGTATTTGGAACTATCTCTTTAATTCGAGGTAAAATGGAGTTATGAAGAGAGTTATCTAATGTGTTCCAAATTTTGCCCAAGAACAAGCCTGAGATTCTTGGTTGACATAAGAACACAAATGCTCAGGTCAAGAGTTATGAAGAGCCAGGTCGAAAATGTTCATACTTCAAACAAAGGCAAGAGCAGTGTAGGCATACTTTCTATCTCCTGGAAATGGACAGAAGGAGAGAGAGCTAGTGAGGGAGGTTTCATTGAGAGACAAAGGACTGCAGCTAGTGTAGTCAGCGGAGAGGAGAGTGCGGCCTTTCTATGGACTACCAGGCACAATGGAGGAGGGAAGACAGTGTCTGGTCGAAGAGATGCACCCTGTGGCAACTGAAGAATCAGAAAGATTCGTCCTGGCGTGGTTGGGTGAGATGTAGGATGGGGAGGAGAGATGGGAATAATTGCTGGAGTGGGTTTTGTTGTTCGTTTTCAGTTCAAGACTTCTCTGGAAACTGAGGAGGTTTTTTAATAGTTACTGGCTGTAATAGATTGAAGGTGATTCGTTCTGACTCAAAGCAGAGTTTATTACCAATGATAAATAGTTATTTACAAACAAATGTCTGACAGAACTAAACATGAACTATTTTCCACGCCTCATTGGCTCCAATTGAGGATCCTCCCCGACCCGGGACACGCTCCCTTGCACCCGATTGGCTCAGCTTCCCACCTTGACACTCCATAGGGTCTGGCCTGATCATGTGGTTCTCAAGAACTGCCCACTTCAAGGGGCTATGCTACCACACTGGACATTAAAGCTCAGCACAGCCAAGAGCAGCAAACTCATTGGAAACTGAGAAAGTGATATTGGACTAGTTCTTGTAAAATTGTAGTTCCATGGAGAGGAGGCAGCGAAGCATAACTGTGACATGGGTTTTTAGTCATGTTAAAGGGTGGGGAGCAGATTATATTTTCTGCAGTGATGTGTACAGTGTCAGTTGCCTATTAAATAGTGCTCAGTCCGTGTTAATTTTAGTTCATTTGTTAGAGTAAAAGTCATAAAACTTGAAATTTTATTGTGTAATTTCTCAAAGTCAGTCATGTAGAATTAAGATTACTTCTTTAAAGTAATTGATTTCTACTGGGATGATAAATATGTTTATGTTGATAGTTGAAAGTGAAAGAAAGCCACATTTATAAGGTGCCTTTCACAACCCCAAAATGTCTCCATGTGCTGTAAGGCCAATAAAGTACCTTTGATATGTCATCATTGCTTGATGTGGGAAACATGCCTAAAACTGATGGCAAGCTTCTTAGATTTTTCAGTACATTGTCTTAGCTTATCTAAATCTTTAATACTAGAACAATTTATCTTCCCTTTCTCTGTTTAACTCTATTTGCCCAAAGTTGTTTCTATCAACAACATTTCAAATTGACTCTATTCCCTCTCCACAGATGCTGTCAGACCCACTGAGACTTCCCAGCATTTTCCATTTTTGTTTCAGATTCCAGCATATGCAATATTTTGCATATATCTTAGCTTCTATCAATGAACTGTTCACTGGGCCCCTTCATCTGAATCTATAGGGGCAATCTTACCAGAATTTGGTTCAGTGAGAAAACTGATATGTAAATCTCTAATTGTACGGATCAGTTCTCTCACCAGATTTTGAGCTTCTTTAAAGAAATGAGTGGCCATGGTTTATACTATTCCTCTGGTGGGGTTTTTAAAGCCAGCAATAGGTTCCATAGAGATCTGAGTGCCATCTTTAAAGGGCATCCTGATCAGAATAAAAATAAACTCTCCCCCACCCACATCATGGAGGTATTGGGGTCCCTCTTCCCCCAACTGCCCAATCCACAATGATTGTCAGCAATTCAATGCCCCTCCATCCCCCACACTCAGTGATCACTCTCGGCATCATGGTGTAGTGATTAGCACTGCTGCCTCACAGCGCCAGGGACCTGGGTTCAATTCCTTTCTTGGACCACTATCAGGGTGATGTCTGCATGTTCTCCCCATGTCTGTATGGATTTTTCTGAGTGTTTCAGTTTTCTCCCACAGTCTGAAAGGCCATGCTAAATTCTCCCTCAGTGTACCTGAAAAGGCGCTGGAGTGTGGCAACAAAGGGATTTTCACAGTAACTTTGTTGCACTGTTAATGTAAGCCTACATGCAACTAATAAATAAACATTAAACTGAATACCTTTTGGCTTGCATTGATCCCTTGCCTGTAGCAATGCCCATAGCTAGACATCCTTAGCTTTCTGATTCATGCTGGTGCTTCCCCTCTATATGGCAAAGTTATGAAATGTGCACTTCCATAAGGTGGCACAATGGTTAACAGTGCCAGGGACCCAAGTTTGATTCTCGGCTTGGGTCACTATCTGGACAGAGTTTGCACATTCACCAAAAGAAATGCTGATTAGGTACATTGGCCGTGCTTAATTCTCCCTCAGTGTACCTGAACAGGTGCCGGAGTGTGGCGACTACGGGACTTACATAGTAATTTCATTACAGTGTTAACATAAGTCTACTTGTCACTAATAAATAAAACTTTTTCCTCCCCCACCACACAGAAATGAACCCCCTCAACATGGGGCTCCCATTAGGGCCTGGCCCAGGCATTGCCCCCTGGCATAGGTTGGCACTAATTGGCCATGTCCCTCTTCATGGGGACTATACTCACCTTTGCGCCTCAGAGGGATTCCCTTGGCAGGTTTATGTTTTTAAAAAACTTGTAAAGAACATCAGGGAGGTATGAATTTACCGTGAAGGGGGATTATGTGGCAAGGGGATTAGTTAATTACATTGAAATTAATTAAAATCAGGTTTGCATCCATTAAGGCTGATCTGACGCATAAAGAGGTTGGGCTCAAGATCCCATCCATTCTGTTTTCATAGTCAGCATTTCTCACTACAGAGGCTATATACATGCTCGCTAAACATTGATACTTTGTAAAAGTTGCTATTTCTAAATTTATTTTTGGTTATCTCATTCCAATCTTTAAGGTATCCATTGTGTTTACTGATATTTCAACATTTTTGTGCTACTTTTCTGATACAAGGAGTTGATATGTACAAAAGCATTGATGTTGAAAATTCTCATGTAGATATGTTGCAAATTGTCTTTTATAGTTGATTGTGCCAATCTCTCAACCCTTCCTCTTTCCAGAACATTCCTGCACTCCAACTTGCTGTCTCTCCTGTTCTCGGACACTTTGGCTCACTGCCTCTCCTATTCTGCAGCTTGCAGTCCCTACTACTCTCTGCATCTCCACTCCCCAACCAGCCTGGTCATCGCCGATCATATTCACAAGCTCTCCCTCATGCCGGAACTCCTTCTCATGGACCTTCTCTCCAAACCACTTCCCTGTACCAGTCCTCGCTGTGAGTGGGGACTCACAAAATGAGTGATGAGAGGTGGGAAGAGTGGCTTTGAGTTGCAGGAGTAGGCCGCAAGCTTGGGAGCCAGCGAGAGGGAAGGTCGTCAGTGACTGGAGGGTCGGTGAGAGGGAAGACTATCAGGGATCAGGAAGATCAGTGAGAAGGAAGGTCAGAGGAAAGAGGGAGGGTTGGCAACAAACAGGAGGATGTGTGAGAGGGTGGGTCAGCAACGACCAGGTGGGTTGGTGAAGGAAAGTCAGCAGCAGCTGGAGGGTGAGGGAGCAGGAAAGGCCGCTCTAAAACACCACCGATTGGCAATTCATTTGATTTATTATTGTCACGTTTTAGAATACAGTGAAAAGTATTGTTTCTTGTGCTATAAAGAGAAAGCATACCGTACATGGAAAAGGAGAGGGTGCAGAATGTAATGTTACAGTCATAACTAGGGTGCAGAGAAAGATCAGCTTAATATAATTTCATTCAAAAGTCTGGTGGCAGCAGGAAAGAAGCTGTTTTTGAGTCGATCGGTATGTGACCTCAGACTTTTGTATCTTTTTCCTGATGGAAGAAGATGGAAGAGAGAATATCTAGGGTCCGTGGGATCGTTTCATCTCATTCATCCATTTTATCATCCTTCTTTCTTGCTTCCATTTTTCCACTTCTCCTTTCCAGCTCTCCTTCTTGCCCCCTCCCACTTCTCCTCCCTCCTCAAGGCAGCTGCCACATTCCTCACGCAGTCCTTTAACAATCTGTACCTCTGTTCTGCCATTCACACATTCTGATCACTTAATGGACACGTTTAGCACCATCTCAGCCTTCTGTATCCTCATTTACATCCCCTGTACCCATTTCAGCCCCCATTCCCCTCAGTATAAAGATCAGCTCTGATGAAGGGTCATCCAGACTTGAAACGTTGGCTCCATCCTTTCCCCACAGATGCTCTCAGACCTGCTGAGATTTTCCAGCATTTTCTTTTCAGGTTCCAGCATCAGCACTATTTTGCTTTTATCCTTAATTATACCGGGTGCTTTTCCAAGGCAGAAGCAGGTGTAAATGGAGTCAGTGGATGGGAGGCTGGTTTGCATGATGGATTGGGCTTCATTCATGACCCTTTGTAGTCTCTTGTGGTCTTATACAGAGCAGGAGCCATAACAAGCTGTGATACAACTAGAAAGAATGCTTTCTATGGTACATCTGTAAAAGTTGGTGAGAATTGTAATGGACATGCCAAATTTATTTAGCATCCTGAGAAAGTAAAGCACTGGTGGGTTTTCTTAACTATAATGTTGGCATAGAGGGATCAGGACAGGTTGTTGGTGATCTTGACACCTAGATATTTGAAGCTCTTGACCATTTCCACTTCCACTACACTTCCTGAAGTCGATGACTATCTCCTTCAACTAATGACATGCAGGGAGAGATTATTGTCATTGCACCAGTTCACTAGATCCTCTATCTCTTTCCTGTATTCCGTCTCATCATTGTTTGAGATCTGACCCACTACAGTGGTGTCATCAGTAAATTTGAAAATCGAGTTGGAGGGGAATTTGGCCAAACGGTCATAGGTGTATGAGGAAGAGAGTAAGGGGCTGAGGACACAGCCCTGTGGGGCACCACTGTTGAGCATAATTATGGAGGAAGTGTTGTTGCCTATCCTTACTGATTGCAGTCTGTGGATTAGGAAGTCTCGGATCCACTCGCAGAGGGAGGAGCTGAACCTTAGGCCATAGAGTTTGGAGATAAGTTATGTCGGAATAATGGAGTTCAGGGCTGAGCTGTAGTCAATAAATAGGAATCTGACTCAAGTGTCTTTGTTATCCAGGCGTTCCAGGTTTGAGTGTAGGGCCAGGAAGATAGCATTTGCTGTGGACCTGTTCAATAATAGGCGAACTGTAGTGGATCCAGGCCACCTGGGAGGCTGGAACTGATTTGTGCCATGACTAACCTTTTGAAGCACTTCATAATGATGGATATCACAGCCATCAGGCAATAGACATTAAGGCGCACTGCTTGGTTTTCCTTTGGTACAGGAATGATGATTGTCTTCTTGAAGCAGGTAGAGACCTCAAATTGGTCTATGCTGTGTTAGACCTGGGGCAAAACAACATTAAAATAAACTTCCCAACATGGACACTAATACCAGCCTTATTAGCTGATTAGAGTTAAGAACAAATTAAAATGGAAAACATAAACAGAGACTTACTCTACCTTTAGTAAGGACATTCTATAACTAAGGGTCTTGAAAGCTAAAGTATAGTCACCAATAGTGGAGCAATTAAAATCAGGGATGCCAGAATTGGCCGACTGCAGATATCTGCATGGCTTTTGTACTGAAAGAGATTAGAAAGATAGGGAGTGGTGAGGAAACTTGAAAATAAGAATGAGAATTTGAAAATAAAAGTGTTGCTTGCTCAGCCATCAATCGAGGACACTGAGCACAGGGATGATGGTTGATCAGGTCTTGGTGCAAGTTAGAATATGGGCATTAGAATTATACATGAATTCAAGATTACAGAGGGTACAAGATGGGAAGGGCTGCCAGAAAAGTGTGAGGATAGTGGAATCTAGAGGTAACAGTGGCATGAAAGAGGATTCCTGCAGTGTCTAAGCTGAGGCAAAGATGGCCTACATATGGAGGTGGAAGTAGGTTATCGTGGTGAGGAGGTTGTGGATTGGATGCTCATTCACTATCCTTTAATATCCTGGTGTCACAAAATCTGTCAATGTCAGGTTTGAAATTTGAATTTACCTAACCTAAATAGTTTTTAAGGGACAGAGTCCCAAATTTCCAATATTCTTATTTGCCAACTTGAATTGTTCAGGTTCACTGCAAGTGCTCTTTAATGATAATCAGATAAATTTTCAGTGTAACTTTTAGAATTTTATCCTGGCTTTGCTGTCTGGAATTTACTGTGTGTTCATGTTCATTACTATAATGTATTTATGGATTAGTGCATGTATGTCATAGCTGATTTTACTACAGCTATTCCATTAAGAGACTATTCTTGTACATCAGCACTCAACTGTAATGGTTCTTTATCCTGCAAACATCCAACAAATGAATGATTAAATATTTGCAATAACCTTGAGGATAGGTGGTTGCAAATCATCTGGTGTATTAGCGATAACAAGTATACGACTCATAGATCCAATCCAAAGCTGTGCATTATTATCGCTTTATTACCAAGCGATACCCCTGCCACGGCACAGGGCTGCAGCACCGTTATTACTGCAGGTGTCCCAGTATGTGTCAGCACCAATGATCAGGGAAGAAGAGGGTAAAGAGAAGGAAATTTGACGATATAAACAATGAACAGTATTCACAGCATTCAATTCGAAGCCCCAGAGAAAGCTTTCATAAATTTATTGATTTTGGATTTGAATATTTTCCAAATGAACTAAAAGGCATCATATATTCCTTCTTAAAATAGTATCTGACACATCTTCGCTTGGTTTGATCATTTTTTATCCAATATCTATAATATGGGAAAACGCTTTTAACTGTACTAACAAACATATTGAGCATAACTTAAAGAGTAAGGCAAAAAAATGAATCAATGTATGGATCAATGGGTTGAAAATTAGACAGGTTCTGCAATGTGTGGGTGATCACTTCTCCAGGTTACCACCCAGGCAGTGAAGGTGATGATTCCCTTTGTGGCTTTGTCATGAGATAAATGAATATACTTGAATATTATTTTCATTGATGTTAAAGTTTTACATTTATTTATTAGTGTCACAAGTACGCTTACATTAACACTGCAGTTGAGTTACAGTAAGAATCCCCTAGTTGCTACGCTCCAGTGACTACTGAGGGAAAATTTAGCATGGCCAATGCACCTAACCAGCACGTCTTTTGGACTGTGGGAGGAAACTGGAGCATCTGGAGGAAACCCATGCAGATACAGGGAGAACATGCAGACCCTGTACAGTCAGTGACCTATGCAGGGAATTGAACCCAGGTCCCTGGCGCTGTGAGGCAGCAGTGCTAACCATTGTGCCACCATACGATGATCTTGTCACTTGCCAATATTGGTAACATGAATTTTAATCAGATATATTCAAGAGTCAAATTAAAGTCTCCCAATTAACCTATACACTGTGATGCCCTTTTGTGAACCCAATTCTCCACTCACCTGATGAAGGAGCAGTGCTCCGAAAGCTCATGATACCAAATAAACCTGTTGGACTTTAACCTGATGTTGTTAAAAGAGGGTGTGAGCTGAAGAACTGAGTTTGAAACTAACACTGCTGTTGTCAATTCAGCATTATATGCTGAATCATGATATCAGAGATTCCTACCTACTTATCCAAAATGGTGCCTGGTAAAACCTGCACCAGAAATGTGACTGCATGATGGGAATGCCATTTTGCAGGTGAATCAAAATACAGGTATAACATGCAAAGCCAGGGTTTGCAGCACATAAATTTTCACATCATAAGACACAGAAGTAACTGTAATGGGAACAGTGGCACAGCGGTTAGCACTGCTTTTCACAGCGCCAGGGACCCAGGTTCCCGGCGTAGGTCACTGTCCATGCGGAATCTGCATGTTCTCCTTTATCTGCGTGGATTTCCTCCAGGTGCTCATTTCCTCCCACAGTCCAAAGTCCTGCAGGTTAGGTGGACTGATCATGCTAAATTCTCCTTCAACATACCCAAACAGGCACCGGAGTGTGGCGACCAGGGGATTTTCACAGTAACTTCATTGTAGTGTTAATGTAAGCCACTTGTGACTAGTAAATAAACTTTAACTTTAAAATAAAGGCAGTGTATTGAACTTTAGAAAATTTTAGGACAGAAGAAAATGAAATATTCAACTCAAAATGAGATAGCTAGCATTCCTAGATAGCAGTAACAGTTCAACCCTTGCCATGGAATAGAACACCACTTTCTGTCCCACACCCCTCTCAGAAATGGAATACTCCATTATCACTAAATACCCCAACCACAAGCCAAGAGTGATAAAATTCATCTTTATTTAAACTGGCACACTGACGCATTAGTTACGATAGTGCTTAGAGCCTGGAAGTACAGAAATGGAAAATGAACATTTTTACTATTTATGTCACAAGATCAGAAGGCAAGTAAATTGAAAATCTGCACATTGATGGAGAGCTCAGTGATGTTCAGTATATCATGGGCCGTTTGTCTGTGACTAATGCAATAAATAGTCAACCTCCCTCTTTCTAATCTGGAGAGTGGACTTGTATTTCTCCATTGCTGTCCATCATTTATGGCTCTCTTTAAAAAGCCTGACTTTCCCTTTGTTTTCTGATCAATAGGTGATACCACACGGCTGTTCAATGGTGTATGTTGATGATCTGAGAATGATGGTAGAATGACTCAATTGCAATGAGGCTGAAAGAAAGCTAACCATATAAAATATCCTTTGCAACTCACAATATCACCATGTTTACGACCACAATCCTGAACAAAAATGACTAATATTGAATTTTATGATTATATAAAATATCCACTCTTGATTCATTCCTGGAACAGAAAATAGTAAGGTGCTTAAATCCTCTTCAATATCTGTTAATGGATTGGAGCTGAAAGCAGAGTTGATATTCATGTAACATTTGGGCGGCATGGTGGCACAGTGGTTAGCACTGCTGTCTCACAGTGCCAGGGACCTGGGCTCAATTCCAGCCTTGGGTCATTGTCAGTGTGGAGTTTACACATTCTCCCCATATGGGTTTATCCCACAATCCAAAGTGTGCGGGTTAGGTTGACTGGCCATGTGAAATTAATCTCAGTGCTAGACGATTAGCAGGGTAAAATATGAGGGGTTATGGGAATAGGGCCTGGGTGAGATTGTTGTCGGTGCAGACTCAATGGATAGAATGATACCCTTCTGCACTGTAGGGATTCTATGGTTCACAACTTGCTATAGATAGGCAATTGGTTTTACACACAAAATTATTTGGCATTTGTCATCTTTTGAAGGTTTGCAGAATTTTGAAGATTTTTTGTCTGGTTTGGTATGCATGGGAATTAAAATTTCACATATTAGCAGGGAATGGGAGTAAGATCCAGAAACACAGAACATATTCTGCCAAATTATTTAATTGAGTATCTATCATGTATCTCTTTATGAGTTAATCTTCTGCTTTTTTTTGTAATGAGGGTTTCACCAGAGAAAAGCACAACTAACTGAGAGATGGTGCAGATGGAGGAAGGTATTTCGGAATAAGACAGGATCAAAGGATTAAAACCGAGAAATAGAGGCCTTGGGATAATGGCAAAGAGGATTAAACAGTACAACTGGAGAAGGCTGTAGGTGACCGGGGGAGAAGGAATCAGAGAACAGAGTAACTCGACACTCCTGCAAAAAGAAAGAGGACACCTCAACAACCCAACTGCAGGGAAGGCTATTATATATCACCTGGTTTTTCATCTGAAAATACCGCACAAGAATTCAGAGGGACAGCTAGCTGTTGAACAAAGCAGAGGGATGTATTTGAGAGGCTGGGCACACTGGTGTACAAAGGTGAACTGAGAAAACCAAGAAAGGACTTTACAGCCGACAAAGTAAGTCTAAAGAAACGTACCCACTGGAACGCGAGGGAAGGAAACACACAAAAGGACCACTATTTCACACAAAACTCCCTTTGTTGCGCCAGCAAGCTCTGCTATTAATTACAAAGCACTGGCAGTTTATTAAAATCTGTGAGTCTATAATCCTCGGCATGAACGAATAGGGCAGACTGCAACATCTGAGACAAGAACTTGCTTTTTGCGCAAAAAAAGTCGACGAAGCCAATTTGGAATACGAAGTCTTCATACCATGAAAATTACTTCCTGAGGTACTCTTTGGATAATTGTAATCAAAGGCTTTATAAAGGAGAGTAGATGAACCAACAAGTTGGGGAACTAGGCATTTAAGCCTTCGCCGTTGGGATTTCTGTGGGATTTGGGTGTTTTAGCTATTTGGTCCACCTTAAGGCTCTTAAGGGCAGATCATAAAGTGCCTGCATTGTTTATGGTTCTGAGCTCTCACAAGAAAAAAGCCATTCGAAAATTCTACAGCAAGAAGGAAACTTAAGCTGAAAGGAAAGAAAATGCCTACTAACGGAACCCACCAAGCTTTAAAGATCCAATTTGGCTTAATCAATTGTAACAATAAGTACCTGACAGCAGAGGCATTCGGTTTTAAAGTCAACGCATCCGGCGTCAGCCTGAAAAAGAAGCAAATCTGGATGTTGGAACAAGACGAAGGCAACAACTCTGTGGTCTTTTTCAAGAGCCACCTTGGGCGCTATCTGTTGGCTAACAAGGATGGCAACGTGTCATGTGAGGCAGAGAAACCTGATGTTGACTGCAGGTTCACGGTTATTGCACACGCTGATGGCAGGTGGACTTTACAATCTGAGCCCCACAAGCGCTACTTTGGCGGATCAGAAGACCGCCTCTCCTGTTTTGCACAGACCATTACCGAGTCAGAGCTCTGGTCCATCCACCTGGCCAGCCACCCCCAAGCCAATCTTCTCAGCATCAGTCGAAAAAGATACGCCCATCTCTCAGTCCAAGAAGATGAGCTGTCGGCTGACAGCAACATCCCTTGGGGCGTGGATGCCCTCATCACCATGATTTACCAAGATAAGAAGTACAGCATCCAGACTTGTGACAATAGGTTTCTCAGAAATGATGGAAAACTGATTAAGAAGCGTGATCAGGGCACTGGCTACACTTTGGAATTTAAAGCTGGGAAGATCGCCTTCAAGGACCATGAGGGAAAATATCTGAGTGCAATGGGGCCAACCGGTACTCTAAAATCTGGACGAAACTCCAAGCCTGGCAAAGATGACCTCTTCGATTTGGAGCAGAGTCATCCTCAAGTGGTTTTGCAGGCTTCTAATGGCCGCCTAGTGTCCATTAGACAAGGTGAGGTAACTTCAAATACAGTTAAAAACTACAATCTCTAAGATTTAGATTGCACCTTCAGAAGGGCACATTATTCTTGTCATGAATTTATTATTGAGACTTGTACTGTGAACCTAGGTATTTACTAAGCACTCATTCCAGTGGAAGAGGAGAAAGGTAATAAATTCCTCCTGCTGGGAAACAATAAAAATGTTTCTGATAACATCTCCAAGAGATGGAGTCATTTAATTTCAATTAAATAATTTTAAAAAGTGATGCAACATACTCTGCTAAATTAAATGTGATGCAAGTAAACAAAAGAATCAGTAATTTTGGGTTGAAGTTTTGTTTATAGAAACCAATACTTTTGTATTGCTTAAAAATGGCTATTTTGCATTCTATAGTGCATGCTATTAATTTTTCTTCCCGATTTCTGGAACTTACTTGCTCAGGGGCTTCAAGGACATCTATGCTAGGACTTGATGGTTTGAGTTATAAGGAAAGGCAGGATAGACAGGAACTTTTTTCCCCGGAGCATAGGAGGCTTAGAGGTGATCTTATAGAAGTCTATAAGATAATGAGGGGCATAGATCAGCTAGATAGTCAACATCTTTTTCCAAAGGTGGAAGAGTCTAAAACTAGAGGGCATTGGTTTAAGATGAGGGGGGAGAGATACAAAAGGGTCCAGAGGGGCAATTTTTCACATAGAGGGTGATGAGTGTCTGCAGTGAGCTGCCAGAGGTAGTACTAGAGGCGGGTACAATTTTGTCTTTTAAAAAGCATTTAGGCATGGGTAAGATGGGTATGGTCCAAATGCAGACATTTGAGACTAGCTTAGTGGTTTAAAAAAAGGGTGGCATGGACAAATTGGGCCGAAGGGCCTGTTTCCTTGCTGTAAAGCTCTATGCAATATGTCCTTGAGGTGGACAAAATAGTGGTCTCAGGAAGTATTTTTCTGTACCATCGTGAACAGTTTTTATATACTGCAGCAGGTTTTAATGAAGAGAATATTCCATCAGCAGAAAAGTTTTAAGAGAACTGGTCTTTGTGACAGTGAAGAAATTAATGGGTCACTTACTCTATGTATTTTCCAGCAATCTTTCAACCACCTAGTATATCTTGATCAACTCAATAAAATACATTAGATACTGTGGTGTTGTAACATGTGCATGATGGGACAGCTTGGATGCCCGCATGCTGGAGAATCCTTCATCACTTGATGAAGGAGCGGCGCTCCGAAAGCTCATGCTACCAAATAAACCTGTTGGACTTTAACCTGGTGTTGTGAGACTTCTTGTAATGAAAATGGTGAGTCATTGAAAGTCAAAGATCAGCAGTTTGAACAGCTTTCCTCTGAACCCTAGCTGCAGATTCCCCTTCTGAACCAACTTCAACATTACAAAATTTTAGGCTGAAAGTATGTAGAAGCAGCATAAATGCTGCAATGTGACTGACTGGAACATCTGTCTCTGCCAACTTTCCAGGGCTTAGAGGCAGATCTCTTCATTATTACAGCAATGGCAAGTACCATTACCATTAGGAAGCCACCTAGAACGCATGTCACTGAAGACAGACTGGAAAATACAATGGAAGAGTGAATGGACAAGGTTTGCTTGGGGACGTCTGGAAAATCTCATTATGAAAAAATCCCTATCTTTTCTTCAGCCACAGTCCTACTTGATCCCCTAGATGGACCCCACTTCCACCATTTAGATGATGGTGTCACCAAATGTATTTCCATCGATGCAATACTGACTTATTCTGAGAGGAATGTGGGGATTCCTGCCTTAGACAGTCCCTAATCCCTGTTATAGCATTGGTCTTGTTTATGGCCACAGAGTCTCTACTTTGATTTGATTTGACTTGATTTGATTTATTATTGTCACATGTATTGGGATACAGTGAAAAGTATTATTTCTTGCACGCAATACAAACAAAAGTAAACTGTTCATAGAGTACATAGAGAAAAGGAAAGGAGAGGATGCAGAATATAATGTTACGTCATAGACAGGGTGCAGAGAAAGATCACCTTAATATATTGTAGATCCATTCAAAAGTCTGATGGCAGCAGGGAAGAAGCTGTTCTTGAGTCAGTTGATACGTGGTCTCAGATTTTTGTATCTTTTTCCAATGGAAAAAGGTGGAAGGGAGTATGGAAGTGAGTGTGAGAATCCTTGATTATGCTGGTTGCTTTTCCAAAGCAGTGGGAAGTGCAGACAGAGTCAATAGATGGGAGACAGGTTTTTGTATGATGGACTGGGCCATGTTCACAACGTTCTGCAGTTTCTCGCGATCTTGGTCAGGGGGGGAGCCATTTCAAGCTGTGATACAACCAGAAAGGATGCTTTCAATTGTGCATTTGTAAAAAATGTGAGAATCATAGTTGACATGCCAAATTTCCAAATTGTTCCAAAGTATCCTGGAAATTGCTGAGCAGGGCTACAGCCTTCCATCTCTGGGCCTAATTTGCAACCCTCCTTGCACATCCCTGACTGGTAGGGTAAGGATTTTTACCCTTTTTAGACAGTGGAAATAATGTGGATTCTACTCTGGAATGAACTTCTGTGGTATTTGTCCCCATACTAGTCACACCGTCACATTGTAGAATTTCGGATCTCTGTCTGCTCACATGCCTTCTGAGCTCCAACTGGGTGTATTCTAAATGTAATATCCTGCTTTTGATCTGTGTAGTTTTGTCTAGAAGCTCTGCGCCTTGTATTAAGCAACCAAATGCTCTACTCTTGCTCAACAATGTGCCTGAGCTCCAACCTACAGCACGAATATGACTTATCTTCCAAGTGGCATTGTCAATCGGTGCCCAGTACCTGAGGGACAGTGCAGTGCTGTATTCGCTTTACGAGTAGGTTCGTTGACTGAGGCTGCCCAAATCATGTGATCCAGTCCAGTAAGATGTGCATACTCAATTAAATGTTCAATTACATTGAGTGAGATTCTGAAATGTTTCCTAAAAATGAATAGCAAATAATATCTTCTGCAGTTATTTTTCAATCATTATTCACAATATTTTTTAATGACCTTAATATGAAATGTGTTTACAATTGCAAATGTATTTTTTGGTAGCCCCATTGTTTTGAACATTTTCAAGGTTACAACATGAAGGAACAGCTCACGTCATAGCCAAATGATAGACATTACTGTGATAATCCAAGGTGCAATTTCCAGACTCTCAGTATAGTGAGGAGGTGGCATATTTAAATAATTGGTCCATTGCATAGGGAATTCCCATGCGTTGTGAGACACACACCAGTTAAATGGAAGTCAACAGGTTCATGTTGGCCTCCTTACATATTGATAATTTTCCCTTTTTTGAACGCCCAAAAGGCACCCACACCCATCTTAAAATCCTGCCCCAACAGAGCATCAAAGCAACTCTAACGATCTCAGCCAGGATGGGGGTACTACAACTGAGTCCATGATTCTGCACAGGACCCCCACTCTGTTGTAGTAGAAAGTGTTCTGCAATTGAAGCCGGTTGTTGGGGAGAGGAAGGAGGGCTCGACTAGAGATCATAGAAACCAGACAGTGCAGAACTCGTTCCATTGAATCTGTACTAACTCTCTGACAGAGTATATAACCCAGGCCCTCTCCCCTGCTCTATCCCAGGGACCCCATACATTTTTACCATGGCTAATCCATTTAATGTGCAAACTCCACATAGACAGTCAGCCAAGGCAGGAATTGAACTTAGGTCCCTGGAGCTGTGAGGCAACAATGCTAATCTCTGTGGCACTGTACCACCCATATTGCAGTTAATCTGACAATGCTTAATATTGATAATGGTTGCAAATAATAAAAATATTGTAGTTCTAAATATAGGGACATCTACCAACTTCTTGTACATATTTTTCAAATTGTTTTGTGTGTGAAAAGTGAATTGAACACACTGGTGGGCTCTTTTACTGACCATTTGGATTTCAAGCTGTAAGTTGCCCTGTGTACTAAATTCACAGCTCCCAATTTCATAATCATTTCCAGAAGGAATCACGACAAAGGAAAGCCAAGTGTAGCATGTGTACTGCCATCCTAATGCAGCCACTCCTCACAGTAAGCCTACTTTTTGTATGTATCCTTCAGTAAAGTGTGGGGGCAAAGAGGAGTTAATTGTTTACAGTGAAGGTGGAACTTTTATGAGCATTGGTGAGCTGTGTCAGAGTGGATTTATGGAGCTGAGAGCAACAAAAAGAATTACTGATAAACTCTCCATTTAATAAGTTGGTGTTCAGAACAGGGTCATGGGGTAACCTGCCATTCCTCCAATTCAGATTTGCAGGGCGCAGCCCTCAGTGAAAAAGATTAGCAAAATAATTCTGTTAGAAATGTGAAAATCTAAGCTGAAGGTAAATTGGAAGAGAGTTTTCTACTGAACACAAGCTTCTTTCTGCTTCTCTGATGTTTCAACCTTAATTTTACAAGGCAGTTTTTTTTTAAGTGAGAAGTAGGCTTGGCCATTGGTAAGTACCACTACAATAAGCCAGTCATCTTTAACAGTCTTAAGTTGCAGGAAAGAAGCTAGATTTTTTTTTCAGAAACCAACTATAAATGTATATTTAACTGATTATATGATCAGCTTTAAGAGCTGATCGCATGACTTGATGGTGATGTCATGAGGGTGTTGCTGCTGCGCAGGCTGCTGTTTTACTTTCAGTTTGTATGGGCAATATCTCTTTCAATAAACCTGTAGCGTGTTATTTTGAATCTATGTGTGTAAAGCACAGCTTTTTTTTGTTTAAAACCACAACTCCTAACATAATTAGGGCATTGCAGAAATAAAATTAGCTTTTATCTATTGGTCTCCATTCCACCTACACAGCCCCAAGAGCTATATCTAATTTCTTCTTGAAATCAGATAACATTATGGCCTAAACTACATTCTGTGGTAGTGAATACCACACATTCACCACCCTCTGAGTGAAGAAATTTCTCCTCACCTCAGAACCTCAACTATGATCCCTAGTTCTGGACTCACAATATCTGTCATCCCATTCTCAACCACTTGAGGAGTCACCTCCTCTCCACAGTCATTCGCAAAGTCCAAAGTAATTCTTAAATACGTGGGTTTCCTCTGAGTGCTCCGGTTTCTTTCTACAGTCTAAAGATGCGTGGGTTAGGTTGATTGGCCATGTTAAATTGACCCTTCGTGTCAGGGGGTAGGGTAAGTAAGTGGGGATACGGAATTAGGGGTTGGGTGGGATTGTGGTCGGTGCAGGCTAGATGGGCTGAACATCCTTCTACATTGTAGGGTTTCTATGATTCTGTAATTATACAATCCTCCCCTCCCGGGCGCTCCATTTTACTTTTAATAATTCTCCTTTTACTTATAAGGTATCTTACTATTTCTTGAAAAATATTTCTCATTCCCTGTCAGCCTTAATTATCCTACTATTAGGCCCTATTTTACCATTTTAATTCTAAGTGCTGGGCAGACTTGAAACTGGGAGTGTTTCAGATCTGACTTTTAGGCCTGATCTCACACACCCCCATATGCACTCTGCCTAAAAAAAAAGCAGTGATTCTGAATCGTGCTGCAGAAGGCTGTGGGTGGGCCTTATTGTGCCCAAAATCCTGCAGCTCCGATCGGCGCATCCAACTGCACATGCACAGTTAAAAAAAAGAAAAACATTCCCCTGCCACATCGCTCCTGGGTCGCATAATACCTCCCACTAGCCCCCATAGATATTGCCCCATCCCCACAACATGACTGACCCCCTTATCCCCCACCACTGCCTGCTACCCAAACCAATCGTGGACCCAGCTCCCCTTGCATCCCACCAATCACACATAGAATGACAGCAGACCCCCTTTCCCCCTGCCGATTGTACGCAGAGTGGCAGCAGACCCCCCATAGCCCCCACTGATTGCACGCAGAGTGGCAATGGACCCCACCTGCCCCTGCCCCTCTCCTCCCCACCAGACAGCCATCTGACCTGTCTCCTTCCCCCCCCACCAGAGAGCCATCTGACCCTCCTACCCTCCCCACCAGAGAGCCATCTGACCCTCCTACCCTCCCCACCAGACAACCATCTGACCTGTCTCCCTACCCCGCCACCAGAGAGCCATCTGACCTGTCTCCCTACCCCCCACCAGACAGCCATCTGACCCTCCTACCCTCCCCACCCCGCAACCACCGATCTGAGTCAGAGAGCCTCCGGAAGCTCTGAACTTACCTCCTCAGAAGCTGGAGCACCCAAATCCGACCATGTCTGTTTCACGCTGAATCTGGACATTCGAACGCAGTGGTAAAGGGGGAAGAGCTTGTAAGTTTGGCCGTGTAGCCCATTAAGACAATTTAACAGCATGCGAATGCATTTAAATTGACGCCGCACTCGTTTTAGGCGCTGTGCAGAAGGTGGCCTTTTTCGGCCATTGGTAAAGGGGGAACAGGTGCGAAGGTGGGCGTGGATTGCGTTACTCACCTCACGTCTGAATTTACCAAGTTTTTTACCAACTTGATGGTAAAATCGGGCCCATCTATCTTTTTTACTTTTCTCAATTCCTCCTTTAAGTTTTTGTTACTATTATTCACATTGACCTCATAGGTCCTCTTCCATTTGAAATGGTTTTAACCTTTTTATTTGTCTGACATTTTAAAAGTACTTCTATTTTTACCAGCTTCTTTTTTTTTGATGGCATTTCCTAACCCATAAACAGATCCAATTGTTGCTCTAGAGACTGGTGTGTTAAACTGTAATTTCACTATGGCAGCTCACTTTTCATCTTGTTAAAATCTGCCCTAATCCAATCTGATGTTCTAGCTTTGTCACTGACCTTTTCCTTTTCTCCAATAACTAGTGCATCAAGGAATGGTTCTTTGCTTCAAATTATGACACAGTTATCTTGACAGATGATCATTTATTGAAAAGTTCAACCAAACTGAGTACAGATTTTTTAAAAATCTGCACAAACACCAGAAAATGTTGGAATACCCAATGGGTCAGATAGAATCTATAAAGAGAAAAGACCTATAGGGACAGAGCAAGAGTTTTACACTCCAAACATTAAGATGTATTCTCTCCTGAAGGAGGCTGACTGTACTTTGGTGTATTTCTGGCACTTTCATTTTTATTTCAGGTCATCCACTGTCCTTTACTTCCAATTTTAACATTAAGATATATTCTATACACAGTGGGGAGGGCAGAGATCAACTGGACAAATGTTGATCATGGGCCAGTAGCACCAACTTTCTACTGGTAGGAAGTAGGGGAGGTGATGGCCTCGTGATATTATCACTAGACTATAATCCAGGAACCCTGCTAATGTCCTGGAGACTCAGGTTTGAATCCCACCATGGCAGGTGGTGGAATTTTAATTCAATAAAAAATATCTGGAATTAAGAATCTATTGATGACCATGAAACCATTGTCGATTGTCGGAAAAACCCATCCAGTTCACTAATGTCCTTTAGGGAAGGAAATCTGCTGTCTTTACCTGGTCTGGCCTACATGTGTCTTCAGTAACCACAGCAATGTAGTCGACTCTCAACTGCCCCAATTGAGCCAACCACAATGGGCAATAAATTCTTGCCCAATTGTGATGTCCATGTTCCATGAAGAAATAAAAAAAATATTGGCAGGGTGGGGGCAAGTTGAGAGTGCAGTGTGGGTAAATGGGGCAACATATTTCAGCATCAGAAATTTAATAAGCATACCCTAACAGCAAGAAGATGAACTTATCTCCGAAAAGAATGAAGAAAATATGTGCCACTTCTAGTTTTACCTTACTGCCTCTAATGCTTCTTTTAATTAGAGTTGTAAACGGTAACCTCCCAACCTGCACCCTTACAGTCTGTGAAGGTTTAAGTAAAAAGCAGCATTAATTAACACAGAAATTGCATTGTGATCCCTAACAATGTTAGTTGACCTCCAATTGAATATTCTAATCAAGCCCCCACCTGCTTCTGGTAAAAGCAGTGGTCACCCAGATTGGTCTTCCTGAAAATGGGGACAGCCCACTAGTGGTAAATTGCAATTACTAGGCCCCAACCCTCTGTCTCCACACACACACACACACACACACACCACTGTCAATATTCATCAAGCTACAAGATGATATTGAGGTGGAGAATTGTCTTTCTAACTGAAAAAAACTCTTCTGAACACCAAAGCAAACATCTTTCCTTTCATATGTAATTAAAATGTTCTGCAATTAATGACTTATCATCGATACACTGCTTTCTAATGTTCCTACAAACTTTCTCCTTGATTTGCTCTCCAGCATTTGTGGATCTATGACATACTCCCAGCAATGTACCCACACCATTGCAGTTTGTTCTAAAGGGATTTTGTTTGGATTCCTTTTCTACTTGAATTCTTCTACTCAATAGTGGGGCTAATCTTTCTCTGCCATCTGCCTCTCCATGTAAATTACCGAGGCTTTAAGAAGAGAAAGAAGGGGCAGAGCATTTTAACTTGGATAAAAGCGAATTATTGCAAATGCAGTATATGAACCCAAAAGAAAAAAAGCTGGAAAATCTCAGCAGGTCTGGCAGCATCTATAAGGAGAGAAAAGAGCTAACCTTTGTCCATGAGATTTTGCAACATTTTTTCTTTTAGCATTTGAACTTACATTGCCAAAGGAAATTTATAGCATAACATAGCCTGTGCGTTTGCTGAATAATAATGTGATATATTTTTAAATTATTTCTGCTTTGTGTAATCAACTGCATTAGGCAAAACAGCCTTTTAAAAGATAACAGATTTTTGATCTGCGAAGCTTATAGGGGGAAGGCAGGAAACTAGAGTTAAGGCCATGATCTGATTAACCATGATTAATGAATGGGCGGAACACACTTGAGGGCCAAATGGCCTATTCCTGCTCCTGTTTCTTGTGAAGATGTCATGTCCCTGTCATGATCTGTGCAATACCGGACACCAAAATACACTGTCATTTATTCTGTCCAATGTTACCGAGATGCAATTTTTCTTCTCTTTATTCTCTCATGGGATAGGTGTCACTGGCAAGGCCAACATTTCTTGCCCATCTCTAATTGCCCTTGAACTGAATGATTTGCTTGGCCATTTGAGAGGGCAGTTAAGAGTCAACCACTTTGCTGTCAGTCTGGAGTCATATGTGGGCCAGACCAGCAAGTTTCCTGATTAATTCATTGGCCATCATGACTGAAACTAGCTTTTAATTCCAGATTTAATAATTGAGTTTCAATTTCATCAGGTGCCATGGTGGAATTTGAACCCATGCCCCCAAGACCACTAACCTAGTTAAACCCTCTGGTATACAAATCCAGACACATTGCCACAGCACCACCAATGGCAAAGGCAGGAAACATATAGTAATTGGGAAGACCTCCCCTTGGAAAGCTGTCCGCTGCCCTTGCGTGCACCTCTTACTACTCCTAATTAACAGGCACTTTGAGTTTGAGTGAATGCAGCAAATGCTGACACGAACAGGAACTCACACATCCAGCAAGATTGTCACAGCATGGCTCACAACTGCTCTGACATTATGGTGCTCTTAAACTGTACGAAATATAAATCTGGACGTGTGTAATACACAGTACAAAGTAAGACTAACTATTCATCCTGCTGTGATGCATGTTTGTATAAAACAGTGGAAAAGTATTTCTGAAATACTGTCTGCAATTCTCAGCTTGCCCTTCCTCTTACCAGCTTTCTCTAAAATGCCTCTATTCTTTATATTCCCTTTATTTAGCTGGGAAAGCTAATGGCAGTAAAAATATTAAATGTGGTTCTCAAATCCCCAGCTCCCAGCAGGGAGTCCCTTTGATAGGATTGTTGTCTCTGATCCAGGAACCCTGTCTCCCATTCCTTCTGAGTGTGGTTAAGGTCTATGTATAGTTTAGTGGACGTTTGCACCTTTTTTACATTTTGTATTAAAAGATTCATGTGATGGCATGACACAAGGATTATTCCTGTTCATTCTTGCTTTTATATCTTCACATTCTTCCCTTGGAGAATAGAATGAGGCAATGGAAAGGTTTACAGTCTGATTAACTGTCTGTGATTGAAACATTCCTTTCTGCTGCATCCAGCTGATGGGATGTACATAGTAACCCTTCCAATCCAGAATGCTTGGGATCAAGTCATCTATACTCACCGTTTCTCCCCTGGGAAGATCCCCATGATTGATTCATGTCTGGGCAAACCTGTTGTAAACATCACCGATGTGATGTGATGTTGAATATACGTCAGGAGGTTGATATACGAGAAATGTTAATTATATCGAAATCCATGGAAATGTATTTAAATCAGGTTCATGTCCATTATGAGCATCGACCTGATTATGTCACTGGTGAGGGGCAGTGAAAATCGAAAGTTGTGATCTCCCCCGTAAGATCTGCGACTTCAGGGTTTCGCAGCATCTTGAGCTCCCGCTGGCAATCTCGTGGATGGTGGAGTGGCTCAAGATCTTGCCCTTAGTCATTTTTTGGGGAAGCTCCACCCTGTGCATGTAGGGGTTTATAGATTTTTCACTTAAAAACAGATGAGCTTCATCTTGGTATGTCCATACAAGGGGGAGGCTTCACTCATGGCTATTCAATTAGGAACCTTGAAGAGACTTGAGGCAAAAATGGCACAAGTCACCTGATTTTCTGCAACTATCTTAGCCACCTGTTAATGTCCGTTTTTAGATCAAACACACCCAGAAAATAATATACATTTGTTTATCTCATGGGATGTGCCCGCACATCCCATGAGACAAAGCCTGCATTTGTTGCCCAGTCCATCACTGTACTGAGTGGCTTGCTAGACCATTGGGAGGTTAAGAGCCAACCACATTACTGTTGATCTGGAGTCACATGTAGGCCAGACCGGAGCAGGTTTTCCTCCCCCAGGGGAATTAGTGAGCCAGACGTTTTTTTAAAAACAATAATCACCATTACTGAGACCAGTTTTACCGATTGAATTTAAATTCCTCCAGCTGCCATGGAACCCATGTCCCCAGAGCATTAGCCTTGGATTGGATTACTACTCCAGTGACACTGGCTCTACACCACCACCTCTGTATTTAAAGTCATATTGACGATATGCCTCTACTGGGCATGGCAGTACTGGAAAGATCTTTGGATTGACAATTCACTTATTTGGCACCATTAATGGCACCTTCCCATGGCCACCAAGACCAGGAGTGGGACTCAAACACGGAGTTTCTGACTCAGAGGCAGGGCCACTACCCATTGCACCTCCTAGCAAAGCATAATAAAGTGGGAATAAAAATTGTTTTAGTTTATCCCAATACTGGACCGTCCATGTTCCCGCTCCTAAAGTACTGTACTAAAATGATACAGTGTGTTGCTTGGATCTGCCCAAAAAACTTCCAGATGTTTCTGGATTTCCAGAAGGTGCTAGATTTCTGGAACTGGAGAGGTTATGGCACATTGCAAAATGTTAAAACTAAAATCTAACAGGAGTGCTATTGCCAATGTATGCAAAAGTGTGTCACCTAACTGATACTTAATATGATACCATTTTCTACATGTTAGCACAAAAGCAGGCTCCTTCATTATGCAGTGTAATTTTCCTAAAAGCAGATTCAGAAAGTGAAAATTCACATGACCTCAGAAGAGTCAAAAATCATTTGCATTTTATGCAACATTCAATCAGTCCCATTAATGGCTGTAGGTTCCCAATATATTTTTCTGCTTTTTAGTGTGAAAATACAAAGTCTATACTTGTAGATTTGTTTTATCCTAATTTGGGTTTTTGCTGTCCCCAAGGGTCTCTTTAATTTTTTTTACTATTAAAGCCATGCTTTGCGAATTACGCCAGAGAATAGAGGCCAACTGTTGGATTCCATGGTAACAGCAGTCATCAACCCAAGTGACAGTGCCAGAACACTTTAATTTGTCCCAGTGGGCATTGGTGGAACAAATTAATGGTTTTCTAAAATGTACACTGTTGGCTAATGGAGGAAAAAGAATATAATAAGAACTTGCATTCATCTGGCACCTTTCATGACAACTGGATGTTGCAAAATGTTTTAAAGCCATTGAAGTACTATTTTGAATTCCAAAGCTGTTATAATATAGGATATTCAGTCACAAGTTTGCAAAGCAAGACTCCACAAACAGTAATATGATAATGATGACATAATCTCTTGTTGTGATGTTGATTGAAGGCTAAATATTGCCAGAACACCAGAGATAACTCCTCTGCTCTTCTTCAAAATAGCATTGAAGGTCTTTGACATCCACTTGCTTCCAGAGTTGAGAGGGTTGGCTTATGAGGAGAGACTGAGTAGACTGGGGCTATATTCATTGGAATTCAGAAGAATGAGGGAAGATCTTTTAGAAACATATAAGATTATGAAGGGAATAGATAAGATAGACGCAGAGAGGTTGTTTCCACTGGTGGGTGAAACTAGAACTAGGGAGCACGGCCTCAAAATAAGTGAGAGCAAATTTGGGACTGAGTTGAGAAGGAACTTCTTCAGCTAAAGAGTTGTGAATCTGTGGAATTCCCTGCCCGGTGAAGCAGTTGAGGCTACTTCATTGAATGTTTTTAAGGCAAGGATAGATAACGTCTTGAACAGTAAAGGAATTAAGAGTTGTGGTGAGTGGCGAGTAAGTGGAGCTGAGTCCACAAAATGATCAACCATGATCTTATTGAATGGTGGAGAAGGCTCGAGGGGCCAGATGGCCATCTCCTGCTCTTAGTTCTAATGTTCTTATGTTCTTATAATGTAAAACACAAGGGAACCTTAGAGGGCAAAGAGTGCCTCAGTTTGGCATATCCTCCAAAAGATATCATTCCAGAAGTGCTGCACTCCTTCCATACTGCACTGGAATGTAAGCTTTGCTTTTGCTTTCAAGACCTTTGGGCTGGAACTTGAGCCAATGACTTTATTTCTTAAGAGTTGAGAGCACTACCCGCTGAGCTGCAGCAGGTAAGTCATGCTGAATACTGAACCATTTAGTGAACACCGACCGCCTTTTGAGAACATGGATTCTGCAGTCCAATGCAACTGAGTGCTTTTTAAGTAAATGGCACTCCATGTTGCTGATCTTCCATATTCTGTCTGATAGCTTTTAGGGCTCTGCCAAATAAATCACAAAAACGGATGAATAAAAAAAGTACTGCCTTTTTAGAATTTATCGAGTGGCTTCCTTTTTGCTTCTGTAGAAATCACCGCTAGACCTTAACGGCATCCTCCTACTCTTGTCACATGCTTTAACTCATCACAAAGCTTCTAGTTGATGACCGAGCTTTGATCTGATGCACAGAGAAACCGTTTTTAAAAAGACAGTAATACCCACATGTGCATATATGTGATAGTTGGAGAGCTTCAATATCTGCTTCTTCATCTCAGGATGGCAATAACTCTGCCTAATCTCCACACATAATAAAAAAAAGTTTTAAATTCCATTGCCTTTACTTATTGAAGAAAGAAGATAATGGAGTACAAATTACAGTCAGCAATGTTCATTGAGCAAAGGTTCAACCTTCCTCTCTCCAATGTTTTAACATGTTAATGTCCCTCTAAAATACCAATGACAGAAATTTGGTGTTCAGTTTATTAAATTCCTGTAATATAAATATAGAGTACCTACATTAGTTTCTATTCAAATGCATTAAAATGCGGGTTCCATTTTCTTTTAAGCATTGCAAAATTATGTCAGTAAGGCAGTGAAGCATGACAAAACAAACCACTTTCATTTGAACATGATAAAATCTCTCCTGACAAGAATACTGGAATGGTTACTCTGAAAAAGTATTGTGACTTAAGCTGGAAGAATCTTTGAGCAAGAGCAATCCTTTATAAAACACAGCAAAATCCTCTGCGGTCATCTTACATTGAATAATTTAGCATTATACCCACTTGATGAAAACTCTACACATTCCTAAAGCTCTCTTACTCCCAGACAGAATTGGCTGTGTTACTGATAGGAGAAAGGCAGCAAGCTGGCAGAGTCCTTGGCACTGCTGCCTCACAGCACCTAGCACTGCTGCCTCCCAACACCGGGGACCCGGGTTCGATTCCAGCCTCAGGTGAATGTCTGTGTGGAGTTTGCACATTCTCCCCGTGTCTGTGTGGGTTTCCTCTGGGTGCTCCGGTTTCGTCCCACACTCCCAAAATGTGCACGTTAGGTGGATTGGTCATGATAAATTGCTCCATAGCGTCCCAAGAGTTGTAGGTTGGATAGATCAGCCGTGGTACATGTGTAGGGTTATAGGAAGAGGGCAGGGGAGTGAGCCTGGGTAGGATACACTGTCGGAGAGGCGGTGCAGACTCGATGGGTCTGGAGGCCACCTTCTGCACTGAGGGAAGGAATAGGTCATTTAGCCCCTTAAATCTATTCTGCACTTCAGTTCAATCTTGGCTGATCCGTACCTGCCTCACACCCTTTGATGCCGTTTCCTCTCAACACTCTACCACTCTTTCTGGTTTAAACATTACAATTGACGTTCACAGTTTTTGGTGAAAAGTTCCATATTTCCACTACCTATTGTATGGCAATGTGTGGCCTGATTTTACTCCTTAATTTCTGTAGCTTTAATTTTAGGATCAAAATTCTTTTTGACTCCCCGTTAAGAGGAAATAATTCCTCTGTATTTATCCTGCTAGATCCCTTTATAATGTACAAAAATCTTGATTTAGGTCACCCCTCAACCATTTAAATTCAATGCGCATCTCTTTCCTCTTAACATAACCTTTTAAATCCTGCAATAACTTTGCCGACCAAACCCTGCCTCCTCCGGAGGTTGAATGCCTGAAACTGAAACTATTCCAGATGGACTCTGGCCAAGTTCTGCCCAATTGAACAATCACTTCCTTGAGATAAAGACTAACATTCCTTTGGCCTTTTTGAATACTTTGTGAACTTGCACTCAGTCATAGGTACATGGACACACAAATTCCTTTGTTCCTACTCCCTAAGCTTTGAGAAAACATTTCAATTTGTCTTGCTCAGATCCAAAGTGGATGACCTCCCGCAGAACTCCAGTTGCTGTAGTTGTTTCCATTTGTTTATGTTTTACATCACTTAAAGCATGTCTCTTTGTAATTTGCAGCTCCCATCCGCACAACATACCTCCTCATTTAGTATTACCTGCAAACTTAAAGAAGCAACCTTCCTCCAAGTCATTACTAATTATAATGAAAAACTGAGGCTCCAGGTACAGACTTTAAGGATCACCATTTGTCATATCCTGCCAATTAAAGTATGTTCTTTTCTCCTACTGTTTGTTTCTACCTTCAATTTAATTACGAATTCACATCATGAGGTTAGATCTGATTCCAGGAGTTCTCAATTTTGTTAATATTCTCTAATGGAGACTTGTGGCAAATGACTTGCAAAAGTCCAGCTAGACAACAGTTAATGGGGGAAGATGGACCTCACTTTGCTGGATTCAAAGGGTATTAAACCAGTGCGGTGAGACCGAATTTCAGGGGCCAACATCCTACATCTCAAGGGCAATTGAAAAACATGCGAGGTATTAGATAAGTGGGGCCAATTTTCAAGTGTTCCTGGCAGCCAACTACATCTAGCTTTAAGCTCCTTTCATATGTAAATGAGGGCCTTGATATCTGGTTTAAGTTGCCTCAAAGATGTTGGACAACAATGAACAGATCAGGCATCTGGCCTACCCTGCTCAGCATTCTAAAGTTAAAAAAAAGTAAAAGGAAAGTTTATTTATTAGTCACAAGTAGGCTTACATTAACACTGCAGTGAAGTTACTGTGAAAATCCCCAAGTCGCCACACTCTGGCACCTCTTCAGGTACACTGAGTAGAATTTAGCATGGCCAATGCACCTAACCAGCAGTTTTTCGGACCGTGGAAGGAAACTGGAGTATCCAGAAGAAACCCATGCAGACACAGGGAGAACATGCAGACTCCTCAAAGACAGTGACCCAAACCAGGAATCGAACCCAGGTCCCTGGCACCGTGAGGCAGCAATGCTAACTACTGTGCCACTGTGCCGCTGTCAGTGACCACAGTGGATTTAGCAGCTGCTGCCAACAAAATGAAAGCTTTTTACAGCAAACTGTTCAAAGAAAACCTTTCTGCAGAACCAGAGAGAAGAACACCTTTTTACAGTTGCCTAACACGGAGGAGCATTCCTGCCAGCTGACTAAATTACTAATCGATGACCCAAAGCTGCATGTCAGTTCAGCTTCATAATGCACTGGTTTGGGCAAAGGACTGTGTTTCTCTTCTCATTTCGTTTACTCCTTATCCTTAACCACAGCAGTTACAAAAGTAACTGTTTGTGATTCTTGAAACAAAAACACAGAGGTGTTGTTGCATGGTCAAGGACATTTGCTTCTACTGTTCAAAGGGCTTAGAAACGTGCTCGCAAATTTGCTGAATTTGTAAGTTTGAATACAGCAAAGCTGCCAGCCACACATGGTGAATTCTGTTGACGCTCAACCAGACTCTCCACAGGTATAAAGCCAGGATTTAGTTAAGGATGGGAGGAGAAGATGAGGAGGAGATTACGTTAATCACTGCAGTGGCATGTCCAGCCCTAACTGCTCAGTCAACGTCTTCCTGAATCAGAGTATCTTGAGTAATGGTTTACACTTTCCACCTTGTTTCAAAGCAACAAGCAACCTTGCCGTGGGTTTAACAGTAAATCACTTGTTACTCATGAATTACTCATCCATTAGGACACACTTAGCATCCCACCGTTCTCAATCTTCCACAAAATCAGCATGTCTTCCCTTTCCCCTTCTGCGCAAAATGAATTATTTCATGACATGCACCTTGTACCTAATCACCAGTAGATGATCAAGCTTAGTTTTCCGGCAGCCATTCTTTCTGTTACTGTATTCTCTGCAGTCTTGGCTGTGGAGTGGTTATGTTCTATTTTGCCACCAGTGTGTGCTAGGTCTTTTCTGGGTACAACGTAGATGGGGAAATTAGCTTTCCGATGAGCTAGTCTGTGATTATTTGGAGATTACCAGCCTAAAAGGCTTTCCAGCAATGTGCTGATTTATAGGCCAACTATTTCCATTGTGTACCCTATAAGAAGGTAGCTAATCTATTCCCATGACGAAGATAATTATAATTTTGCATTGCACATCAGATTCTGTCTGAAGATAATGGGCTTACCAATATTGGCACGCATATGTTAAAAGACTGAAACGACTTCCTGCTAATAGTATTAATGCAAGGATTAATAGCGCTTTACCTCGTAGTCAATTCACACCATCCGTGCTTAACCCTTAAAAGACTAACAAAAGAAAATTGACCACTGAATCTATCAAAACCAAACATGATTATTGTAATATAGTCAAAGATCTGTGTGGATAACATAAACTTAGTTAATGCTCCAAACGTAAGTCAGAAGTGTACACCAGAGAATTTAAATGGGAAGTACTAAGCAATGAATTAAAAGCAGCTATTTAAGAGGGGAATTTCACAGTAATTTCATCGCAATGTTAATGTAAGCATTACTTGTGACTAATAAATAAACTTTCTTTAAAGAAGTGCTTGGAATAATCAATCAAAAATTGGGTTCACCTTCAGTTTGTCAGGTCCCAAAATGAAAAGATCATAGAATAGAATCACAAGCAGGAGGAGGCCACTCAGCCCATCAAGCCTGTATCGACAACAATTCCATCAATACCTTACCCATCTGACCTTACGTATTTACCCTGCTAATCCCCCCCTGACAGTAAGGGGCAATTTAGCGTGGCCAATCAACATAACCTGCACATCTTTGGATTGTGGGAGGAAACTGGAGCACCAGTAGGAAACCCACCCAGACAAGGGGAGAACATGCAAATTCCACACAGACTGTCATCCAAGGCTGGAATAGAACCCAGGCCCCTGACACTGTGGGGCAGCAGTGCCAACCACTGTCCCACTTTGCCACCCCTGCAGTTATGCAGCACCTTATACAACAACCAAACAGCCCAATGCACTTTATGGTCAGTGAAGTCATTTTTGATATGTTCCTGTTGTAATGTAGGAAAAATGACAGTTAATTTATGCAAAGTGAACTTCCACAACAGCAATGTGATAATGAGAAGATAATCTGTTTTCCTGTGATGTTGATTACGTGATAAACATTGGCCCACACGCCAGGGCTAACTCCCCTTTAAAATAGTGCAAAGGATCCTTTTGCATCCACTTGAAAGACCTCATGGAGCCTAGTTCTAACATCTCATTTAAATAACAGCACCTCCAACAATGCAGCACTCTCCCAGTACTGCCATGCAGTATCATCCTAGATGGTTGTAATAGATCAAGGGTGACTCGATGTGGTTTGAATCAACAAAGACTTTACTGCTAACAATAAGAATAATATATACAACAAGATCAGACTGAATTACAATACGACTAATTACGTGGCTCCCTGCAAGACTTTCCTCAGCCCGCGGTCTGTGCCCTCCTGCTGATTGGCTCAACTTTCCACCACGACGATCTGTAGGGTCCAGCCCAATGACGTGGCCCTCGGGAAATGACCCTACCCCCTCCTCCCCCTCCCTCCCACACCTCCAAAAGGGCATTGCTATTACAATAGTTATGCTCAAATCTTATGGCGGGATTTTATGGCCTCGCTCATCCTGAATCCGTAAAATCCCGCCCAACGAAACTTCCACACACCCGCCCCTCACCCGCTCTGATTCCTGTGGCAGGTGGGACAGTAAAATTCTGACCCTGCAGTGGGACTTGAACCCATAACCTACTGATTCAGATATCAGGGTCACAGTGGCAGAGCCACTGCTGACTTAAAGAGAAATCAGGTCGGATTTCTCTCCAGTCCAGTCCAGTCCAGTCCCCTTCCGGAGGGCATGGACCGCGGGCTGAGGAAGGTCTCGCAGGGAGCCACATAAAATAGTCGCATTGTAATTCAGTCTGACCTTGTTGTATATATTATTCTTATTGTTAGCAGTAAAGCCTTTATTGATTCAAGCCACATCGAGTCACCCTCAATGTATTACAACAATTTAGGCTGATATTGTATGGCAGTACTGGGAGAGTGCTGCATTGTCAGAGGTGTTGTCATTTAGAGGAGATGTTAAAACAAGGCCCCACCTGATCTTACAAGTCGATGCAAAAAGATCCTTTGCACTATTTTGTAGAGGAGTTAGCCCTGGTGTCTGGGCCAATGTTTATCAAGCAATGTGAGACGATTCCCCGGCCCAGATCCTGACCCTGACTAATTTTACTGGGCCAGGTCATATTAAAGGGGCAGAGCTGTGTCCCAGCAGCGTCCATGTTTAGCAGTGGGAGTCTGTCACTGAACAAAGTAAATGGCAATGTTACTGCAGCCGGACAACCACTGCAACGCCTAACACTAACATTAAAGATTGCACAAGCCCTCTGATTAAAATAAACCTCAGGCAAATGGCTTGGGACAATGAACATTACGTAGTTTTGTGTGTGCACTGCTATCAAATACATGGGCTGGCAATTAAAGCATTCACTGCAAACAATAAATCAAACAGTCATGCACCAACCTTGAGCAAAAGCTTCCAGAGGCAACACAAACTCTTACACCAATGCCTGCACTCAAACACAAAGTTTCCTATCATGACCTCGAGAGCCAGCCAAAGGCTGATGCTTTCAGTTAGTCCAGCTCTATTCAGTTACTAGGTCTGGTGCTGTATGAATTATGCGATGGAATGATTGGAGCAGCAACAATTAATCCTCTTCCCGGAACAACTGTTTATCAAACCTGGTTCCTTTCATTGTTTCTCACGATTTCATTTCCAACCAACTACATTTGAGGAAAGAGCAAGGAAAAGATTCGTAATTATTATTAGCACTGGCCCGCCATTTCCACAATACTTTATTGTGTTTTGAGATACCAGTTTGCTAAAAATATCTGGACACAATGCACAATGATATGTTTTTTAGTTATTTTGAATTGCAAATTATTGAGACTCTGAATGTAATTTCCACAGAGACGGATCAGAAACCAAATTGCAATGCTCCTTTTTTTAACCTTTTGCTCCTACCCTTGGGATGGTACCACGAACAATGTGGACAGGGGGCTGCAGATTCCTCCCTGACGATGAGCGTTCCTTTGGGATCGATTAGGAAGAAGTACTGTACAGGCTGGAAATAAAGATGTTTTCCAACTGGCAAACAAGTGTTAAGGCCTTTGAGTGAAACATGCAATGTGTGTGGTGGGAGTTGGAATTCTATATCGTAGATTGATATCTGCTCAGAATTGTAAAAAATATTTTTGAATTTCTCCCGCAAATTCTCTTTCCTTAGTCCTGAAGGTGATCATTCACTTTTAGGTTACTGTTCCATTGACAGTTCTTGACGTCTAGTAACCTCACCCAGGCAGCCAGTACTCATGCAAAGATTTAACCACAAGGAAAGATGGCTATGAACTTCTACACACACATCCAGATACATACACACACACACCCACACAAACACACACAACCCAGAAACAGACACACTCACACCCAGAACACACACTGACACAGACAAGGACCACTCACACCTCCACACACACAGACACACGCACACACACACACATTGAAACAAACCATACACAAGCACTCACACCTAAACATGGACATACACACAGACACATTCATACCCAGACACACACACACACACACATTTAGACACAGACATACACTCACAACCAGACACAAACACCCACATACAACACACACACTCAAATGCACCAGATACACAAAGGCATACACACAAACATATATATACCCAGAGGTCAACACACACACACACACATTTCCAGCAGAGCTCACTAGATAAATTTGGAAACATGTGCCTTTCACATAGAGTTGCCAACCCTCCCGGATTGGCTTGGAGTTGCCTGGAATTGAAAGTCAGTCTCCAATGGCTCTGTTGCAATCCCGGAGAGAAAACATTAAAAGAATTGTTTCTCTTTGAACATTTCCCTTTGCCAGATTAAAAAACGATTGAACACAGGGGAAAGGCTATTTGGCATACAGTCAGACATCATCCAATTGGGCAGTGAGTCTTTATGTTTTCCAATTGGCTCAGGAAGACAGTGTGTCACAAGAATGGATTTGTTGACTGATAAATGGCTGGAGCATGGGATTGAGTCATGTGATAAATTTCCCGGAATACATTAAATCATAGTTGGCAATCCTACTTTCATGGTCCTCACGACGTGGCGAGCATTGTACAGCCAATGAAGAACTTTTGAAATGTGGGTAATTTCAGCATGTAGAAAGATGTGCCAGTCAATATGAATACCAGAAAGTCCAACATACAGCAATGAGCAGAGGATCTAGTTCAGTGTTGTTGACTAGGAAAATGCCTCTGTTCTCCTTCAAATAGAATGTTTTATACTGCCTGGTCGAACCTTGCTTTAACATTGTACAGTATCTCAAAGCAGCATTGCCAGTGGTCAGACTTGCCTTCCATACCGCTCTGACATTCTAGGAATTGAGTGGAATCTTGTACCCTCACTGCTGGAGTGCTTGGAGATGGGAAGGGCATGGAATTCTTTAGGATGATAAGCATACCGGAACTCTGTCCGGCTTCCCATCTCCACCAGAATGAAATTCTAGGTGGGAAGTCACATGGTCAACCATTCTGCCCCACCACTTATTGAGGCCCTTAAATGGCCAACTTATGACCACTTGAGGGCCATTGCTGGTATTTACCCAGCTGTGCGTGGGTCTGTCACCACCTGGAATATACAACAGGTAAAACTGCCAAATCAGAGGGATGGGAGGAAGGAATTCCCGCAAGGGACTTGACATTGGGGAAGGGATGTGGCGGGGAGGTGGCTGAGACCAAACTTCTGCCCTTGCTGCTGATCCATTATATACCCCTCATCAAGTGACCCTCAGCTTATGAAACCCTGTCCCCACCATTACTTACCTATGGCCTGGCTCGCTTCATCATCCTGAGACATCTGAAGGTGTTTCTCCTGCCTCCCCGGTGGTGCTGCTGAGCGCAAGAGCTGCTGGCCTCTACATAAGAACATAAGAACATAAGAAATAGGAGCAGGAGTAGGCCATCTAGCCCTTCGAGCCTGCCCCGCCATTCAATAAGATCATGGCTGATCTGTCGTGGCTCAGTTCCACTTTCCCGCCCTCTCCCCATAACCCTTAATCCCCTCTCTTATCAAGAACCCATCAACCCGCTTCTTAAAAATATTTAGCGAGGCAGCCTCCACCACTTCAACGGGCAGAGAATTCCAGAGATTCACCACCCTTTGAGTGAAGAAGTTCCTCCTCAACTCCGTTCTAAACCGCCTCCCCTTTATCTTGAGGCTGTGCCCCCTAGTCCTACTGTCTTTTTTGAGCGGGAAGAGTCTCTCCACCTCTATCCTATCCATCCCATTCATCATCTTATACGTCTCAATGAGATCTCCCCTCATTCTTCTAAACTCTAACGAGTACAAGTCCAGTTTATTCAGCCTCTCCTCATAGCTCAATCCCCTCAACTCCGGTATCAGCCTAGTAAACCTCCTCTGCACTCCCTCCAGGGCCAAAATATCCTTGCGCAGGTGCGGCGCCCAAAACTGCACACAGTACTCCAGCTGCGGCCTCACCAATGCCCTATACAGCTGCAGCAAGACCTCCCTACTTTTATATTCAATCCCCCTCGCTATGAAGGCCAGCATCCCATTCGCCTTCCTGACCACCTGCTGCACCTGCAAGCTGGGTTTTTGCGACTCATGCACAAGGACCCCGAGGTCCCTCTGCACCGTCGCCTGCTGCAGTTTTTCGCCACGTAAGTAATAGTCCTTCCTACCATTCTTCCTACCAAAGTGGACCACCTCACACTTGCCAACATTAAATTCCATTTGCCATTTCCTGGCCCATTCGCCCAGCCTATCTAGATCCTTCTGCAGACTCTCCACACCCTCCGCACAATTTGCCTTTCCCCCAATCTTGGTGTCATCAGCAAATTTCGACACCCTGCACTCGGTTCCCTCCTCCAGATCATCTATATAAATGGTAAATAGCTGAGGCCCCAGCACCGACCCCTGGGGCACCCCACTAGTCACCAATTGGCCAGCAACTCTCAAGATATGAAACACCCATCTGTAGGACCATGATAAAGGGGAGGCCCGTAGTTGGCCTCACCACTGCCTGATTGACGTGCTTCAATGGACCTTCGTAAAAAAAGGCAGCGAGGGTCTCTCGCCAGCTCTCCAGACAAGAACTCTGATTCCACAACAAGTTTTGGATGGCTGTAGAGTCAAACTCGTAGTTCAAGACTCAGAGGTAAGAGGAATAGCACTGACACAGCACTGGTGTAGAAGTGCAGTCTTGCATTGCCAACTCCTTATATTCTCCAATCAATATTCAGTTCTACTGAAGTTAATGTATCTAAATCCCAGATGCAGAGTATAACAGATAGCATGATGGCACAGTCGTTAGCACTGCTGCTTCACAACCCCAGCTTGACCCGGGTTCAATTCCCAGCTTGGGTAACTGTCTATGTGGAGTCTGCACATTCTCTCTCTTCATGGGTTTCCTCCAGATGCTCCGGTTTCCTCCCACAGTCCGAAAGATGTACTGGTTAGGTGCATTGGCCATGCTAAATTCTCCCTCAGTGTACCCGAACAGGCTTCGGAGTGTGACTACTAGGGGATTTTCACAGCAACTTCATGGCAGTGTTAATGTAAGCCTACTTGTGACACTAATGGGTGGTCAACCCTGATACTGCCTGTCTACGGGACGGAATTTTATGGCCCCTCCCACTGGCAGAATTTTCCGGTCCCACCATAGTCAATGAACTTCCAAACAGCCCGCTGCATTTTCAGACCTTGCCCCCATTGTGATGGGGCAAAAAAATTCCACTCATGTTAACGTCCAAGGTGAATCCTACTCCACTCTATTTCTTTATTAAATTATCAATCCTTTACAAAATGTTTCACTCGGTCTCTGCAGACTAAATGTCTCTTACAGTTTATCCCAAACCGTCAGATTTGATGGCTTCACCACCCCCCCACTCCCCCGCACAGATATCCAATCTAAGGTAATGCTTTCAGTAATTTGTTGAACTGCTGAGTGTGGTACAACAAATCACAAATTCAACAGCAGATGAATAGCAACGAACACTTTTCCTAATGTATATTGAACAGAAAGAGTCACAATATATCACCGACTGAGAACACATCCAAGGTATATTCCACTCAGCTCAACAGTTGGAGCAAATTGCTCTTCTCCTGACCCTGTCTCTTAAACCTTCAGGTCGGAATAGATAAATGCCTTGTGGCAAACAACAAAAATCATTTCATTATTTAATCTGTGATGCACATGTCAATTTTCCTGACATGTATTCCTGGCGTGTAGCTTCAGCCCCCCAAGAGTGAATGTCAGGAAATTCCCACCCTATCCCATCCGTGAATTTCTATCTGTTATTGTTGTCGAGGTAGAAGTCCACAGCCTTGGTGGCACACAAGGTTCAAAGCTCAGCTCTGATCCAGCAAGATAGTGGAGTGAAGTTACACATTCTCTGGTACAGCGTCATTGAACAGTTAGGGAGGTAGAAGGAATCATTGACATGAGCGTGGAGTTCCTCTGCGAGGCTGGAAGAAACAGCTTCAGTCATTGCAATGCTCAATTAGAGTGTGCAAGAGTGGAACCAACAAGTTTGCCAGACCTGACTATGCTGGGCCAGAAAAGAAAATGCTCCTGATACGTTCAATTGACTGGGAGTGGTTAATTTAGCGAGGCTGATACTCTCAATCTTTCAGATGAAAATGCCCATAAGTTTCTCATGTCAGTGTTGGAACTGAAAGTGGAAGCATTGAAGGAAAGGAGTTGGAGGAGCCAGTTTTCCGCTGAAAGAAGGAGTTTGGGATTGTCTTACAGGATGATAGTGCAGCTGTAGGAAGGTTTGGTTGTAGATGTGCAGCATTGGATTGCTTGTGATGGTCAAGCTAAATTTGGCATTGGATAGCAAGGTGGGTTTACGTCTACAACACTCTGACTTGAAGCTGCACAGGTGAGAATTGCCTTAATAGTCGGCGCAATGGACTATGCAGACTTTGAGTGGGACGAGGACAATACAATGTAACAATTGACAACATCAACAATCACTGGGATTTCATCACAAGTGGAGGCCACAGGAGGTGGAGTTAGAAAATGTAGCCATGAGGGAGTTGGCCAGAAGTTTTCCCAACAGCAGATTTACTGAATGAAGCTTAGCATGATTGTCACTCTAGACCCCTCTGAACAATGTTGAAATGGCAGTTCCTTCCTACATTCCCCAGTCCCAGCACTGTGAATCTATTCCAGGCATCTCTGGGGCCTCCCATCTCCTCTCTCAGGATTCTCAGCTGGTCCGAGGCCCTGCTAATCCCATTATCTGACCTTTTCCAGAGATACTTTGGCCCGTGTCATGTTGTATGAGTGCACCAGGGCCCTGGGCCTGATTCCAAATTTCCCGGCACATGAACTCTCACCTGTGTTATCTGAATGGGCAAAGCAAATCAAAATAATAGTCGATAGAGTGCATCTAACCTGTACCATTGCAGCAACAATGCCTTTTGTGGACCTCATGGCTTTCCAGACCTCCAGCTTCAAAACCCACTCAGTAAGCACATGTTTTGTAGATGGAAGATTGTTTTTCAGTAGAAAATCATATATTCCATATCTGTAGCAGCATTGCAATTTGAGTTCTGTAAACAAATATATTTCCTTCCACTAATGTCTCCTGGAAGGAAATAGAATTGCTGCTTTGTTCCAAATTCATACTTTTAAATCAAAATGCATCAAAACCAGACTGTCTTCCTTCTCCCACTGCAACTAGGAGTGAGAAACCCTGGCAGGTCCCTCCCTAAACTAACTGGAGATCTGAAATAAAAGCGGAACAATGTTAGAATTATACACCTGGTCTGTCAGCATCTATAGAGTGAAGAGACAAATTTAGATTTTGGGGGGACGCACTTCCCCAGAACTGAAAACTAAACAATAAGGTGCATTTAAGTTATGGTGGGTAAAAAAGCAAATGAAGGAAAATGCCAAGTAGCCCAACTAGAGATAGGGAATTAATGGCTTGAATGGTCCACAGTTCACTGAATAGAAAAGCTATTCATTGATATACCAGGACTCCAGTTATAGAAAGATATCAAAAAAAATGCAAATAGATAAGAAAGTGAAAAAATACGCTCCACACCCTCAAAGAGACAAAAACACAGGAAAATGAGATTGAAAACATTCTTTGGATGAACACCTCGCCAGTCATAGGGAGAATCAACATTTATAGAGTTTGCTTCTTCTCCTTTCAGGAATAGCAGACCCAACATGATTTGCCATCTTCCAATTTCATTATAGTACAGAACCACAGAATCTCTACAGGGCAGGCCATATGGTCCATTGACTATGCACTGACTCCTCCACCCTATCCCCATAACCCTGAGCATTTACCATGCCTAATCCACCTAACCTGCACATCTTTGGACATTAAGGGGCAATTTAGCAAGGCCAATCCACCTACTCTACACATGTCTGGAAACTGAGGGACAATTTAGCTTGGCTGATACACTTAACCAACACATCTTTGGATATTAAGGGCAATTTATTCACCTAATCTGCACATCTTTAGACTGCTCACTTTCATTTCTAGCTTTTAATCTTTCTCCAATTTCCACCAGGTTCTAACATTTTCTGCTTAGTGTGAGGCTCCCTTTTAACTATTTTCAAGACCTTTCGTTTTTATGATTTACTTCACTCAATGGTTTTCTATTAGCAGTGTGCAGCCATTCAACCCATATTAACCCCATCTCTCTGATTGGAGTACCTTGTTTCGCCTTCCTGTTTTTGTCCAGCTTTTTTTAAACCTTATTAAAACAGGTGCTTATCTTTAGTTCTGAAGAAGAGCTTTCACATTAATTAATTTGCCTATTTTGCTGACAGTTGATGACGGAGCCGCTGCCTGTTCCCAGCATTCTTTTCTTTTATTCCAAACTCTCGCCCTGGGAGATTTCTTATCTGACTGACATGACTACACACTGACTTAGTTTGTGGAGTGATCAAAGAACCCCAGAAGAAATAATCTCTGAGCCACAGAACTCAATGAAGCAAACTTACACTGGAGATTATCTATGTTCGGATGAAGGGAGGTGGCTCTTAGAGGATAGTTGTGTTATAACAGAAAAGGATTTTACCTCAAAAATATATTAATACTCCTTCTGTGCAAACTTTTCATCAAACTTTTAAAATTTCTATCATATGGTGTGACTCATAGATAAAAACAGCACCAGAGACACTGGTTCAATTCCATCCTTGGGTGTCTGTGTGGAATTTGCACATTCTCCCCGTGTCTGTGTGTGTTTCTTCCGGGTGCTCCAATTTCCTCCCACAGTCCAAAGGCTAAATGGATTGGCCATGCTAAATTGCCCCTTAGTGTCCCAAAATATGTAGGTTAGCCATGTTAAATATGCAAGGTTATGGGGATAGGGAGACAGCCTGGATAAGCCAATCTGTTACAGAGTCGGTGCAACCTGAATGGCCTCTGTCTGCCCTGTAAGGATTCTATGTAAAAAAAAAACTACAAGTTTTTTTCCAATCTAATGGAGTGATCTTCATTTGTCTACATTCCAAAAGACTGGAATACATTTTCAGTGGCATAAACAATTATCAGTAAAATAACACAAAAAAACCAAAAAAAAATTTTTCTATTCAAAATCTTACAACAACATATTCTTCCTGTCTATGATACTTCACTTCCTGTTGAGACAACTTGGTTTTGTGTTAGTTTTTTTCCCATTAACTTCCAATATCACCATTAGTAATGAAAAATGACCAAGTGAACTTGCCAGTTTGCCATTACATCTTCCAGCCTCAGGAACATTAGAAAAAACTCCTGTGTTCCAACTAATTCTATTTCTCTGCTTCCAAAAGTATTGCTATTTGACTGTAAACAATGTCAAATCAAATTATCATGCTAAATAAGGTGATTCAATTGATTCAGAGATAAGGAGTTTTTTCTTTACTCCCAGAGAGTTGTGAGTCTGTAGAACTCTCCTTAGTTACTACAGATGGTGCATCCTTCCCTTAAAGCCTTTCTTTCTCACTGGAATGTATCTTTTCTGAATATTCTGAAATATCTCCTTATGTCTGCCATGCTCTGACCTCTTAATCTAATTTCCCAGTTCACTTTAGCCAGCTCTCTCTTCATTGTCTCATAATTGCCCTCATTTAAATTTAAAACATAGAAACATAGAAACTAGAAGCAGGAGTAGGCCATTTGGCCCTTTGAGCCTGCTCTGACAATCATTATGATCAAGGCTGATCATCAAATTTAATATCCTGATCCCCTCTTCTCTCCATATCCCTTGATCCCTTTAACCCCGAGAGTTATATCTAATTTCTTCTTGAAATCGGACAATGTTTTGGCCTCAACTACTTTCTGTGGTAGTGAGTTCCACACATTCACCACTCTGTAGGTGAAGAAAATTCTCCTCCTCAGTTCTAGAAGGTTTATCCCTTAACCTCAAACTGTGACTTCTAGCTCTAGACTCCCCCACCATCGGGAACATTCTTCCTGAATCTATCCTGTATAACCATTTTAGAATTTTATAAGTTTCTATGAAATCTCCACTCACTCTTCTAAACTCCAGTGAATATAATCCTAACAGACTTAATCTCTCCTCATATGACAGACCTGGAATCAGCCTGCTAAATCTTTGTTGTACTCTCTCTATGGCAAAGACATCCTTCCTCAGAGAAGGACACCAAAACTGCACACAATGCTCCAGATGTGGCCTCACCAATGCCTTACACAATTTGAGTAATGCTAGTCTTAGACCCACTTCTCTCTCCCTCAAACTGAAATTAAAACTCAGTTATATTATGATCACTGCTACCTAAGAGTACCTTTACTATTGAGGTAATTAATTAATCCTACCTCATTGCACATTACGAGATTTAGTGCAGCGTGCCCTTTGGCTCTAGAATGTGCTGCTCTAATAAGCTATCCAGAAAACATTCTATGAACTCAACATCCAGGCCACATTTGCCAATCTGATTCCTCCAATCTATATGTATATTGAAATCACCCATAATTATCACCATACCTTTTTCATAAACTTCCAATGTTGCTTCCTGTATACCCCACTGTACAGTGTAGTTACTGCTGAGAGCCTATAAATCACACCACAAGTGACTTTGTATCTTTACTATTTATCATCTCTATTTTTGATTTGATTTATTATTGTCACATGTTTTGGGATACAGTGAAAAGTATTGTTTCTTGCACGCTACACAGACAAAGGATACCATTCATAGAGAAGGAAAGGAGAAGGTGCAGAATGTAGTGTTACAGTCATTGCTGGGATGTAGATAAAGATGAACTTACTATGAGGTAGGTCCATTCAAAAGCCTGATGGCAGCAGAGAAAAAGCTATTCTGGGGTTGGTTTGTATGCGACCTCAGACTTTCAAGAATATGTCCTGGGTGTGTGGGGTCCTTGATTATGCTGGCTGCTTGTCCAAAGCAGCAGGAAATGTAGACAGGGTCAATGGACGGGAGGCTAGTTTGCATGATGGCTTCATGTAGCTTCTTGTAGCCTAAGCCAGGGCAGGAGCCATACCAAGCTTTGATACATCAGAAAGGATGCTTTCTATGGTTCATCTGTAAAAGTTGGTGAAAGTCGTAGTGATCATGCCAACTTTCCTTAGCGTCCTGAGAACGCAAAGACATTGTACATCTTGATCTGTGGAACTAATGTCATCCCACATTGTTGTACCAGTATCACTTTTTATTAGCTCCTCCACCTTTTCCGAGCTTTCTGTTCTTCTTAGATGTCATATATCCTTGATTATTCAGGTACCTTCTTTGTCATCCTGCAGTCAAATCTCTGTAACGGCAATCAGAACATACATAATTTTATTGACACTATCAATTCATTTACTCTGTTATGAATATTACGTGCAAGCCTTTAGTTCTGCTATTTTACTATTTTTGTGACCTCCAGCCTTATCTGCTGGTTCAGACATAGGTTTGTACACTTTGCCCTTCCTACTTCTCTCTTATCATTTCCCTTATTCCAACTTGTCTTCTTTTTATTTAATTTATCTATCTTCTCAAACTTGATCCCCTTCCCCACTATTTAGTTTAAAGCACTCTCTACTGCCCTAGTTATAGAACTTGCCAGGACACAGGTCCCAGAGGGTGTTCAGGTGAAGACCATCCCAATGGCAGAGCAGGTTTGAGGAGCTACATGGCCTTCTCCTGCTTCTAACTTGTACATCTATATGTATATTCACAAAAATGATAGAATCAATTACTTTAAGTTCACAGAATCAGAGAATTGTTACGATGCAGAAGGAAGCCATTTGGCCCATCATGTGTGCGCCAGCTCTCCAGATGAGTTTCATGACTTAATGCCATTCTCCTGTCTTTTCCTGAATCGTGTTTCTGTTCAAATAATCATCTGACATCCTTTACAGTGCCTCAGTTAAAACTGCGTCCACCACAATTCCAGGCATTGCATTCTAGACCTCAATCATCTAACTTTATAGCTGAAGCTTCTCATCACAGGAACTATTCTTGTAAACATCTTGTGCACTCTCCCTAATGCGTTCACATTTTTCCGATAGTATGGCTCCAGGACTGTACACAATATTTCAGCTGAGATCTAACTAGTGTTTTGTATAAGTACTGATGTGGATTTCAGCATAACCTCCTTGCTCTTGTACTCTATACCCCAATGGGGACCATATTATGAGTTTTTATCCAATCCAGTAATCTCCGATCCCCTGTCCCACTTCACCTGGGCTGCATTTTATGGCCCCCTGTTGGGTCTGTTTTTGCCAGTTGGAGGATGGGGGGTTGGGACATTGTCAGGGAGTCATATAAATTATGAGGGATGCCCAGCCCAGCACCTTCCACATAAGCTGCCACACCGCCCCCCCCCCCCCCCCCGTAAGTACTAGAAGACATAGGTTTAAGGTGCATGGGGAAAAGTTTAGAGATGTATGGGGTAAGTTTTTTACACAGAGGGTGGTGAATGTCTGGAATGCGCTGCCTGGGGAGGTGCTGGGAGCAGGTACGATACCAGCATTTAAGGGGCATCTAGATGGATACATGAATAGAATGGGAACAGAAGGATATGGACTCCGTAAGTGCATACGGTTTCAATTTAGGTAGGCATCATGGTCGGTGCAAGCTTGGAGGACCAAAGGGCCTGTTCCTGTGCTGTACTGTTCTTTGTTCTTTATACAACATTAGGTGGACAGGCACTGAACTCTGCAGCCCACCCACCATTTTTTGAAAAGTAATTAACAGTCATTTGAACTTGTTACCAAGCCAACTAACCCAAATATTTTGCAGCAAACACCATAATATTGTTGGTGCAGGAGTAGATAGGTTGTTTTTAAACAAATGGTGAAAATCTGGGAAGAAAGAAGGGGGGGTGTCCTATAGAGGCAGTGGGGATGCTCTCTGCAAACTGGGTCACCCCTCCCATGAGGTTATCCCCCACTTTCTTGTTTTCTACCTGGGCTCCAAAACCCGTTCACTCATCCCCTCTCTAGGCTGTGTATTCGCTTCCCACCATAAAAGAAGGAATGCACCTGGATCCAGGATCCGGAAAGTTCTATGTGGGTCCGCTTGCAGTCCCAGCAGCACCCACTACTCAGTTTTGATGATGCTGGGACTGTCAGATTTGCCAACGAATCAAATTGAGCCCCTGAGATCAGGCCTTTCTCCCACTGAGTGGCAGAAGTCTGACTCTCAGTCACAGCCCACTGGCAGTGCCTGTGGGGAGGGCTATTTTAAGTACCTCAGCTGCTAGTCAACTCTTGTATGGGCGATCAATACATCCCGTCCCTCCCCTGCAGATTTCAGCCCCTGTGAACTACACTCTGTCTGACCCCAGGGAGAATTGTCACTGGAGATCAATTAGTAATATTTCAAAATCTTTAGTTCTTATTTCAAAAAACTGAAGCTGCATTCAGTACGTTTGTCTGAGGTAAAATGTTAGAAGCTATTATTAAAGAAGTCATTGCAGGGCAGCTTAATAAGTTCAAGGTAATCAGGCAGAGTCAACATGGTTTTGTGAAAGGGAACTCATGTTTAACCAACTTATTGGAGTTATTTGTGGAAGTAACACGTGTTGTGGATAAAGGTGGACTAGTGGATATACTGTACTTGGATTTCCAGAAGACATTTAATGAAGTGCCACATCAAAGTGTACTGCAGAAAGTATAGGAGGTAACATATTGACATGGATAGAAGATGGGCTTGCTGATATGAAGCAGAGAATAGGCATAAATGGGTCTTTTTCAGATTGGCAAAATGTATTAGTGGTATGTCACAGGGATCAGTGCTGGGACCTCAATCATTTACAATTTATTTAATCGGATTGGCTGAAGGGATGGATGAGATGGTTGCCAAATTTGCTGATGACAGAAAGATAGGTCAGAAAGTAAGTTGTGAAGACATAAGGAGGCTACAAAAAGATATAGATAGGTTAAGTGAGTGGGCAAAGATCTGGCAAATGGAGAATAATGTGGGAAAAAGTGAAATTGCCAATTTTGGCAGGAAGAATAAGTGAGAAGCATATTGTCTAAATGGTGAGAGATTACAGAGCTCTGAGGTACAGAGGGATCTGGGTGTCTTAGTGTATAAATCTCAAAAGGCTAGTCTGTAGGAACAGCAAGTAATTAGGAAAGCTAATAGGATGTTATCATTTATTGTGAGGGAAATTGAGATTATACTTCAGTTGTACAGGGCACTAGTCAGACCTCACCTGGAGTGCTGTGTACAATATTGGTCACCTTATTTAAGGAACGATGAACATGTGTTAGAAAGAATTCAGAGGAGGTTTACCAAATAGTTAGAATGGGTGCTGTATGAGGAAAGATTGGACAGAGTAGGCTTGTATCCACTGGAGTTTAAAAGAATAAAAGGCGACTTGATTGAAAGATATAAGACCCTGAGGGGTCTTGACAGGGTGGTTGTGGAGAGGATATTTCCTCTTGTGGGAGAATCTAGAACTGGGATCACTGTTTAAAAATAAGGGGTCCTCCTTTTGAAATGGAGATGAGGTAGAAATTCTTTCTCTCAGAGACTTGTGAGTCTTTGAAACTCTCTTCCTGAAAACAAGATGGTAGCAGAGACTTTGAATATTTCTAAGGCAGAGGTGGATGGATTTTTGGTATGCAAGGGGATGATAGGTTATCGGGGGCAGTCAGGTTGCATATTTAAGATTACTATCAGATCGGCCATGATCTTACTAAATGGTGGAGCAGGCTTAAGGGGCTGAATGGCCTCCTCCTGCTCTTTGTTCATATGTTTGTAATGCTGTGTGATCATCAGCAAACATTGTCACTTCTAACCTTACAATGGAAGGAAGGTCATTGACAAACCAGCTGAAGGTAGTTAGGCCTCGGACATATTTATGTCATACTTTAACATATTCTATCTGTTAACCCTTTGTACGACGATGAACAATCACTGATGGCAGATTTCTAGGCTCTAGGCTGTCCCTGTTACCTAGCTGTTTGAAGAGATCTGACAACAGAGGAGGGTGCAGCCTGCCAAAGGAAGATATAAGAGCGAAAGCATATATATATGTACTCCACAAGCTAGGATTTGCATTTTACAACCTTCATTGCAACTATCACTTTGAAGAATGCAAATAAAAATGTTTTGAGAATCAATTATGGATTATTTTACATATAACTTTACAGCATAAGAGCAAACAATTTGAGCTGGCCATTGTTTGCAAGTGTTAAGCTCCAAACTCACCCTTTCATCACACTCTCCTATTTCTTTTGGCCTCATGTACCCACTGACCTTCTCCTTAAGTGCATCTACATTTTTGTGAGCTTTGATCACGCAACTCTCTGAATAGCTGAAAACAAGTCGATGCCCAGGGGAAAATTAGACATTTTTTCAAATATAGAAATTCCTGACCAGATCATTATTTCAATCCAATTTTTTTTGGGTCAGGTGTGAATATCTCAGCCAATCAGGATGAAGAAACAAATCAGGAAACATATCAGATGGAAATTGACAAGGAAACAAAGAAATGCATCTTGCGTACACACACAGGGAACTTCTGGACGTTGGTGGCTCATGGAGGGATCCAATCCACAGCTTCTGAAATGTAAGTTGCCCTAATCATTGAAAACGCAACATTTCCAGAGTGGAAATCATTATAAAGCTAAACTAGTCACTATTCTACTGCCAAATTAGCTAACAAAGTCCATTAATATTGTTTGCCCTTACATACTGACCAGCCATTTACTAATCAACCCAAATACTGACTCTCAAAGCCAACTCAGTAACTTTCTGCTCAGAAACATTGGCCTGGAAATTTACTGAATTTGATTCCATAACTGGTTCCATAACCTTGCTTACTGTGGGGTTTAAACATACTGTCCCTGGATTTTTCATTGATCCGAGTGAGAACTGTGATATCGTTTAGTAATATTGACAATCTTTTATTCTTATTTTAAGAAAGCCAAAACTGCATTCAGCATGTTGAAACAACAATCTTCCATCTTAAAACATATTTGAGTGGCATGGTGGCACAGTAGTTCGCACTGCTGCCTCATAGTGTCAGGGACCCGGGTTCAATTTCCTGCGGATTCTGTATGTTCTCCCCATGTCTGTATGGGTTTTCTCTGGGTGCTCTGATTTCCTCCCACAGTCTGAAAGATGAGCAGGTTAGCTGCATTGGCCGTACTAAATTCTCCCTCAGTGTATCCAAGCAGGCACCAGAGTGTGACAACGAGGGGATTTTCACAGTAACTTCATTGCAGTGTTAATGTAAGCCTACTTGTGACACTAAAAAATAAATTTTAAAATTCCACCTCAACCACAGGTTTAAAAGGAACTCCTTTTGGGAGAATTTAGTACTGGACAGGTTCCTAGTGGGATGATGATCTGCTCTGGGGGAGAGATCCAATTGGGGTGGGGGAGCTGTCCTCTAATCTGGGGGTCTATGTACTGGCAGGGGTGGGGTGTCTGATAGAGAGGATCTTGAGGAACAAAGAGGCGTCACCCCCACATCTCCTGATACACAAACAGTGTTCCAACTTCCTTTCTCCACAAAGCTACCCTCGCCTTGCTTCACTACGTATTTAAAATATCAACTCATTTCCTGGTAACGGTTGCCTTTCCCTTTTCCCAGTTAAACCTGGAAGTTGGCAGGTTCAAATAGGCTTTCAAATGCACAGGGAATTTTTAACCTATTTAAAGCCCACCACCCCACCCGCACCCCCCCCCCTTCCCCACCTCCACGTCCCTGACTTATACCAAATCCCAAGCTTTCACTGATATTAAGAGTGTCCCTACTGTTACCAAAGCTTGTTTTGATCTGCCAAATGATCAAAGAACTTCACTTTTGGAAGGTGTTTGAAGTGAGGACAGAATGGCCCAGTGGTTGAGAGAAATGATTCAACAGGGCAGAATTATATTGATTAATTGATCAGCCTCCAGAGATGCAGCAGACAAAGGGGAAACAAGCAGCCATCTGAAATCAGAGTTGGGGACTACAAGCAGGGTCACACAGCTGAAAAAGCTTCACTCCGGTCCAATGGAGTCAGGATGAGGATCAGAGAAATGGAATCCAGATAGAGTTTAGCAAAGAATGGGCAGATAATATACAGGCGCCTGTACAGTGTGGGATGCAGGCTGTGGAATCCTAGTCTAACTTTGAGTTTGTGAACAGCATAGGTAGTGAGGCTGCTAAGGAGACAGTTGGAGAAATTAATTCTGAAGTTAATGAAGGTTTAAATTAAGTTTAATAACGTGGAGGAAAGCAGACCAATCCATAAAAGAAAATTTGCCATTCACAATCTCAGGATGCCCATGGAAACAGAATCATAGAATCCATACAGAGCAGAAGGAGGCCATTCGACCCATCGAGCCTGTATTGACAACAGGCCCACCCAGGCCCTATCCCCGTCACTCCACATATTTACCCTGTTAGTGCTCCTGACACTAATAAGGGGCAATTTAGCATCAATCTAACCTGCATATCTTTGGATTGTGGGAGGAAACTGGAGCACCCAGAGGAAACCCACGCAGACACAGAAAGAACATGCAAACTCCACACACAGCTGGAATTGAACCTGGGTCCCTGGTGCAGTAAGGCTGCAGTGCTAACCACTGTGCCGCCCCAATAATAAATAAAAATAAATAAAAATGTAAATCAATGGAAATAAAAATTGGAGAAAATATAACAGATAATTATTGCCCATTTGATTCTATGACCTAAGGTTTGAATTGCATGAATGATGTGACAAATTTTATGGTGTATTATGTTATTGCCTTAGTCTCTGTTCATTTTGTCACTTTTTTTCCCATATTTCATCAACAAAAAGTCACTAACAGGTCATCAATATCACACTATTAGCATTCCCATTACTCCACTGGGATCAGGTTACTCGATTTTGATTGTGTTACATCTATGACATGTGTAATACTATGTACCATACTGATCCGGGCTAGTAACAAAGCAGATTATGTCATCTGTACCTCCCTAATGGTAATGAATACTATCAGCACACACAAATTGAATTCACCGTAGTGACACACACACAGGGACCCTTTTCGCAAACAAAAGGAATATGGTTACTAATCTCCCTGACATCCCGCTAACACTAAGGAGCAATTTAGCATGGTCAATCAACCTAACCCGCACATTTTTGGAGTGTGGGAGGAAATGGGAGCACCCACAGGAAACCCACGCAGACATGAGGAGAAGTGCAAACTCCACACAGACAGTGACCCAAGCCGGAAATGGAATCCAGGTCTCTGACACTGTGAGGCAGCAACGCTAACCACTGTGCCACCGGATTTGAGCCTGGTGACTTTTTTGAATTACCTGGGAGCTTGAAAAGCCTATGGTTTCTAATTTCTTTTCTCCAAGGCAACCCCTTGGCCAATCAATGCTGACTGCCAACCAATCAGCACCCCTCTCTCCAACAGTATAAATTGTGATGATTATTTGAAATTTGGTATTCTGATGAGTGCAAGGTGAAAAGCTTTGGCAACATGTCTCTCTTTTCAGTAATATTAAAGATTGGTACAACCAAGCAACTATTTGTACACAGAAGTGGTGCACATTGCAGCTTCAATGCCCAGTTTTAAGGCAGTTGCCTGGATGGAAATTAGTAAGTGATGACTGCTGAGGCAATGACCAGTTTTCTGAACAGATTTTCCTCTTTTTAATCCAGAGATGTCAACTGTATGTTTGAAATTGAATGGCGTGAACGAAGAATAGCAATCAAGGCTAACAATGGCAAATACATTTGTACAAAGAAAAATGGGCAGCTTGCATCAGTGAGTGATTCAGCAGGTAAGTTAACCCAGAGTGAAAGAAGCTTTAAAAAGATTGGGTACTGCGATGGGATTAATTGAGTTATTTTCAATAACATCTACCAATTGATTCTAACTCCCAGCCTTGCCCACTGGGATTATACCAATCACATTAACAGGAAAATTGGGGTGATTCTCCCGGCCAGCTACACTGCTTAAGTAGCACAATGGGCCAGGAGAACCAACCCCTCCAACCCCACCCCCCACCCCTATCCTGGGAGAGGTTCCCACCTGCGGGGATTAAAGCTGGTTCCCATCAACAGGCATGATCACCCCACTGATGGGGACAGAGGCCATTGAGACCTCCTGAGAATTGGGGGAAGATGGAGGGGTGTCCCTTGGGCAGTGTTAGCCTGGCCAATCAGTGGAGATGGTGGGGAGGCGGGGGGCATGTACCCTCTCTGTATTCTGCATTAGGGATCAGTAGCAGACGGGGGGAGGGAGGAGGATGATCAGGGCTGCACATGGGTAGGAATTGGGGCTTCTCATGGGGGCATGTGGATCGGGGTGGTGTTGGGAAGCAACCAGGAGGCTGGCAATGAGGAGATCGGTAATCGGGGGGGGGGGGGGGGGGGGAAGGGGGCGCAGTGTGCACGTGCCGATCTCCCAACTAACTGATCAATGCACTGAAGCCAACCTCTCTGGTGGTATTAGGCCTTGCCATCCACTCACTGCTGTGAAATCCCCTGAGGCACTCTGTGGAACACCGAGTGCCCAAGATTCATTCAACTAAGTACATTCAAAAAAAGGTGGGAAAATCTTCTGTCTTCCCACCTATTGCGCACTTAGCTTTTTTGGAAGAACCGCCCCCATTGCTTTTCATATCCCAAAAATTAAGACCAGAAACCGGTTAGTTTCTTCACTCAAATTGTAGACAAGAAGTTGATGAATATGCAAACAAATTGGGACAATTGCAACTTTAAGGAAAAAAAGGCACAAGATTTTGTGAGGCACTTCAAACAGGGTTCAAATCAAATTCAAACTCATTAGCTTATCCCAAGTTATAAGACCAAAAAAGTGGTACAATCTTGGAGTCTGGAAGAAATAGTTCCCTGGCTGGGGACAATGATCACATCTCTCCTACGTATATTTAGTAGCTATTCCTGTAACAGATATTATTGTTGAATGGTATGAGTAAATGGCTGCTGTTGATTTCAAAATAATCACATTGAATTTATTCAAAGCAATGAAGACAATAATCTCATTAACCTAGATGTTTGAGGAAGTGATTTGTACTTCACATCCCATTTAACTCGAGAATTGTTCATTAAAAAGCAAATGAAAGGAACAAGAAATATTAAGTGGGTTATTATTCCAATAGATTGATATACAAGTGGGTTATTATTACAATACATTGATATATAAGTGGATTAGTATTACAATACATTGATATATAAGTGGATTATTATTACAATACCTTGATCTCTAAGTGGGTTCTTTGTACAGTACATTGATATATAAATGGGTTATTATTACAATACATTGATATACAAATTACTTATATTAAATGTACACAATATAAACATCATTGGATGTTTCACTGCAGGGAATTAAGAAAGTACATTCAGGTGGATTTTGATTAATAAATCTAAATCTTTCTAAATCTTGTGCTTCAATGCTTTTGGTTTGAAACTGCACTGTGCAAAATTAGTAACAAATATGTTTGCACTTTGATGTGAATTTCCTGTCGGGTATTTTAATAAAGATGTGAGACTGTTTTATCTCCTTTGCTGAAATATTAAACTGAGGAATTTCAAACAATTGTTAATAAACAGCACAAATCCACATCCTTATATTCCTACTAGGATGCTGAAATTGATCTATGTTGAAAAGACAAAAGGTAAGATGATGTCCCCCAGAATGATTGATTGTATGTTATTGCAGCAGAAGCTGTGGTCACAGTCAAGGTAATGTTTCTATCTTGATGTTGCTTCAGGTGAAGATGAAGAGTTTACATTGAGGCTGATTAACAGGCCTATCCTGGTACTAAGAGGAGACCATGGGTTTGTCAGTCACCATAAAAGTTCAAGCACGCTTGATGCCAATCGATCCGTTTATGATGTCTTTCAACTCATTTTTGAAAATGGAGCCTATCATATTAAAGGTGAGAGACTGGAATTTAAGGAACACTTGCACAGATCACCACATTAACAGATATTTTCGTATTACCGAGATAGGGTAATTTTTCTAGGAACTTCTCGACCTTTGAGTCTGGCTTCAAGAGCAATTGTTATAAAATGCTTCAAAGCGCTAACATTGTTGGGAGGAATTTTTGACATCTCATTGCCTCAGAGCATCTCACTTAATAAGATAAAATGACGCAGTGTATTTCACTATATAGGCAGTTACTGTGAATCTTAAAGGGCACTATGGCTTCATGCAATCAAGGTCCTTAGAGATTCACTTCAAAATGACCATCCAGCAGCACTTGAAGAATCTTACTTCGGACAATGTTAATGCTACTCTAACATAATTGTTCCAACAGTATTAACTTTAATAACATTCTCACTACCCATCTCTGCCCTTTAAGTACTTGAAGTTAGAGGTTTAGGTGATTTGGAGGCATTATAACCCTTCCACATCTCGTTCGTCATTCTGTTGTCAGGGTGATAGACTCGGGTGGTTCTGGTTCTTGACATCAGCTTGAAGTTGAATTAGCATTTGGGTATGGTTTCATCTATTTCTTCCATTGCTTGATGTTAAACCACACCTAGTTGGTCTGGCTGATTTGGTGGTATGTGTTTGTTGTAATTCTTGACTGTTACTTGCGAGATGGGTGCCTTTTCTTTTCTCATTTGGGCCAACAGGAAGCTCTGTGAGGCTGAGGAAGGGTGTCCCTGTGGCGAACGAAGATTGAGTGGTACGATCACTTTGTTTTTTTGTTGTTGATGATGCAAGATCACTCCGAGGTACTAGCATCTTTTGTGATTCTGGCACATCGGATGGGGTTTGCTATGTATCCACAGTGGTGGGCATGTGTGCCAACTATACTATCATCATAGTTGGAGGGAAAGGATCTTCAGAATATTGATCCTTCTCTGGTGCCACTTCCACTGGGTGTGCTATGGTAATCGCATGTGTGGTAGTTTGGTCTAGCTGCCAGACCAGGAGGTTAGTTAGCTCAGATGGTTAGATGGCTGGTTAGTGATGTAGAGCGATGCTAGCGGTGCAGGTTCAATACCCATACCAGCTGAAGTTATTCATGAAGGCTTGCCTTCTCAACCTGCCCCTTCACCTGAAATGTGGTAACCCTCAGGTTAAATTGGGAAAGGGGAAGCAGCTGCTTGTCATCTGGGACTATGGAGACTTTACCTTTTACCATTAGTTTGGTCTGACCATTCAGGACTTTCCAGGATCTGAAATGATAATGGACGATCCTACCCCACAAAAAGGAAAAAGAGATCACGTGAAATTAGAGTCTGAATACCAGTTAGTGTTTGAGGATTCAGGACTGTGATGCTCTGGCCATATAAAGACCATGGTAATCTTGATATTTTAAGCCTTCTGGAGAAGATCAAGGGCTACACAGGCATCTCTGCTCAGAGACAGAAAGGTTGATTCTGGACATCAGCTCAAAGATCTGTTTGTCACCATACCTCAGTAGTTCAAGGGTCATGCAAATGACCAGGAGTCAGACTCCCCCTGCTCCATATAATGGAATGTTCTTCATTCAATTCCAGAGACCTCAAAGCCATGGCTCTTCATCCACAAGATTATTGTGCTGGCACCTGAATCTAACTTACATTTGTTTGAACATTCACCAGGATGTCAGCATTCCAAAATGAAGACCCACATTCTCTGATGTCACCCAAGAAGCATTGTTATATGCATTCAGGGTTTTCAGCCTTGATCTTGTGGATGACCTATGGGATGTTTGTGTGGTGCTGGGATTTTGACTTGCACAATTTATCAACTCCTGTTGGTTGCAGTGGAAGCATTGGGTTATGTTCAGAGGACATTGATCTTTCCTGTGAGGGTACTTTGCACCACAGTGCTGGCAAGGTCTCTGCTGGATTGTTCAGGATTTCCTTTCCCTGACTTAGGTGGTCCCTGTGTTTCTGTGACCTGAGATGATAAACTGAGGGCTAGGTTCTACCCCAGGTGGTGTTCTTTCCCCTTAGTTTGGTTATGTGCTGTTCACACAGCTCAGACAGTCTAACTAGCTGGATTGCCTTGTCTAGAGTAAGATCACCTTTAGCTTGTAGGAGGTTAGAGAGTGAATCCTCTGCAACACCCACCATAATACTGTCTCAGGTGAGCTCAGATTTAAATCATCACATTCGCATCCCTCTATCCGCCTGTAGAGATCATTTATGAATTGACAGATTCCCCAGACAGTTGGACTCCCTTATTAAGTTTGGCTTTCTCCAATATTTTATTGAATTTCAAGTTGAAATAAACATTGAAGGATTTTAAAACATCATCAGATTTGGAGGATCACTCATCGATAGCTTGTTGTGCAATGATGACAGCTGCAATTGCCCCAACTGCATAAAGAAGTGTGTTGACTTGTTCTGCTTCTATATTCAGATATGTAGTAATGCTGTATCTGAAAAAATCTTCTCCTTCAAAGACCCAGTTGTGTGACTGATCTGAGCCATGGGTGAAGCCCAGTGGAGCAGGAAGAGTGGAATTGTGATCCGTTTTGAAGATTTTTATAAGGGCAGGCACAGTTTTAGAATTACTGGCTTCCGAGATGGCATAGCTGTTCACTGCAGAAAAATTAATCTTCCTGTGCTTGCCATTTTTTTTGATGGGCTTTCCAAAAATGGTTCCACCTGAATAAGAAAGGTCCACGAAGACTGCCAACTTAATTTAATCAGCAGTGTAGCGTTGCAAGTCAGGATGCATAGGAAAGAACCATAGGCTTGCTGTCCTTCACTTCTTGCCTCCTAGATGATTTTGCAGCAATTTAAGGAGATGAGCCACTACCATATTCTCAAAGACAAATAGATGTTGGAATTGTCAGTGATGCCCACACCACGGGAATTGTTTATTTTATAAAAAATCACTGAAGGATTCTACTAGTAGAATAGTGGCACGGTGGTTAGCACTGCTGTCTCACAGTGCCAGAGACCTGAGTTCAATTCTCAGCTTCGGTCATTGTCTTTGCAGAGATTGCGCATTCTCCCCGTGTCTGTGTGGGTTTTGTCCGGGCGCTCCGGTTTCTTCCCACACTCCAAAGATGTGCAGGTTAAGTTGATTGGCCAAGGTAAATTATCCCTTAGTGCCAGGGGGAGCTAGCAGGGTAAATACATGGGGTTACAGGAATAGGGTCTGGGTGGGATTGTTGTCAGTACGATGGGCCAAATGGCCTCCTTTTGCCCTCTAGGGATTCTATGATTCTAGATAGGCAGACAAAGGACTGGAAACGTGTAGACATCTCTGGCACTGAACATATGCGTGAATCTTAAAAGGAATAATGGAGAAATGTTGAACCACAAATGGAGGCCACTGCCAGTGTATTTGTGAGGAAATAATTCACAATGACGAGAAATGTTGTTCAATATACAAGGAAATGCAGCCCGATCACATATTGAAGGGATGACTGTGTGCAGCTGTCTTTATAATTTGGTTTACTGACACTAGCTGTGTCCCCTCATATTCCTATTTTCTTTCTTCATAGGTTCTGATGGCAAGTTCTGGTACATCTCCAGCACTGGGACAATCTTTACCGATGGTGTCACTCCCGAAGACTTTTACTTAGAGTTCCGAGATCACGGCAAACTGGCAATCAAAGGAAAGAACAAGAAATATCTGCGAGGGAACCAAGCAGGCACACTTAGGGCGGATGCAGATGAGGTGGACAGTTCAACACTATGGGAATATTAAAGGATGGCAGCATCCTTGGGAGACCATCCGAACTCTAGCTGAATTCCTTATCAACAATCTAAAGGACATATGGAGCAAAATTTGAGGATTAGCCACAGAGATTAATATTTAAATGTTAATTCATGCATTTTGATAAGAAGACAGCATCTCAACATGTTACCGGAAATAAGGTGTCTCTTTTAACCTCATGATATAAATGTTTGGATCTTTGATGAGATACTGATTGGCTGATACGCTTGTGACCACTGTCTCATCCAAGGAGGTATATGAAATTTTTAATGTCTTGTGGGCTTTATTTTCTGTTACTTAATACAGGACAAGATTTTCTCAAACTCACACCAGTTAGGTGCTAACAGATTGTTTTGTAGTTATCAGAAGCTATTTTCATTTGACCCCTGAATAGATATTATATTGTTGCACACCAGAAGCTGGGAATATTGTAATGAATATCACAGGTTCAATGAAATCCAGTAGGCAATACACTGTAACCAATGGAGGAGTAGTATTGTCATTAGCCTAGCAATCCAGAGACCCCAGGGTAATTCTCTGGGGACTTGGGTTTGAATCTCACCAGTACAGATGATGAAATTTGAATTCAATAAAAATCTGGTGTTAAAGTCTAATGATGTCCATGAACCAGTTGTCAATTATCGGAAAAGCTCACCTAGTTCGCTAATGTGTTTTAAAGAAGGAAATCTGCCATCCCGACCTGATCTGGCCTTCATGTGACTCCAGACCCACAGCAATATAATTGACTCTTAAATGCCCTCAGGAAATTGAAGGGTATTTCAGTATGGGCAACAAATGCTGGCCCAGCCAGTAATGCCCACATTCCATGAATGAATTTTTAAAAAATGATGACGATGATGACAAGTAGATCCAGTTCAGGACAAGTAGAATTGGAATTGTCTCAAAGGTGTGCTTTTCATATAAACATGCATTTATTGCACTCAGCTTTGGCGGCAGAATTGGTTTGCAACCAAGAACTCAGCCACAATTCCCATTACCAATCTTGATTGTTATCCTGCACTGGAATCTGAATGTGCATGAATCTCAGGCTCACAGTCAAACATTTCTAATAGTCACACTGGATAAAATGGCCACTTCAGTCAGCCACTAGAGGATTGCCAGTATAACCATACCTCCTTAACAAACTCCATTTTCAGAAAAAGCAGTGAACAAATATCCGAAAAAACTAGCAGGAGGTGACAAAAGAACCTACAGTTCTTGGGATGAACTCAAACCCTAAGGAGAAATAGACTAAATATCTTGCATCTGATACATATTTCTTACATGTCTCATGCTCACTTTCTACAATACTGACTTGGTTGTATTTTGCTGAAAGCGCCCCTATGGCTAGGAGACAACTTTACCTCTAATCACTAGGAGCAATGCCACGGGAGATTACTCAGTGTTCCAAGAAATGCTAGGGGAGATTACTAAGCGTTGCAACAACTCAGAGCGACCTTTAATGATACTAAGCAAGTTTGTCTGTTTACCACTTTGTATCTACAAATCTGTGCACAAAGGTTTTTGTATATTTGCATCTGTAATTGGATATATGGATTGTTCACATTGTGAACCCAGTCTGATTTGCTTTGTGTTACAGATAACATTGTCATTTGGACCTGTATTATCTGGTTAACAGCTTTTTCCTGGTGAAGTTTAATGTAAGTTAGTTGAAATTGAGGCACTATCCTGGTTAATAGTGAAGGAGTACAATGTACTGACTTGTCGTCCTGTGAAATGTTCCATTATTACTGCTCCAGTTTTTGGAACTCAAGAATCAAATCATAAAAAAGATAAATTTATAACCATATTTATAATAAAATAGTAACAAATGTGGTGACTGAAATTTTAAAAGGAGATTGTCTGGATCATTTGGAATGAGTTTACAACATAAACCTAAAGGTAAGTTTGTTGTGATCTGTGTCTTCCCAGCTTTGATGTGGAGTTACCAGCATGGGACTGGAGTAGGCACAGTAAACTGTCTCACAACACCAGGTTAAAGTCCAACAGGTTTATTTGGGAGCACAAGCTTTTGGAGTGCTGCTCCTTCATCAGGCAACTCACCTGAGGCATTGTGGCAGTATTACTGACATTTGCACGAGCATATTAGATTCATATTCTAATTAGCAGTTCCCTTCTGAGTTAGGATATCCCCACATGACAAAGGGAACAACTTTTCTATCCTTCGCTTCTTGAATCAACACATCTAAAATCCAAAGGTATACGAGTTAGGTGGATTGGCCATGCTAAATTGCCCCTTAGTATCAGGGGGGCTGGCTAGGGTAAATGCATGGGGCTATGGGGATGGGCTGTGGTGGGATTGTGGTCGGTGCAGACTTGATGGGCTGAATGGCCTCCTCCTGCACTGTAGGATTCTATGATTCTATCCACCACTGCATCAGAAAGCTTGGGAGCTCTTCTGAAATGCTGCAGCATAGTTGTTACAAGTGGTGGATGAAATGGTGCTTGCACTCAAGCTTTGACAAGCAAGGGTGACATTAGTCACATTAACACACACAGGCACTTCTGCAAACATCTACCTTTACAAAACAAAAACAACCTGCATAGATTATATTCAGCTGCCAGTCAGATACGTATGTGGTCTACAGTGAAAATTATCATGCACAATGCACCTAACCAGCACATCTTTCAGACTGTGGGAGGAAACCGGAGCACCCAGAGGAAACCCACGCAAACACGGGGAGAATGTGCAGCATGGTTTCCTCTGGATGCCCTGGTTTCCTCCCACAGTCTGAAAGAGGTTAGGGGCATTGGCCATGCTAAATTCTCCCTCAGTGTACCTGAACAGGCGTTGGAGTGTGGCAATTAGGGGATTTTCACAGTAACTTCATTGTAGTGTTAACGTAAGCCTACTTGTGACACTAATAAATAAACTTTAAAAAACATACAGAAAACTGGTCATTCTACTCTGGTCCAATTTCATTTATGCCTACACATACATTGCACACATAATCCTTAAAGCATTTAGGTCTGTACACCCACGTCTAGGCAATAGATATATATCAAGAAAAACAATGATCCCTCCATCTACCATCCCCCAGTCAGAAGTAAGTAAATTCTTCTGTAATTCATGTTTCTAATAGGATTGAATTCCATGACTGAACTATTACATAATTAAATTCTAACTATGCTAGAGACTAATATTTCAAAATACCACATAGTTCAAAATAAAATACTGACTGGCACCAATGCTTTTCATTTAAATAAGGTAGTTTCACTGACATTTGTGGATTCAAATAACTAATCCATAAGAAATGACAGGGTCAATGCATTTACTCTGATCTCATGCACCTCAAACCTTCCCATTACACCATTGCCTATAGGGGTCACAGAAACATAGAAGATATGAGCAGGAAGAGGCAATTTGGCCCTTCAAGCCTGCTCTACCATTCATCATAATCATGGCTGATCTTTCAGCTTATCCTGCTTTCTCCCCATAACCTTTGATCCCATTTGCCCCAAGCATATATTTCATCGCCCCTTGAATACATTCAATGTTTTGGCATCACCTACTTCCTATGGTAATGAATTCCACAGGCTCACCACTCTTTGAGTGAAGAAATGTCTCCTCACCTCTGTCCTAAATGGTCTACCCCAAATTCTCAGACTGTGACCCCTGGTTCTTGACTGCCCCACCATCAGGAACACCGTCTCTGCATTTACCCTGTCTAGTCTTGTTAAAATGTTGTAAGTCTCTATGAGAACCCCCCTCATTCATCTGAATTCTCGCAAAAACACCCTAACCGGGTCAAAGGTTTACAGTACATCTTTTAGAAACAGGTTCTTCCACAGTAAAGCCAGTCTGAACGATATATTGCACATACAAGTCTAATGTAAGTTGCGACGACTACATATGTTATCTACAAACAACAGACATCAGAGCAACGGCAACAGTTAAAACCTTGATGAGCACAGTTCCCAAAACCAAAATATCATTTCCTGCAAAAAGACTGGCTGACAGGTGGAGCGGCCAGTATGAGAAACGCTGTGCATTGCCCAATGCTGTGGAATGAAATTATAGACTACATACTGGAAATCATGTGAGAATTCATGCAACTGAAGGTCCTGATGGATTACAGGGGCAGCACGATGGACCCTTAAATAACTGCGATACATTGAAAGAAAAATGGAACCCATGAGACTGGGAGATGGATAGATTCAACATATATTTACAAAAGAGGAAATTATCTACAGTGAGTGAACAACCACACCACCGGTGAGCATTCAAAACTTTTTAATCTTTCTAACCCGATCACTATGTCTAGGTGTGGCCCCAACATGCACAGCTGAGATAGAGGCAGCCAGCTGACTGCTGCACTCTGTTGTTTGAGATGACTTTGGTGGGAGTCCTCCGGTGACCCGAGTCCTGGAGCACCCCGGCCTGCAAAGATTCTCCTGCTCAGTTCAGGTGCACCCTCCTCAGCCTCACCCGCTGAGATTAATGGAGGGTCACTGGTAGAGGGTTGTTGGATTGGCAGGGCACCCTTGGAATGTCATGGGTGGATGCCCGCGGGGAGGTTGTCTGGCATTCCTCGTCCCTTTGGGTTCCTGATAGCCCGACACGGACTCCTTGAGGAGAAGGGGCACCCGGAGTGGTGGAGATGTCCTGTTCCTCTCTCACCCAGCCACTGCTGAAATGCAACTATGTCTAAAGAAATGGTATGCAGGTGCGAGCGCAAATCCAGCAGAAACTCTCTGTAAGACAGAGATAGATAGGTTATTGATCAATAAGGAGCAAGGGTTATGGAGAGAAGGCAGGAGAATGGGGATGTGAATAATATCAGCCATGAAATTAACGAGCATTAAAGAATGAAAGAGCAGACTCGATGGCCGAACGTCCTAATTCTGCTCCTATATTATGATCTAAATCTTGGGACCTGGGTCTCCAAGGCAACAGCCATCCTCCCATGAAGACTTACATCAGACAGGATGTGGACAGACTCTTCCTTCCTTTGGACCACCATGCAGACAACTCTGCTGATGTTCCCTTGTCTGATTCTGCATCTCCAAGAGGTCTGTTAGGGTTAAGTCATTGGACTTTGACTCAGTAGGGACCTTGTCTCCAGTCAGAGACCTTGGCTGTCACTGCCCCCAACAGCTATGGACCATGTCTATGAGGTGATCACCAGGTTATGAACACAAGCCTACTCTAGAATTAACTCCCACCGAGGTGGATGTATCTGCTCTGGTGAAGGGTGCATGTAAATATAGAAACCGGTGCCTCATCTGAGGATACTGCAGCTTCTGCCTCAAAGATGGCTTGGGGACTAGGACTGTGGCATCAGGAGATTACCTCCTCCCCCTTTTCTTGATGATGCTTGGAATAGAGACAAGAGTATTAGGTCTCAACTAAGTAGCGTTAAGAAAATAGAGGTAGTTTTTAGGGATTTATATTGTATTAGTAAATATTAGAAATAAGCTACAATTTTAAGTGGGTTTAATTTAGTGTTTTGTACCTGGAAGGGTAAAACCTGCAGTTAGATTTATGCTGGACTAGGATCTTTGTATGTGTGGAGGTTAGTTTCAATTCTGACTGTGTTTCAATTGTGCTTAGAGAGAGTTACAGTGCAAAGAGAAAATAAAAGTTGCAGTGGCTGCTTAGCAACTGGGGATCTTTTAAGGGAGGAAATCTTCTAAGTTTTAGTTTTTTTGCTGTATTTGTGGGCAACTGAAGATGGGACACCGGAGAGTGAATATCACTCAACACTGCTAGAAGGAAGACTATACAGGACAAGGGAGCTGCAAAGAAACTGACTGCCCATAGAACCAAATACAGTCCAAGGAATTGAGGTATAAAGATCGCCTAAAGAAGACTGAAGTTAAAAGAACACAAACCAAAGTATTATGAAGGAGAATTCAGGGGACAAGTAAACAAAGTGTTCTGAGTTAATGAAACGGTTACAGTAACAAGATTTAAAGTGAGAAAGTAAACTTCAGAAGTAAAACAAAAGTTTGATGCCATCATAATAAAGGCTGGGAATTGATATCTAAAGCAATTGTGAACAGTTTGTACAATAGTCAAGACAAAAAAAACCTAAAGGGAGGTGGTAAAACCTGGATACTGGATTTGTTGTTAAAAATGGAGTGGAAGCTTTGTTTAAAAGAGTCATTTGGAAAACCTGAACTGGATTATGGAATAAAAACCTCTCAGGAAAAGCATTATTGTGAAAGAAGATTCTAAAGTGTGTTTTTTTGGAGTGAAGTTTGGAAACTCTCATGTGACAATTATCAGGGGGAATTCTGAGGAGAATTGCAGAGACATTCATCTAAGGGTCAGAGTGGAGAGTGTATTTGACCACAGTGTATTTAAAGGGATATTGTGTTACTGAAACTGTTGAAGCTTAAGATATACTTTGCAATCCATGATAATCTTAATATCTGTGTGCATTTGTTAAGGTAAGAGGGAGTAAAGGAGTATTGTATCATAATCCAATCTTTTCATATTTAATTCTTTTTTCTTGGTGGTAAAATGAATTAGCGATCTTTTGAGCCAGGATTCCATTCTGGAATCTTCCTGTCCAGTAATAACATCAACTGGGATCGTAACAATTGGCTCATAGATTAAAGATCACTCAGAGTCTCTGCCAGTATTGTGTTGATGCACACTCGATACGTCCTCACTGGTTTGTTGGGGGAGGATGATCTGTCCTTCCACACAGACATAGTACCTTACCTCTCTTGCCAGCTCTATGTCCAGCTCTATGAAACATGAGCGGGTATAGATACCAGGGATGCCAACACTGGTCTTGGTATGCATTCTCTTGGGGTGGGCAATCTTGCAGAAAAGCAGAAGGATTGACTGTGGTAAAATTGGGTCAGTAAGCAGTTCAGAAGCAATAATGCCTATTGTAGCTGCTGATCCCTCCCCAGTAAGTGATTATAGAGCTGTTTGCCCAGGCGATAGTATTATATGTTGATCTTAAAGTGCCTGGCACACATTCAGTGCTGCTGTCCCATCTGCTGGTCCCGTAGACTCTGAACCATAGATTGCCTGAGGCCTTCTCGAGAGTCTCAGTTTACAGTGAGTCAGCAGTTCACTTACTCTAGCAGCAAATCATTCATCCATTTCCCTCACTGGAGGGTGGTCCTTGTCTGGGTCCAGTGAGTGCTAACCACTCTGTAGACTTCCTTCCAGGCCGGTGTGGTCAGGTGGGAGGGCTTTCTTCTCCCATCCCTCATAAAGAGGACCTCCCAGCTTTCCTGGATGGCCTGGATGTGAATCTGTAGGTAGGATTCAGCGAAAGGTGGGAGATTAATGTTGGTTTCATTCTGGGGTAGTAATATACATCTTAACAGCGGTATCTGGCCTGCAGTGGGTGAATGGCTGTCTGGGTGCCATTTAAAGATGATGCCAGGACCTTCACCTCTATGTGGTAATGCCAGGTTGGGTGAGATTGAGAAAGGGAAGATTTTGTCTCACCAACCTCCTTCTCTGCTTCTGAAAAGAAACAATAACCCAAGAAGGTTGTGTGGTAGTATAATCAGGGCCTCATTTTAAGGCTGATTAAATTGGATATCCTAAATTTAAAAATTGGGCATATTAAAATCAAACACAGTCAAACCTCGGGCAGGCCAGACTTGACGAAAGTCAAACATACAAAGACACAGGAACATGTCAATCACTCATCAATGATCATAGCACTGAGACCCAGCAGGAGATCATCGCATCCCATTGAAATGCACCGGCCTATTGTTAGAATTCCAGATTTTCTGTCACCTAGAGCTCTTACAGCTCTATCTTATCTGGCAACAGGTTACACGTAAGCAACACCATAGGGATGGACACCTGGGTACGTTGGGGGTGGGGGGGGGGGGGAGGGGGGGCGGTGTGCCTCAGTGTCCCGTCAGGCAGACATCAAGAATCCCACTGGATATTGTGACCACCCCTCCCAAGACCTCATTGGTCAGAAGCCAGAGAAGTTTCTGGAAAGGTGGGGAGGGAGGGGAATAAAGATACACATTTCAGTCACATCAGCAGTGGAGCCTCAAAGAGGGAGGTGACTTTGACTGACCAGAGAAGGAAGGAAGGAAGAAGCTGCCATCAAGATTCACCCTTTTGATGATGGACCAGAGGGACTCAGAGAATCGGGCCGGCAGTTTAACCAAATCATCTTTGGGGTATTAGTAAAATTAATAGTATTTTTAATAAACTTATTGAACTTTTGGTTGTATTTGTCCTTCGTCCATCTTACAAGTAAGGGCACCGGGGTAAAACCTTTGTGTAAGTAATCTGGCCAAAAGTATCTGAGAATTAACAGTTACAACATCTATAACAAGCTCTTAAACATGGTCGACCTCAACTTTCTAAAGGCTTTTGACAAAGCTTCCTCTGGAAAGATATGAATTAAATCGAAAGCTGTGGTTATTCAGGGGAAAGCCCGGGGTGGCATGAGAAAATGCAAGGATGTGGCAATCATTCAGGATGATTTACAAGTGGAATTTACCTTTTTTCTGCACAGACAAGATTACTAATATCCGTTTTGTGTTTACCCTAACATTTCAGCTGAAATGTTCAAAACTCAGGCGCCAGTCTAAGGACGCATGAGTGCATTCGGAATGCAATCGGACAATCTACAATTAATAGCATGAGCCAACACTTCATATTCAAGGGTGTAAATTAATTGCTGAAAACATCGCTGGATTACAACATTTTTAATATTATAGATAATACATTGCCATTGTCACAGATAGTTCACTTGGCACTTACCTCAGCTGCCTCCTCCAGTTTTATTGTCCCTTCTGGTTTAGATCATTTGATCATTTTGCATTGAGTTTCTGAATCAAGCTCGCTTATGTGAATTAGCACGAAGCCTCACAACACCAGGTTAAAGTCCAAGAGGTTTATTTGGTAGCACGAGCTTTTGGGGTGCTGATCCTTCATCAGGTGATGGGGCACCACTCCGAAAGCTTCTGCTACCAAACAAACCTGTTGGTCTTCAACCCGGTGTTGTGAGACTTCTTACTGTGCCCACCCCAGTCCAACACTGGCACCTCCACATTATGTAAATGAGAAACTATAGTGGCACAAGCATCCATCCCTGAGGCATGTCACACAGTGCTCTGCACCACCCAGACATAAATCCTCTACCAAGTTATTTTCTACACTGCAGCTCATCATTTTTCCATCCCCATGGTCTATCCTGAATTCAGTAAGAAGTCTCACAACACTAGGTTAAAGTTCAACAAGATTATTTGATTATTTCAACAAGATTTCAGAACGCTGTTCTTTCGTCAGAGGTTACGACAACGGATGAACGAACACCACCATCGACAATCACCAGGCAAGACTGTTCCCTTCCTGTTGGCGAACACTTCAGTGGTCACGGGCATTCAGCCTCTGATCTTTGGGTAAGCATTCTCCAAGGCGGCCTTCACGACACACAACAGCACAGAGTCGCTGAGCAAAGACCGATAGCCAAGTTCCAACACGTGAGGACGACCTCAACCAGGATCTTGGTTCATGTCGCAATATCTGTAACCCCCATGACTTGCCTGAACTTGCAATGTCTCATTTACTGTCCTGTCTGGAGACAATACACATCTCTTTAACCCATGCTTAATGCTCACATTGTCTGCACCTTTAAGACTTGAATAGCAGATTTGCTGTAAAGACTTGCATTCTAATCAGTATTCTGTAAACTGTGTGTGCCTTTATATACCCTGTTTCTGATCAGAACTTTCCACTCACCTGACGAAGGAACAGCGTTCCAAAAGCTTGTGGGTTTACTATCAAATAAACTTGTTGTACTTAAACCTGGTGTTGTGAGGCTTCTTACTGTGTTTACTCCAGTCCAACGCCGGCATCTCCACATCATGACTATCCTGAATTGCCATAGCTTTTACTTTAACAAACGGCCTTTTGGAAGTCTGAATCCACTCAGGGCGACAGCTACAAAGCCACGCGATATTAAAAAATGCTTACATATTTGATGACAGAAAATCACTGAGTTTTAAAAAGACTAAAACAGCAAGCTGTTAAGATGACCTCTGAGAGTCAGGTGACCTTTGAGATTCAGAATTACTTCAAGTCTCTGGAAAGTTCTTAACCCTGTATGGGATGCCCTCCCTAAATGGACACGCTGAGTTGAAACCATCTGTCAATTTAACACTTTTTATTGTCTATGGGCTTATCAAAATGTAAAATCCACATACTCCCAGTCTTGTCGGAATTCCAGCGCCCCGCCTGCCATGGAATCAGAGCAGGCAAGGAGGGGACAATGGAAATGTCCGTTGACCTTGGGCTCTGTGGGCCTGTACAAGAGTTGTCCAGAAGCTAGAAGTAGTTTAAACTCTTCTAACTTTGGGTAATTATTGGTGTAACACAGTCGGAACCAGCTGCAGTTTATGATTAAAACATTCTTTTTCGTAATGGCTTCCACGCAAGGAAGCTTGTACTTGTTCAATAATCGCCTGGATACTTCCAGGGGGAGGAGGGAGGGAGGTGGTGGTGGAAGGCAGTCGTTTACTCAATGTATCTTAGTCTGATACATCCCGGCCCCAATTACACAGCTCTGGGGCTCCAAAGGGTTGTGGGTCATGTTATTCTCCCGAATCAGATCCTAGCAGCCTGGAATAAGAATCATCCAGCTTATAAGTTTATTTGTTTTGAACCTGCTTAGCCTGTTTAAGGCCTCAATCTTGTTTTTTCCCCTTGGCATTGACTAATATAGTTGTCGCTGTTTGGGAGGGAGATGGAGGAAATGATTATTTAGGATATTTATTATTTTTGAATTCACCCTCCACTTCAAGTCTCTTTACATCTTAGAGAGCTTTTAGTGTAACGGTGATTTAGTTAAGAAAGTCTACCAACCCCTCTGCTTTCTCAGAAGACTAAGGCAGTTTGGCATGTCAGCTTCGATTCTCAGCAACCTTTACAGATGCACCATAGAAAGCATTCTTTTCAGTTGTATCACGGCTTGGTATAGCTCCTGCTCTGCCCAAGTCTGCAAGAAACTACAAAAGGTTGTGAATGTAGCCCAATCCAGCACGCAAACCAACCCCCCATCCATCGACTCTGTCTTCACTCCTCGCAGCCTTGGCAAAACAGCCAGCATAATTAAGGACCCCATGCACCCAGACATACTCTCTTCCACTTTCTTCCATCAGGAAAAAGATACAAAAGTCTGAGGTCACGTACCAACTGACTCAAGAACAGTTTCTTTCCTGCTGCCATCAGACTTTTGAATGGACCTATCTTGCATTAAGTTGATCCTTCTCGACACCCTAGCTATGACTGTAATACTACATTCTGCACTTCCCTTTCCTTCTCTATAAATGGTACGCTTTGTCTGTATAGCATGCAAGAAACAATACTTTTCACTGTATGTTAATATATGTGACAATAATAAATTAAATCAAATCAAAACTCATTTTGTTTCACTGGCATGTTGAATTTCTGCTGCCAATTTTTTCTCTTGAAGTTTCTATGGTTTTTGAATCAATCTTTAATAGTTTCTGCAGTTCCTATGATGATTCCAAGGATCCAATTGTCTCATGCTGCCTGATTTATTGAGTTGTTTTTCTTCGCTATATCACCACTATTTTGCTGATTATTCCATTTTGGTTGCATGTATTCCGAGTTGATTTTGGGTACGTATTTATCTTTAAAATGAAGAACTTATCCTGTGAAGAAAGGTGAGAGAGTTTGGGTCTCTATCTATTGGTGTGTAGAAGAATGAGAGGTGATCTTAATTTTTTTATTTATTTGTGGGACATGGGCATCACTGGCTGGCAAGCAATGAATTACATTAAAAGACTCTCAGGCCCACACCTGTCAGTCATAGCATTAAAATAAAATCAATTTTAAACATTTTTAATTGGGGCAAATTAAAGATTGGATGGAAGTAGAATATATTCCGAAAAAAAACACATTCATTTGAAATTATGACAGGAAAGTTGAAACTCTGATGATTGTGGGATTGGTGGAGAAGGTGTGAGGGGAGTGGGAAGTGGGGAATCCCACAGTGCAACCTGTTTGCAGCATTGAACGATGGACTAATGGACTTTTGACAATACCATTGAAATACACGACAACTACCCAGCTGGAAGGAGAAGAGCAACAGATGCATGGGAACACCACCGTCTTCAAGTTTCCTTCCAAGTTCCTCATCGTCCTGACTTAGAACTACATTGCTGTTCCTTCTCTGTCACTGGGTCAAAATCCTGGAACCCTCTGCCTAACAGCACTGTGGGTGTACCTACACCACATGGACTGCAGTGGCAGCTCACCACCACTTTCTCAAGGGTAGTCTGAGATGGGAAATATAATGCTGACAGCCAGCGACGCCCAACTCCCATCAATGAGCAATAAAGAAAATCACGACTTTTGTAATGGACTGCACATGCTCAACATCCTGTAATTTCAGAGTGGTAATGAGAGCAAATGCTGTAGGTGACCTGCCCACACACATCTCCAATGAATTGCATAGCCAGCTCCCACCTTTGAAGATCAGTCAGATGTACAGGAGAGTCTGTATCTCCCTCTAAATTGGCTGTGCCCAGAATTCTCACGAAACTCCAGCAGTGATCAGTGTAGACAGTGCATCACTTAATTCAGTCACCTTCCCAGAAAATCACTTCGTCTGATATGTTTTGTGGAGCTGGAACAGCTTATGTAACACCCATCTTTTAGTTATTCACCACTTACTGTCACTTGTTGGCTGGTTTCAATCAAAAGTAGCAATGCAACAATTCTCTGCGGTCCCTTGCTGTTGAATTTGGCAGATTGTTTGCATACCTTCCCCCAGATTGACTGGATTCATTGAACAGGAACAAATATTCTGCAAGCAAAGTCCAAATAAGGAAAACTGCTTCTGGAGTTTGGACAATCACAGAGTGAGTTAATTAGGTTGCACATTCATAGGAAATTGCTAATCCAATTCAGATGTTGTACATCTGTTGCAGGATCACAAAGATTGATAAAGCTATTACTAGCTGTGGCATTTCTGCACCAAATGTGCGCATTGTGAGACTCCTCTTTAAATTACTTACAACAAAATTTGCAGAGGACACAATTGGCACTGTGGTGGCTCAAGAGTTTTTGGAATGCCCGAGACAAGTTTCTCAATTTCTGCTCTATTTTCTGGAACTCTGTCAGGCGGAAAGGTTAAACATTTGGTTACTGGGTGGGTGGGTGAGAGGCACAGGCGTGGCATTGAGGATCTAAAGTATCAGGAATCCAGTGCACAGCAACTAACACACACCCACACCCAGTGTGCTGACAGGGCAGCAATGGCACAAACTTGGCAGCCGCTGGTCACACTCTACCATCCCGAGGGGAATGCTGCAGAATGCAGATAAGAAAATCAGCAAAAAGGCACAAGGAGGAAGGCTGCGGATTGCTTCAGGAAGCACACAGGCAGGATAGCGGAATGGGCAATAGGGTGGCAGATGCAATTCAACGTGGAAACACTTGTGGATGTAAAGAAAGAAATAATAATATAATCTGAATGAAGGACACTGGAAGAGAAATGGAGAGAGCTGGGCGCTACTCCTTGAACGCATCAGTGTGATATGTGCAGGTTGGGGTGAGTGCTGCTCCTTTAAGAGTGCAAGTCAGGTGACCACAGGGGCTAGTCTGGGGAGTCAGCCTAGGACTGATCAAGAAGCTGTGCATACCTTGAATAAGGTTAAGTATGAGTGTCACAAGTAGGCTTACATTAACACTGCAATGAAAAGCCTCTAGTCTATTCAGGTAAAGTAGATGGCCAATGCACCTAATCTGCACATCTTTCAGACTGTGAGGAGTGACTGGATCACCAAAAGGGAACCCTTGCAAACACAGAGAGAATGTGCAGACTTTGCGCAGATAGTGACCCAAGCCAGAAGTCAAACCTGGGTCCCTGAGACAGTGCAGCTAACCACTGTGCCACTGTTCAGTACTTCAGGCCTACCTCGTGGTGTTTTCTACACCCTACAGCGTGAGACTCAAACATTGTAAAGAACCGGGAGAAAAATCCATTGAAAAGTTAAATAGTACTTTGCATTTGACAAATAGATGCATAGTGTACAGGAATGAAGAACTATGATCAGTTTATGCACAGCAATAATTGGACTACCGTTAGAATTTTTTGCAGGAAGGATATTGAAGCCATACAAAACATACAAACTGGATTATGTGGGATGATGCCAGCGATGGGAACATTCAGATTGTAAGAGCGATATTGGGGCCATTTCCATTGAAACAGAGAAAGCCTAAATGCGATTTAATGGAGTTCTTTTCTAAACGAAATAAGTTTTTTAAAGTGTGCATTGGGAAAGTCTTTGGTTAGTGAAGGGTCATCAAGTTAAAAGCATCACTAATCCACTCAGCCAGCCATGCCCAGATTCCCTGAAAGAACAAACTGAACGGCAAACACTCAACATCCTGAAGCTGCAGTCGGCTTCAGAGTGGTAATGAGAGCACATGGTGGCACGGTGGCACAGTGGTTAGCACTGCTGCCTCAAACACCAGGGACCCGGGTTTAGTTCCCGGCTCGGGTCACTGTCTGTCACTGCAGAATCTGTAGGTTCGTCCCGTGTCCGTGTGGGTCACCTCCAGGTGCTCTGGTTTCCAAAAGACGTGCTGGTTAGGTGGATTGGCCGTGCTAAATTTTCCCTCTGTCTATCCAAACAGGTGCAAGGGTGTGGCGACGGGGGATTTTCACAATAACTTCATTGCAGTGTTAATGTAAGCCTACTTGTGACTAATAAATAAACTTTAAAAAACAAGAATGCTGTAGGTGACCTGCCCACACAATGAATTTGATGTTTAGCTCCCCTCTATGAAGCCCAACCAAATATACAGAAGAGTCTGCATCTCCCAATAAAGTGGATGCAATCAGAATCCTCACAAAACTCCAGCAGTGGTCAGTGTTGATAGCAGCTAGGAGAGATTTATTTAGGCCACATTGCGTGCTTTGTCACCAAGAATAGTTGAAACTGAAACCATTGAGCCTTTACTTTATGGAATGAGTTGGTAAACACGTGAAGGGGAGGGCAATATAGGATTAAAAGGGGGAGAAAGTGAGGCAATGCTCTTGAGTTGCTGCAGCAAAGACCAGCACAGACCCAAAGGGCACGGTTTTGCCAGAGGCTTTGGACCCCGGCTTCAGAAGGAAGTGGGGCTGTGGAGCATACACCTGCTGGCAGCGGGATCGCCACAGCAATTTTACTGCGATGATCTCCTCATTGGCCACCCCAGCCTTTCCACCCACTGAAGGACCACAGGTGAGCTTCTGACTGGACCAGCCCAAAGGCTGGCAAACATTGAGCTGCAGCAGCCCAACTTGGATAGACAGCTCAGCAAGGCCAAAAGAGTAAAATTTAAAAATCAGTGGCTCCAAGCAGGCAGACCCACTGGATGGTAAAATCGTGGATAGTGCAGAATGAGGCCATTCGGATCTCAGATGAATGAGGGGGGACCTCAGAGAGACTTATAGAATTCTAACAGAACTAAACAAGGTAGATGCAGGGACGATATTCCCAATGGTGGGGGTGTCCAGAACCAGCGGTAATAGTCTGAGGATTCGGGGTAGACTATTTAGGATGGAGGTGAGGAGACATTTCTTCACCCAAAGAGTGGTGAGCCTGTGGAATTCAATATAACACGAAGAAGTTGAATGTATTCAAGAGATGACTAGATATAGCTCTTGAGGCAAATGGGATCAAAGGCTATCAAGTCTGCACCGACAACAATCCCACCCCGGCCCTATCCTCATAACCTCACGTATTTATCCTGCTAATCCCCCTGACGAAAAGGGACAATTTAGCATGGACTAACCTGCACATCTTTGGACTGTGGGAGGAAACTGGAGCACCTGGAGGAAACCCACACAGGCACGGGGAGAAGGTGTCAGCTCCTCACAGGCAGTGACCCAAGTAGGAATCGAATCTCGGTCCCTGAGGCAGCAGTGCTAACCACTGTGAAGTGACAGTTTCCTGTTTTTAGGCATTCATAGTACCAGACCTAGGAACTTCTGCATTTGGTTAGCTTGAGGTCCATTGGCAGATGTAATATAAAAGTTGGTGTAAATTAGGAAGAAGCTTAATGTAGAACCAGGTATCTAATAGAAGCTGGAACAATACAGAGGCTGGTGTGATTTGGAGCAGGTGTAATCGGGTGCAAACTTTGACAGGGCAGGGAAGAAAAGGTGCTCTTCAGTTATTCCAGCCTTTAATTCCGAGGGGAGACTGGCAAAGAGGTTTGTGAACTGTAAAAGAGCTGTTCAAAATGAAAGGATATTTTAATGCTGTAGCCTGGAAAAGTGAGTTAGGAATTAGAAACCTAAAACCATCATCATCAGAATAAAGGGTTTAAAGAATTTATTTACACTGAGGCCAGTTAATGTCCTATCAGAAACAATGGTGGAAGCAGAATTTACCACAGTTTAAAAGGAAATGGGTAGATATTCAAAACATTGACATTTTTAAAATTATGAGAGGAATGAGATTAGGTGAGAGCTAGCAGGTGTGATGGACCAAAGCGCTTCCTTCTAGCAGCCAAATGAATCCAACAAATGGCAGCATTTTCCTTCACCCTCCTAAATATGTTTCTTGAAGGAAATCAGGAATATAAGAGTTAAACTGGGAATAGTTTGTAACCTTGAGGCTCAGGCCGCCTCACAAATCCAAATGTTTCTTTTATTTGTATTTTGTTAACTTAGAAACATAGAAGATAGGAGCAGGAGGAGGCCATTTGGCCCTTCAAGCCTTCTCCACCATTCATCATGATCATGACTGGTCATCCAACTCAATAGCCTAATCCCACTTTCTCCCCATAGCCTTTGATGCCATTTGCCCCAAGTGCAATATCTAGTCGCCTCTTGAATATATTTAACTTCTTCCTGTGGTAATGAATTCCACAGGCTCACCACTCTTTGGGTGAAGAAATGTCTCCTCACCTCATCCTAAATAGTCTACCCCGAATCCTCAGACTATTACTGCTGGTTCTGGACACCCCCACCATTGGGAAAATCGTCCTCGCATCTATCCTGTCTAGTTCTGTTAGAATTCTATAAGTCTCTCTGAGGTCCCCCCTCATTCATCTGAACTCCAGCGAAAACAGTCCTAACCTAGTCAATCTCTCGTCATTCATCAGTCATACGTAAGAGTTTTTCTTTACTAGGACACACGTGGTTTGTTCTTTTGGGTATTCCTCATTAGAAGATCTGTTTTACGCTTTTTTTTTCCAAATAAATCAGTGGGAATGCTGGAGCAGGTACCCAGAGCCATACCGACTGCTGTAGTGATGACCATATCTCAGTCCTGATAACACAACCACCGCAGGAAATGTCTGACAGCAGCCAAACCACCCTTAGCCACCACAAGCCAGGAAGCAACCCAGCAATTGTACACATGTCAGTGTGGTATATGAGCAGCTGCTGTGAGCACTTTAAAACAAATCTCAGAACAAGGAAGTTACTCAGCGAGAATGGCCTCATTCAATTAAACCATTTTCAGCTTCTGACAGTGAGACTTTGAGAAAACAGTTGCCGATAGATGCGGAGCTAAATTTAATTACATGTGTGCACCGTTTTGCCCCAGATTAACTATTTTCTTTTCCGTTTTCTGTAGCAGCTTTTGTGGTTGCGCTGTGTGTCCCTTCCCTTTTCCACTTTCATTGCTTCCTTCTCCAAAAAAAACGAGGGTTACAGGGACAGGGTAGGATGGTTGTTGGTGCAGACCCGATGGGCCGAATGGCCTTCTTCTGCACTGTGGGGATTTTATGATTCTATGAGGTTGCGTGGACATCGCAGAGTCCCCAAACCTAACCCTGCTGAAGGCACTGATACCCACCAGGATGTGGTTCTCCCTCCACCCTTCGTCATAGGTTGACTCGATTGCTGAGTGCCAGCTTGTGAAAGCATCACTCCAAGTCTGGCACTGTCCTTGCCACTCCTCATGCCCAATTGTCCAGTAAGTATCACGGAGGACAACCAGCAGGATCCCAGGGATGTTTCCCATCAAAGGCCTAAAGGCACTCAGGTTAATTCTTGCACCCAGCTGCAGTCTCAGCTGAGATCATAGAACCGTACAGTGCAGGAGGAGACCATTCAGCCCATCGAGTCTGCACCGACCACAATCCCACGTAGGCCCTATCCCTGTAACCCCATGCATTTCCCCTAGCTAATCCCCCTGACACTAAGGAGAAATTTTGCATGGCCAATCCACCTTCCCTGCACATCTTTGGACTGTAGAAGGAAGCCCACGCAGACACGAGTACAATGTGTAAACTCCACACAGACTGTGACCCAAGCCTGGAATTGAACCCGGGTCCCTGGCACTGTGAGGCAGCAGTGCTAGCCACAGTGCCACCATGCTGCTCACTAAGACAATGTGCACATATCAAAATAATGCCAATGGATTGCAGCATCCTGGTCAGTCTTGTGTCCAATATAGTCACAAGGGATGATCAAAGGAAGAGCCTGTTCTGAGGTAACTATCAGATTTGCTGGGACAATAGCCCATTATATTTTTATTCATTCATGGGGATATGGGCATCGCTGGGCAGGCCAGCCTTTAATACCCATCCCTTATTTCCCTTGGGAAGGACTGAGGTGTGTTTGTGCTGCATGAGACTTAATGAAACCAAATCTCAACAAATGAGTCACAAATGGTGCTCAAACTAAACTAAACCAGCTCCATTCTCTGAGGCCAAACATCATGAAACCCTGGTTTTGAAAAATGTCTTTCTGGGTTGGCTGAACTCAGTGAACCTGGTATGTTTACTTCCTGGTTACTGCTGGCCTGGACAGTAAGATCCAACAACAGCTTTGGCCCAGTACCGTGTAAAAGGCAGGGGTTGTATAATGATCTGGACACATTAACTGGAATGTACATGTAATACACTTGTGCTCCCATTCTCACAAACAGCTGGCTGGGACCGCAATACATCCTAAAATACTGCGACGTTGTTGAGGTGCCAAGACAGATGGGCAGGCTGGCAATCTGACAGCCCCATGGTGTCATTACTGCGCTGCTTCCAGCGGCAGTGGGATGATAACAAAAGATTACAATGTGGGAGGTTTAGTCTTTAAAACAGTTATCCTTCTCCACAACAGCAGCAATCTCCAAATGTCTTTCAATAAGATTGCAATTGAGAGATTAGTAGTTTTTCAAGTTCCCTGATCTAATAGGATTCCAGCGAATGCCCAGCCTGGTTTAATTATCAGTTAATGCTAACATAGAGTCAGTGCCTGCTACATGTTACTTCGTTGTCGGTTTGTCTCGCACAGTAGTGTAAAGGGCACATGCAAACACTGATATGAGTTGGCATACCCTGTGCCATCTGATCCACTGGCTGATTGAACATTGCCCTGCAAAAGAAAGGATGTTCAAGGTGACAGTGCACTGAGTCAAGGATCCACTCACCTGAATTCATCATGGTGCTGTTTGGAATTACCCTTTCGCGAGCCAAAAAAAAATGTTTTCAATATTTCAGCGTGTTTAAAGATATAAGTGACGTAAGTCCAAATGACAGCAAGCTTGATGATTAAGTTTAAGTTTATTTATTAGTGTCCCAAGTAGGTTTATATTAACACTGCAATGAAGTTACTGTGACAATCCCTAGTCGCCACATTCTGGCACCTGTTCGGGTACAGTGAGGGAGAATTTAGCATGGCCAATGCACTTAATCAGCCCGTCTTTCAGATTGTGGGAGGAAACCGGAACACCCGGAAGAATGTCATGCAGACATGGGGAGAATGTGCAGACAGCACACAGACAGTGACCCAAGCCAGGAATCAAACCCACGTCCCTGGCGTTGTGAGACAGCAGTGCTACTCACTGTGCCAACGTGCCAGGTGTGTTGGGGTAAACAAAAGCAAAATATTTTAGACTTATTAAAACAAAAGATTAAAGTTGTCAGTTTGTTACACTGGGTGTAATGGAGTCCATCAACATGCCCAAAGTAAAGCAAATACTCAGCATAAGAATCGAGGAAACTTTGGAGCAAGTATCTTACACAGGTATTCACACCACTGCAGACTTTCCTCACACCTCAATGCTTGGCTTATGCTACAGATTAGGCCTCTGATATAAAGTACTGTACGCTCAAAACATCCTGCAAATATCCTGGTTCAAAACAGGCATGAAATTAAGAGCTGAATTTTACAAGAAGCAGGAAAATAAATCATTTACCCTGTTTGCTTTTTGAGCATATGTTTTTATTTACCCTCGCTGAGGGGAGGTATGGCAGCACAGCGGATAGCATCTCTGCCTCTGAACCTGAAGCTCCAGGTTCATCTCCCCACCCCAGGACTTGGTGGCCAAGGAAAGTGCGTTCACGTCACGGTCAAACAGGTTGATTATTGATCTGAACAACTCTTCCAACACACGCCACTGGCAGGCAATAGGAGCAGGAGAGACTGCTAATCAGCTGTGCCTGGTATGGAGTGGCGTCCCTCAAGCTATACACCTCTGACAACAGACTAACAATCTGTTCCAGAAGAAAGTAGTTACAGAAATGGGTGAAAGTCTGCCTTGTGCACCACTAGGTGCAGGAGGAGAAACAACCATCTTCAGGAATCTGATCTCTAATTTCTGCGTTTTGAATTACATTTTAATGGTATCATTATTCGTCACATTTGATTTGGAAAGTTTTCCATCACTGTAAGTTGTTGAACAGACTAGGTTCCATGTGGAGTGCGATCAATAAGCTGGGCACAAGTTGTGCTTGAAGCAGTGTTTGTTTTCCAAGTGAAGTTCCAGTTTAAGTTTTGCCCGAACTTATTGACAGAACTACCCCGCCCTCCACCCCCTGCCCCACCCCAGCAAAGTTTCCATCATCCAGGACTGTAAAAGGGCCGACATTTTAGAATGTTTATTTCTCCTCCCTGACATTAAAAAATTTTTTTTTTTAAGAGTAGTAACCTGGTGCAGTTTTATTAACACAGCTGAGAGTACATGGGTGTATCACAAAGAAATAAGTATTTTCAAGGAGCTTTTTGCTCCCCTGAGGAACCTGCTTAGAATAATTGAAAATAGCATTAAAAAATCTCTCTCCCAAAGCATTTCCCTGTTTCATTTCAGTGCATTAGTCACTTAGTTATTTTTAAAAAATCATATTTAAAATCTTTCAAATTGTGTCTTCAAGCACATCAGAAAACAGCTTTGGTTTTCACAGCGTCTTCAAAGGGCCACAATTAGTGGAATTATTGAAAACTCATGATTAGTTTAATCTTGGGGAATGGACACTTTAACAGATAGATCCCATTTCCAGCAAGAGATTGCTGAAACATGGGGTCGGATTTTCCAACCTCGCATTGCCCCAAGACTGGAAAGTCTCAACCGAGGTCAACGGATCAATAAATGGTCCACCAAATTTTTGGTCCCACCTGCTACGATTCCTGCAGTGGGCAGGACGAGAAATTTGCGGCCTTGATTTGCCTTGGATGTATCTTGCGCTTCAAATTCCTCCACCTTTTGCCTCAGCTGGGCTAATTTTGGACGAATTGCACTGAAATACCCAGTGGAATCTCTGGCTGAAATTTTACCGCTTCGCCGTCCCTGAATTGGGGAAGGTGCGACTCGCAGAACAGAATTCCCTGTTGGCCTCTGGCGGGATTTTACCAGCCTCACCTGGGGGAGATCATAAATTCCCACCCTCTGCGTCTAATATGCAGGATGATAATTAAACGCCTTCAACATTTTAATTTTCAGGCATGAAATGGAATATCCAGTACCTTCCTTGCTCATTTTTTACGTTTAGGTATGTGTTAATGCAATTTTCAGGAAATTTAACTGTAAACAGGCATTAGCAAAATAGATGCACAAATAGGCTTGATTTCAGGTGTAACTTTCCAACTACTTTGTCACAGAAAATTGCATCTGAATTGTCTATTACATCATCCCACGTTCCTTTTAAAAAAAAGATAAATAGATACTGAGAAGGGATGGGAACTGAGAGTCAACAAAATTCTAAGTTCATGTGTCATGACAGGAACAGTATAATTATAACACACTATAAAATGATACTCTACCTTAATTACGCTGTTCCTTTCATAGCACACATGGACTTAGACTTTCGATGACTCAGTGTAACTCAGTTCCCATCTCTTGTATAATACAACACAATGGCTTGAAGGAGTTATCAGCAGCTATCAACTTGTGATAATGTGAAATCAAGTGCACGCTGGGAATCTGTGCAATGAGTTAGAAATGCTTACACATCAGGGTGAGGCCACAATCCAAAGTTAGGGAGAGGCAGAACATAATTCTACATGATCAACTGTGTCAAGGCCACTCTGTTTCAAAGTCAAGCTGTCACATCATTCTTCAGCTTCAGCTGTGTACTTTAGAAACCCCAGGTACAAAGTGGTGTTGCACAATGCTCAGACTTAGCAATACCTTTGAGCACCTGAGGTTGCAGAAAAAACTGGAGATCCTGGAATGTCCTTTACTGCGCAGCAATGGTTAGAGACCAGCTCAGAAAAGGGATTGGGTGTAGATTTCAGCAGTAAATAGTGGCACACAAAACCACATGGGGGGAAAGCATCACGGTTTGTTCTCTCTTCTATAATACAATAAACACACGGCTTTCTTTTCCCTGCTTGTACTCTTCACACAGTGCAAATATCTACATTTGACTTACATATTCTAAAATTGGACATAACACAATTAAATAGGAATAACATTTCGTAGATCAATGAAAATGAAAAGGAAGGAAGTGGGAATAATTCTGATATGAGTCACCACTGAAGATATTTCCCTCTTAAACTGGTCAGGCACACTGGGTCTCTGCTCATTAGTGGAGAACTTTTTTTTTATTTGATTTGATGTGATTTGATTTATTACTGTCTCGTGTATTAGTATAAGAACATAAGAACATAAGAAATAGGAGCAGGAGTAGGCCATCTAGCCCTTCGAGCCTGCCCCGCCATTCAATAAGATCATGGCTGATCTGTCGTGGCTCAGTTCCACTTTCCCGCCCTCTCCCCATAACCCTTAATCCCCTCTCTTATCAAGAACCCATCAACCCGCTTTTTAAAAATATTTAGCGAGGCAGCCTCCACCACTTCAACGGGCAGAGAATTCCAGAGATTCACCACCCTTTGAGTGAAGAAGTTCCTCCTCAACTCCGTTCTAAACCGCCTCCCCTTTATCTTGAGGCTGTGCCCCCTAGTCCTACTGTCTTTTTTGAGCGGGAAGAGTCTCTCCACCTCTATCCTATCCATCCCATTCATCATCTTATACGTCTCAATGAGATCTCCCCTCACTCTTCTAAACTCTAACGAGTACAAGCCTAGTTTATTCAGCCTCTCCTCATAGCTCAACCCCCTCAACTCCGGTATCAGCCTAGTAAACCTCCTCTGCACTCCCTCCAGGGCCAAAATATCCTTGCGCAGGTGCGGCGCCCAAAACTGCACACAGTACTCCAGCTGCGGCCTCACCAATGCCCTATACAGCTGCAGCAAGACCTCCCTACTTTTATATTCAATCCCCCTCGCTATGAAGGCCAGCATCCCATTCGCCTTCCTGACCACCTGCTGCACCTGCAAGCTGGGTTTTTGCGACTCATGCACAAGGACCCCGAGGTCCCTCTGCACCGTCGCCTGCTGCAGTTTTTCGCCACGTAAGTAATAGTCCTTCCTACCATTCTTCCTACCAAAGTGGACCACCTCACACTTGCCAACATTAAATTCCATTTGCCATTTCCTGGCCCATTCGCCCAGCCTATCTAGATCCTTCTGCAGACTCTCCACACCCTCCGCACAATTTGCCTTTCCCCCAATCTTGGTGTCATCAGCAAATTTCGACACCCTGCACTCGGTTCGCTCCTCCAGATCATCTATATAAATGGTAAATAGCTGAGGCCCCAGCACCGACCCCTGGGGCACCCCACTAGTCACCAACCGCCAATCCGAATAGCACCCATTGACCCCCACTCTCTGCCTCCTATTTGACAACCAATCCTCTATCCACGCTAACACCCTACCCCCAACTCCATGTCCCCTGACCTTCTGCAATAACCTCTTGTGAGGTACCTTGTCAAACGCCTTCTGAAAATCCAGAAAGACCACATCCACCGGCTCTCCTCTATCCACTGCCATAGACACATCCTCATAGAACTCCAGTAAATTTGTCAGACACGACTTCCCTTTAATGAAACCGTGTTGCGTCTGCCCTATCAAGCAATTCCCTTCAAGATGCCTCGCAATTTCCTCCTTAATGACGGATTCCAACATTTTACCTACCACAGACGTTAAACTAACCGGCCTATAATTCCCCGCCTTTTGCCTGGCACCCTTCTTAAACAACGGCGTAACATTAGCCGTTTTCCAATCTTCCGGCACTTCCCCGGAATCCAGCGACGTCTGGAAAATAACCACCAAGGCATCCACTATAACCTCCGCCATTTCTTTCAGAACCCTCGGATGCATTCCATCCGGTCCTGGGGACTTGTCCACAATCAGCCCCTCCAGTCTGTCGAGCACCACCTCTCTAGTAACAGTAATGTCATTAAGACCCTCCAGTCCTACCACCTTTCCATCGCTAACACCCGGCAAATTATTCACGTCCTCCTCCGTGAAGACAGAAACAAAAAAGTTATTCAAGACCTTCGCCATATCCCCATCCCCTACCACTAGCTCCCCTTTCTCATCCTCTAAAGGACCAACGTTCACCCTAGCCAGCCTCTTCCTTTTTATATATTTATAAAAACTCTTGCTATCCTTTTTTATATTAAGTGCTAGCCCAGCTTCATAGCTTCTCCTACCCTCCTTTATCAACTTCTTTGTCAATCTTTGTTGACATTTAAACCTTTCCCAATCCTCTTCTCGCCCACTGCTCTTAGCTACTCTAAATTCCTCCGCTTTTAATTTAACACTTTCCTTCACCTCCTTCGTTATCCACGTGAAAAGTATAGTTTCTTCCATGCTATACAGACAAAGCATACCGTTCATAGAGAAGGAAAGAGTGCAGAATGTAGAGTTACAGTCACATCTAGGGTGTAGGGAAAGATCAACTTAGTGCGAGGTAGGTCCATTCAAAAGTCTGATGGCAGTAGGGAAGAAGCTGTTCTTGAGTCGGTTGGTACATCACCTCAGACTTTTGTGAGTTTTCCTAATGGAAGAAGGTGGAAGAGAGAATGTCGTGGGTGGGTGGGGTCCTTAATTTTGCTGGCCGCTTTTCTGAGGCAGAGTCAATGAATGGGAGGTTGGTTTGCGTGGTGGATTGGGCTACATTCACAACTTTTGTAGTTTTGTGGTCTTGGGCAGAGCGGGAGCCATACCAAGCTGTGATATAACCAGAAAGGATGCCTTCTAAGGTGCATCTGTAAAAAGTTTATTCAGGGCACGATTCCCCTTTCTACCATCCATCAATCTAACATAACTGAATGGACACACAGACCATGAACCCATGACCCTGGTCAACAAGCTATAGGACAGGATGCCCACAAGAGATTAAACATCCCTGTTGTGGCACAGCTCATAACTCATTGGATAGATATATGATGTGAACTAAGCCACATTGTCTCAAGAAATGCCAGGTTCCACCCAAGATCTTTGTGAAGCACAAACAGTACTGGGAAGCATTAGAAGTGCCTGCAGTTCCTTCATTCTCATTAACTAGAAAAAAAGAAACAAATTCAAGGCAGTAAAAGACACAGGTCCAAGTGGAGTTGATCACCCACAACGTTGTTAGATTAATTTAAGCTAAATTTGTACCTTCCCATTGTCACATTTCTCTCACTTCTCCTGTTGACTGGGAAGCTTATTCCATGAAATTCACAGCGAGGGTCTGACTGACCTTCACTACATCTTTATCTGCCTCCCAGAGCTGGTTATCAATAACCTATAATCGACAACTCAAAAGCTGGGGTTGAACAATCTCCACAACACAACACTGGAATACGGGAACACAAGAAATAGAGGCAGGAGTAGTCACCAGGCCCTTCAAGCTTGCCCCATCATTCATGGCTGATCAATGCCAGCCTCAGCTCCTTCGTTGTGTCATTTCCCCATTGTCCTCTGTTCCTCAATCTATCAAATATTTACCCACTTCCACTTTGAATATTTTTAATAATCCAGCCTCCACCACCCTTTGAGACAGAGAATTCTAGAGATTCACCACTCACTGTGAGAAGAAATTTCTATGCATTTCAGTTTTAAATGTCCGGCTTTTTGTCTTGTAACTTTTTGTCTGTTTGTTTGAGACTCAACCACTAGGGAAAGCAGCTCAACATCTATCCTGCCTACCGCCCCCACCGCCACACCCCCACCCACAACCTCCGCCCCCCCCACTGCCCCCAGAATCTTATATGTTTGAATAATGTCACCCTTCACTCTTCTAAGCTCCAAGGTATACAGACCCAGACTATTTAGCGCCTCTTGATAGGAAAACCCTCTTATCTCAGGAATTAGCTTGGTGAATCTTCTTTGGATTGCCTCCAATGTGACTATGTCCATTTTTAGGGAAGGGGCATGGCATGTACATGGTATTCCAGCTAAGGCCTCACTGACACCCTGTACAATTGAAACAAAACCTCCTTTTTTCAAACTTCGACCTCTTTCTAATGAAGGCCAAACTGCAATTTGCCTTCTTAACTACTTGGTTAGACCTGCCTGCCAGCTTTTTGCGATTCATGCACTAAAACATCCATATCCCTCTGTACTTCTCTCACCTATTTCATAACTATGTGTAACTACATTACGTGTGCACAGCTACACATAGTGCTACTTTCATATTGGGATGGAAGACTATTGAGGACTGCTGAGAAGTGTGGGGAGGGGGGAGAATTCCTCTCTTTTTCAGTGAGCTGAAGGCTGATTGCAAGTCATCTTGACAGTGAGACAACTGAACTGCTGCCACCATCCTTGCCTCAAACAAGTCCACTTTCAGATGGGAACTGGTTTGAAAGATGAGTCAATATCTGCATCACTGTCCTAAAGCTGACTACTGATTCACAGATTGACACAATCATCAAAATTTCTTCTTCTGCTTTCTCATTTCTGCATGATGTGGTGTTACTTTATTCCCAGTTGCTCACACTTACTCTTGTCGACACAATAATTGTTGCAAAATTATTTTATCAAGAGAGTCTAGACCATTCCTTTAACATTTTTGGATTTATGGTATTTTTAATAGTAGACGATAGCATCAACAATAGTTTGACAGAAAGGAATTAATAAAATCTGTGACTCTGAATGAAAAACAGTATGTAGCCTCTATGTTCCCGTGTTGGCACACTTGAGTATGAAGCAGTAGCTAATTAACCCAATAAGGCTGCTTCATGAGCTTTCCTTTTATAGTCATCTTTATACCAGCCAATGGTATGGTTAGTGCTGTGTGACAGGTGGATTTCACAGCCAATAGGCTATGGTGAAGGATTCCCACACCCACACAAGGATTCCAAGCCAGAACTCCAAACTGAATCCCCAGTCTCCACGCACTGGGAGTGTGATTGTGCTCCAAACATCATCTGGTTTCTGATCCTTTCAGACATGTCGATTTGCTTTTTGATTGAGATAGTGTTCTGCCCGCCTCCCTTCCTACAAAATAAGTACTGTGACAGTTTCTCAAGTAAAGGTGACTATATTAACTCCAAGAGTCAGCTGTAAAGGAACAATGCTTTGTTGCACAAAATAAAGTAAAGCTAAAACCACAAGCTTGTGGTGAACATAAAAAACAGGACTAAGCACTGGTTGACCCACTCTGGGGCCTGCTTTATACAGGACTAGGTATACAAGCTCCACTTGGTGTGCTAATCACCAATTCTCAGGGACTTCTTATTCAACAAGTCGTACAGGGAGGTCAATCAATGATTCCCATGCCATGGGCAGCATAGTAGCATAGTAGTTAGCACTGTGGAACCCGGGTTCAATTCCCAGCTTGGGTCACTGTCTTGAGGGCAGTCTGCATGTTCCCCTCGTGTCTGCGTGGGTTTTCTCCGGGTACTCCGGTTTCCTCCCACAGTCTGAAAGGCATGCCAGTTAGGTGCATTGGCCATGCTAAATTATCCCTTAGTGTATCCAAACAGGTGCCAGAATGTGGCAACCCAGGGGATTTTCACAGTAACTTCATTGCAATGTCCCCGAGGGAAAACTATTTGTGACACTAATAAATAAATTTTAACTATATTATAGAAAGGATATTATTAAACTAGATTTACTAGGATGCTACTGGGACTTGATGATTTGAATTATAAGGAGAGGTTTGATGGACTGGAACTTTTTTCTCTGTAGCATAGAGGTGATCTTGTAAAAGTCTATAAAATAATGAGGGGCGTGGATCTGCTAGAAAGTCAATATCTTTTCCCAAAGGTAGGGGAGTGTAGAACTAGAGGGCATAGGTTTAAGATGAGAGGGGAGAGATACAAAAGTGTCCAGAGGGGCAATTTTTTCAACAGAGTGTAGTGTGTACCAGGAACAAGCTGCCACACGTAGTAGTAGAGGTGGGTACAATTTTGTTTTTTAAGAAGCACTTAGACAGTTATATGGGTAAGATGGGTGTAGAGGGATACAGGCCAAATGTGGGCAATTGAGACTAGCTTAGGGGTTTAAAAAAAAAGGACAAGCTGGGCTATAAACCTCTATTACTCTATGTAAGTCCTGGGTGTTATCACAGTGACCAAGAATTGCACAAAGGAAGCTTGATCAGAAATTTTGTTTTTGACACTAACCAGCAACTCAGGGCAATAATTAAGTAACGCATAAAAATAAAGGAAATCTGCTCTAACTAGCCGGAAAAGTCATTAATCTAATTAAAATTAGATTAAATTTTGGTTTCCTTCAGTGTGTCATTTTATTTGCCCTCTATCTCTCTCTCTTCATTTGCTGGATACAAACTTGTAGTGAGACACATTCTCCTTCATTCCCAACAAGAGAAGTATTTGCATTCATATAGCGCCTCGGGTGACCACTGAGCAAACAAAGTGTTCACATCGCCTGAAGTCATTTTGGAAATATAGTCACTGTTGCAATGTATGAAACACAGCAGCAATGTTCTACCCAACAAGCTCACAAGCGGTGAGATACTGACTGGATATCTGTTTCAGTGATGTTAACTGAGGGATAAATATTGGTCAGAACACCAGGCATAACTTCCCTGCTCTTCTTTATAATACTGCTGTGGGATCTTCGACGTTCTGCTGAGAGAGTAGATGGGGCCTTAAGGGTTAATGCTTCATTCAGAAGACGGCACTTCCAACAGTGCAGCGCTCTCTCAGTACTGCAGTGCCAGTCCGCATTGACGATGTTCAGGTCTCTGAAGTGTATCTTGAAGCCACAGCCTTTCTGACTCAGAGGCAGGAGTGGCACCAAATGAACCATTGCTTTTGCTTTATTCATTAACAGGATGTGGACACAACACTAACATGGCCAGTCATTTACTGCCTGTCCCCTGCTATCCTTGAGAACTTGGTGGGTGGGTGGCTCAGTCATTTCAGAGCCCTGTTAAGAGTCAACCACATTGTCTGGAATCACGTCTAAGTCCAACAGGTCCTTCCCTCAAGGGCATTGGTGAACCAGATGGGATTTACAACAATCCAGTCATTTCATGATCATCATTTCCTATAAAAGTATTTCATTTCAGGTTTATTGAATTAACGTTAATTTAATTTCATCGCATACCATTGTGGGATTTAAACTCATCTCTCCACATTGTTATTCAAAGCAGCTGGATTAGAGCCCAGTAAATCACTACACTATAATACCCTTAGCAAGACGCTTTCGAGAGGCCATTTTTCATTTAGACTCTGGACTATGAGCAGAACATGTGCTGAATTTCTTTTTGTAGCTGCTTTATAAAACACCGCAATAAAAGCAGGATAGGAGTAAAGGGTGTTGCGGTTACGTGTGGGTGGGTTAATTGTCACAGATTAAATGGTGTGGATTTCACTACAGCTGGGACCATTTGCTTCAAAACGAGGGTCAAACAACACAGAAAAATGAAAGGAAACAAAGTGAAAGACAGGTTCAATTCCCCAAGTCGGAAAATCTTACACATTAGCAAGTCAAAATTAAAAGTTTATTTATTAATCACAAGTAGGCTTACATTAACACCGCAATGAAGTTACTGTGAAAATCCCCTAATTGCCACACTCCGGCGCCTCTTCGGATACATTGAGGGAAAATTTTAGCATGGCCAATTCACCCAATAGCACGCCTTTCAGACTGTGGGAGGAAACCGAAGCACCTGGAGGAAACCCACACAGACACAGGGAGAATGTGCAGACTCTGCACAGACAGTGATTCAAGCCAGGAATCGAACCTGGGTCTCTGGCGCTGTGAGGCAGCAGCGCTAACCACTGTGCCAAACTACTACTGGCACATCCAATAGATCAGTGATCACAACAGTAATTAATGAGCTTCTTTCCCATTCCCGTGAAACAGGAGGTAACCTGTGAGCAATCTGAGGTAAAGATAAACACTCCAGCAGGAATCTGGTTAGGATTGTGAATTTTCCTCTGAATATTTGTTATTTTTCTACACTTTACTCTGCCCAAGAAAATGTAAATGTGAGGCAGCTTCCCAGTTCTATTTCAATGTTCTCCCCTTTTCAAGGTCTGATATCCAAGCTTTACTTTCATAAGATCCAGCAGCCCCTTTACACTTCATCTGAGTGGGTGAGGTATGAGCCAAGGCTGGTCAACTTGAAAACACATTACTACCAAGCTTGATGCTTTGCTTACACAAAGGTCCACATGTGGACGCTCTCCAGAAAGCAACTGGCTACTGAACCTAAGTTTTTGATTCTCTAGGGGTGCACAAGGCAGCCTTTCATCTGTTCCCATAGGGAAGTGTTTCCTGTAACAGGTTGTTAGCCCTATCAGACAGAGGCTTATAGCTTCAGGGGTGTCACTCCACATCAAACAAGTCTATCCCATTCTTACTATCTTGCATTGGAGTGTTGGAAGGATCTTGCAAGTTGATACTCCACGTGTTTGGCCATGTTATGAATGCACCTTCCTTGGCCATCATGTCCTGGGGTGGGACTCGAACCCTCAGCTTCTGGCTCAGAGGCAGGGTTGCTACCCACTGTGCTACAAGACCTCCAGTCCTAAGAGTTAGTGCAGCACCCCAATTCCTGCCTTGCTGAGATCAGCACATACAAATATATGAATCAGGAGCAGAAGTAGGCCATTCGGCCCTTTGAACCTGCACCACCATAGCCCCGATAACCTTTGACTCCCATGTTTATCAAGGATCTCTGTCTTAAAACTATTCAATGACCCTGCCTCCACCACTCTCTGGGGAAGAAGGTTCTAAAGACTCATGACTCTGAGAGAAGGAAATGTCTTCTCATCATTTTAAATGGGAGACTCCTTGGTCAGATTTTACAGCCTCGCTCGTCCCAAAACTGTGAAATTCCACCCGAAGACAATGGACCTCTTGATCTGCCCCTCACCCACTCCGATTCCCATGGCGGGCGGGGCGGTAAAATTCCAGCGCTTATTTTTAAATCGTATTTTCTGAGTTCTAGCAATGAACTAGCACAGACCAGGGAGTGAGTCTCAGGCATTCTGTATTTATGGTTCATTACCACACTTTTTTTTGTCCACTATCAGGAAAACCCAATAGTTCTATTCAAGACAACTTGGAGGAAAGACCTCTGACACGGCCACAGGAGAACTGTGGGCAACAGTCAGCTGTTCCTTCGTCACTGAGAGCAACATCTGGGCAGTTACATGGACAAGTCTGATGGTCACTATGTGCAGAACCGGGTGATGGGGGTGGGGTCGATTCTTCCATCCCACTGCACTGCTAATTTAGCGCAATGGGCTGGGAGATTCTAGCGGTGGGCGATTCGTGCGATTCGCGAATATAATTTAATATAATTTAAATCCTATTAGTGGGCCCGGGACAGAAATCTCTGGGCCTGCTAGCCTACTAGGTTCACCCCAGTGGGCTTTACTGTAGCTCCTCTTGCACGGAGCTGGCAGCCCGAATCCGCCGGAGTGAAGTGGGGGGGTTACCAAGGCTGCCCCGGAGGGTCGGAGGGAGGGGGTGTGAGATCAAGGTTGCCAGGGGAGCGGGGGGCAGGAGATCAAGGCAGGCTGGGAGGGGGCGGGGGGGGAGGGAGGGGGCGCTGAGGTTGTTGAGGGACCAGCGATTGGGCCATTGAGGAGTTGGTAGGGCAGCAATGTGGGATTGCGGTTACCCATTTATTTTTGTCCTTGTTCCGTTGGCAGCATTTTATTCAGATGAGTTTATCCCAGATAAATTCTGCAATCCTTCCTGGATATATTTTATTCTTTGCTCAGTTTAGTTCTGCTGCTTAGAGACTGGAACTCAATGTGCTCATCAAGGACAAACTTATCAACAAACATGAAAGATTGTTTCTTCCAAAGCTTTTGTTGATTATTGTCCTGAAGGGGATGAAGCCATTCAGGGTTGATCTTAAATCATTTATTGTTGTCCAGTTGTTATTTCAGCAGTATTTTAATGTATATTTTTAGATCTGTGTAATCATCACACTGATAATTTTGTCATTTGTTGGTTAGTTTTGGTTGCAACTGCACCATTTAGAAGTGGCGTATTTATCTGTTTTTGAAGCACATTGGGTGAATTGTCCACTCCAGGCCTAAGTCCCGTGGCAGTATGGGAAGTCAGAGCAACTCATACTACAGAGCCTGATGGGAAAACCTACTGAGCCACATCCCAGACCTCTGCTGCTGGTGAGATCTTTCAGTCCCACTAAAGTCAATGGGGATTTAAATAGATCACCACATCCGCCTTCGGAAAACTCGCCATGGCAGGGCTGAAAAGTTTTGGTGATAGTCTCCAGTTAACCCATGGGCAAAGTGATCAGTCCCATGGCACGCTCGGCCCCCTCACAGCCTGCAGGTTTCAGTTTAAAGGAAACTCCATTTGCTTACCTAAACTGCCTTCTGGCTTGGAACGTAAGTTTGACACAGTGGCACAATGGTTAGCACAGCTGCCTCACAGTGCCAGGGACCTGGGTTCAATTCTAGCCTTGAGTGGCTGTCTGTATGGAGTTTGTACATTCTCCCCATGTCTGCATGAGTTTCTTCTAGATGCTCCGGTTGCCTTCCACAGTCCAAAGATGTGTGAGTTAAGTGGATTGGCCATGCTAAATTATTCTTAATGTCCCAAGAAGTGTAGGTTGCATGGAATTATCCATGGTAAATGTGTGGGATTATAGGGCAGGATAGCAGGCCTGGGTAAGATACTCTGTCAGAGAGTAGGTTCAGACTTGATTGGCCAAATTGCCTCCTTCTGCACTGTAGGGATTTGATTATAAAATGTCCAATTTGTATCAATCTGTACATAAGGAGTAAATCAGTTAGCGGAAACCAATTCATAGCTTTAGGAAATTCTCTATTTTTCCTGTTTGGATTGCCCTGTTCTTTCTCCTGTCAGGTCTTCCATCCCATTCATTCAGCCATGACCCAGTCACTGGGGTAGCAACTTGCACTCACCCTCCACACTTTTGGAAGAAGCAAAGCTGGTCCATCAACTCGCTGACGTTTTGCTATTTTTAGTCATGGTATCAAAATCATTATGGTGTAGCAATCTCTCCATCGTTGCTTTGCGTGTTCTTGGAATATGCATTCATTTCCTCACAGCTCATCTCTGTTGGCACCAACCCAAGCCAAATTCCCAAACAGTGTCATTTTTAAGAACAAGCTTAAGAAAGAGGAAATGGCAACGTAATTCCAAAATCAAAGCATATGCGACAGAAAGGAAGCTGCCTTTGGCTTTTTGAATTGTGGAATTACTTTGGTCAGTTAAAATGTGAGGCTTTGGTGAACAAAAATAACCCCTGAGAAACAAGTTAGTCATGCATGCCAAATAAACCAGAACTCGACACAGTTAGTGCAACTGTAGTAAGGAATAATACTCTACATAAAGAAACTATTCTTTGTCTAAATGTCCCCTGCCAACCCCCAATAACATTTGAAGCCCTCAGTTATCAGCTCCAGGAGAAAGCAGCAGTGATAGTATTTAATATTTTGTATCATGTTTTCTGGTCAGATTTTGTGTCATTTTAATATCGCATAGCGTTAGAACTTAAGGGTTAATATGGGTTACTGATTTCAGCCAATTTGTGCTGCTCCCTTCCCTGCAAAGAAATATGCCGCACACATTTCTTTTTTCGAAAAACACAAAGGAAAATATCTAATCTCTGACCCCTTCCTCATTTCGAACCATACGATTCTGCTCTGGAGGCTAATGACTCACTTAACCTCCGATAATCAATGCTGGCTCTTGATTGGGTGAATACCATGCATCCCCTTATATGGAAATGGTTGTACTGCCTGGCTGTGTCAGAAGCGTCCTTGGTGCTGTAGATACTAGGAGGAGATACAAATAATCTCAGGCAGAATGGCAGCTTTGCAGGGTTTCTTATCTGCTGTTACTCACAAGTCAAAGGAACAACACTCGTGGCATTGTTTTAAAGCCAGTTTCTTTTCATCCATCTTCTTCCTTCCCTTCCTATCTCACTTTAAGCCACCATGTTTCCACCATCATCAGGCACTTTTCCAATACCTTTCCCGGCACTTTTTGTATCAGAGCGTCAGCTGGCTATTTGACAGTGGTGTGCATCATTGAGTCACCTGTAGCACATTCGCTTGGGGATGTTAAAGAACCATAAACCAGGATTTGCCCATCCCGCCCACCACAGGAATTGTAGTGGGCAAGGTGTGGACAATGCTAAATCCGTTGAATTTGGGCAGGATTTTCCCAGTTTTGGGGTGAGCACAGCCAGAAAATCCTACCCATAGAATTATAGAATCCCTACAGTGCGGAAGGAGGCCATTCAACCCATCAAATCTACATTGATAACAATCCCACCCAGGCTCCATCCCCATGACCTCACATATTTACCCTTCTAATCCACCTGACACTAGGGGCAATTTAGTATGGCCAATCCACCTAATCTTTGGACTGGGGAGTACTTCATAGTGAGACTCTTGTTCAGATTTACTCCCTCCCACTTGGAGCTGCTGGGGCCGTCTGCAGTGTCTTACTGCTGGCTTGGCTGGCATCAGTTCATTCAAGGTAACCGAGGGGATCGAACCCACCAGCTTTTTTGGTTGGAAAAGATTCATCATTCAAACCAAATGCTAAAGACAGACAAGGTTAAGAGCTGCGTAGGAAATTCAGCAACAGGCTTTATGGCTTTGCGGTTCCAAGTTCAAATTCCAATATCTGCCTGGCCCACTGTGAAAAGTTCAAACTTTATTTCTGATAACATTTTGCAATGACTGGCAATCTATGAAATAATCAGTCTATTAAATCACCTCCGGTCTCCCCGCACCTTAAATGGGAGTGTGAGGACAAGGCCGTAAAGTATTCCAAAATTCTCACCTTATTTCTATGTCTCACAGTGAGATGTATTTTGAGGTTACATCTGAATTCTAAAGTGTTCTGTTCTTGGAGAGTTTCTCTGCTCCATGCAACTGACTGTCTTGGCTCCTTCATAGGCTTTTTCCATTCATTCATACCCTTCCTAATATTAACTTCAATGTGACATTTGAAGAGATGCAAGACAGAATTGTTCAGTCAATAACACTGTACTGTATGAGGGTTCTCCAGTGATACTGTACAGATTGCATCAAATATATGCTTTCATAGATTTGCTACAGTGCAGAAGAAGCCATTCGGCCCATCAAGTCTGCACTGACTCTCCGACAGAGCATCTTACCGAGACTCACCTCCTCCCCACCCCCCCCCCGCCCCCCACTCTATCCCTATAACCCCACATATTTACACCATTAATCCCTCTAGTCTACACATTTTGGGATACTAAGGGCGGAATTTTATGACTTGCTCGGGATGGTCTCATAAAATCCCGCCTGAGGCCAATGGAGAATTCTGGGGCAGGCATGCCAGTGAAATTTCAGCATAAGTGTCAGTTTAGCATAGCCAATCCACTTAACCTGCATATTTTTGGACTGCGGGAGGAAACCAGAAGACCTGGAGGAAACCCACACAAAAAAAGGTGCAAACTCACATAGTCACCCAAGGCCAGAATTGAACCTAGTTCATGGCATTGAGAAGCTACAGTGCTAACCACTGTGCCACAGTACCCACCTGGTGAGGAAAGTCCAGAATGTGTTATTCTGTTACCAAGCTAAGGCTGGGATCTCTTTAAATCACAGAGTCTAATAGTTGTTCAGTAAACACTGACTGAGGTTGGTTGCTGTTCAGGCTGCAAATCAAAACCCTGGCTTTCTCCTTTTCTAAGTGTGATTAATAAGGTTACTCAGAGGGTGCATCAACCCAGCTCCTGTGCCAACTGGCTATCTTTGTCATTTTATATTTTGATGCCGCGAACTCAGTGTTAACCTTGGAATGTGATAGAAAAGAACCTGTGCTAGCATAGCATTCTCCTCCTAGAAACACACCCTATGGCAGTTTTCACAATGCACCAGTAGGTGCTCTGAGATATTAAAAACAACATAATGTTCTCCTGCTAGCTAGTAAAACTACAAAATATCAATGCTTGTAAGTACACAGTGGGTAAGTTCATCTGAAGGTCAATTAAGAAGGAGGCATTCCCATTTCAGTATTTTGTACAGAGTGAGGAAAGGAAGCTGATTTCCCATTTCTACTCTTTGAGGCTAAACACATTCTCGGGGGTCTGTGCAGTCATGTTAGGGTGAACACAAGGAAACAAAAACACACACATGCACACATATACACACGCACGTACATATACACACATATGGCACACATGCATACACATGTACACATACACACACACGTACATATACACACATATGGCACACATGCATACACATGTACACATATACACACACACGCATATACACACACACACTCATTGCACACAAACACATATACACACAATTACAAAGACACACACAACAATCTAGCTACTTTATCAGGATCTATCAGAAGAGGAAAGAGATGGGTAGGATATAAAAGGTGCTGCCAATTTGCTATCACCTGCTTTGCAAACTGTCCAAGTCCAGTTTCACACCCAAAATATGTAACATGCTTTTCCTGTACATCATCAACTCAAACTTCTGCATTCAATTTATGTCCATAATGCCTCCTTGGGTGATTTTTCTTTTAATTTATTCCTTCACAGGATGTGAGTGTCATTGGCTAGGTCAGTATTTGTTGTTGAGAAGGTGGTGACAGGCTTGCCTTCTTGAACTGCTGCAGGCCGCTTGGGGTAGGAACACCCAAACTGCGGTTACGAAGAAAGTTCCAGGATTTTAACCCAGCAACAGTGAATGAACAATAATGTAATTCCAAGCCAGGATGATGAATGACTTAGAGGGGAACCTGCAAGTGTTGGCGTTCCCACATATTTGCAGCCCTTATCCTTGTAGGACATGAAGGCTATGGGGGTTAGGAAAGTTTTGTTTAAGTCATTCATGGAACATGTGTGTCGCTGGCTGACCAACATTTATCACCCATCCCCAGTTGCCCTTGGAGGCAAGTTGAGAGTCAACCACATTGCTTTTGCTCTGGAGTCACATGCAGGCCAGACCAGATTAGGACGGTAGATTTCCTCCCCTGAAGGGAACCAGAGGAACCAATGAACTATTAGTGAACCAGAGGGTTTTTCCAACAATCGACAATGGTTTCATCAGTAGATTCTTAATTCCAGATATTTTTTATTGAAATCAAATTCCACCATCTGCCGTGTCTGGTTTCAAACCTGGGTCCTTGGAACATTAGCTGAGTTTCTGAATTAATAGTCAAGTGATAATATCACTGTTTTAAAGTTTATTTTGTTAGTCACAAGTAGGCTTACGTTAACACAGTAGCAAAGCCACTGTGAAAGTCCCCTAGTTGCCACACTCCTGCCCTTTCCTAAGGGAAAATTTAGCATGGCCAATGAACCTAACTAGCACGTCTTTCACACTGTGGAAGGAAACCCATGCAGACGTGGGGAGAATGTGAAGACTCTGCATGGACAGTGACCCAAGCTGCGAATCGAACCTGGGTCCTTGGCGTTGTGAGGCAGTAGTGCCAACCACTGTGCCACCGTGCTGCCCACAAAATGATTGCCTCCCACCCCACCATCAGTGGAGCCTTGGAGAGTTACTGCGGTGCATTTATGTATGCACTGCTGCCATTAGTGCACTGGTGGTGGAGAGAGTGAATGTTTAGAGTGGTGGATAGGGAGGATATGCAAACTTGTGAACTGTTCATTTTGTGAATCTTTGCTCTCTGAAGTAGACAGAACCAATGAAATTAAATTTTACATGTGCCAAATTTGAACCTGGGCAAGGTTCCAGTCAGCCAGGCAGTGGTATAGTGGAATTGTCACTAACTTAATAACTCAGAGACCCAGGGTAATGTTCTGTGGAAATGGGTTCAAATCCTACCATGGCAGGTGGTGAAATTTGAATGCAATAAAATTTAGAATGAAAAAGTCTAGCGATGATCATGGGTGGAAGATTTCAAAGAACAACATAAAGGCAAGAATAACAGAATGATCTGCACTAGTCACTCAGCCTGTGAGTCCGGCTTCAGAGCGCACAGGTGCCGTTTTGTAAGGGCTTCCCAATCTCACAGTGCACTGGGGGATGCCCCTCCCTGCTCCAATGGACATCAGGCCCACTGCCCTCAGCCCTCCCCAGCATGATTCACCGGCATACGGGTTCCCCCCCACCGATGGGACTCCCACATTGACACCCGACACGCCATGCCATCATGAACCCCAACATTCCCCCCCCATGACATGCCTGCATGATCTCCTGCATAGACTCCCCTCCTCATAGCCCTGCTCCATAGCCCCTGTCATAGCCCCCAATTCACCCCACCCCTTTGGCACAGCCCCAGCACATTGGTGGTGCCCAAATTGTCATTAAAAACACAAAGGTTCACAAAGGAAATCTGCCATCCTTACCCGGTCAGGCCTACAACGAGACCCCAGAGCCACAGCACTGTGGTTGACTCTTAAATGGTCCAGCAGACTAGAGCAAACAGGGATGGGCAATAAATGCTGGCCAGCCAGCGACACCCACATCACTTGAATGAGTTTTAAGAAGTCAGTCTACAGCTCCTTCAGTGTCCGAGTTCCTCCTACAGGGCCTCCAGCTTTGAAAGTCCATCCGCTATCCTTAATTGGATGATGTGCACATTCTCTGACAACTGATTGACCAATCTCACGACACAGTGAGGAGGTGGGACCGTACTTAACCCAGATATTGGGGTCTTAACCCAAGCAGTTAAATCCTGCCCTGGAAAGAGAAGTGAAGGGGCTTCACTTTAACACACCATTCTCAACAGCAATAACATTTCTAATGAGAAGAAATGACGAAATCCTCTCCTGTAAACCATTGCAAAGAAATTCTGGCTGTGGATGACACATTTAATGGCAATACCTCTGCAGTGAGTGTGAAAAAAAACCATAAAATGTACTGCCATAGCAACAAGAATAACAAACAATATCCCAGCAGCTGTAACTAAAGTCTTCCTTTCAACAATGCCACAATCATTCATGGAGAAGTCAAATTAAAGCGGCAGTGTCTCTGAGACTTTGCTTCCCAAATAAGGTCAAATTACACTGTCTCCATTTGAAGTTGCCCCATTATTATTGCGAGAAAAACATCAACTCTATTCATTCCCCTGTAACGGATTGACAAACAAGATTAGGTCTCTTTTCTTTCTATGTAAACATTTTTATTTGCAATAGTTCAAGTACCTACCATTAATGAGGTTACTTTAAGACCTTGAGTTGCTCACTATTGTGAGAGATGTTAGCAAAGAGGAACAGAACTTTTTGTCTCTTTCCAACCAATGGGCAGTAGCAGGCACAGCACTATAGAATGTTACAGCATGGAGAGATGCCATTCAGCCCATTGTTTTGGTGCAGGCTATCTGAAAGAGATATCGACTTAGGTCAATTTCCTTTCCCCAGAGCCTTTACACTTTATTTAACGTTTATCTCTTTCACTTCTAAAAGTCATTGGGCCCAATTTTACCATCAAGTTGCACCCATTTTCAGGCGCACAAACTTGGTAAATTTGAGCATGAGGGAGTAGCACAATCTGCACCAGTCTCCGTATCGGTTCCCCCTTTATCAAGGTGTGTAAATGGCCGCAATCGGGACCATGCCTGAAATGGTCGCGACGGCCATTTAAATATATTTACATGCATTTAAATTGAATTAGTGGGCTGCACACCCAACTTTACCGGCACTTCCCCCTTTACCAATTACCAATTATCCACTGCAGAGAAGATTTACTAGGTTGCCACTGGGAATTGATGGTTTGAGTTATAAGGAGACGCTGGATAGACTGGGACTTTTTTCCCTGGAGTGTAGAAAGCTTATGGGTGATCTTATAGAGGTCTATAAAATAATGAGGGGCATAGATCAGCTAGATAGTCAACATCTTTTCTCAGAGATAGGGGAGTCTAAAAGTAGAGGGCATAGGTTTAAGGTGAGAGGGGAGAGATACGAAAGGGACCAGAGAGGCAATTATTTCACACAGAGGATGGTGAGCGTCTGGAACAAGGTGCCAGAGGTAGAAGTAGAAGCGGGTACAATTTTGTCTTCTAAAAAGCATTTAGACAGTTACATGGGTATGATGGGTATGGAGGGATATTGGCCAGAAAAAGGGCAATTGGGAATAGCTTAGTGGTTAAAAAAAGGGCGGCATGGACAAGTTAGGCAGAAGGGCCTGTTTCCATGCTGTAAACATCTATGACTCTATGACCCCAGTCAAAAATGAATGGAAACACAAAGAAATTTGGAATTAAGAATCTATTGAGCACCACAAAACCATTGTCGATTGTCAGAAGAACCCATCTGGTTCACTAATGTCCTTTAGGAAAGGAAATCTGCCGTCCTTACCTGCTCTGGCCTCCAGAGTCACAGCAATGTTGTTGACTCTCAACTATGCTGCAAGGGCAACAAGGAAAGAGCAATAAATGGATGAAGAAACATGGTCATCACTCTGAGGTTTCTGCCGATTGTCCACTCTAGGATAGTTGGGAGAACCCCTACAAATACTCCAGGTGAAAGGATCCAAGTTTAATGTTTGCTGAGGATTTGAATCCATGTGCATTTGAGTGAATTTCAAAATAAATTTGAAACTGCTGAACATGAATTATCAGATCATTTGAATCAAAATTGTGGATAACAACGCTTAAATCATGCAGTAGGATATACGACCTTAAACAAAATGATGCTGAGTGAAAAGGAGTAAAGAAATGAACTAATCCAAACATTTCTCAGCTAAGCTGTTGGATTTGAAAGTGGAAATTCAGGATTTTCCCTTTTGGAAGTAGAAAATGGGAGTGCAGGATGAATTGCCTTGGGTCAACTTTCAACCTCTGGCTGATCACATGGAGTGGTCCCCCTTGGGAATGTTTGAATTCAATCCCTTGCACTCCATCAGTTAAAGAAGGATTAGGAACAATGGCAGGGTAATGTTAAAATTTATTTTCTTGTCTTATTTTGGCAGGTTAAGTTCCTTGTTGCTGTTGTTCTAAACATGCATATTGGTAACGGGGAGAGAGAAGGATGGGCGTGTAAACTATTCCAGATGCTGTCACTGGGCCAGTTGTCTGGAAGAGTGGATAGAAACTGGATTGAAGCCTTGCCCTGATTTCTCTCCCATGGAGAAAACTCCAATGGCTATTGTCCCACCGAGATCAGCAAATCAAGATGCAATGACGCGTGGGGAATAAACCATTTCTTTTGCGCTCTGTAATGGAGCACATCAATTCTTCATGGTGTGCCAAGGAATCTGTTTCAGAATTACACTGTTTATCATATGCTTTAGCTCAGTTGGTTTCCCATGTTATGTCAACTTCACATGGCAGCTATCCCTTATAATATTTAAGCCACTTGAACTATTTGTATTGTTGCAGTCAGATGAAGAGTGAGCTGGTTCCCCTCTATTCAGTCTCCTTGGTTGCTTGCAATAAAAGTTTTTAAAATTTATTTTCCTTGAGGGTGCTTTTTCCCAAATTCAAATGTATTCTTTATTATCTATACAGTGAACAATAAGCCAATCAATGAGGTTTCTTAACTCAAAGGAAGAGCAAGTTAATTAGTCACTAACATACCTGCACACACAAACACGTGTGCATACACATACATACGCATGCACATGCAAGATACATGCACATGTGTGCACACATACATGCATACGTGCACACACATGCACACGTGTGCACATATATATGCATATGTGTGCATGCACACATGCACGCACACACATGCACACGCACATATGCACACACACACACGTGCGCACACACATGCACACTTGTCTTTATTAAACATCATGATTGATTATAGTCTGATGCTTTGGAGCAGGTCGATGTTAGAAGCTGGTGCATTTCTTACAAGATCTTGGTTTATTGGCAGGTGTTGGGTACACTTATTTCCTGAACTGGGTGCCGCCCTTATTCCTTGGGGTGGGGGGAGGAGAGACAGAGAGACAGAGACAGGGAAATCTTCAGACAGTTTCGCTATTGAAGTGGTCACTTCAACCCTGAACTGTCCTTGTCACATATTCAGTCAGTACCTTTGACTGCAGCTTTCCATCTCTGTAATACTGCCTGGTCTTTCTCGGCTTTTAACTGCCGGAACTATAGCACATTTCTTCATCACCTCAAGAATTGGCTTTGGACACGTTCTCCTTGTTGGACAACCCTTTTCTATGGTTTACAGTTTTCCGCTATATTCTGGTCTAAGTTTACTTTCAGATAAATCCAATATCTTTATCCGCCAAACGGCATGGGCCGAATTCTCCGCCCCGGCCTCAAGGCTGGGAGTCTCCCGTCCCATTGCTGTGATTGGAGATTTAGCTAAACATCAAATTCTTCATTCTTACTGGCAGTAGTAGTGGGGGCCAATGAGACCAAAGAATTCCAGCCTGTAACTCTCCATCTCTCAGTTGCATTTATCTTTGTGTTAAAACAGCTCAATTCAACAATTATGACTACCTTGTGCTTTCCAGTCCTCGGGCAGCCAATCACCATCCAACACCCACTTCTGTCATTCCAGTCTTAGTGACCACTCTCCGTCATTATGCCCCACATCATCGGGAAGTCTTTCCCTGAACCATTTCCCTTTGTTTATTTTCCCTTCATTTATTACTTCCTTCCTTTCAAAACCCCCTAAAAACTCATCTGTTTGAAGAGGCTTTTTCTCTTTCGCCATCTTCTTCCACCACCCCCCCCCCGCCAACCCCTGATCCTCCAAATCAACTCCACCCTCCCAACACCCCCACCCCACCCCCCCACAAACCCCTCCCTCACCCCTCACCCATGCCCACACCCCCCCGTTGTGGCTCCTTTCCAAACATAAATTACTCATCTTCTGAATGAGCTAGCACACTGGCCCCACTTTGGTTTTAATGCCACTTATTACTTAGTTAATCCCTGCATCCATTATGTACCCTACTTGTAAAGCCTTGCTCACATAATGCATTACTATCTGACTCAAGTAATTTGTTATGGCTGAAGAAACAGAGAAACTAGAAGTAGGAGTAGGCCATTTGGCCCTTCGAGCCTGCTCTGCCGTTCATTTTGATTATGGTTGTTAATCAAATTCAATATCCTGATCTCCCCCCCTTGCCCCCCATATCCCTTGATCCTTTTAACCCCAAGAGCTACATCTAACTTCTTCTTGAAATCGCGTAACGTTTTGACCTCAACTACTTTCTGTGGTAGTGAATTCCACACATTCACCACCCTCTGAGTGAAGAAATTTCTCCCCGCCTCAGTCCTAAAAGAAGTTGATTTCCTCCCACTCTACCAATCATTAAAAAGCCGGCACTGAATTAAGTATCGATCAGTTATTAGCAGTACCAGGACTGCTGTGTTAAAATGCCTGAATACAATTCAGATCGGTCAGAAAGTTATCCTCTCCCACACATTCCCTTCTTAATGAACCACTTAAGATCTAATCCATATAAGGCGAAATGGCAGCACTGATGTGGAAGAGTAGGGACGTGAGCAGGCTTCCTCTGCACAGTCAGATGCACCACAGCTGGGAACCACTTGCTGAACGTCTGCAGATCAAGATAGAGCTGAAACTCGTAATTCCAGCTCCTAATCTCATAAATAGCATAGCTCAGATTCCTGAGAAGTTTCAGAGGGAGATGAAGTAATTCGCTTGCCTGCAATTTATTGGTGTGCTTTTCTCTTCATCAGAGCAAGGGCTGGAGAGTGGAATATTTTCCTTTACGGGAAATAAACTGAATAGATTCTCAATAACTGGAACCCATCAGTCCTGGTTCCAATCTGCGGTCTTCCAAATCTAATTCCCGCAACTCATTGACCTGTGGCCGACTTTCTTACCTCGGTCACCATTAAGGGACTCCAGCTGAGAAGCTGCAAAAGAAGGAAGAAGAAGAAAAGTCCATCTATTTGAAGACTCAAAGATAAAATCAAGTTCAACTTTACAAAAGTCTGATTTGTCAGAATTTTTCAAAAGACAATGAAAAAATTCACAGCGAGGCACCATGACCCTGATCTTTTAAGACATCTCGAGACGTGAGAGTACCAGTTAATTAATGTAAATGTCTAAAAGTATTTCAATCAGATGTAGCGGTGCCCTTTTTGTGGGAACACATCCAGGAACAATTGAAGATGGCCGGAATTATGGATGCATAATGCAGGAACTGGCCCCACCCACCTCTCCCCAGGGGCATAGTTGACAGAATTTATTCACTTCTGTCACAGTTGTAGTAATATTTCAAAATCGTCCCCTGGGTTAAAATACTCATTTTTCAGCACAGATCTTCAGTTACAGCATCTTTCAGTCGCCTTAACAAAGGGAAAAAATGATCCTGGCACTTTAATAATCTGTTTCTGGAGGGTGAGATTTCCTCAGAGCAAAGTTAAATGTGTATGAAGAAAAACAGACTTAACGTTTTCTGCCTCAATTTCACCACATTTGTACTCACATCCTCTTTATTACCACAGTTGGTGTCAATAGGAATGTCAGCTCCCAAGATGATTCAAAGGCCCAGTCTTTTCCTCCCAGACAGGGTCAGGGAGAAGGGGGTGGGCTGGATTAGAAGTGGAACACATCAAAGAGTCTATAGCCACTTGTAGCTGTCAATCAAATGGTGAAATGGCAATCGCCTGTCTGTGATAATGGATGGTGTGAAATTTATCATGTCATCCTAATCCAGTAATGGAAGTCCCTCAGGATATGTCAACAGAGCTGAATAACAACCACAGGAGAACTGAGGAGATTGTCAGGTGCAGAGACGCATGTGTTGAATGGAAGTCCTGTCTTAGGGAAGTGGTTCACAATCTTCAGAGTTTAAGGTAAAAAAAAGCATGAAACATTCCTCCAGCCCTCACCCATCTTATGCCCCCCCACCACACACACCCGCCATGCCTCCCTCGCATTCCCCGTGACCTCCTCATGTCTCCTATCACCCCAGCCACCACCCTTTGCTCTTACACCCACCATGCCAACTCACCCAGTATCCACCATGAATCAGATTTGAAGGCCCATGAAGAGATGAGATAAAATACAGTTCTATCATAGAATCTCTACAGTGCAGGAGGCGGCCATTCAGCCCATTGACTCTACACTGATGCTTCGTGAGTATCTCACCCTATCTCCATAACGTTATGTATTTGCCCCACTAATCCCCCTCCTAACCTATACATGTGAGGGGAAATTTAGCACGGCCAATCCATCTAACCTGCATATCTTTGGAGCGTGGGAGGAAACCGGAGCACCCAGAGGAAACCTACACATACATGGGGAGAACATGCACACTCCACACAGTGACCCAAAGCTGGAATCAAATCCAAGTCCCTGGCACTGTAAGGCAGTGAAACTAACCACCAAGCCAGTGGCTTTTAATTCTATAAAGTAATTATTTTACTCCATAAAATAATTTTATTACTATTAAATTATATAAACAATATTTCTATAAAATAAATTTCTAAACATCGCAGACTTCATCATACTAAAAAAAATTGCCATTCATAAAAAACCCATTTAGTATGATTACATTCCTTTAACAAATTAAGTTATTATAACAACAAACATTTCATTATGTGCACTGTCCTCTGTAAGAACAAACATTGGAATTCATAGACTCACATCAAAGAGTCTATAGCCACTTGTAGATGTCAATCAAATAGTGAAATGGCAATTGCCTGACTGCGCTAATGGATTGCTGGGAAATTTATCATGTAGCCCTAGTCCAGTAATGGAAGTCCTCAGGATATGTCAACAGAGCTAAATAGCAAGCAATCATTTAAAAACTGTCCCAGATACATTTTTTAACAAAAGATTTAAATGGTGGGACTTCTATTTAGACTTAAAATGAAAAGGTCACTAGCCTTGCATTCAATCCAACTGGACACCATTCTTAAAAGTTTTGTATTTTGAGTTATTGATTTTAAACACAGGCTGCCCATCAGTGGGATCTTCCAGACAACTGCCCCTTCCCACCCAACATCTATCTCTGGGTTTCTCATGCCTCAAGGTGTCACCCATCCACCAGCCTAAAAGTTAAAGCTGGGTGTATGTGACAAAATTGGGAACATAGTTTAGAACATGATTGTCAATGTTAAATTAGAAAAGGACAATAGACAGTGAGATTTAGGAGTGCTGAAATGGAAAAGAGTTGGTTTACTGAAATCAGAAAGGATCTGATTAAAAATGTGTCTACTGGGAGGTATGATTCCACAACTGAGCAGCACTTGCTGAATGATCCTGAGTGTTCTACTAGCTACACTAACAACCAGCAGTCAAGCTCTTAATATCGCTCATTTACCCTTGCCAGGAATGACTTACATTCATACACTGGGACCTGTTCTCTCCAAACTAAAGGAGAATGTTCAAGTCTTGTGCCATTTCTGAAATACCTGAGAGATTGTGGAACCTATAACTTCCTGCCATGTTCTCCATGGCAATGCCTCAGCCAATGTTGATGTACCAAGAGCTGACTTCCCACCTATAATATAAATTTGTGGTAGTTTGAAATTTGACATTTTTACAAAAGCTCTGGCAACAAGTTCTGTACTATTAAACTAATTGAAGTTTAAGTTTTTAGGTTTTTTAAGTTCAAGCTTTAACTTTATTTATTAGTGTTACAAGTAGGCTTACCTTAACACATTACTTTGAAAATCCCTCTGTTGCCGCACTCTGGCAGCTGTTTGGGTACACTGAGGGAGAATTCAGCATGACCAATGCACCTAACCAGTACGTCTTTCGGACTGTGGGAGGAAACCGGAGCACCCGGAGGAATCCCAGCAGACACGTGTAGAATGTGCAGACTCTGCGCAGATAGTGATCCAAGCCAGAGATTGAACCCGGTTCCTTGTCACTGTGAGGCAGCAGCACCAAGCTCTGAGAAGAGCAAGAAAAGGTTAGCGATTAGTATAAACAAGTACTGTATAAATATGTTCATAGCAGAAAAAAGCAACTTTACTTCATTGGCTGTAAAGCCCCAGTGTCAGGCAGTAGTGAAAAGTGTTACAGAAATGCAACAATTTTTCTCTTTGAAGAGAAGGAAGATTTACTCAGCAATGAAGGAGAAATCCAAGCTGTAGTAACTGAAGGGATGGTGGAGAAATTCAGTAAATACTTTGCCTCAGTTTTGATAGGTGATGGTGTATTTGAGCATGAAGAAGGAAATGGCAGCATAGGGATAATGTAAAGCGAGAGATCATGATCATGGCATAGGAGAGAAATTGGTCTGTAAAATGAGGAGAGCTCTGGTGGCTAAGCCATTGGTCTTGCTAGCATGCACCCTAGGCTGTGGGGGGAAATCAGAGAGGCTTGAACCACATTTTCCCAATTCCATGTAGATACACAAAAATGTGTCAACGTGACTGAAGCTTTGGCCAATGCATCGCTTCCGATTAAGACAGTAATGATGCATAAAGCTGACAACAAGTAGCCAGCCAAACTGGTTAGACATGTCAACCTACAAATCCTTCCAAATACACCAATGGAGGTAAGAGTGGGAGAGACCCCTGGTCGGCCACAATTAATGTGGAGTGATGTCCTTCCAGCTATAAGCCCCTGGCCTCTGGTGACAGACTAGCGAGCCGTTCCAGGAATAACTAGCTATGGAATCAGACGAGAGTCTGCCTTCATGCACCACCAGGTACAGGAAGAGAATTGGAAATTGGACAAGTGACCAGCCATGGTGATATCAATTATGGGTCAATCTAAGAATCTGTAATTAGAAATTAATTTGACTGGCATCAGGAAGAACGAGTTAATGGAGAACAGCCAGTCTAGCTATATTAAAGGCGAGATGGGTTGGGCACATTTAATAAATGTCTTTTGAAGAAGTGACCAGGTGAATAAAATGACTGAAGTTGATGTAATGTGCAGAGGGTTTTAGAGGGCGTTCAATAAGGTTTCCCATGGGAGGCTATTACACAAATGCAGGTTAAGAGTGTAAGGGGAAATGTAGCAGCATGGTTGGCTGAGCTGATTTAGTAAACAAAGGGTTTTGGGTGGTAATGAGCTTAGATAAAGTTTGGAATGTGTGTCCCCAGCAATAGCACTGGGTCTGCTTTTGTTTTCAATATTTTTATATATATAAATATGAAGGATTTCGATGCAGGGTAAAAAGGATACATGTTTGAAATTTACTGATGACACTAGAGTTTCGCAACTTACATTGCCAACTGGAAAATACATCAAGAGGAGCAAGAGGGATTAGCAGAATGGACGTGGACCAACATTCACAATTATAATGGATGAAGGTTGATGAGATGAATAATAAGGAAAGTTTATTCACTAATAACAGGAGAGTGTGTGAGGGATTCTAAGACCCAAGACATGGAATTCCTTTAAACTGTGAGTGCAGCTACATAAAGACATCAACATGCAAAAAATACTGGGGCCACTGAGTATACAAGCAAAGAGATAATGATGATTTTTGGATAACAGAATAAAAGCTAAGGCTGAGCATTCTGTTCTCAGCAAAGGACTCCGCTTTGTACTCTTATGTCCCCACTTCAGTCTCTGTAGGTCTCTTTGGGATGATTTTTGGGTACATAGAAGCACAGAAGATAGGAGCAGGAAGAGGCCATTTGGCCCTTCGAGCCTGCTCCACCATTCATCACCATCATAGCCTAATCCTGCTTTCTGCCCATAACCTTTGATCCCATTTGCCCCAAGTGTCTTATCTAGCTGCCTCTTGCCTATTATAGATGGGATTTTAAAGTCACTGAGGACTGTATGATAGAGGCAATGCAATGGAGGGTTTTGAAATGATGGAGGGTTTAATTGATGGATAAGCTGAAGGTTTTTTCCTCCAAACTGCTGGAGGCGACAAAAGGTCATCAATTTAAGGCTGTCACTAAGAGAAGGAGGAGAAAAGTTACGAGAATTATCTTTATACAAAGATATATAAAGATATCTTTATATCTTTATATTTGCCGCAGGGAAATAGTTGAATCAGAGACCATTACATTTTTAAGAGAAAAGCAGTTGCCGCGGGCAGCAGGGTGAGGGACAAACCTGGCATGAATCAGTTAGGGTAATGGGAAGCTGGCTCCTGTGGAAGTGATCAAATGTCCTCATCCCGCTCCTATCTTCTGTGCTTCTATGTACCCAAAAGTCATCCCAAAGAGACATACAGAGATTGAAGTGGGGACATAAAGGTACAAAGTGGAGTCCTTTGCTGAGAATAGGACGCTTAGCCTCAGCTTTTATCCTTTTATCCAAAAATCATCAAAACCTCTTTGCTTGTACACTCAGTGGCCCCAGTATTTTTTGCATGTTGATGTCTTTATGTAGCTGCACTTACATTTTAAAGGAATTCCATGTCTTGGGTCTTGGAATCCCTCACACACTCTCCTGTTATTAGTGAATAAACTTTCCTTATTATTCATCCCATCAACCTTCATCCATTATAATTGTGAATGTTGGTCCACATCCATTCTGCTAATCCCTCTTGCTCCTCTTGATGTATTTTCCAATTTGCATTGTAAGTTGCTAAACTTTAGTGTCATCGGTAAATTTTAAACATGTGTCCTTTTTTGACAGTAGGACTTACATTCTCTGGGTCACTTTGAGCTGGTGTGTCCTTACACCATACTAAAAAAATGAGGACAATTCTATTATGAATTTTCAAGTGTGTTTGGACATTCTTAGCCAGTAAATCATTGCCTGGGAGGGTGGTAGAAGCTGGTTGCCTCACATCCTTTAAAAAGTACCTGGAAGAGGACTTAACACATCATAACATCCAGGGCTATGGCCAAGTGCCGGCAGATGGGACTAGGTGGGAATTCAGATGCAGATTTATATGCCAGAATTTTACCGGCACAACCGTCACAGAATTGGAGTGGGTGAGGCTCGTAGAACAAAATTCTCCTTTGGCCTTAGGTGGGATTTTATGACTCAACAGCCGATGTTTTACAAGGCTTGTCCAAGCTAGGTTATAAAATATCATGATGTGGGTATGCCGGCGTTGGACTGGCGTAAACACAGTAAAAAGTCTGACAACACCAGGTTTTAGTCCAACCTATTTATTTGATAGTATACTCACTAGCTTTCACTATGCTCTGTCTGAGGCCAGAACTCTCCATTCACCTGACGAAGGGGGTAACCCCGAAAGCTAGTGAGTATATTATCAAATAAATAGGTTGGACTAAAACCTGGTGTTGTCAGACTTTTTACTGTATAAAATATCAGTCATAGAATCATAGAGGTTGACAGCATGGAAATAGGCCCTTTGGCCCAAATTGTCCATGCTGCCCTTTTTTTAACCACTAAGCGAGTCCCAGTTGCCCACATTTGGCCCCATATCCCTCTATACCCATCTTACCCACGTAATTGTCTAAATGCTTTTTAAAAGACAAAATTGTATCTGCCTCTGTTACTGCCTCTGGCAGCTCATTCCAGAAATTCATCACCCTCTGAGTGAAACAATTGCCGCTCTGGACCCTTTAGTACCTCTCCCCTCTCACCTTAAACCATGTAGTTTTAGACTCCCCTGCCTTGATGGGCCGAAGGGCCTCTTCTGCATTGTATGATTCTATGATTCTATGAAGACAGCCAACTGAGTAAACCAAGTCATAAAGCACCAAATATATGTTTAGCTTTAAGATCAGATAGACAAATGGTCTTGAGGGGGATGTTCAGGCTGATATTCAAAATAACAGAAAAAGGATCTGAAAGTTAGCTGTGCTCAGGCTGAGCAGGTTACGTGCCTCAGCTTAAGAGTTAAAACTGGCAAACGGCTAAATACTGTGTTAGTGAGTTCGAGCACAAGCCACAAAAACAGAGTTTTTGAAGATTGTCTGGCAGTGTGACTGTAGGGACGGAGATCAACATTACTCCAACTCCAGCTTGAATACACTTCAAATCGCGAGCTTATATACCACAGTACGTTTGTGTAATGTAAATCTCGGATGTAATCAGTTCAGGCATGCCGGCCACCAGAGGGATAGCAAATATTAAATCTTCAGCCCCACTCCTACTCCCATCGCCTAAAGTAACCTTTAAGCAATTCAATCCTTACTTAACCTCAGCACAGCTCATTCCTCCAACTCTCATGATGCTACGCAGAACATTAGCCGTGAAAGAGAAATCAAATGTTGTACTTCTGCCAGTGTTTCAGAGGTTGGCCTTCCTCCCTGAAATGTGCTCCCTTCATTTCTCTCTGGCTGCTAGTGACTCTGTCATCATTTACTCCACCATCACTTATTCTGGAATCACTTATTTAGCTGTCACCTTTATTTTTGATATTGCCCAGGCAAAGTTCTCTGCTATGGGACTCATGCAAATAACAGTTGATTATAATGCTACTCGCATATACATAGAAACACAGAAGATAGGAGCAGGAGGAGGCCATTTGGCCCTTTGAACCTGCTCCACCATTCATCATGATCATGGCTGATCGTCCGACCCAACAGCCTAATCCTGTTTTTTCCCCATAACCTTTGATCCCATTCATCCCAAACGCTATATCCAGCCTCTTCTTGAATACATTCAATGTTTTGGCATCAAGTACTTCCTGTGGTAATGAATTCCACAGGCTCACCACTCTTTGGGTGAAGAAATGCCTCTTCACCTCTGTCCTAAATGGACTACCCTGAATACTAAGGAGCTGGTTTTAGCCACTTGCTACTGGGGGACACAGTGGCACTGTGGTTAGCACTGCTGCCTCACAGCACCAGGGACCTGGGTTCAATTCTAGCCTTCAGTCACTGTTTGTGTGGAGTTTGCATGTTTTCCCCATGTCTGCATGGGTTTCTTCTGATTTTTTTCTTACCAAAGATTATCATTAGAGCAAGTCAAATAATTGCAGTCTCAATCACAGAAAACTGCATGGAGAGACAGTAGTGGTCTAGTCTGTCAGATGCTATTGGAGAGTGCTGGAGCCCAAAAGGCTCAGTTGGTAACGCTCCTGCCTCTGAACTAGAAAACCCTGAGTTCAGTCCCACTCTCAGGCCTAAATCTTCCAGTACGGCCCACCGCAGACAGAGAACTCAATGGAAAGCAAAAGACCCACTGACTTTGGACAAAAAATGTCTGGTTCTGGGACGGATGGGCAAGGCTGGAAAATTCCCAGGACTTATTGGTTAAATATGGTTCAAAACAGGTTTTTAAGCAACCTATAAATCCTTCCAACACTCCTCACTGTTCTGCAAGGGAGTAAAGGATACAGTGACAATGAACAACAACATCAGAGCACAAAGACAAAAACAGAAATTGCTAGAAAATCTCAGCAGGCCTGACGGCCTTTGTGGAGAGAGACTAGAGCCAATGTTTTGAGTGTCATCCAGGCTTGAAACGTTGGCTCTATTTTCTCCCCACAGATGCTGTCAGACCTGCTGAGATTTTCCAGCATTTTCTGTTTTGTTTCAGAGTCCAGCCTCCGCAGTGTTTTGCTTTTTATCAGAGAACAGAGCGCTATCTGCAATCTGGCAGCGTTGAAGCACATTTTGCATTATTATTGGCACAGATCTCTGAATCAGAGATAGAATCAGTAAAGTTAAAGTATGAATGGAGCGGGTCATTGCCGCACTGCACAGAAACAAGTGGAGTGTGACCACAAGGTTCACTCTCAATCTGGATTAAATCACATCAGCAGTACCTAGGCCTGACACTCAGCCGACAAAGGATTGAGACTGCAGGGCCAGGATTTTACAGCCCAGTCACAGTGTGTCTCTGACTGGTGGATGCAGGGAGCCATTTAACTTGCCATTTACTTCAGCAGGACTGTAATATTCCACTGGGCGAGCACCTGTCTGCTACAAAAGCTACAAGGAAGCCAACCTCCTGTCCATTGACTCCGTCGACACTTCCCGCTGCCTCGGCAAAGCAGCCAGCATAATTAAGGACCCCATGCACCCGGACATTCTCCCTTCCACCTTCTTCCTTTGGGAAAAAGATACAAAAGTCTGAGGTCACATACCAACTGACTCAAGAACAGCTTCTTCCTTGCTACCATCAGACTTCTGCATGGACCTAACTCGCAATAAGTTAATCTTTCTCTACACCCTAACTTTAACTGTAACACTACATTCTGCACTCTCTCGTTGCCTTCTCAATGAACAGTATGCTTTGTCTGTATAGCCTACAAGAAACAATACTTTTCACTTTATACTAATACATGTGACAATAATAAATCAAATCAAATTGAAGGGGCCTGAAGAATACTCTCCCAGCATTTTGACTTTTAGTAGATTTTCAGGATGATTTGATTTTATAATTTGTCCGACTTTCAGAATTCACTAGCTGCCAACTCTCCGGATTGGGAAGACAGTGACATGGGGGTAAGTCACTGGACCAGCAGACTTCATGCTCTGGGGATTCGGGTTCAAATTTGGGTTCAAATTCCACTACCTCAGCTTGGTGGAGTTTAAATTCAATTCATAAAGCCTGGAATTGAAAGTTAGTCTCAGTTTCAATGTTGCCTGAGCTATTAGTGATTGTCGTACGAACCCAACTGGTTCTGGAATGCTGTTGTTCCCCGTTTTTATACATCATGGCACACCTTCATATTATGAAACAGATTTTAAGCATGCCTCCTACTTTCCCTGAACTGCCCTCCAGCAAAATACTTTTTAGGGGCGATTTTCAGCCTACGTTTACCATCAAAGAGGATGGCAACGTGGGCAGAAAATCTGAAGAAAATCAGGAAACCTGAGTTTCCGTGTTTTACTGTTTAACATGTGGATGCCAAAGATTTCCATCATAATCTGATAGTTTCAGTTCCAGCTATCGCAAGACCTGAGCCATTGACTTGGAGGAATGTAAACAACACACTACAGGTGTAAACTGCATAAAGGGAATCTTGATTTCCTTAAAAACACAGCTCACAAATAATTTATCCAGTTCATGCAAGATTTAAAATCTTGAAATGGTCATCAACATGAGTGTTGGCTGATTCTCTTCACAGTTGCTGTCTGATTATCCGAGTTTTTCAAACGATTTTCCTTCTTAAGTTAGATTTCCAGCTTCTGCAGCATTTTGCTTTTGTATTAATTGTTTTTTATTCTTTCATCGGATGTGGGTGTCACTGACTGGGTCAACATTTGCTGCCCATCCCGAATTGCCCTTGAACCAAATGGTTTGCTAGGCCATTTCAGAGGCCAGTTAAGAGTCAACCATATTGCTGTGGCTCAGGAGTCACATGTAGGCCAGGCCAGGTAAGGACGGCAGATTTCCATCCCTAAAGGGTGTATGTGAGCCTGATGGGTTTTTATGACAAATGATAATGGTTTCATGGTCATCATAACATCTTGAGTACTATTAAGCTCAGGTAGATAAATGGAGTGCGAGAAAAAAGCAGCAACATAATTGAAAAAGAGGAGAGAGCTGAAGGGCAGGACAGAAGTCTCAGCATAATGTCTCATTTCTAGGCATTAGCTAAACATAACAATACATACAAGCTTTCTGCATGGTTTCAATACTGTAATTTTCAAAACAGCATATGTCATTTCTGCCTCTGTCGCTTATGATGTCGTGTTGGGCTTTAACCTGGCGTTGTGAGACTTCTTACTCTCTCGCCTATCCCAGCGTTTTTAAGTTTTCGCTTTTTGATCATGTGCATGGGCCTGACCAATGTAAAGAATCAAAACCACGCATGTACCCTCTTCCCCAGCCAGAACATGCATAGGAGAGCCAAGGTTCATCGGGTCTTGGAGATGCCAACCACCCAGCTGAAGAGAAAGGTTAGTTTTAGCTTAAATAGATGAATTTTATTCATTTTGAAGCTATTGTTGGGGTCCTTTCACAGCATACCAAGGTGCTGCAGCACACCAGTTGGCAACTACTGCTCTCATGTACGTTTAGGGAAGGAAATCTGCCATCCCGACCCAGTCTGGCCTACATGTCACCACAGAACCACAACAATGGCCTGGCAAGCCATTCAATTCAGGGGCAACAAATGCTGGCATTGCCCACGTCCCTCCCCCCAACCCACAAAATATGTAGAAAATCTGAGGCAGTATTGTTCAGTAAGCCCTCATCATACAAGTAGCTTTCAGCTGAGGAGGTAAAGAGAAAAAGTGTACAATGAAATCTGTGAATTAAGGCAGGAGAAACTGGAAAGACAGCAGGTCAGTCAGCATCTGAAAGTGAAAGACCAGTTCATGTCTCCAACGGGACCATTAGTTATTTGACATTTCTCTTTCAGATGCTTAGTGGCCAACTGGCCAACTATACTGAAAATAGAAAATACCTTCTATTTTCATTGGATCTAAAATTGGGCAACTGCACATTCCTCTGGCACCCCATTCTTCAATGGAATTCCTTTAATCAACACATAAACAGTCAGTTCCTGGAAAATGCCAGATTTCTGGACACTGTCCATTTAAGGGAGTCTGATGCACTTTCTTCCTTTAATAGATCTTTCACCTGGAGGGAGGCGATGGCCTAGTGACATTAACACTAGGCTATTAATCCAGAAACTCAGCTAACGTCCTGCGGACCCAGGTTCGAATCCCGCCACGGCAAATAGTGGAATTTGAATTCAATTTAAAAAATCTGGAATTAAGAATCTACTGATGACCATGAAATCATTGCTGATTGTAGGAAAAACCCTTCTGATTCACTAATGTCCTTTTGGGAAGGAAAGCTGCCGTCCTTATCCGGTCTGGTTTACATGTGATTCCAGAGCCACAGCAATGTGGTTGACCCTTAATTGCCTTCCAAACAATAGCAATGAGGGATGGGCAATAAATACTGGCCAGCCGGCGATGCTCGTATCCCATATATGAATAAATAAAAAAAAGAGTTTCTACCAACTCTCCAAAGAACATCTTAGCCAGACCCACACCCCTCACCCTATCCCTGTATCCCCATGTATTTACCCAGCTAATCCACCTAGCCTGCTCATCTTTGGACACTAAAGGGCAATTTTGCATGGCCAATTCACCTATGACTATGGGAGGAAACTGGAGCACCTGGAGGAAACCCACGTAGTCACGGGGAGCACATGCAAACTGCACCCAAGACCGGAATTGAACCTGGGTCCCTGGCACCATAAGGCAGCGATGCTAAACACTGTATCACCATGTCAACCTCTTCCAAAAAATTTTTGAGACCAGGGGTCAGGTAAAAATTTAAACTCAGGTCAATAGATTTTTGTCTGGTTAGGGTATTAAAGCTTATGGAACCAAATCAGGTAGATGGAGTTACAATGATTTGATCTGATTTGATTTATAATTGTCACATGTATTAACATACAGTGAAAAGTATTATTTCTTGTGCGCTATACAGATAAAACATACCATTCATAGAGAAGGAAACGAGGGAGTGCAGAATGTAGTGTTACAGTCATAGCTGGGGGGAAAAGAAAGAGCAATTTAATGCAGGGTAAGTCCATTCAAAAGTCTGACAGCAGCAGGGAAGAAGCTGTTCTTAAGTCGGTTGGTACATGTCCACAGACTTTGTATCTTTTTCCCAAAGGAAGAAGGTGGAAGAGAGAATGTCCGGAATGCAGAGTAGCAATGATCTAATTGAGTGGCGGAGTAGTCTCAAAGGCCAAAGGCCTGTTCATTTTCCTACGTTTCCAACAAAAAAAATCAATAGCGCTTTGTGGACTTTACAATACCACAAGGTCTTGTAAAGAGAGGAGACGAATAGGGAGAGAGAGCAGTTGAACACGTGGCTACAGGGATTGTGCAGGAGGGAAGGATTCAGATATCTGGATAATTGGGGCTCATTCTGGGGTAGGTGGGACCTCTACAAACTCTACACCTGAACCAGAGGAGTACCGAAGTCCTGGGGGGTATATTTGCTAATGCTCTTCCGGGGGGTTTAAACTAATTCAGCAGGGGGATGGGAACCTGAATTGTAGCTGCAGTGTACAGGAGGTTGAGAGTAGTGAGGTCATGAATAAGGTTTCAAGGTGCACCAGCAGGCAGGAAGGTGGTTTGAAGTGTGTCTATTTCAACGCCAGGAACATCCGGAATAAGGTGGGTGAACTTGGGACTTTGATGTTGTGGCCGTTTTGGAGACATGGATGGAGCGGGGACAGGATTGGTTGTTGCAGCTTCTGGGATTTAGATGTTTCATTAAGATCAGGGAAGGTGGTAAAAGAGGGGAAGGTGTGGCCTTGTTAGTCAAGGACAGTATTATGGTGTCAGAAAGGACATTTGATGAGGACTTGTCTACTGAGGTAGTATAGACTGAAGTTAGAAACAGGAAAGGAGAGGTCACCCTGTTGGAGTTTTCTATAGGCCTCCAAAAAGTTCCAGAGATGTAGAGGAAAGGATTGCAAAGATGATTCTGGACAGCAGCGAAAGTAACAGGGTATTTGTTATGGGGGATTTTAACTTTACAAACATCGACTGGAAAAGCTATAGTTTGAGTACTTTAGATGGGTCAGTTTTTGTCCAATGTGTGCAGGAGGGTTTCCTGACACAGTATGTAGATAGGCCAACTAGAGGAGAGGCTACATTGGATTTGGTACTGGGTAATGAACCAGGCCAGGTGTTAGATTTGGAGGTAGGTGAACACTTTGGTGATCGTGACCACAATTTGGTTACGTTTACATTTGCGATGGAAAGGGATAGGTATATACCGCAGGGCAAGAGTTATAGCTGGGGCAAAGGAAATTATGATGTGATTAGGCAAGATATAGGATGCATAGAACGTGGAAGGAAACTGCAGGGGATGGGCACGATTGAAATGTGGAGCATGTCCTTGATCTGTATGTACCTGTCAGGCAGGGAGAGGTGGTCAAGCAAGGGAACCATGGTTTACTAAAGGAGTTGAATTTCTTGTGAAAAGGGAAAAGGAGACTTAAGTCAAGACGAAACATGAAGACTTAGTTGTTAAAATTGATGCCGTCAGATCTCAGTCCTTTCCATCAATAGGAACAGTCTCCCCCTCTCTATGGTGTCTGGACCTGTCATGATTCAGGATGTCTGTCACATCTCCTCTCCATCTTCTCCTCTCTGAGGAGAACATCTCTAGTTTTCCCAAGTTTATTGGAACCAAGCTTGAGATAAAATGTTCTTCATGAAAAGTTCTCTTTCTTTTTCCTCCTTCTTTGTTTCCTCACTTCCTGCCACCAAAAATATCACCAGGTATCCAAGCTGGGGCTCCCTGAGCTGTTGGTTGCCATTGGATATTCACGGAATCATAGAATCCCTACAGTACAGAGAGAGGCCATTTGGCCCATTGAGTCTGCACCAACCACAATCCCACCCAGGACCTACCCCCATATCCCTACATATTTTCCCCACTAATCCCTCTAACCTACACATCTCAGGACACTAAGGGCAATTTTTTAGCACAGCCAATCAACCTAACCCGCACATCTTTGGACTGTGGGAGGAAACCAGAGCACCTGGAGGAAACACACGCAGACATGAGGAGAATGTGCAAACTCCACACAGACAGTGACCCGAGCCGAGATTCGAAACCAGGTCCCTGGAGCTGTGAAGCAGTAGTGCTAACCACTGCGCTACTGTGCCGCCCAATACTGGTCTCACCTATCATTTCTTTGGTGGACAGTTCAATCATTTGGCGTATTTCTAGGAATCTTGGAACCAAGGTCAACGATAGCAGGGGAATCGTCTATTGTCATCTGGCTCCCTATAAAGAAGACCTTGTGTGGCTGCAGAGTTTGGAATTCTGCCAAGACTTTTCTTAACAATTTCACAATACATACAGTCCTAATTTGCTGACTTACACTTACCTTTGCTTGATGCATTCACATTTAACCCAGAGACTCGGGCTTCTTGAACGTAGTGTGCTCAGTCAATGTTTTCTTTGACTTGTCAGATATACACAGATTTAGATGTTCCTGCTGGAAAGGCTAAACTGATATTCAATCATCCTTACTGAAAAAGTATCAAACCTGCGACCTGTTCCGACATAAAACTGGCCCAGGAAGTGAGTCGCGGGTCAATTCCGCTTCCACCTCGATAGAATTTTTTGTCACGAATGCTAAATAAATCAAACCAAAAGCTAACAGTGTGACAGACACCATGAGCTGGAAGATGGAGTGGATCCAAACTATCAAATTGGTCTATGGATTTCTTCCCAGTGAGCTGCCTGCACACAGCTGGCTGGTTGGGGGAGTTCTGGGGTTTCTGGATCACTGGTTGAGTTCCTCCTGGCAGAGGGGATGGGGAGACAATTGAGGTGCCAATGGGGGGAAATGAGGTGGGGGGTGGGGCGAGGGACATTTCTCATGACCTTTTCATGAGATGTGAAGGTTCCTGGCAAGACCAGAAATACTAGCCAGTCCTCATTCCCATTCAGAAGGCCGTGTTCAAGATCTTCTTGAACTGATGCAAGGCAGTATCAGAAGCATCAAGGTTTCAGACAAGTGGTCTGAATGATCATGCCTTCATCAATAACAGCGAGCAGTACGTTTGTGGTGTCTGTACTGACCAACTTCATTGATCCTGTGGAATGTTTCCTGAGAAAATGTAAATCTGGTGCTGGCTCACCCTCAGTGACAGACGGCAGGTACACTGTGTACTTTCTCAAACAAGACCAGCAATGTTTAGTGGCATTAAAAACATCCTACATATTTCCATTGTATCACATAAAATACCCTTGTGCCTTCAGGTTCACACCTCCACTACGTTAGTTGTAAGAATCAATGTTCCCTCACGTAAACAATCTACTCACAGTCCCTGATTCACACATTATCCACATCTTGTTCCACCTTTAAAACCATTCACACTTTCACTGTACAGCTGGTATTGGCTCAGCACTGAAAAAGGGTTCTCTCTCACACATTATACACATGTACACACACATACACGTATGCACATACATATACACACACACACACACACACACAAAATTCCCACCCAAGGTCAACAGAGATTTCCATTGTCGGACCCTCGCCTGCTCCAATTCTGTGGTGGGTGATGTGGTAGAGTTCCAACCACAGGCTCTCTCATTCACACACACACACACACACACACATACACATACACACACACACACACACACACATTTTTATTCATTCATGGGATGTAGCCATCAATGGCTGGGTCAACAATTTTTGCCCATCCCCAACTGGCCTTGAACTGAGTGGCTTGCACACACACACACACTAACATCTACATACATTCACAAACACGCGCTCATGCACACCCATACACTCACGTGTGTACACACACACACATGGGCATGCACACACAAACACACATGCAAGTATATTTTCCTACGTTCACATGGATATGCACAGTGACTCCTCAGTCACGATTTTGATGTCAATATCGGGGTGGGAATAGAGGCAGGCTGGTAAAGAATTTCTGACGGCAGCTGATTAAGAATTCCCCTTCACAGACCAACGATTTTCCAATAGGCCGGATCAGGCCAGGAGCAGCTGCAAGCAGCAGGCAGCTTGTTAAGTAATTGAAAGGCCAACTAGGGCCTCCCTCCTCCTCCATGGAAAGGGATGAAAGGGATCACCTCCCACAATGGCAGCCCAGCAACTGTTTTTTAACAGGGCTGAGAGGGCATCCCAAGATGGAGGCTCTCTCTCTCTCTCTCCCCCTTACCTGAACTGCAGGCTGCAGCTCCTTCAGTGCCGGAGGGTCTGGATTTCCAACTTTGAGAGTCTGCCCACCATTCTTAACTGGACACCATGCATGCCCTCTGGCTGTTACCAAGCCAATTGTTCCAAAATCGTGTAAGCTGACTGCTGCCAACAGGGTTCAAGGCTGGGCCCTGGATCCAGATTTGAAATACTGCTGCCAGGAGGAAAATCCAGCAGCCCCTGTCAGTATCACGTGCCATCATTTTGGAATTCCTCACACTCTCCCAAAATTCCACTTACTATTTTAATTTCAGTGTGCGTTAACCATGAGCCACCCCGCCACTCAGTTTAATATGTGCCGCATCAACATTCTGGACCCTCCTTCAGAGGCAGTCTGATGGTTAGAGGTGAAAATCTTTACCCTGTCCTTGGAAACGAGAAGCAAACAGAACTCAATCGGACAAACTTTCCCATTCTGCCATCCACGGGAATCGGAGCAGGCGAGGCGATGGACTGTGGGAAATGTCTGTAGCCCTCAGGCGGGATTTTCGGGTTTCAGGTGGAGCGCGGTAGGAAAATCCCACTCAATGAGTTAAAGAGACATAAATATTTCTAAACACAGTCCCAGTTTTATATCACCCCACCCAACTTCCTCCCTCAAGATCATTCTCACTCTCCTGCAGCTGGCTGGGTCAGCGTGCTTTGCACCCTAAGTGTCTGCACAACTTCTGCCAACACTGGCCTACTATTAAGCAAGGAGCCTCGAGGTGATTGATAATTTAACTGGTCTGTGTGAAGTGTTGTCTCTACTGAGGTAGCACGCCCCAGCCAGGGTTGCACTGGAGATCTTACACCTTCCCTGGGTCAGAGAAAAATAAAACATGTGCGGCTTGTCAGTGGCTGTGGGGATATTGGATCGAGGGAAGGTTTGACTCAGCAACGATTCTCCCATGGTTGAATAGTCACACATTGTTGGCTAAATAAAGAAGGGCCCATATTTTATTAGCAACTTTGGTAAACTCCAGATGTCCCAAAGTGCTCCAAAACCAAATATTTTTAGTGCAGTTTCTGTTGTTCAGCAAGTAGAGACAGAAGAAAATCTGTGCGTGGCAACGTCCCAGAAACACCAGCAAAATGGGTGAGCTGTTTTGGCCATGTTTGATAAAGGATTATGGGCTGAGACAGCAGAAGAACTATATTCCCTGTTGAGTAACCTGCTGGAGGATCTCTTGTACCCCCCTCAATATGCAGACAGTTTAACATCTCACCTAGTAGAACAGCACAGTGGCACAGTAGTCAGCACTGCTTCTTCACAGTGCCAGGGACATGGGTTCGATTCCTGGATCAGATCACTGTCCGTGCAGAGTCTATACATTCTCCCATGTCTGTGTGGGTTTCCTCTGGGTTCTCCAGTTTCCTCTCACAGTCCAAAAAGACGTGCTGATTGGTCATGCCAAATTCTCCCTTAGTGTACCCGAACAGGCGCCAGCGTGTGGTGACTGGGGGATTTTCACAGTAACTTCATTGCAGTGTTAAAGCAAGCCTACTTGTGATGCTAATTAATAAGCTTAAACTTAAACAGTAAATAACAGGTTCAAACCTCCATCAGGAATACACTGTATTACTGCCTTCATTATTCCCTTATTTTTTATTATTTATTCTCTCAGGGGATGTGGGCGTTGCTGACATGAACAGCATTTGTTGTCCGCCCCTAACTAAGGTGATGGTGAGCCACTGTCTTGAACCGTTGCAGTCCTTTTGGTGTAGGTACACCCACAGTGCTGACAGGGAGGAAGTTCCAGGATTTTGACCCAGTGGCAGTGAAGGAGCGGCAAAATAGTTCCCAAGTCAGGATGGTGAGTGGCTTGGGAGGGGAGCTTCCAAGTGGTGGCGTTCCCATGTGTCTGCTGCTCTTGTCCTTCTACCTGGTGGAAGTGGTGGGTTTGGAAAGCGGCTTGATGAGTTCCTGTAGGACATCCTGTCGACGATACACACACTCCTGCCTCTCTACACCAGCGGTTGAGTGAATGGTTTGTTAACCCTGGATGATGGCTTGTGATATTGGAGATGCACCTATCCGGGCAGGTGGAGAGTATCCCATCACACTCCCGACTTGTGCCTTGTCCATGGTGGACGTGAGTGAAAACTGGGCCGGCGATAACCGCTGCCTGTGAATACTTCGCCCTCCAACAATCAGCAGGGGAGAAAAGAACAGCCAACAAGCAGCCTGCGTAGGGTGACTAAGACAGACAACATGAGCTCGAGGCAGACTGCTCATCGACGCAAGACTTCACCGGCAGATAGCTTTAGTAATGAGATTAGGGATAAGGCTGATAGGTAGATCGAAATGTTCTGCTGCAGTGTGAAGGATATGTTGCTACTGTAGACGGGTGGGTTCTTGCTCCAAAGACGCATTTGTCCCTCAAACTAAAAGACCTTCACTCCCTGCTATTAGCATTACCATCCTTGCAGAGTGCAGTGTGAGTGTGACTGAACCTGGCAGACAGGGGAGCACTCCGCTAATGTTATAGTGCTGCTGATGTTAGTGTTTCTACATTCATCTCCCCCCCCTCCAGGGCACTAACAGTGAATGACATTATGTAGGAACTGCTGTTCCACCAGTAACGAATGAAATCCCAGGAGTTCTGGGGGGGAGGGCTGTGTAGCCACATCTATACATCAGAGAGGGATTGGGGGAGGGGGCTACACAGCAGCAGCCAGGCACCAAGAGACATAAGGCAGCAGGAACAATAAGATTCTGCTATTAAAACAAATCTCAGACTAAAGGGACTGCGTCATATAAGTGACAGCTAGGATCAAATAGAAAGTGATTAGGGACCTTGTTTTAACCCTTCAGTTATTATTAAAAAGCACCGTCAACTTAATCTACTTTTTGCAGCACGTCACATGTTAAGAACTGATTTTTATTGACGGTTAGGGACATAGGGAGGGGAGAAGGCCAGGAACTTGCCCAGTTTTTACTGAGTTCCAGCTACAAACCCTCTGCCTTCTGATTTGTTTTGCACAGGCCAGCCTGTTGCACTGTCCCATCTCTTGAAGACTGACAGGCATTTGCACGTCTGTTAATGGGAGCATTGCTTGTGCCTATCTGTTCGCTGTGAGGCACATTCCAGATGGCTGCAAGGCTGCACATCTGCGCAGCTCAGAGGAAACATTGCTCAGACTGATATCTTCCTCTTCCATTCTTTTAGTGTCTGTCACGTGATTATTTTGCATTCAGTCTGTCACACTGCCGTCTCCGAGTCAGAAGGCCAAAGCTTCTAAATCCATCCTGGACACTTCGGCACACAATCTAACCCAGCTTTCCAATGTGGGACCAAGGATGCATTGAATTTTGAAGTTTAATCATTAGTGTCACAAATAGGCTTACATTAACACTGCAATGAAGCTACTGCGAAAACCCCTAGTCGCCACATCCTGGCACCTGTTTACTGAGCAAGAATTTAGCATGGCCAATGCACCTAACCAGCACGTCTTTCAGAGGAAACTGGAGCACTCGGAGGAAACCCACACGAAGAGATGAAGCAGACTTCGCATAGACAGTGACCCAGGCTGGGAATTGAACCCAGGTCCCTACCGTTGTGAGGCAGCAACGTTAACCACTGTGCTACCGTGTGCAGTCAGAGATGCCAAATTTTGAATGAGACATTAAACCAAAGTCATGTTGGCTTTCCCAGCTGGACACAAAACAAAAATATCCCATGATAGTGTTTGGAGAAGAACAGGGAAGATCCTGTATTAACCAATCCCAAGCCAGCTGCTAAAGTAGGAAACTGGACACTTTACTTGATTATGGGTTTTGAGTCAGAATGCAGTTTTACACATGTCTGCTTCCTGTCGCAGAGCTTCCACAGATTCTCTTCAAATGCTTTTAGTGACAATAAACTAACAAATAGGGTCATTAATTAAAAGCCCCTTAAACTGGCACAGTAACAAAAAACAAAGCTTTAATAGGAAATTTAGTAAAGTAAACTAAACTGTTGTTTCACAGCTGATCATACATTCCAATCCCTGCAGTGTCCACTGGTTGCATATTCAGGACACCATATGTTCCTTCTCCAGAGACACTCGGGTGCAAACATAGCCACGGAAGAAGAGCAGACAATCAGGTCCAATGACGCCCCCCCTCCACAGCCCACTGCCTGGAACTGAGACATTGTGGCCAGGCCCAGGGACTGGTCCATGAAGAGATCGTCCATATTGCCCATGCCAGCCCCTCTCTATCACAATCTCTCTTTTGAATCCAGCAAAAATAATCAATGAATTAATCAAAATTGAGAACCAATGACAGCCCCTGATGGGGCACGGCAACTGAAACGAATGTTGAAGGAAACTTAACTACTAAACCAAAATATCCTTTCCAGGGGTGATGCCCCTGTAGTGCCCAGTAAGCATGGAATTCTCTCTTTACAAATATTCTATGTAACGATTTGAACAATGCCCTTCATCAGTATATCCAACAATATAATTAACATACCACAAACATCCGAGCTAACATTTACCCCTCAATTAGCATCACTGAAAGATATTACCTGATCATTAACCTCACCATTGTTTATGAGATCAGTCCTGATAATTAGGCCCAGGTTTAACATTGCTCCACTAACTTAGCCCAGCTGAGGTAATAAGGAATTCATTTTTGGTGTTTAACAGAAACAATCAACAATTTTCATGCAGGTCTAAGACAGGTAACTTTTCCTCATTTTAACCCTTCCAATTATTCCAGTGATGACTCTCGTAACTCCCAATGCAGTGGTATTTGAATTGGATTGACATTCCTGAGGAATCTTACCTTGACATCCATCAGAGTCATATGATTTAAATCACATTTTCATAGAATCCCTACAGTGCAGAAGGAGGCCATTCGGCCCACCAAGTCTGCACCAACCACAATTCCACCCAGGTCCTATTTCCATAACTCTGCTAATCCCCTGACACTAGGGTCAATTTGCCATGGTCAATCAACCTAACCGCACATTTTTCAGATGGTTTACAGGGTAATTGCCCAGAGGAACTTTGAACTTGCCAGCCATGCAATTCATACCTGGGTTACCTGGGAACCACCAGTGACGAGCTCCAGTGCATCTTTGGGGTAAGTCCCAACCCAGAAACACAGTCCAGGAGCACGGAAATCATGGCCCAATATCTTCACTCCTGCCTGAGGAGTGGAATTGCTGAAGAATTTAACAAGTAGGTTGTAGAGTGAAACAACAGAGCAAGTCACATTTGAATTGCCTGTTTAATGTATAAATGGCAACGTGTAAATGACCCAAGGTGCTTTAAGTAAGAGACAACAGGCTGGCTGAAAAAGTTAGGACATGATCAAAGGTAGTTGAAATAAGGAAAATCGAAAAAGGCTTTTGACGGTGGGGAGAGAAACAGAATCTCTGATTCTTAAAGGGAAACCTAAGTCCTGCTATAGAAAGGGTGCAGTCACAATATAACAACTGCTTGACAAAGTGCTCGCATTTCCCACTGAACATGACCGAGCATTACAGTCCCTAATTCAATAATAGAACAGCAAATTGCCAGTAAGAGGGCCTATAATGGAAGGTGGCCAGGGAATTGGAAACACTCTTTCACACACTCAGCTGGCCTATGTATCTACTGATGGGAGTAAATTGACTCTGAGCAGCGTCACAGTTACCCATCTGTCTCTCTATTGATAACCCAAGTTTCAATTACTCATATCACCATGAAACACGTTCACAGGCTTCAAACACTTCAACATTAACTTTTTGTACTTTTGAAACATTGTCTTTTGTATGCTGGCTCCCCCTCTTTTTATTACAGCTCTGGTTCCCTACCCCCTCCCTGCTAAGTGCTGATTACATTCTGGAGTTTGATTCCAGAGAGTTCTTGCTGCTGAAATGGTCAATCAGCAACTTCTGGCAGACTTACAGCATGATCGTATATAAGATTTATTACTTTGGTATGTTATGATTTAGCTGCAGTTATGCTAATACATTCCAATATAGGGGGAAGAATTCTGAGCTACGTGCACTGGACAATGGACTCTATCCTGCAAGTCCTCAATGTTCTCTATGTTCCCATGATACTGTCGCCACATCAAATTGGGATTTTTGTTGGAAGCTATTTGCAATAAGATATTCTACATTCTTTATCCAAGTGTCCGTGTGTGGAGTGAATAGACAAAGCTGGATGGAGGCAGTGGGGAATTAAATGCCTGTGATTGCTACAGGCATTAGCTGTTTTGCAGGCTAAAAATCCCAATAGGTTTTGTCTTGGGGCTGAGTTAGGAAGCAATTCATCAGTCTGTCTCTGCCTCCCATCAGCTTGGGTGATAGAAATAATTAATATTGATTGCTAATATTGATTACCGTGCTGTTGGCAATGAACCTGGGGTTCCCTCATAGATTTTTTCCACAGCTAAAAGCTCTGAGTTTGATTTGAGGCATCGGATTTTACCCCAGACTTTGGGCCAAAATGTGATTCGCAAGACCACACTTCCCAGCAGGTTTGGCGATTTCACCACAACTCACCTCCGAGTTAAACATGGGCAAGTGGGCTCCAGGTGATGCCAGCCCTGTAAGAGGGCCGGCAGCTCTGAGGGCATGGGAGCCCAAAGGAGGGAGGTGGACACCCCTGAGATAAGCAGGATATCTCAAGCGCACCTTGGACAGTCAGGTAAAGATTAAAATCTAGGGGGTCGAAGACCCCATGGGATGGAGGGGAATCTCATCCAAGGAAATCGTTAGGGGCGAGAGGGGAAGCCTTTCATACCCTGACTTATGGAGCCTCCAGCTCTGATGCCCCCCCCACCGCCCCCCCAAGCTGCTGCAAACTGGCTGCCTTACAAAGCTGGCGACCTCTACAAGTGAGAAGCAAGATGTCAGCAGCCTCATAAGGTGGCCCCTGTAATTGGGGTCTTAATGATGCCAATTCGATGTCTGTCATTCTGGGGCAAGCAGTCAGCCCACCTTTCAACCCCACTCTTAACCACTGGTAGGAAATTGCCCCAGCAGTGAGGCATCCAGAAGAATAACAGTAAGATGGGGAAATAAGAACATTGGTCCCATCTGGTCTTCTATACTTTAAAATGAAGCACCAAAAAAATGGGGGAATGAGAATACTGGTCTGAGCTGTTTTTCCATCTCAGCAGGGACAGGGAGCCATCCTAAAGTGATGTCCTACTATTTTGTCAGCCTCCTTACTGCACCTCCCATCACCGGGGGGGGGGGGCGCTGGTAAAACTTAGCCCATGGGTAGAACTCTCCGGCGAGTTTCTCAATGGCGGAGTTGATGGGGAGTCCATTGATCCCACCACTGTCAATGAGATCTCCCACTGAAGCCACCCCACGCTTCTGGGAAATTCGTGGAAGGGGGTGCACTACTGGGGGACCAAGAGAATCCCGCCAGTGTGAACAGCCGGAGAATGCCGGCACATGTTTTTAAAAAGGTTCTAGACCTGTTCTTTGGTACATTTGTTCACCACAGCAACTGGATCAACTTTTGTTGAGACTGAAGTGTTATCCAGATAAGAAACATTCCATAGAATTCCTACAGTTCAGAAGGAGGCTATTCAGCCCATCGAGTCTGCACCAACAACAAACCTACCCAGGCTCCAACTGCTCAACTCTACATATTTAGTTCGCTAATCCTTCTAACCAAGCATCTCATAACACCAAGGGGCAATTTAGCATGGCCAATCAACCCTAATCCACGCATCTTTGGGCTGTGGGAGGAAACAGGAGCACCCAGAGGAAATCCGCACATTTAAGGGGAGAAGGAGTAAACTCCACACAGACAATGACCCAGGAATCGAAACCAGGTCCTTGGATCTATGAGGCAGCAGTGCTAACCAGTGTGCCGTCGTGCTACCCACTTCAAAACCTTGGTACCAAACAATTGGATTAAATGTCAAAGAACTCAAAAAAATGGAATGTTTACTTAATTTGTCCTCAGCAACAATACTGAATCGCTGTGAGCCTTACAATGAATACAGATCTTAGTCTAACCCTGAGCCACAATATCTAATTCTCTTCTACATAAAGTTTTATTTTTGGTGTGTAAAAGGCAGAGTTCTGCCTACAATTTCAGCCCCGCAGCAAACATTAACAATGAGTTTCGGTAAAGAAAGGCCTTGAATTATAGCAAAAGCAAAATAGTGCAGTTGCTGGAAACTGAATCCTGAATGATTTCAGCCATCTCAACCACCCCTCACAGGTAACACTGAAGGCAAAGATCTACAGGAAGGAGACCACCATTTCTGTCCAGTGCTGACTTCCTGTACAGCCAGTATTGGAAACCTTTTACACTTTTAAGCATCCTGTCTCTGGTCCCTGCTGTGTGAGCTCACTCGAGGATCTTAACCTCATGTTGCGGCAGCAATAATTCTCTTTCTTTACCCTTAAGTGAGATGAACAAAATGGTTGGGAGCAATACCAAATGTGTCATATTGTTTCACAACATGGTGGCACAGTGGTTAGCGCCGCTGCCTCACAGCTCCAGGGTCCCGGGTTCAATTCCAGTCTTATGTAATTTGCACATTCTCCTCACATCTGTGTGGGTTTCTTCCTGGTGCTCCAGTTTCCTCCTACATCCAAATTTATACAGGTTAGGTGGATTGGCCAGGCTAAATTGTGTAGGCTAAGCAGATTAGCGTGGTAAATTGTGGGGCTACAGGAGTAGGTGGGGGTGGGGGTTGGGTCTGGATAAGATTCTCTACTGAAGAGTCGGTGCAGATTGAATGCGCCAGATGGCCTCCTTCTGCACTGAAAGGATTCTATGATTCCCAACTCCTTTCCCTAGACAGCTAAATTCCTCACTAATTTGTTGTCCTGGATGCACAGCTCATTAAGTCTGCAGTGATATTGAACTACCTCCTCAAGGACAGTCAATGCCACATTCCAAAGGTTCATGGACGGATGTGCATAATATTTGTATGCTGATATCAGATGTGCCTAAATGCTTAAAGTAGAAGCAATGTCAACTTTCATGGAGCCCAAAAAATTGTGTAATGGAAAACTTAGCCCAACATCAAGATGAATAAAGAAGATGTATTAATTAAGATAACTCACCCTTGCTATTTTCAACAACAATTAAATTATACATCTAGTGTTCATGCAATAAAGTGACATAGTTACATTCAAGACCATAAAGTTCTCCTGAAGCGGATCACATTCCTTCACAGAATGAAGTAGTCTAACCAGAACAAAATACGAAATAAAATCTTCTATTTCAAGCATAAGACCATTTTAAGCTTCTGAATTTCGAGATGTTCAACTCATCCTGAATCTTAATTGTTATACCAATAAAATGTGAAATGCAATCAAAACTTATTTTTTTTTATTAGTGTCACAAGTAGGCTTACATTAACACTGCAATGAAGTTCTGTGAAAATCCTGTAATTGCCACACTTTGGCACCTGTTCGGGTACATTGAGGGAGAATTTAGCATAGCCAATGCACCTAACCAGCTCGGCTTTCGGACTATGGGAGGAAACCGGAGCATCCGGAGGAAACCCATGCAGACATGGGGAGAATGTGAAGACTCTGCACAGAAAGTGACCCAAGCTGGGAATCAGATCCAGGTCCCTGGAGCTGTGAGGCAGCAATGCTAACCACTGTGCCCCACGCCGCCAAACTGTATAGGTCAAAACTTTATTTTTTTTCCTATTTTAAAATGGACCTCTGCTGACTCACAAAATGGTTACTACGGGTCACATAACTCACAGGACTGATCATATGTTCTGAAATGTCCCAACAGAAGCTACAGGGACAAAGGAATTCCACTCCCAATTTTGTGGGATCCTATTGTAAGAGCATATTATAATCATGAAACTATATGACCAACAGATGAACTGACTCCCCCAGCCAGGATAACAAAGACAGAGGCATTGAAACTCGATATACCTGAAGAATTGTTAACAGGCACTGCCCAAGGAGCACCTCCCTCTTGCCTTTGACCTCTCCTGGGGGGCCTCAATGGCCTCTGGTTCTACCGGCGAGAGCAACACAACTCTTTCCCGTTCATGGGGAGCAGGTGTTTCCCTCGCTGGAGAGAACCTCTTCTGGCAAAGCCATAAAGACAAATGAACCCGGATGATTCAGTGCCGGGCTCAGTAAACAGATGCAGATGGTGATTTAAATGATAGATTTTTGCCCCTCCTTGAAAAGAGCGAGAGATTAACTGTACCAGAAATGCGATGCCCGTAAGATCGTGAGAGCTGACAAATCGGACACGATCCTGATTTCTCAACTCTTATGCAATTTTACCAGCTGTGATAAAGTGTGCAAATGTGTGTGGGTGTGTGTGTGTGTGAAAGAATGTATGCATGTGAAAGAGAGAGTGTCTGTGAGAGAGAGTGTGTATGTATGTGTGAGAGTGTGTGTGTGAGAGAGACAGAGTGTGTGTGTGTGTGTGTGTGAAAGAGACAGAGTGTGTGTGTGTGAGAGACAGAGTATGTGTGTGTGTGTGTGTGAGAGAGACAGAGTATGTGTGTGTGTGTGTGTGTGTGTGTGTGAGAGAGACAGAGTATGTGTGTGTGTGTGTGTGAGAGAGACAGAGTATGTGTGTGAGTGTGTGTGTATGTGAGAGAGACAGAGTATGTGTGTGAGTGTGTGTGTGAGAGAGACAGAGTATGTGTGTGTGTGTGTGTGTGTGTGTGAGAGAGAGACAGAGTATGTGTGTGAGTGTGTGTGTGTGAGAGAGAGACAGAGTATGTGTGTGTGTGAGAGTGTGCGTGTGAGACAGCATGTGCATATGAGAGAGTGCATGCATGTGAGAGAGAGTGGGTGAGAGTCTGTGTGTGCGTGTGTGTGTGTGAGAAAATGTGTGAGAGAGAGTGGGTATGTGTGTGTCAGAGAGAGTGTGTGTGTGTGTTTGTGTGTGTGTGAATGTGGTTTTGAACTCTGACCCTTCCCTATTCTTTTGCTAATTCCCTTAAACCAGTGCCCTGTGTTTCTCAATGTTTTCACCAATCACACTCTGTCCCTATCAACTCTGTCTAGACCCCTCATGATTTTGAATAGCTCCTTAAACCCAATAGATTGTAACATTCTAGAAACCATTTTTGTCATTTTCTCCTTCTTGAAGGTCCAAAATCTTTTTATGCTTGGTTTAGTTTTCGTAGTGATCTCTTTTAATATAGATCAGTATTGTTTTCCCAATGGATCCACACAGTCTCCTACAGTCTTCCCCAGATACATTCCCCCCCAAGTCACTGGCTTTCCTTGGTTACAATCACATTTTTTCCTCAGTCTCCTTGACCCCAGCACAGTCACTGTTTGATATCGACCCCCCCAGGGTACGTGGAGGAGTGGTTACATCTTCCACCTTCATCAGCAGGGATCGGAGAGGGAACGTTATAGCGTGAGGACACCATCTCTTTTCCATTAAGTCATTTGCTGGGGTTTCAGAAAGCTTCTTCCCGGGGAACCTGAAGGGGTTTTTTGTTTATTTGTTTTTGTTTTGACAAATTGCTATCACCCAAAATGCTTGCCCGAATCCACAGAGAGTTTTGGGCGGCACAGTGGTTAGCACTGCTGCCTCACGGTGCCTGGGACCCAGATTCCATTCCCGGCGTGAGCTATTGTCTGCGTGGTGTCTGCACGTTCTCCCCATGTCTGCATGGGTTTCCTCCGGGTGCTCCACTTTCCTCCCACAGTCCAAAGATGTGTGGGTTAGGTGGATTGGCCATACTAAATTGCCCCTTAGTGTCCCAAGATGCGTAGGTTAGAGGGATTAGCAGGCTAAATGCTTGGGGTTGTGGGGAACAGGTCTGGGTGAGATTTCCCCTTGGTTCAGGGAATTACATGGGGCTACAAGGATAGAGCTTGGGTGGGATTGTTGTCGGTGCAAACTCGATGGGCCAAATGGCCTCCTTCTGCACAGTAGCGACTCTATGAGATGCCGGCTTTGTGTTGCAGAATTTTCTTTTGCTTTTCATTTAAGTATCTTTTGATTGCTGCACTCTTTCTCCCCAACTGCTGGAGATATGAAATAAACTGTGATTGGTGTTGTAAGAACAAAGTGTGTTTTTGTTATTCATTCGTGGGACATGGGCATCACTGGCTGGCCAGCATTTATTGCCCATCCCTACTTGCCTTGGAGGGCATTGCTGTGGCTCTGAAGTCACATGTAGGCCAGGCCAGGTAAGGTTAGCAGATTTCCTTCCCTAAAGGACATTATTTATTTATTATTGTCACACGTAAGCTTACATAAGCACAGCAATGAAGTTACTGTAAAAATCCCCTAGTTACCACACTGCGGCGTCTGTTCAGGCACACTGAGGGAGAATTTACATGGCCAATATAGCTTACCAGCACATCTTTCAGACTGTTGGAGGAAATCGGAGCGCCCGGTGGAAACCCACACAGACATAGGGAGAACATGCAGACTTCACACAGACAGTGACCAGCCTGGGAACTGAACCCGTTCTCCTGGTGCTGTGAGGCAGCAGAGCTAACCACTGTGCCACCATCCTGCTCCAATGACCCAGATGGGTTTTTCCGACAATTGATGCTCATCAGTAGATTCTTAATTCCAGATATTTTTAATTGAATTTAAATTCCACCATCTGCCATGGGGGGATTCGAACCCGAACATTCTGGATTAATAGTCTAGCAATAATAACACTATGCCATTGTCTCCACCAAACAGGGTATGTTTCAGTTGATAAAGGTGCTGAGGCAGGAACCGATAGCATTCAACTTCTATTGAGGTAACTGGAGAATATTGTCAACTGAGAAATATTCTGTATCCTGGCACATTTCTGTCTTTAAAAGGATAATATTAAAAGACACACAGCAAAACAATCAACAAAAAGAAGAAAAGCTACTGGGGAAAGTGGTGGAGAGTGTATTTTTACAGTACAGGATCATTTCAATATGTCTTAAGGGATAAGGGGGTTTATGATATTTGTGGCTATGTTTACATTGCTTTTCTGTTTAAATTCCAATATTGTCTTCTTCTCTTCAAGGCTTTCAAAGACAGTTCCACAGCTATTGACAGGACATCACTGAGGTGTAATTATTCATAGGAATTAGTGGAGGAGAGTAAAGAGTTAATACCTCATTTGATCACTTTCACTGGCTTTAGAATCTTATGTGTGTCATTGGGAAGTGGGCGTCAGCAAACTTTCCAACCGCAGCTGAGATGGACATCATCAGAATGTTCCCACCCCACTCGTCACAGGAGTTGTAGCGGGCGGTTGGGGGAGAGGTGGTGGGGGAGCCATTCTGGTTTTGGGGGTGAGCATGGCCAGAAAATCCCACCCAACGTCTTAAACTGACATCCACACAAAGGATATTTCCAGAACAAGTCACTGAGCACCAGCCTGGAAGAAAAGGCCTGGCATTATCTAATGATGAGGCAAATTGTAGCAGTGCAACTGATGCCAACTAGCTCTTAGCAAAGCAGAAGAGACCATTTGGAGACGAAACTTTCCAGCTTCTTCATCGTCTCAAGGATTCCTTCATATTTTATCTGAATTGTTGCACCCCATTGAATGAGTACAAGTGCTCAGATGCATGAGGACGGGTGAACAATCGCAGGAACAAGAGACAAAGAGAAGATAGAGAAAGAAAAAGAAGATAGAGGGAGAGGTAGAAGGGAGAGAAAGATAGAAAAAGAAAAGTAATGGTAAGTAAATCTCAACTAAAAGATGGTTCCTTCAATCCAGCACGCAGGTGTCAATCTAGATAGTTCACCGCAATCCCTGGAGTGGCACCCTGATCCTTGACCTAACACAGAGACAAAAATGCTATTACTGAGCTATGGGTATTGGGGAGGGTGGGAGGGAGAGAGTGGAGAGTTTGGGATGGCCAGCCAGAACAACATTCTGTGCATTCATACAGGCAGGAGTGTGATAAGGGAAGAACATTGGCACAAAAAAACAATGATAAGAAAATACCTCTCTTGAAACGCTCCATGCACATCATTCTCTTCCCAGCGTTCCCAGTACCTGGAACGGTATTGTGGCCAATAGATATTCCTTAGCCAACAGCATGAGAACAGGCTTACATGGTCATTTATCTCATTGCTGAATGTGAGATGCACAATTAACTCATGTTTTTCTATATTATAACAGTGGCACTCCAAAAAGAAATGTAATCTAAAGGCTGAAAAGTGCATTCAGACATTCTGAGATTGTGGAAGTCACTGTATAAATTGCAACTTCATAAGGTTGTTTGCTTCAACTGAACATATTAAAGTAAGGTTGCAGTAATGTACACTTGTAGGGTTGCTGTAATGTACACTCAGCTGTGGAAATTCCCAAACTTCTCCCCTTTACTCAGTTCAAACTTGCCAGCCCTCTTGTGCCCTTTCTCTTTCTTTTCCCCCTCGTCCTCTATCTTTCCCCACCCCCACACCATTGTAAAGTCATGCCTCAACTGGCCGCAAACATTTTCACTGCACATTCTGATAAAGGCAAAATACTGCGGAGGGTCTGATGAAGCATCATCCAGACTTGAAGCATTAGCTCCATCCTCTCTCTACAGATGCTGTCAGATCTGCTGAGTTTTTCCAGCATTTTTTGTTTTTGTTGACTGTACATTAGCTGCTTTGTTCTTGCATTGAAAGAGTCCCTTCTCACCTCAGCTGCTCTCTGAGTGGTACAGTGGCATCGTGGTTAGCACCGCTGCCTCTCAGCACCAGGGACACAGGTTCAATTCCTGCTTGGGTCACCGTTTGTCTGTGTGGAGTTTGCACGTTCTCCCCATGTCGGGTGCTCTGGTTTCCTCCCACAGCCCAAAAGATGTACTAGTTAGGTGCATTGGCAATGCTAAATTCTCCTTCGGTGTACCTGAACAGGCGCCAGAGTGTGGCGACGAGGGGGTTTTCAAAGTAACTTCATCGCAGTATTAATGTAAGCCTACCTGTAACTAATAAATAAACCTTTAGCTGCTTTGATCGTGCATTGAAATAACCCCTTCTCACCTCAGCTGTCCTCTGCTTGTTAAGTGGTGTTGAAAGTGGGTCAAGCCTATGGATAAAAATCTAATCAGCATCAGGAGCAGACAAATAAAAACATTTTTATAAACAAAATCCCTCTCTTCATGACCTGATACTTTATTTGGTGAAGGCAGCAATCCCTGCATATTCTCCCCATGTTAGTCATTCACTGTTCAAGTCCTTTTAAAACAGAGGCGCGTCACTTGATAAATTCCACAGCATATTTCTTCATGAATAAATGAATGATAAATGTGATGAGTCAGCAGTACAGCACTGCTTCAAAATACTTCTTTAATAGTTCCATCCAAATCGAACAGATCGTCACAGATTTGTCTCGAAATCTCTGCCAAATGCCTTCCTGAAACAATTCATTTAATTTAGTTTCCCTGTTCCCGATCACCAACTCTCTTCCCAGAGGGTTCAACGCTATTAATTAATGTCACAGCAGGACTGTCTCGGTTTATGTTTAGAGGGTATTGTCTTTGGCAAACCTTTCGTTTGTTAGCAGACACAAGGCTGCAAATCGTGATGAAATGTATAATGGACTCACTTGTTATTCCGGTGGTGCCCGCATTCCCGCTCCTCCAATAAACAAGCACACATGCTGGTATTTTGCCAGCGAGAGTGAAGTCTCCACAACCCAAGGAGCGTTCATTGACTGGAGGCAGGTCTTGCATCCTCTCACTTGTTGTCCCCTCTGTGGAAGGGCTGCTCAACTCTAAGAGTGGGATTTTCCTTCCGCGCTCGCCTCAAGGCCGGAAAACCCTGCCCAAGGTCAACAGACCATTGCATGGTCCACCCCCCACCCCGCCCGCTATGATTCCCATGTGGAATTTTCCCATCCCACCCACCACGGGAATCACAACATGAGGGGGGTTGGGGGGTGAGGAGGGTGTGGGGGAGCTGACCACGCAAAGGTCTTCGGGCAGGATTTTCCGGCCTTGGGGCAAGCGTGGATGGAAAATCCTGCCCTTAGGCTTCCATTGGCACCAGAAGCTGCAATGGACAAGACTGGAACTGTGAGCCGTCCCCGGGGTCTAAGTCCCAGGAGCCAAAGATCAAGCAAGTTTGGGGGTCTTGGGGAGGAGTGGTGCAGGGGGCGGTCAGATTGGTGTTGGGGTGGGTAGGGATATTGGAGGAGAGGCTAGTCGGGGTGGGGGGAGGGAGCATTAACTGGGGTCAGACTTTGTGGTGGAGGCTTCCAGGAAGGGAAGGGGAGGGGGGAGGAGCGGAGGGGGAGGGAGGCAGGAGAAAGGAGGGGAAGGAGTGGCGGGAAGGAGGGGAGGGGAAGAAGGGAAGAGGGGAAGGAGAGGAGAGGGGAGGTGGAAGAAGGGAGGAAAACAAGGAAGGGGGAAAAGAATGGGAGAAGGAGGGAGAGTGGGAGGGAGAAAAGGAGAGAGGGAAGGGTTTGGATTTTACATGTAGTGTGAATCTCCTGTACCCACATCAAAAGTTTCAGAAAGAACTTGAGTTGAGAATCAAGTGAAAAGCACAATGCTCCAGCGGTGGTAGAACATGACTCCAGATTTTCAAACTGCACTAGGATCTGTAACACCGAGTTTACATCAGCTTACAGGAGACTTGCACATCTCATCTTAAGAAATATGCTTCCCTGAAACATTTGAACTAGCCGAGTTACACAAGGATCAACATTGCATCAGAAAGACTCGTAAAGTAGCATTAGAAACTGCTTAAAATATATTGCAAAATTCAAATGCTGAAATTCGTTCCCGACACTGACATCACACGAACATTTTTAATGGAATGAGATGTCATGACAAAGTTGTGAACCCGGGTCCCTGGCGCTGTGAGGCAGCAGTGCTAACCATTGTGTCACCATGATGCCCATTTAAGGCAGAGATGAGCTGAAATGTCCTTCTCTCAGATGGACGTGAGCCTCTGATCTCTGGAACTTTCTTCCTCAAAAGGCAGGAGAAGCAGAGTCTTATTCTATGGTTCTATGATTCTAGATTATGTTTAATTTAGGTCTAGACAGATTCTAGATTGACAAGAGAGTGAAACGAGTTAAAGTTGAAATCAGATCTTATTGAAAGCTGGAGCAGGCTCGAGGAGCCAAGTGGCCTACTCCTGCTCCTGATCCGTATGTTCATATGTCCGTTATCAGATTGCTGTTTGTGGGATCTTGCTGTGTACAGTTTCGCTGCCATGTTTCAACATTACAGCAGCAATTACACATCAGAGGTATTTTAATAGGTGTAAAATATTTAGGACATTCTGAGGAATTGCGAAAGCAGCTGGATAAATGATAGCCCTTTCTTTCTTTTCCTTTCACCCAATTAAAATGTATTTTTTAACAGAAGGGCCAATGAAAATAAAATGGGAGAGTCTCTTTGGAAGGAAAGTTTAACTACACAGCTTTCTGTTGGACCGTGAGTACACCACATGCCTCTCTGGAAAGAAAGGAGAATTAAAAGAGGTTAGATTTACAATACTATTGTCTCTTGTAGAGATTTTTCGGGGAAGTTATTCATTAATAATGTGACCTTAGGAGGGAATGAACACTCTCTTGATTCATAACAAGTTTCCATTAAGGAAAATGGTCTGCTGTTGATAGAAAGAAATTCAGGTGAGGGCAAAGTTTAGCTTCAAAAACTCCTTGAAGGCAAGTCGTACTTCTATATTTTTATTCAAGATAGCAGTGTTCCTTAATAATCACAAATACAAAACAAGAAAGGAAAATTACTGAATAAATGAAAAGGGTCACAGCTCCCTCATGGCTTAGTTGGCAAAAGCATTTTGCTTGGTTAATTGATCTCAGCCAACAGGCTTGGCTGCAGAGGATGAAAGGTTAACCAGATTTCTCGCTCCCGATTGTGACCCTCTGCTGTAAAGCATGCGTAGCTGCGTAGTGGCCTCCTTTATGAACAGTTGAAAAGCCCATTTCCCTGCTGCATTCTTCATCTCCCAGTCTGCCAGTATATATCATGATGTGAGAAGCAGTGGGATGACACTGTGGCACAGTGGTTAGCACTGCTGCCTCACAGCGCCAGGGACCCCGGTTTGATCCCTGGCTTGGGTCACTGTCTGTGCGGAGTCTGCATGTTCTCCCTTGTGTCTGCTTGGGTTTTTTCTGGGTGCTCCAGTTTCCTCCTGCAGTCTGAAAGATGTGCTGGTTAGGTACGTTGGCCATGCTAAGTTCTCCCTCAGTCTACCCAAACAGGTGCCGGATTGTGGCGACTAGGGGATTTTCACTGTAACTTCAGTACAGTGTTAATGTAAACCTATTTGTGACAATAATAAATAAATCTAACTTAAAATTTAAGCTGCCTAACTTGACAAATGCACTGCAGGGAGACTTACTCATTGATCCTCTTCCCATCCCCACGCAGGCATATTCCCTCCGGTTGGCGTGTATGAAATCTGAGGCGTTCCTGATTTCCTGGCAGTATCTTCCTGCAGTCAGGAACTGTGTCACCATCACCACCTTAAAATCAGTGAGGGAAACTTCAGTCCCAGAACGTGTAAGACATGTTTTGTTGTAAGTGTAATAGGTTAAAATAAAATCAATGTCTGGCTTTTATTCATTCGTGGAACATGGGCATCACTGGCTGTCCAGCATTTATTGCCTATCCCTACTTGCCCGAGGGCAGTTCAGAGTCAACTACATTGCTGTGGCTCTGGAGTCACATGTAGGCCAGACCAGGTAAAAACGGCAGATTCCGTTCCCTAAAGGACATTAGTGAACCAGATGGGGTTTTCCATCAATAGTTTCATGGTCATCAGCAGATTCTTAATTCCAGATTTTTGTTTAAATTCTACCATGGTAGATTTGACTCCAGGTCCCCAGAACATTAGCTGTGTTTCTGGATTAACAGTCTAGCGATAACACCACTAGCTATCACCTCCCCTTCTCATAACAAGGTAGTTTTGACTGTTTGATCCCTCACTTGGGCTATTTTCGTCAACAGATTCAATATGTGTGTCTTGCAACAAAGGGAGATTTCAGGGCAGGTTCCTTGTTCACTGCCAAATCCTTCTCACAATGAGTAAAGATGATGAGGAATTGAGAGTTCTTTCACTCTGACAGAGAGCTTTCTAACTAAAGACAATTCATTTCAAGTACTGACGCCATTTTCAGTTTTCTAGATAAACCACAGGATATCAACAAACATTAGACATTGCAACATCAAGATAAATATTAACCTGAGTTGCCACAAATCAAAATTCATGTTAAAATGAAGGTCGAATTGCCCATTAACGTAATGACTGAAAGCTCTCATTGCTTGTTGAGACAGATCTTTAAATGTTTGGGTAGCAGTTTTAAAAAAAGTTCAGTAGTTAATGAGAGTGCTGTGCAACTACTAATCCTCGCCATTCTTCCATCTGCTGCACATGACGGTTATGCAGCAAATGATGTTGCTTCACTGCTGCTTCACAGCTCCAGGGTCCTGGGTTCAATTCCCGTCTCAGGTCGCTGTCTGTGTGGAGTTTGCACATTCCCCTCATGTCTGCGTGGGTTTCCTCCGGGTACTCCGGTTTCCTCCCACAGTCCAAACATGTGCGGGTTAGGTTGATTGGCCTTGCTAGGAAATTTCCCCTTAGTGTCCTGGGATGCGTAGGTTCGAGGGATTAGTGGGTAAATATGTAGGGATATGGGGGTAGGGCCTTAGTGGGATTGCGTTCGGTGCAGACTCGATGGGCACTGTAGGGTTCTATTCTATGATCTATAATTAAATCCATCGGTGAGGGTGGGGTTACTTCCTTGGTCAGGGTAGGGGGCAATGGAGTAAGCGGTCCCCAGAAAGCAGCCAGAGAAAATTGATGGGAAAATGGAATTCCATCACTGATTATCCTGTGGGTCAGGTAGTTGAGACAACCTTCCAAAAGAACCACCAGTTGTTCAAATCAACCTGACACGTTTTGGAAGGTAACAGAGCCAACGTTTCCAAAGGCTCATCCAGGTTCGAAACGTTGGCTCCATTCTCTCTCCGCAGATGATGTCAGACTTACTGAGATTTTCCATCATTTTCTGTTCCTGTTTCAGATTTCAGCATCCGCAGTATTTTAGAATCATAGAATCCCTACAGTGCAGAAGGACGCCACTCAGTCCACCGAGTCTGTACCAACCACAACCCCTATTCCCGTAACCCCTCATATTCATCCAGCACATCCTCCTGACACTAGTGTTAATGTAGTGTGGTCAATTCACCTAACCCGCACATCTTGATACTCTGGAAGGAAGCCGGGGTACTCAGAGGAAACACATGCAGACACGGGGAGAATGTGCAGACTCCACACAGACAGTGACCCGAGGCTGGAATTGAACCCGGGTCCCTGGCACTGTGAAGCAGCAGTGCTAATCACATTTGGAGTTGGTTTTCAAAGTCAGGGTGAGAGGAAAGAATGGGTCAATTTAATATTCAACTTCAAGGACTTGGCAAACAGCAAGACCGTGAAAAGCAAGAAAACACTACAGCCCATCTCTGGAAAGGTCCTTGTGACCCCGTGTCATTTTGATGACCGAAGACAACAGCAACAACACAAGTCCAGCTTGGTCCTGGAGTAATCCAGAGTCAATCCCATTATTATGATACATGGACTTGATTGGTTTCTTCAGGTTTCTCCCAGCAGTATCCCCGCACCCCTCCCCCCCGGTCCCATCCAGACACCACCACTAACCTCCCCTCTTCTGCTGAAGGTATCAATTTATGCTGGACTGAAGTACTGTAGGCATCAGATTCCGGAATCTTCTCTCTGTGTAAAAAAATCATTCCACTGTGTTTTGAAAGTTTATGTTGGTCGTGATGTGGAGATGCCGGCGTTGGACTGGGGCAAACACAGTAAGAAGTCTCACAACACCAGGTTAAAATCCAACAAGTTTATTTGTTAGCAAATGCCACTAGCTTTTGGAGCGCTGCTCCTTCATCAGGTGAGTGTTCATAAACAGGGCACACAAAGACACAAACTCAACTCACAGAACAATGATTGAAATGCGAGTTTTTACAGCTAATTAAGTCTTAAAGTCTTTATAGTGTAACATGAACCCGGGATCTTGGGTTCATGTCACACTATCTGTAACCCCCACGACTTGCCTGGACTTGCAAAATCTCACTGTCTGGAGACAATACACATCTCTTTAACCTGAGCTTAATGCTCTCTCCACTCACATTGTCTATACCTTTAAGACTTAATTAGCTGTAAAGACTCGCATTTCAATCATTGTACTGTGAGTTGAGTTTGTGTCTCTAAACGCCCTGTTTGTGAACAGATCTCCCACTCACCTGATGAAGGAGCAGCGCTCTGAAAGCTAGTGGCATTTGCTACCAAATAAACCTGTTGGACTTTAACCTGGTGTTGTGAGACTTCTTATTTTGAAAGTTTAAACAGATTATAAAGAACAAAAACAGCCCGGGAAACAGGCCCTTCGGCCCAACGAGCCCACGCTGCCATTTTAACATTACCAGTCCCCCCTCCACCCATGACCCTTATCTATGCTTATGGCATTCCACATTGAGGGAAACTAATTTAGGGAATGGTTTGACTCTGCTCTGGCTTCATCCACATTTACTGATGCTATCTATTCAAGGCAAATACAATTCAGGTGCATTACTGAACATTGCTTAAAGGAGAATTGTCTTCAGTAAATTCAATTTATCTTTCTGTGAGTGGAAGAAGGTACAAAAGAACCATCTGTTGTCTTAGTGATGGCATCGCCTGTCAGTGCAGTGATGTTTTTCAATGTGCTTGATGTCATTACCTCATGTTCATAAATAAATGAGAAAAGGTTAGCCAAACACATTTTCCATCAGGACTTGTTGAGTTGATGGCTGTCAGTCCCTAACGCTTTGTTACTGTCTTATGCTTCCAAACTTCTGGCCTCTTGCACCGTATCAGCCAAAACCAAATAAGAAGTCTCACAACACCAGGTTAAAGTCCAACAGCTTTGTTTGAAATCACGAGCTTTCAGAGTGCTTCGGGACTCACCTGATGAAGGAGTGGCGCTGTAAAAGCTCGTGATTTCAAATAAACCTATTGGACTTTAACCTGGTGTTGTGAGATTTCTTATTTGTGCCCATTCTAGTCCAATGCCAGGACCTCTACATCATAGCCAAAACCAAGGGAGTGCACGTGCCCCCACACTTGTGAAACTTTGAGTGAAGCCTGTTTTTCAGGGCCTCACTCTCCCAAATCTCTCAACCTTCAACTTGGAAGCGAAAGGAATCAGGGAAATGGGGTGTGAAAGTCGGGTTGAGGTGAAAGCTCAGCCATGATCTTATTGGGTGAGATAGCAGGGTGAAGGGGCTGAATTACCCATTCTTTCTTGTTTCGAAAGCCACCTATCCACCCACAGCCTTGGCATCGCTCTCACTCAGGCAGCGGGACCCACGTTTCACTGCAGGGACTGTCAACGTATCTGAGGGTGGAACTTACAGGACAGTGGGCTATTCTCATCCATGCGGTCAAGTGAATTAACAGTGAAATTACAGCACAGAAATAGGCCATTCAGCCCAACAGCTCCATACTAGCCGCTTCACACAACTGTTCAGTCTATAACTCCATATCACTAATTCCAAGCAGCAAAGGAGAAGTTTTGAATCGGTTAATTGAACTGGCTGCAAGAGCTAGGTGGGCCAGCTGATAAGGTGCCCACTCAACAGCAATAGGGACAGGCTCACCCTACATGAGGCTTCAACTGCCTTGGCTGCACTGGCATCTTATCATTGGCATTCAGATGGCGGGAGGGGGTGGCATGCAGCGGGGCAGATAGATGAATTCAGTCCTGACGTGGAGCTGAATGGCCCATTCAAAAATCCTGAGTACGCCTCGGTGCGGAGTCAGTGGGGGGAGGGGGCCATCTTGAGGCCATGTTCACCATCTGCAGGATCAGCGATGGGGGCTCGATGTCCGGAGAAACCCGGGAGTCGGGAACCTTGCTGGCGACATCACAACTTCCAATTGATGTCACTCCTTGCCAGTGACATCATCGGCCTCACACAGGTGATGACTGTGTGGGTGTAGGGGGGGGGGGGGGGGGCGGGGTGGTGGGGGGGAAGGGTCTGATGATTGGGGAGGGGGGGGGGGGCGCCGACACTGACTGTTGTGAGGGGGTGGGGAGGGCGGGAGGGAGAGAGAGGTGCTGATCCTGATCAGGGGATGCCGACTCTGATAGGGTGAGAGATTCCGGTTCTGATGGGGGGGGGGGGGTGAGGGGTGGTGTTGGAGGTACCAACTCTAACTTTGATCAGGGTGTGAGGTGGCACAGGGGGAGCCCCTGGCACCTCTGTGATGGGCTGAGGGGAGGTTTATTCATGTTCTGGCCAGGATGTGCTATAAACATGGCACCGTGGTCTCAGTGCCACCAGATTTGGCACCGTGTTGAACACCCACCGCCCCAACAGTGTGTAACTCACCCGGCTGTTTCTTTGTGACAGAGTGTCATAAGATCTGGAGAGAAACACATCGTTTTTCTCGCCGGAACCAGCACTCTGGTAAGATTTCGCTCTGTATCTTGGGGAATACGGGGGTGGCGGGGGGGGGGATTTGTCTGCGGCTTGTACCAGCAGTTCCAACTTTTCCAGCTCCGTGGCGGCACAGGTCGACCACAGAGGCTGGCAGCTCCAAAGCTTTCTCTGAACGGCAGTGTGGCACCAACCGCCACAAGTGAGGGAAGAGCCAAAAGCACATGGACACGTTTACAGATAGAGGGCGAGACTCTCCGGCCTCCCAGTCGAGTGTTTCCCGCCGGTAGCACATTGTTTGCCGTCGGTGGGATCCTGCCGCTGTCATTGGGAATTCTCACTGACGTCACCCCAGTTGGCAGGAAACCCGCGGGCAGCGGTGCGCTTCTGGCAGGACTGGAGAATCCACAGAAACTTCGACACCATAGAATTCCTACAGTGCAGAAGGAGGCCATTCGGCCCGTCAAGTCTGCACCAATAACAATCCCACCCAGGCCCTATCCCCATAACCCCACATATTTGCCCTGCTAATCCCTCTAACCTGTGCATCCCGGGACACTAAGGGGCAATTTAGCCTGGCCAATGCACCTAACCTGCACATCTTTGGACAGTGGGAGGAAACCAGAGCACCCGGAGGAAACCCATGCAGACACGGGGAAGATGTGCAAACTCCACACAGACAGTCACCTGAGGCCAGAATCGGACCTGGGACCTGGTGCCAGCAATCCCGCTGGCGTGAATGGCCAGAGAATCTCGGCCATTGCCTTTTTAAGAATGAACAGCAATTTACGTGAATATGTTTCCTCTTGCATCCCCCATCCACTCATTATAGAACTGCAGGATTTTACCTGTGGGTTGTGGGCTGCGAACCACCCACCACAGAGCAATCCGAAGCCATCCTTAACAGGTTAATGGAACTGGGACCATTTTTTATTCACATTTGTGTGAAATCAGGTAAAACAACAGAGACATCTGAAAGGTGACTCTGGTTGCTACAACGTTCCAGTGGCAAAAAGCTTTTTTTTTAAAGAAATCTTTCATCCTGAAAGGATTTGTTCTGTTTATGGAGAGGGGAGGGTGACCTGAATGACACAGAATTGGTTGCTACTTCCTCCTTTTCTTTTCCACCAGCCTGTGGGTCAGAGCAGAGAGACTCACATTTCCATATAAAGGCAGCCTGTGGCCTCGCAGCCTCTAACTAACTGCAAAAACACGGTGCATCCAAAAAAGGAAAATTCTTAGCTGCTGCATAGGGTGGAGCAGAGTGAGGGTGGAGTGCAGCTCAGGATAGATCGCAGACGCAGCAGGAAAGCGTTAAGAGAAGGAAAATATCTCTCTCCGCTTAACCCTTCCCAAAGATGGGGGATCTTTCAGCCCCGAACCCGAATCCTGACTGTCATCCCTCCCTCGTTGCATCACCCTGAAATGTTAACTCTTACTCTCCACAGAAACAGCCATAATCTGTGTTTTCACTTTAGTCTTCCAGCATTGTGCCTTTCGATTAACTACTATCATTTTTATTGCTGCGTTCCTGTAACCCAGTAACTACCATTTGATCCCCAGTTTCGAGTTTCTGCGATATGGTTGACAATCCCGTATCGTTTAATGGCAGCTTATCAATGTTCCTGATAGTGGGGAACTGGATCCAAAGGTCAACTGCTCTTTCGTCTGGAATTATTCCTGGTGTGGGATGGGCGCAGGCAATAACTGTAAATGTACACCGCATAAAACTTTATGGTGAGCTTTGACAAAATGCAACCTGCCTCCTGAGCACTGCCTTTATACCGAATTGCACAATGACATCCCACACTCAACGGGAAAATGAAAACGCTCACTGTTGTTTTGCGGGGTCACCAGCTTATTTAGGGTGGCACAGTGGCACTATGGTTAGCACTGCTGCCTCACAGCGCCAGGGACCCGGGTTCAATTCTGGTCTCAGGTCACTGTCTGTATGGAGTTTGCACATTCTCCCCATGTCTGCGTGGGTTTCCTCCAGGTGCTCCGGTTTCCTCCCACAGTCCAAAGACATGCGGGTTAGGTGCTTTGACCATGCCAAGTTGCCCCTTAATGTCAGAGGGATTAGTAGGGTAAATGTGTTGGGTTATGGGAATAAGGCCTGGATGGGATTGTTGTCGATGCAGGCTCGATGGGCTAAATGGCCTTCTTCTGCACTGTAGGGATTCTAAGATTCTATTGAGGAAGGTACACATTTGGAGGCAGTATAGAAATCCTTTAGTACAGTCCAAAGATGTGCGGGTTAGGTAGATTGGCTATGCTAAAATTGCCCTTAGTGTCCTGAGATGCGTAGGTTAGAGGGATTAGTGGGTAAATGTGTAGGGATTTGGGGGTAGGGTCTGGGTGGGATTGTGGTCGGTCCAGACTCGATGGGCTAAATGGCCTCCTTCTGCACTGTAGGGTTTCTATGAGGCCACTCAGCCTATCAAGCCTGTACCAACAACAATCCCATTCCATTCCCATAACCCTACACTCTTACTCCTCTAATCCCTCTGACACTAAGGGGCAATTCAGCTAAAACCATCTAACCCACACAGTTTTGGAGTATGGGAGGAAACCAGAGCACCTGGAGGAAACCCATATGGGGAAGTGGGTTTCAAAGAGATCTGGTATCAAAAGGTCAGCATTGTTACATTTGTGGGTGATATAACCTGAACTGTAAACAACAAAACATGTTTTTTTCTCTCTGGACAAGGTGCTTTGCTCCTCTTTCCTCCTTCCTGGGGCCCTCCTCCACTGCTTGCTATGCCTGACCTTGAGGATAAGCAGTGCAGCCTGCAAACCCACGCCCGGCACTTCCGTCCCACAAAACACGGCTAAGAGCAACAACATGTGCTGGACCAGGCACAAGGTCGCCTCCCACAACTCCCTTGGCATGGTATCAGAGATTCTTTAACCCTTCACACCTCCCCTGTAGCAGCAAGGAGCTGCTCGGCCTGCAGTCTGAATCAAAATGATACGACATGACTCAGACACAACCAAGATGTATCGCTGCTGTGCTGTGGGGAGCAGTTACCAGCTTGTTTCCATTCCATTACTCAGTGGAAAGAATTGCTTGCTCTGTGGCAAGCTGCCTTTTCCATCCTTCCCTTCACTTATGCAGCCCATCAAAGAAAGCAAGGGCTCTCATTTAGAGTTTTACAGAACAGAAAAAAGGCCCTTCGGCCCATCGTATCTCCACCCTTCCAACCACCCTTTGGGTGAAAAGAGTTTTCCTCAAATCCCCTCTGAATCTCCTTCCCCTTCCCTTAGATTTATGTCCCTTCTACCAGCGGAAAAAGTTCCTTCCTGTCTACCCTATTTTTGGTCCTTCATAATTTTGTACAACTCAGTCAGGTACCCCCTCAGCCTTCTCTGTTCTAAGGAGAATAACCCCAGTCTAGCCATCAAGAACCTATCTATTCTAATCCCATTTCCAGCACTTGGTCCATAGCCTTGTATACACTGGCATATCTCTCACTTACATTTGTTTTACATAATTTCATTCAAATGCTTAACAAAACGGTTCCCAACGCATTAACCTGTTAGGGACAGCTTCAGATGTTTTGTGAGGCAGCATGGTGACAGGGTGGTTAGCACTGCTGCCTCACAGCTCCAGGGACAGGGGTTCAATTCCCAGCTTGGGTTACTATGTGAGTTTGCATGCTCTTCCTGTGTCTGTGCATGTTTCCTCCAGGTGCTCCAGTTTCATCCCACACGCCAAAGATGGCCATGTTAAATTGCCCCTTAGTATCCCAGGATGCGTAGGTTAGAGGGATTAGCGGGGAAATATGTGGAGTTACGGGGATAGGGCCTAGCTGGGATTGTTGTTGATGCAGACTTGATGGGCTGAATGGCCTTCTTCTGCACTGTAGGGCTTCTACGATTTCTAACCTTCAGTCCACGAGTTAATCCCCCACCTGCAGTTCTGTGAGGAATGGATTAAAGAGGAAATGTATTCATATAAATTGCTGTTAATTCTTAAATAGGCAATATCTGCAAATGTATTGGTGTGGTCATCTAAATGTTTCTTAAGTATTGTGAGGGGTCCCGTTTCTGTCACCCTTTCAGGCAGTGAGGTCCAGATTCCAACCACCCTTTGGGTGAAAAGAGTTTTTCTCAAATCCCCTCTGATTCTCCTTCCCCTTTCCTTAGGTTTATGTCCCTTCTACCAGCGGAAAAAGTTCCTTCCTGTCTACCCTATTTTTGGTCCTTCATAATTTTGTACAACTCAGTCGGTTCCCCCCCTCCTCAGCCTTCTCTGTTCTAAGGAGAATAACCCCAGTCTAGCCACCCCCTCTTGACAGCTGATTTATGTAGCAACTTACATAACATTAGGATGTCTTAAAGGGCTTTCCAGCCAAAGGACTTTTGAAATGCAGTTGCATTGCAATGTAGTAAAGATGACAGCCAATTTACTCACAGCAAGCTCCTCCCAATTTCGATGAAGCAATGATCAGGTAATCATTTGATTTTCTACAAGTGATGTTTGTAGCTGACCATGTTAACAAATTGCCTGATGGTTCAGTAAGTAAGTGTACACCGGGTAAACTCACTTGTGTTTTTATACGCTACCTTGATTTCAGAATGTGATTTGTGTTAATTCTCTTCATCACAGGATGATGCCCATGGATGGAATGATGCCTCCAGGACCTGGAATGCCACCCATGATGCCAGGCATGCATCCTGGTGGGTATCTGAAAACAGTTGGCAGCAACTTTGTAGTTTCTTGCAGTCTTGGTCGGAGCAGGAGCCATACCAAGCTGTGATAATGGCCATCTTCAATAACTGGTTGTTGGGTGGCCAACTTTGACTCGACATATGCTCTGGATGTAATCGCATGACCTCCAACCTTCAATTGTCTCTCCCTCAGACACCCGCCATTGGTCGTGGAGCCCTGCCTGCCCACTTTCCAAAGTGTCTCCTTTTTGATTTTTGTAAATCTGATCATCCTGCTCCTGGTGTATCTCTTGTACATCAGCTGTAGAGATGGTGGACTTTACTGTGGTGCTTCCCCCAGTAGGTTAGTGTGTTAACGTGCACCATCTGGTTTCACACACAAGGGGTTGTCATTGCATCCGTGGCCCTCACGGAGCCTCAGTCTAGCATAGGGGGGAGAGGGGCAGAGGGGAATGTGCCTTCCGGAGAGCAGGGAAGAGAAAGAAACTGAAAAGGAACTAGGCTAATGAGGAATTCAAATCGACCCTCACCCTCTGAGCAACATTACAGGCAGTTAGATTAAACTTTTACATTTTGACACGGTTCAGGAAAGTAACTACCATAGGATATTGGTGAACTTTGGATGTTTGGAGGAAATTTGCCAACATCAAAGTGTTCAACAATGTCCCCACTTTAACCCACAAAATAAATGGCTGTCACACACAGAATCATAGAAACTCTACAGTGCAGAAAGAGGCCATTTGGCCCATCGAGTCTGCACCCACTACAATCCCACCCAGACCCTACCCCAATATTTCTATATATTTACCTGCTAATCCCTCTAACCTATGCATTATGAGAGGCAATTTTTTTTTTAGCATGGCCAATAAACCTAACCCACGCATCTTTGGGCTGTGGGAGGAAACCAGAGCACCCGAAGGAAACCCACACATCCACGAGGAGAATGTGCAATCTCCACACAGACAGTGATCCAAGCTGGGAACCGATCCCAAGTCCCTGGGGCTGTGAAGTAACGGTGCTACCATGCCGCCCAGGCAGCTGGATTATTGCCATTGCTGGTCAATTTTCAGTGGAACGAGTGACACTGGCGAACAACACTTTCATTTCAACGCTGGGAGACCAGAACAGTTTTCAAATGCATTTTGTTCACTTCCCATATTGTGAACTGAGTTTAGCTGCTGCCCCCTGCTGCTGGCTCAGAGGATTTACCGCTAGCTGTGACAGTACTCACAGGTGCAGTGTGGGCCTGACACCCTATGTGTCACCTGTGACACTCCTGTGCCACCTCACACCCTGATCAAAGTTAGAGTTGGCACCTCCAACACTGCCCCTCACCCCCCCATCAGAACCGGAACTTCTCACCCTGTCAGAGTCGGCATCCCCCACCCCCGATCAGGATCAGCACCTCTCTCTCCCTACCGCCCGCACCACCCCCTCACAACAGTCAGTGCCGGCCCCCCTTCTCCCCAGTCATCAGACTCTTGCCCCCACCCCCCACCATCACCCTGCCCCCCCTACACCCACACAGTCATCACCTGTATGAAGCTGATGATGTCACTGGCAAGGAGTGGCATAAAGTGACACGTGTCACTTGGGCCTGACTCTTTAAGCCTGAGTTCAGGTGCGCAGACTGGGGAAATCGCTTGGTCTCCGCAAACCCGGCTCAGGAGGAAGTGCCCAGAATAGTCGGATTTTCGTTCCCAGGGTAGGGAGGGCATGGTGGTGGTAGTTGTTAAAAGCTGGAAACGGGCAAGTCACCACACAGTCAGCGTGGAGGCAGCCACAAGGCTGCCAAGGATGGAGATGGGTTGTTTAAAATGCCTCGGCGCTCTGGCATTTGTAATGAAAACAGGGCCCTCGCCCCTGTCAATCCTTCACTGCCACCCATGCCCAATCCACGCCATCTCATGCCCCTCTACCCACTTTCAAGGCCCTCATTGAGATGTACAAGATGATAAAAGGATTAACAGAGGAGATGTGGAGAGGATGTTTCCTCTTGTAGGGCAACCTAGAACAAGAGATCTCACTCCCCCATCAGCATTTCACAAGGACTGATCCCTCCAGTTTACCCTGCTCCACTCCTCCATTACACTCAACACCTCACCCCTGCACACGGCACATTCACACGCAATCACAGAAGGTGCAATAGCTGCTCCTTTACCTCTTCCCTTCTCACCATCCTGGGGCCTAAACACTCTTTTCATGTGAAGCAGTGCTTCATGTGCACCTCCTTTAATCTGCTACTGCATTTGCTGCTCCCAATGACATCTAAGCTACCTTGGAGAGAATAAATGCAGACTGAGTGATCACTTTACAGAACACTTTCAGACCCAGACTTTCCTGTCACTTGTCATTTTAACACCTCATCCAGCTCTCTTAAACACATGTCCATCCTTAACCTGTTGCAATGTTCCAGTGAAGCCCAACACAAACTGGAGGAGCAACACTTCATCGTTCGATTGGGCACTTCACAGCTTTCTGGTGTGAACATTGAGTTCAACAACTTCAGAGCATGAACTCTCCCTTGCACCTTCACCCCAGTCCCATTTATTTTATTTTACATCATTTAATCTTATTTATTTATTTTTATTTTCTAAGTTTTCATTTCTTCCATTTGTCCACTTTTTAAAAATATCAGTTTCCATCTTGCTTCCCCCTACCAATGGTCTCCCCTCTTCCCCCACTCCACTAAGGACAATCTGTTCCATCTCTCAGGTTGTCCTTTGACACTCTGCTTACATTTGTCCTGCCGTTTACCCATTCTGATCTCTTTATGTGCTGCTATCAGCACCATTCTTAGCCATGATCACCACCATTCACAGTCACTTTGTCCTTATGTCTATAACGTCTTTGTCAATTCCCCCCACCCCTGAGCCCTGTCACCCAAACAGCTTGAATCTCATCCTATTCCCAGTTGTCTCCAGCTTTGACGAAGGGTCATCCCGACTCGAAATGCTGGCTCTATTCTCTCTCCACAAATGCTGTCAGACCTGCTGAGATTTTCCAGCATTTTCTGTTTTTGTTTCAGATTCCAACACCCACAATAATTTGCTTTTACTGCTCTAGTTGTTGATAGTCCCTGTCCAACAAAACATTTCCTGATGTGTGTTCTTAAAATGTTATTAACAATCGTGGACTTTTGGTTCTTGTCTTGTTATGTTTGTGGATTCAGAAGTGTTGTTTTGGTGTATCTTTTCTATTCCAGCAAATATTTTACATAATGGGATCCCCTCTTTATGATCTGAGGAGACACAATTTCTCAAGTTATTCCTCACAGTTTATTCTTTAATGCCTGGAATTAGCCTGACTGTTCTCATTTGCACTGTGCTCGGGGCTCAAATGGCCATCATATGTCTCAGCAAACAGAACATGTTTTATTCTTTCATCAGACATGGGCATCGCTGGCTATGCCAACATTTGTTGCCCATCCCTAATTGCCCTTGAGGAGGTGGTGAGCTGTCCTCTTGAATCACTGCAGTTCACCCGCATTGCTGTTAGGAAGGGAGTTCCAAGATTTTGCCTCCGTGACAGGGAAGGAACAGCCAATATATTTCCAAGTCAGGATAGTGAGTGACTTGAAGGCGAACTTGCAGCTGGCAGATTTCCCATTTGTTTGCTGCCCTCATCCTTCTAGTGGTAGAGGTTACAGCTATGCGAAAGTGCTACTCAGGAAGCCTTGGTGAGTTGCTGCAGTGCACCTTGTGGATGCTACTCACCGCTACTACCGTGCATCAATGGTGGAGGGGTAAATATTTAAGTTGGTGGATCGGGTGCTGAACAAGCAGTCTTCTTTATCCTGGATGGAGTCAAAATTCTCGCGTGTTGTTGAAGCTGCAATCATCATGGGAAGGGGAGAGTATTAAATCATACTCTTGACTCGTGCTTTGTGCCTGGCGGACAGGTTTTGGCAAATGGTATTGCGGCACAGTGGTTAGCACTGCTACCTCACATCGCCAGAGACCTAGGTAGAATTCCAGCCTTGGGTCACTGTCTGTGTGAAGTTTGCACATTCTTCCCATGTCTGCGTGGGTTTCCTCCGAGTGCTCTGGTTTCCTCCCACTGTCCAATGATATGCAAGTTAGGTTGATTGGCTATGCTAAATTGCCCCTTAGTGACAGGGGGACTAGCAGGGTAAACACATGGAGTTAAGGGGATAGCGCCTGGGTGGTATTGTTGTCAGTGTAGGCTCGATGGGCTGATTGGCCTCCTTCTACAGTGTAGGACTTCTATGACTATAAGTCAGGATGTGAGTCAGCTACTTCAGAATTTCCAGCCTCTGATGTGCTCTTGTAAACACTGTATTTATATGACTAGTCCAGTTCAGTTTCTGATCAATGATTACTCCCAGGATGTTGATGGTGGGCATTTCATTGATGCTAATGCTAGTGAATTTCAAGGAGAGATGATTAGATTAGAATCATAGAATTCCTACAGTACAGAAGGAGGCCATTCAGCCCATCGAGTCTGCACTGACCACAATCCTACCTAGCCCCTATACCCAAAACCCCACATATTTACTCTGCTAATAACCATGACAGAATAGCCAATAAACCAAACCCATAATTCTTTGGACTGCTGGAGGAAAACCAGAGCACCTGGAGGAAACCCATGCAGACATGGGGAGAATGTGCAAACTCCACACAGATAGTGACCTGAGGCCGGAATTGAACCTGGGTCCCTGGCACTGTGCGAGAGCAATGCTAACCGTGCCACCATGCCACCCTGTTGGAGGTGACCCTTGCCTGACACCTGTGTGGGATGAACGTTACATGCCCTTATCAGCCCAAAGCAGCATGTTGTCCGGGTCTTGTTGCATATTGGCACCGATGGCTTTAATACCTGCAACAGGAAGGTGGACATAAAAGGTGAAAAAAAATCAGGAGACAAAAAAATCTGAAGTTTCAGTTGTGAAGCTCGTGTGATGAACTTCACCAACACTTGGAGCCGAGTCTGGTAAATCCGCTGTCTCTCTGACAAAACGGTGCTGACTCTGAGCTATGAATCACAGGATTTATTTTATCAATCAACTATCTATAAACAATCCCAGAGATCACAAGACTCTGTCATCCATGTGTATCAGTTTACCAAGCTGTCAACTTTCACCCAGTTAAATGCAACTGAAGGAAACAACTTTCAGGAATATCATTTTAAAAAAATAATTGGAAACAAGGTTCTTGGTTCCCTTAGAAAGTGAACATTTTCATACTTGGCTTATTCTATCTGTTCCTCTCTCTCCCTTCTCCTTTAAGAGGCTGCTTAAAATTGAGATAAAAGCAAAATACTGCAAATGCTGGAATCTAAAACAAAAACAGAAAATGCTGGAAAATCTCAGCAGGTCTGACAGTATCTGTGAAGAGAGAATCGCACCATCATTTCAAGTCTGGTTAGCACTGCTGCCTCACAGCGCCAGGGACCTAGGTTCAATTCCAGCCTCGGGTCACTGTCTGTATGGAGTTTGCACATTCTCCCCGTGTCTGCGTGGGTTTCCTCCAGTGTTCTGGTTTCCTCCCACAGTCCAAAGAAGTGTGGGTTAGGTTGATTGGCCGTGCTAAATTGACCCTAGTGTCAGGGGGACCAACAGAGTTAATGTATGGTGTTATGGAGATAGGGCCTGGGTGGGATTGTGGTGGTACAGACTCGATGGGCTGAATGGCCTCCTTCTGTACTGTAGGGATTCAATGATTCTATGAAAGGGATATCCAGACTCGAAACATTGGCTCTATTCTCTCTCCACAGATGCTGTCAGAGCTGCTGAGATTTTCCATTTTTTTAATGCAAATCTGACTTATTTAACTCAAAGCGAAGTTTTTGCCTATGGGATTCTGAACCCTCCCTCCGGCCGAAATGGCCACACTGAAACAGTCATTGTGATTATCCCCTGGAGCTGCCCATCATGACCAGAGGGACCACTCTCCATTAAGGATGGCGGTCAGGGCCAATCAGAGGTCTTGGAAGGTAAGTGAAGGAGAACAATATCCATCAGTCGTTGCCAAGTTCTGTACATTGTCTCAATCATTCTAAATCTGGTTAAATGTTTCTGATCGTTCGTAATGACTGGTGGCACAGTGATTAGCACAGTGCCAGGGACCCAGGTTCGATTCCCAGCTTGGGTCACTGTCTGGGTGTAGTCTGCATGTTCTCCTCGTGTCTCCGTGGGTTTCCTCTGGGTGCCCCAGTTTCCTCCCACAGTCTGAAAGTCATGCTGGTTTAGGTGCATTGGCCGTGCTAAATTCTCCCTCAGTGTATCCAAACAGGCATCAGAATGTAGGGACGAGGGGATTTTCACAGTAACTTCATTGCAGTGTCAGCCTACTTGTGACACTTTAACAACTTTAGCAACGTGCAAATACAATCTGGAGAACTAATGAATTTAAGAATTACTGAAGTGTTGATGACACATGGGATTTCCTATCAAGGGGAGGTGCTCTGGATGGCCTAGCCCTCTCTCGGGATTTTAAGTAATTGTTCAGTGCTCTGTTCCAGAATTTTAGAGTTTGCTGCATTTCTGCCGCCCAAACCAAAATTACTGATACTTTAGTCACGTGAAACCTTTTACAACATACGTGATAATCCTGCGCATTCCATTTCTGCAAGACAAAACTGGTTCACATCTGGCTCCTCCTGAAGAAAAGGGATAATTGGGGGAGTGAAAGTTATGGGGGATATGCTGACTGAACTATTCAAAATAAATTATCTTTATTCTAGGCCTGGATTCACTTGAATTGAGAAGAATGAGACGAAATCTAGTTGAATCGTATGAAACGTATAAAATTCTTACAGGGCTGAACAGACTGGATGTGGGGATTTTGTTTCCTCTGGCTGGGGGTGGAGTGGGGGGTGGGGGCAGGGGTGTCTAGGAGAAGGTGTCCCAGGGTAGGCCATTTAGGAATGAGATGAGGAGAACTTTCTTCACTCAGAGGGTAGTGAACCTGTTGAATTCTCTACCGCAGAATTCTGTGGAGGCTAAATCGCTGCATATATTTAAGAAAGAAATAGAGAGATTTCTACACTCTAAGGGTATCGAGAGGTATGGGGAGAGCGCTGGAGAATAGTATCGATATTAAGAATCAGCCATGATCATTTTGAATGGTGGAACAGGCTCGAAGGGCTGAATGGTCGACACTTGCTTCTAATTTCTGTTTCTTAAGCTACTTCAGGAGAGACAGTGCCACTCATTATCACTGCCTTAGGGTAGAACTCTGACTTGTCTTTTCTTCTTTGAGGTGATTAACCTTTCCCTCTGGTCCAGCAGAAAAAGACAATTTCTTTTGAATTAACTCTTCAAGCATTTCAAAGCATTTCAAACATTGTCTGGGTCTAAAACCTTAGAAGATGAGGCTAAATATTTCTGTTGTTGACAATAGCACAAAATGCCAATATATTCATGGGACATTCCTCTTATTTTGATGCTGCAGTTTATCTGTTTTAAATAATTAATTAGCACAACCATTAATACAACAGACAGAAGAATGACAACACACAATACATTGAGGATTAATGAGAGAGGTGATGGCTTAGCGCTATTATTGTGAGACTATTAATCCCGAAACTTAGCTAATGTTCTGGGATCTGGGTTCGAATCCTGCCACGGCAGATGGTGAAATTTGAATTCAATAAAAATTATTTGAAATTAAGAATCTACTGATGACCATGAAACCATTGCCAATTGTCAGAAAAACCCATCTGGTTCACTAATGTCCTTTCGGGAAGGAAATCTGCCATCCATCTGGCCTAAATGTGACTCCAGAGCAACAATAATGTTGTTGACTCTCAACTGCCCCCTGAACAAGGGCAACTAGGGTTGGGCAATAAATGCTGGCCAGCAAGTGACGCCCATGTACATGAATGAATTTTTAAAAAATTTCTATTAAAGCTCATGGTAATTTCAAGCATGTTCTGCTCTTTCAAACCTGTGGAAAGTGGCTTATTTGCCTGTACTGGAAATAGGAATCATTAAAACAGAGGTCTTATGGCACAGTGGGTAGTGTCCCTGTCTTTGAGCCAGAAGCCATAAGTTCGAGTCCCATCCAGGACTTGATGCCCAGAGAAGGCAACTAACAGGTTGAGTACTGTAATAATATACATTCACAGAATTCACCAGGAATACAAAGAGAATTCATTAATAAAGAAAAGTCTGCACAGAGGCCAGCAGGATCCCCCTACCATCCCCATCCCACCTTAGGGCAGCCAACAAACTGGCCCCAGTCCCTACATGTCTTCAAACTGTCTTCTGCCTAAGAGAGGACTCCATCCCCTAGGGTGATTACCCACCCTCAGTAATTGGTCCCACAAAACCAGACAACCTTCTTCTGCTGTATTACCCTTAAAGGGACAATCACCACAAGTACCAACCTGAGAGAAACTGTTGGTCAGCCATACTTAATATAGAGTGGCACCTCCAAGTTACAAGCTTCTGGTGACAAGCTAGTGGCCTAGAATCCCTACAGGCCCACTGAGCCTGCACTGACAGCAATTGCCTTCCTTGTTCAAGAGTTTGCAGTTTGTTATAGACATATTGATTTGAAGCATCACTCCTCACATTTCCTCTTGGAAGCTGATGTCCTCCGATTGGACTCTCACTTTGCTTTCTGTGTGACACAAAGTGACTCCTCAGTAAACATGTTAACAAAGAGTTTTCAGAACTACAGATCAAACCACACACTCTCCTTATACTTAAAACAAATGATATAGTACACATCACACATCTTGGTGATAAAGTCCCAAGTATACGCATTGCATTGGTGGTGCGGTACAGTAGCACAGTGGTTTGCATTGTTGCTTCACAGCGCCAGAGACCCAGGTTCAATTCCTGACTTGGGTCACTGTCTGTATGGAGTTTGCATGTTCTCCCCGTAACTATGTGGGTTTCCTCTGAATGCTCTGGTTTTTTCCCCACAGTGTGAAAGACATGCTGGTTAGGGTGCATTGACCGGAAACAGGCGCTGGAGTGTGGCAACTAGGGGAATTTCGCAGTAGCTTCATTGCAGTGTTAATGTAAGCCTTACTTGTGACTATTAAATAAACTTTAATTTTTTTAAATCATTGAAATTGTTTCAATTAGGAAAAACACATCATTGCTCCAGCCTCATTCTCCACTTTCCAAACTTGCTGTCCATGCAGTAGCTGAGGTGCACAAATTGTGTCCACATCAGTAAAATATCATCCTTACTTTCTTCTTAAAGAAAATGAAACTTTGTATGAATATAGTTTTTTCGTATATCAGAGAGGTCCTTTAAAGAAATATTTTAAAACAGTTTTTACAGCTGAAGTGGCATATTTGTTACAACTTCAGACACAGTATAGGGAAGGCAATGGCATAGTGGTTTTGTCACAGGGCTAGAAACCCTGGGGATCAGGGTTCAAATCCCATTGCAGCAGATTGTGGAAATTTAATTCAATAAAAATATGGAATTAAAAGTCTAACGATGACCATTGAAACCATTGTGGTTTAAAAAAAACCATCTGATTTACTAATGTCAACCTGCCAACCTTATCTGATCTACATCCAGACCCACAACCCTGCGGTTGACTGCGGTTGCCCTCTGACATGTTGTAACCAGGCAGTCAATTGAAGGGCAGTTAGGGGTGGGTAACTAAATGCTGGCCCAGCCAGCAACATTTACATCCTTTAAACTTGAGTATTGTTGAATAAAGAGGCATCTTGCACTCATCAGAAATGTCGTACGAATAGCAGAATAAGGGGGAAATGACAGTTCAGGAAAATTCAGCATCAGGTAAATACTGTGAGGTCAATTTTGCAGGGTGGGGGGGGGAGGAGATATTCCTCACAACCTCCACCTCCTAGTTTTAAAATAGGCTGCCTTACAGTGATAATATGTTGTGGGCAACATTAACTTGTTTGCCCCCTAAATGGACATAAGCCTGACCCTCAAGTGTTGCCAGCTAATCTTGCAAAGCCAAAAGCAACCTGAACTCAGTAGTGGGCACAGCTGGTCCTGCAGGAGACATGGTAAGAAGTCTTACAACACCAGGTTAGAGTGGACTTTAACCTGATGTTGTGGGACTTCTCACTGTGTTTATCTCAGTTCAACGCCAGCATCTCCACATCATGACTGCAGGAAACAACAATATGGATACCGGACTCGAGTAAGTCTGGGATCTATGACCAGAGAGGGACCAGGTACCTGAAGGATGGGTGGGAGGAAGTATGGGGAGTTCAGGTCTTGAAGGATAGGAAGGGAGGCACAAAGGAGGGTGCCATCTTATGGGGAGGACAGGGGGTGGGAGTGTGTTACCCCACTGCGCACAGGGCACCCCCGAAAGCCTTCCCACTTTATCACTTGGATTAGCCAGAACAGGCCTTTCTATTCTTATCCACCTTCCACTGCCAACCGTAATAGGATACTAGAAGCAGAACTAGGCCTTAATTACCCCTTAATTGGGCAGCTAAGAAAGGTGGCGTAAAATCAAGCCCCACATCCTTAAACAAATACAAAAACAGAAAATGATGGAAAATCTCAGCAGGCCTGGCAGTATCTGTGGAGAGAGAAGAGAGCCAATGTTTCGAGTCTGGATGACCCTTTGTCAGAGCATCACTTGCTCAACTCTCAGAACCCATTGGCTGATCTTTCAAAGTTCATTTATTGGTCTTTCAAGTTGGCTTATATTAACACTGTAATGAAGTTACTGTGAAAATCCCGCAGTTCAGGTACACTGGGGGAGAATTTGGCATGGACAATGCACTCTAACCTTGTGGGAGGAAACCAAAACAAACTCACGCAGACATGGGGGGAATGTGCAGTGTCCACACAAACAGTGTTGTTGCACCAAAGGCAGGAACTGAACCTGGGTCCCTGGCGCTGTGCTAACCATTGTGCCATCATGCCAATTGAGTAAAGGTTTTGCCTCAAGTTGATATGTAACCAATAGTGGAAGGAAGTGATATCTGACAGATTATCACAGCTTCCAATCCTATTGCCTCACCAATCAGCACAATTCTGCCATGGTCCAGTCCTGCCTTCAAACTGGTCTGCTTGCTTGACACAGGCAACCTCTAATCATAACAAAAAACAGGCTGATTTTCCTTCTGAAATGCTGACAGCCAAGCATCTGAGCAAAAGCGCGGAGTGTCAGTTTAAACCCCTGAAGGTTAACATGTATCATAATATGATAAAGTTCCCCATCACCCCCACCACCCCACCATTCTCTGTAACCAGCCATCCCCACCACCCACAGCGGACATATACACATCCCACCCAGCCCAGAAATATTACACTCTGTTCTCCACCGCTGCTATGAACCTTGTATCTTGGAACAATGAAACATTGAGAAATATAGCGATGAGATTGCCTGAATTGTATGTCTAATCTTTACTGCTCTCACAGGATAATACAATTATTGCTCCATTCAATACACAAGCACTTTTTCTGTTCATTATCTCTGGTCAATTAAGGCAAGCTGTATAATCAATTGAGAATTTGCAACACCTACACAATATATTGTATTTACCACCCACATTTTAACCCATTCTTTTCAAAGATCATGGGGGCCTTGAACTCATCTCAAGAGACAGTGTCAGCTCTGATTTCCTGGTAATTGAGATTTTTTTATGCTCCAAAGGGCTCATCCTATCAACTTACTGCAGGATATTTCACTTCTTTATTATTGAGAGATACAGCAGTCATGATCTTGTGCGTAATACTCATGTTCATCTGTATACTATGTATCTAAAACTCCACTGCCTATGACCTGGCCCATGCTGAGTTCCATTCTCCCATTATCCCTGCGCTCACTGACCTATCTTGTCTCCCATACCAGCAAATTTAAAATTCCCATCCTTGTGTTCAAAGCCCTCTGCATCCTTGCTTCTTCCTATCTCTGTAACGTCCTCTAGCCCTATCACCTACCAAGTTTCCTGCATGACAACAATTCTGGCCTCTTGTGAAGCCTGTCTTCTTCTATCCCTCTACTGCTCATAGAATCATAGAATCCCTACAGTGCAGAAGGAGGCCATTCAGCCCATCGAGCCTGCACCGGCAACAATCCCAACTAGGTCCTATCCCCGCAACCTCATGTATTTGCCCTGCCAGTTCCCCTGACACGAAGGGGCAATTTATCATGGCGAATCTAACCTGCAAATCTTTGGACTGTGGGAGGAAAGCGGAGCACCCAGAGGAAACCCATGCAGACATGGGGAGAATGTGCAAATTCCACAGACAGTGACTCAAAGCTGGAATTGAACCCATGTCCCTGGTGCTGTGAGGCAGCAGTGCTAACCACTGTGCTACTGTGCCGCCCACATGTTTGGTGACCAAACATTCAGCTGCCAAGATTCTAAGTTCCTTCCCTCCCTAAACTCACCGATCTCTATCTCTTTCCTCCTTTCAGACACTCCTTAAAATCTATTTCTGTCTTTGTTATTGGCCCTAATCTCCGCTTATGTGGTTTGTTGAATAATGCTCCTGTGTAGCACCTTGAAATATTGTATTTTGTTAAAGGCTATGTAATACAGGTTCTTCTGTTGTTGAACATGTGTGATGTGTGTGGTGGAGTGTGCTGTAGTGTAAGGATCAGGCACATATCGAGTTAATGTGGGACCGATACCCACTGCCCAAACAATGACATTAGAGATACATGCCCCCCACTCAGTGTCGGTCTAATGTTGGAAAGAGCTGTACGCGCCAGCAAGAATGGAGACAGCCCTTAGCTTTTACCTTTTACCGTATATTTGAAAATAGTTTAAAGAGTCAATAAAGACTTGCAGTTAACTGGCATGTAATATAAAGATATCTTCTGACCTACTGAACTGCACCCAATACTCTACAGCTTGGTGGCAGATTGCAGAAAAACCCAAGATCTCAGAGAAAATACAGAGAAACATTAAAATGCTACAAAAAAATGAGCAAGCAACTTAACCTGGAAGGAAGGTCCAAAAGCAGAGATGCAGAGGAAAGAATCACCAAGAGAAAGCTCCAAAAAAAGACCAAAGGACTATAAGGCCATCAGAAATAGGAGCAGAATTAGGGCACTCAGCCATCGAGTCTGCTCCACCATTCAATCATGGCTGTTATTTTTTTCATCCCCATTCTCCTGCCTTTTCCCCTAATCCCTGATCCTCTTATTAATCAAGAACTTATCTATCTCTGTCTTAAAGACATTCAATGACCTGGTCTCCACAGCCTTCTTTGGCAAAGAGTTCCACAGATTCACCATTCTCTGGCTGAAGAAATTCCTCCTCATCTCTGTTTTAAAGGATTGTCCCCTTAGTCTGAGGTTGTGCCCTCTAGTTCTAGTTTTTCCTACTGTTGGAAACATCCTCTCCATGTCCACTCTATCCAGATCTCACAGTATCCTGTAGGTTTCAATAAGATCCCCTCTCATCCTTCTAAACTCCAATGAGTACGGACCCAGAGTCCGCAACCATTTTTCACATGACAAGCTCTTCATTCCAGGGATCATTCTTGTGAACCTCCTCCAGACTCTTTCCATGGCCAGCATATTCTTTCTTAGATATAGTGCCCAAAACAGCTCACAACACTCCAAATGGGGTCTGACCAGAGCCTTATACAGCCTCAGAAATACATCCCTGCTCTTGTATTCATGTCCTCTCAACATGAATGCTAACATTGCATTTGCCTTCCTAACTGCTGACTGAACCTACACGTTAACCTTAACCTGGTGGCAGAGTGTTAAAATTCCTTGCTGCAGCAGGAGATTCTTTTGGAAGACCAGCTTCTAATGCCAGAGTGAAGGGTCAGCAGACCTAGCAGACACCTTTAAATAATTCAGAGAAAAAAAGTGCAGTTTGGAGAAAGCTGCCACCAAAACCTAATCTCTGAGTCACCACCAAAACATGTGGCATCTATGCTTGCTCCAAAATGAAAAATAAAAATTAATTAACTAATCCAGAAGAATCATGACTTCTAGATTCAGCTGTAAGAAGCCAGAAGCCAGGATTTGACAAATGCATGACTTCAAAGTAAAGCGATGAGTAATAGAATGTTCCAGGCATCCTTCATTGAATTTTTTTCAAGCTGGTCGCAATCTCCCATGTAGTAGAGTCCACCAAATTTGGCAAGATGGGGAAATCCCTTTCTCACCAAGTGAATAAATTCAGGAGATTCTTACACTGCAAAAATTTTAACCATGGATTAAAATTCCACTTTTCCACAACAATTAGGACTTATCCAATGGCTGAATCAAATGAAAAATAGGTGCTCCTGTTCCTCTAAACTACCAGCGTAATCAGGTTTAAGGGAAAAGGCAGAAAAAGTCCAAATTAATATGTTTTTGTACTAGTTTGGTTTATTTATAGGTAGAGTAACCCTAGTGCAAGGCACTGATGAATCCTCAACCAGCTTCAATTAAATACTAGAAGCCTTTTATGAGTATTTTAATCTTCAAGTTGTGAAATGCACAGAGTTTCTATACAGGGGTAGAAAACCTCTAGTAAACCTATAAAAGATAAAAAGGCATTACCCAAACCAAGCATGCGAAGGTACCAGAGGGGCAAAGAACTTTATGGAAGTCCTGGAATACGTCTTTTTGGCAACTGCAACCCATTACCTGAACTGCAACAACAGTGGGCAGTGTGGGTAAGCAGCTGACTGTGAAGGAAAACTATCTAATGAAGCCTGAAATACATCAACCCTGTAAAAAGAAAATTAAGTAAGGTTGGAAGGTTCACATCAATGATGAATTGAAAGGTTTGAAACTCAAAATTCAAGCTGACTATATTTTTCAAAATACGCAATAAACTAAGGGCTTCAGTGAACCAAACTGTTCAAAATCTGAGCAAACACGTTTCTGAGGCATGACAAAGGTACAGGAGGAAATAACAATTCTGAACTATTGTCGGAAGATCTAAGTTTGAGTTGGGAAACTTCAGCCAGACACAACAGCAGGCAGAAAGTGCACACAAAGAAGCTGTGGCCTTGAAAGAACTGAAGGAAAAGTTGGCAGAGAAGACTCAGGAATGTTTTATATTCCAAGAGGAAGATAAGAAGCAGAAAAATAAGACTGCAGAGCTGAAGAAAAGGTTGGACATTAGGAAGATAGATATGAAGAGATGAAAATTAAAAACCTAGAATAGCAAGAGAAAGCAGGCACGGTAAGGAGTCTCACAACACCAGGTTAAAGTCCAACAGGTTTATTTGGTAGCAGGAGCTTTCGGAGCACTGCTCCTTCATTACCTGATGAAGGGGCAACACTCTGAAAGCTCGTGCAACCAAATAAACCTGTTGGACTTTAACCTGGTTTTGTGAGACTTCTTACTGTGCCTAACCCAGTCCAACGCCAGCAACTCCACATCAAGAGAAGGTAGAACTTCTCCCAAACTAGAGTTGAGGAGTCTCAGAGACAATTGGCCCAAGTGTAATTACAGAATGTGAGCTTGGAAGATAGCATAGGGGAATTATTTAAAGACTTCTTAGCAATTGCCAAAGAGAACCCAGCTTTGAGTTTGCAAAGAAAGAACAGGAATTGATGAGAACAGTGCAAAATTGCTCACATGAATATAACATTTGAATGAGGATTCGAAAAGCTCACAGGATGAAGTTAGAAGCAAATTCAAACAGATGGGTCTTCAGCTAAAACTCGGTGAATTTCAAGAATCAGAAGTCTGAAGTTAGGATGCCTGGAACAGGAGGAAGAATCACTGATGCATCAAAATGGTTGCTTGAAAGCAGAATTAGTAACCAATTCAGATGAACCTTTTGAACCTCAGTCCAACCTAAACAACATAAAGGTTGAGATACACAATATGGACAAGCAAATAAAGCAGATAACAGAAATTCTATCAAACACATTGATGATCTAACAAGTGAATTGAAAGAGTCCATTGACAAGCAACAACCATGGAAGAAAGATTCCAAACAGATTGGAATGCCCAGGTGAAGTTGTTAAACGTTGTAAAGAATTCTGCAGATAACTCTGAAAGAAAAATAACTCAACTTACCACAGTAGTTGCTGAGCTGAATAGAAAGTTTCATTAGTTCAAAAAAAAACTGGAAAAGCAGAAATACACAAAAATTTGGGTAAAATTGTGGAACAAGTGGGAATGGGGGCAGATCTAGCAACTCGAGACCGGGCATCCATGAAGCACTGTGGATTATCAGCAGCAGCAGAAATGTACTCAACCACAATCTGCAACCTCATGGCCTGGCATATCCCCCACTCTACCATTATCACCTAGCCAGGGGATCAGTCCTGGTTCAATGAAGCATGCAAGAGGACATGCCAGAAGCAGCACCAGGTATACCTAAAAATTGTGTCAAACTGGTAATGGTACAAACAGGACTACTGTGTGCCAAACAGCAGCAAGTAATAGGCAAAACTAAGCATCCGACAACCACTGGATCAAATCTAAGTTCTGCAGTCTGCCACATCCATTCGTGAAGGGTGGTGGACAGTTAAACAACTCAATGGAGAAGAAAGCTCCACAAATATCGCCATCTTCAGTGATGGAGGAGCCCAGCACAGCAGTGCAAAAGATAAGGCTGAAGCATTCAGAACAATCTTCAGCTAGAAGTGTTTGGTAGATGCTCCATCTCAGCCTCCTCCACAGATCTCCAGCAAGTCAGGAGTATGATAGAATACTCTCCACTTCCCTGGATGAGTTTACTCCAACAATAGTGACAAAACTTGACACCGTCCAGGACAAAGCAGTCCACTTGATTGCTATCCCTTCCACAAACATTAAATCCTTCCACCACCAATGAACCCTGGCAGCCATGTGTACCATCTACAAGATGCGCTGCAGGAACTTACCAATGTTCCTTAGGCAGCACCTTCCAAACCCATGACCACTACCATCTGGAAGGGCAAAGACAGCAAATACATGGGAACACCATCACCTGGAAGCTCTCCTCCAAGCCACTCACTACCCTGGCTTGGAAATATATCACCGTTCCTTCATTGTCACTGAGTCAAAAACCTGGAACTCCCTCCCTGACAGCACTATGGATGTACCTACAAGAAGTTCAAGAAGGCAGCTCACCATCCTTCTCAAAGGCAACTAGGAATGGGCAACAAATAATGGCCTATCCAGAAAAGCCCACATCCTATAATGAGTTTTTTTTAAAAATAGGTTTAATGTGGGAGTCGAGTATTGCAAACACAATGATGTAAGATGGCTTGCACCTAGGGTCAGTCTAGTTTTGGACAAAGCTGTGTGTGCTAGCAAGAATGGAGACAGCTTCTAGCTTGTACCTTTGTAAACAATTCTAAGAGAAAAGAAAGACATGCAGTTAACCTATGTATGACTATAGAAATGTTTTCAGACCTACTGAACTGTACCCTACATTGTATGTGGAGTGCACATGTGTGGTTTATGTGTTGTGAAATGTATGGTATATGGGGGCATATGCTGTTTGCGTGGCACATACTCATGATATTTGTATCTGGCATGTATCTTTGTTGTGTATCTGGCAGCTGCGTGGTGACATATTTCTCTTGAGTATGTCTATGGTGGAATGTGCATGGTGTGTGTGATAGACTTCTGGCTGCATTTTCCCTAAGCTCTGAAAATCCTGCCCAAGATCAACAGAAATTTCCATGCTCCGTGTCTCGCCGCCCCCCCACACCCCGCTACGATTTCCGTGGCAGATGGGATGGGAAAATTCCGCCCTTTGTGTTCATGCAATATGTGTGTTTGCTGTTTGAGTGTGATGGAGTGTGCCTGTTTTGTGTGTGTGTGTATGCTTGTGTGTGTCTGTGATCTAGTGTGTGTTTTGTGCGTGCATATGTCTGTGGTATACATGCACAATCTATCCATTATTTTGAAGTAACGCTTTGCTTGTAATAAGTTAAATTATCATTAGCTTGAACTAAGCAATTTTAATAAAACAATACAATTTTTGCATAAAAGGCGTTTGCTGCATACTTTCATTTAAAAATAATTCAAATGAGGCAGCTTTGTGTCTAAAGAGGCAAAGTTTATTTGTCGATACATATGAATGTGTCTCCATGAATGTGTTTGTGTGTATGTGTAAGATACATGTATGACAGTGGCTAGCGTCCTCCTCATTTAGTTGTTGTTCGTGAAGCCCAGAAGTATGTGGGAGGTGAAAGAACAGTGTCCCCAAGGCTATGTTTCTAGACAAAGTGCTGACTGGAATATCCTCTCGATTTTTTTAAACAGCAGATGAACCTGGCTTCAATTTAGAAATACTGAACATTGAAAAAGCTGAACAAATGGAGGCTAATTAACCCAGCAGAACACAAATGGTTGCCATTTAAACATTAATGAGTCACTCAAGCGGATTATAAATCAGTAATCTGCCTTGATAGCAGGTCTACAGACAAAGCAATTTAAAACCTTTATCACTAGAGTCCATTCTGTTTAAACCCTTCAAAGCAGAAGCTACTTATGCAGAAGATAGTTTTCCCTTTACACTCTTTATTTTATATTTTTAAAATTGGAATTGAGTGGTTTCTATGGAAAACATGGTCAGATTGGGTTAAAAGGTTTGAGTATAACAAATGATCTTTCAATTGGTCTTAATTAAACATTGGTTATCCCGCACTGTATGCTTAGCCCAGTTACTGACACCTGCAGCTGGGAATGGAAAGCTTTATCTCCCTCTCTCAGCATCAAGAACAGTGTGAAGCTTTACCCGAAATGTGACATTCTTTTTTTCTCCTTGCCCTCATTTACAATTCCCACCCCCCCTTCCCTGAAAGCACTGAGGTTGAAAGTGTAGGTTAAATGAGCAGGAGCAGGAAGGGTAATACAGCAATGAACACAGAACATGAAAAAGGACAATAATAGTGTTAAATAAAATGAAAGAAGGGAGGCAGCAAAATCTCTCTTAGGGAGTGTGGGAAAATTCAGGTGAAGCGAGAAGAAACCTAGGCTTGACTAGCCTGTCTAACGTCACTGTCCACCCAATGTACCAAAGAATTGTGGAACACAGTCAGAACCTGCACAATTGTATCTAACGGTGATTAATGTCTGTATAATCATACACATTGGTGATCAACACCTGTACAATTGTATCCAACACATGGGCCACAAGGTGGCACAGTGGTTAGCACTGCTGCCTCACAGCGCCAGGGACCTGGGTTCGATTCTTGGTTTGGGTCATTGTCTGTGTGGAGTTTGCACGTTCTCCCTGTGTCTACATGGGTTTTCTCTGGGTGTTCCGGTTTCCTCCCACAGGAGGAAAGACGTGCTGGTTAGCTGCAGTGACCCGAACAGGCGCCAGAGTGTGGTCACTAGGGGAATTTCACAGTGACTTCACTGCAGTATTAATGTAAGCCTTACTGTGACTAATAAATAAACTTTAACTTTACAATGTTAGTCAACGTCTGGATAATGGCACCCCAATGGCAGTCAACAACTGTACCAGAACTTCTGTCGCTTGCCGCTTGGGCGGCACAGTGACACAACAGTTAGCACTGCTACCTCACAGCGCCAGGATCCCGGTTCAAATCCCAGCTTGGATCACTGTCTGTGTGGAGTTTGCACATTCTTCCTCCCACAGTCCAAAGATGTGCTGGTTAGGTGGATTGGGGCCATGCTAAATTGCCTCCTAGTGTCAGGGGAGCTTGCTAGAGTAAATGCATCAGGTTATGGGGATAAGGCCTAGGATGGTTGTGGTTGATACTGACCCGGTGGACCAAATGGCCTCCTTCTGAACTGTAAGGTTCTCTGATTGCCATTTTAACACACCATCCTGCTCTCATGTCCTAATGTCTGTCCTTGGCCTGTTGCAAAATTTCAGTAAAGACCAATGTAAACTGGATTAGGCAATTTATAGCCTTCCGGACTCAACATTGAGTTCAACAACTTCAGCCCATAATTCTCTTCTCCACCTTCTACCCATTTCCATCAATTTATTATTTTTTTGAATTTATTTTCATTTCATCCATTTTCTCATTTTTCAATTTTTTAAAAAATCTCACTTTCCATCTTTCTTCCCTTACCATTGTCTCCCTTCCCCCTCTCCACTAGGGCCATTTGTTACTTGTTTCATGTTGTCCTTTGGCACTCTGATTACCATTGTTTTGTCGTTTACCCATCCTGATCTCTTAATGGCCGCTATTAGCACCCTTCTTAGCCATGATCACCACCATTTACATTCCGTTTGTCTTTTGTCCATGACATCTCTGTCAATCTCTCTGGTCTCCACCAACTGCTGGATCTGTCTCCAGCTCTCACAGCTCTCCCTGCTCCCCCTCCTCACCACAACTGAGACAATGGTGTCTTTACTTTTTAATTGTAGTCAATACAGTTACAATTGTACCAATGGTAGCTGCATAGTTGAATCCAATGGCAGACAACATCTGTACAATTGTACCTTGTGATAGTTGACAGCTGCAGAATTGTACTCGATGGCAGTCAACCCCTGTGCAATTCTACCCAATGATGAACAACATCTTTACAATATTACCCAAAGATAATTTGCATCTTCAGGACAAAAAGGGTCAAAACTGATGAAAATTTGGCAGAAGGTAAAAAAATAAACTAAACAAAAATTGCACTAACTCTAGAAATATGAAATGAAACCACTCCATGCAACAAAAAAAACTACTGCGGAATCCATTGAGTAAACCCTGAGGGACCATGTGGGCAGAGTAGATTAAAATAATTATTTCCCTTTTCTGTGTGGGAGTTGTAGTACATCCAACAGTGATGAGAAGTGAGCTAAATTGGGTACCAAAAGTCGATAGTTCACTTGTCAGCAATGACAACCCCAACATAAAACTCACCCAAAACCTCAAATACTTTTATTAAAAATTCTAATTCTTCTGTCAAGTGTCCCACGAACCAATCACTTATACTCACTGCAACACAAATGATCAAAGATTAGCTGTTCTAAGACAAGGCCCATCAAGGCAAAGATGGCAAAATGAGTGAAAAATGGTTGCTTAACAAAGTAAAAAGAGGAGGCCATTCAGCCCATCACATCTGTTCTACCATTCAGTTAGATCATGGCCGATCTGTACCACAAATCCATTTACTCACCTTTTACACAACATAAGAACACAAGAAATAAGAGCAATAGTGAACCATCTGGCCCCTCCAGCGTGCTCTGCAATTTAATACAATCAAGGCTAATCTTACCTTCATTTTCCCATCCTTGCTATGTAAATGCAAGTTGTTGTTGCAGGCGGTAAAGTTGAATAAACCAGACCTCTATCTGTGTTACTGCACAGCCTCAAGGGAGAAAATACTTCCTCAACAATAAAATATGAGTTTAGATGATTGCAATAAGGCATATTTTGTCAAGTAGTCATAAAATTTCCCATTCTCATAAGACCACCACACCATAAGAAGAATATATGAGTTTTTGAACATTTTACTTCAAATGGTGACTGCTGATAACATTATCCTGGTAACTGAACTGGAAGAATTCATGTGCCCAGCACTGTGAGGGAACTGAACCAATGTCAGCTGAACTTATTAGAATCATTGGCACACCACCAGATAATGATTGTATCTCTACTGATTATAATTCAGCTCCCTTGTATTGACTTCACACTTCCTACAATCTGTGATAATGTCCAAAGTTATCTGACTGCTCACACCAGTGGGATTCTCAGTGAATGGAGATTTGGCTGAGCGCCAACTTCTCTGTACTTGCTTGCAGCGACGGCAGGGCATGAATGGTCAGAGAACTCTGGCCAATGTCACCATTATTTCAAAAAGTCAGCCAACTGGTAATCCTTTGTGAGTCAAGCTGGAATTGCCTGAGATCTTTTGCTAAAAACACACATTTATCTCATATCTTTTGCAATCACAGGACATTAAAAACAGCATTTCATAGCCAATGACTCATTTTTGAAGTGTAGTCACCCATTACAATGTAGAAATAATGGTGTAAGCATGGTGTATTGCTAGATTTTGGCACAATAAATTGAAGAAATTTGGGATTAAGTGATTATGCCCATTTTTACACTGCACACAAATTTCTTTCATCTTTTAATTTGATGCCACAAAACCTTTGCAGCTCGCCAACACAGCTTCACTCATGCACAAGATCAGCCTACATTACTTTTCTGAATTTATGCCAAGACCATAATCATTTTTCTGGAGTTTTATATTGATCTTTTTAAAGTATTTATTTTTGTTTCTCCTCACTGGGACCTACAACAACCCACATTTTGCTGTAACATCAACAGTGAAGCTATCAGCACTCACCATTCTTAAGTGTGAAATGGGTCCGCAAAGTGTGGCTTTCCTTCATGTGCAGTTAAAAGGGAAATTGGAAAGTTGTCCGATTTTCCCTGATCCTCCACAAATGTGACTTGAGGAGGAAGCTGTGCCATAAGAGAGATTTGTAATTTGTTTGAATGGTCTGTCAAATCTGTAATTGCTTTTAAGAATATCTTGAAAGAACTTTTAAGAGTCATCAATTGTAAAGGAGCCAACTGTAATTTTCTTGAATAATGAGAAGCACTGATCCATGTGACCATGCAGCTCTTAACCTGGAAGTATAGGAAGGAAGTTAAGACAGAAGCCGCATAGCAAAACAAAAAGGGGAACTGTAAGCAAAGGACAGCTGCAGCAGAGGGAAGAACAGAGAAAGCACATTTACAAGGAGGGGTGTGTGTGCGTGTGTTTGTATGTGTGTGTTTGTGCATAACACTGTTAAACAGGACATAAATCAAAAGAGATGCTTAGACAAGGATTATGAATTGAACATTTTTACTGCTACTGCTTCAGTTTTGCCAGAGTCAACCAGATTGTTTTGTTAGGGGTTTATTAAGTTTCTGGGGAATCTGTGCTATCAAGACTATCATCAACCTCACTAAGGAGGTTCTGCAGGAATGTACTGTCTGGGTGATGACCAACATTGGGAATGTTGTATAGAATACAACTGACATTGAACCCAACTCCAGTGCCACATTGAGTGGGAAAGTGAGAGATCCTGCATACCAGAGGCTGAATTCGAGAACTTTGGAACAGGATGACGTGTGGGTGCTCAGGGTTTTGTAAGATGTATCTATGTTTGTATTGATAAATTAAAGTGAAAGTTACCTTTTCATTTGAAATATCATTTGCCTGTATACACATATTTACTTTACATTGATTTTGATCTGTTATAAAGTAAAAATTTAAAATGGTAACACTTTGTCAGTAATTTTTTTCATTTGGGGTCATTCCTTGAACTTGGTTCTTTTGCTTTGTAGTTCCCTCAGGAATGTTAACAGGTTTCACTAAACTGGTATTTCACTGAGAGATACTGCATTCTGTATGAAGGTGGGAAGTTGCTGTGCCCACCTGTTCATCACCCACAAAACATAACAGAAAAGGTCAGGGCTTTGTCCACTCAAGTGTAAATGAATTTCTAATGGTATGTTAAGTCATAAATACTGCTAAACAACTTCACCAGCACTGAAAATATATTTTTCAGGAGTTAAATTTCTGTTTTACTTTTTCTTTCAGTCTCTTTTATCTCTTTTTTTTTAGTACGTCGCGGCACAGTGGTTAGCATTGCTGCCTCACAGCACTAGGGACCTGGATTCGATTCCCGGCTTGGGTGACTATCTGTGCGAAGTCTGCACATTGTCTGCAAGGGTTTCCTCCTGGTGCTCCAGTTCCCTCCCACAGTCTGAAAGACCTGCTGGTTAGGTGCATTGGCCATGCTAAATTCTCCCTAAGCGTACCCAAACAGGCTCCGGAGTGTGGCAACTCAGGGATTTTCACAGTAACTTCATTGCAGTGTTAATATAAGCCTTGTGACACTAATAAATAAACGTCTTTCTTTTTTTCTCTCTGTTTCACTTTCTGTCGATGATTTGACATTGAATTGAATGGCCTAACTTACACTTCCTGGTTTTAACTCTGTGCCACAATAAGGATTCTTCAATTTGATTGGCTGAAGAGGTCTGACATGGCGGGGGTGGGAACAGGATGGAATTTTAACAGGATGAAAAGAACTGACAGCTTTGGTCAGGCAGGGTGTTAATGTCCTAAAGTTCAGGTTCTTCACCCACACCCGCCTCCATGTCTGCAATAACTGAACCTGGAAGGCAGGAGGCCAACTAACCCACTTGAAGGAGATTGGTCAGCATTTTAAATATGATAATGGAGCTCCGAGTATTTTAATTTTCATTCTGGTCAGCTGAGAATCTCAAGCCTCAGGGAACACAACATCTACGTGCAGGCAAATACAGGACGTACATTCCTTACATTGACATTCATTACATTGTAGCTTGACAGCCTGCCTGAAGAACCCTCATGATCAGGTACATCCCCAACTTTTCCTGAGGCCTTGATTCCACTCCCTCCTCTCGAGGCCCCTGATCTTCCCATGTATCTCCAACTGTCACCCCAACCTCCAATCCATACCAAGGCCTTTGATTCCCCTCCTTCTCATCCAAGCTACCCTTCCCCAAGCCCTTGACCTCCCCTTCCCTGACCTTTGATTCCCCTGCAACTCCCCCACGACCCCCAGCCTCCACTCAGCACCTGCAAGGCCGCTGACACCAACCTCTTTCACTGCCTATATCTCCAAACTCCTGTTCCCCTCCGCTCCCCTGCACCTTCCCCCCATTAGGCCTCCAATTCTCCCCATAGAGTTCAAAAGAATCCTGATTTGCAGGTTCCTGTGGATTTCAGACCCCTCCACTCCCAGCAGACATTCAGCTCATAGTGTTGTTTTCCCTGTTCACACAGGTCTCAGATCCCCCTCGCACTGTATAGAACATAAGAACATAAGAAATAGGAGCAGGAGTAGGCCATCCAGCCCTTCGAGCCTGCCCCGCCATTCAATAAGATCATGGCTGATCTGTCGCTGCTCAGTTCCACTTTCCCGCCCTCTCCCCATAACCCTTAATCCCCTCTCCTATCAAAAACCCATCAACCCGCGTCTTAAAAATATTTAGCGAGGCAGCCTCCACCACTTCAACGGGCAGAGAATTCCAGAGATTCACCACCCTTTGAGTGAAGAAGTTCCTCCTCAACTCCGTTCTAAACCGCCCCCCTTTTATCTTGAGGCTGTGCCCCCTAGTCCTACTGTCTTTTTTGAGCGGGAATCAATAACCATAAATTACCATTCAAAAATCCCCAAAACATCTGTGGGAGTCTAATAAATGGGCGGCACGGTGGCACAGTAGTTAGCACTGTTGCCTCACACGCCAGGGACCTGGGTTCGATTCCTGGCTTGGGTCACTGTCTGTGTGGAGTTTGCACTTTCTCCCTGTATCTGTATGGGTTTCCTCCGAGTGCTCCGGTTTCTTCTCGCAGTCCAAAGATGTGTGGGTTAGGCGGATTGGCCATGCTAAATTGCCCCTTATTGTCATGGGGACCAGCTAGGAAAATGCATGGATGTGGATAGGGCCAGGTGGATTGTGGTTGGTGCGGACTCAATGGGCCAAATGGCCTCCTTCTGGACTGTAGGATTCTATGACTCCATGACTCTAAATAACGAGTGCCACTTATTCACTGCTGACCACAACATCTGCGCACATGAGTTTGCTATATTTTTGAATAACTTTTCATGACATCAGAATGATTTGCACTAAAAATCCAAAAGCTTCCACAATTGCATCTTTGATATGTGTGTGCGGAATGGGCATAAATGATGGGTTTTTGTTCCACCCCATGCTAATGAGATTCTCAGAAACTTCCTGTCTGATTTCTGGCAAAACATACATTTCAGGGAATTCCAGATTGTTGACAGGCTGTTTGACTGTGACAGAATCACAGTGGAGCTGGATCCTTTTTCTCATTCAACGTTCACACATGGACACTTTGCACCAGGGATGATTGAACAGCAATTGAGAAGCAAAGCCCCTGCCGATTCCAGGTACAGCTCCTGCTACTGGGACCAGCTCAGACAGTTTGGATATCAAGCCAACATGGCTTTAGTGTCCTTAACCACTGAGCTCAGTGAGGGAGGCTATAAAATTGGTGACACAGTCCTTATTGCTTATACTTATCATGAACAGCCAGTTATATCAGGCAAATACATTAGTCAGTACATAGAATCATAAAATCCCTAGAATAGCAGAAAGAGGCCATTCAGCCCACTGAGCCTGCACTGACAACAATCCCACCCAAGCCCTATCCCTATAATTCACACATGTATCCTGCTAGTCCTCCTGACAATAAGCGACAATTTATCATGACCAATCATCCTAAACTGCACACCTTTGGACTGCGGGAGGAAGCCCACAGAGACACGGAAAGAATGTGCAAACTCCACACAGACAGCGCCCAGAATGGAACTGAACCCGGATCTCTGGTGTTATGAGGCAGCTGTGCCATTGTGCCACCGTGCCGCCCAGTTATAAAGCTACTATTCGCAGCAGACTGGCTAATTCATGAATATTTCAGTTAAAGCCCTTAAGCTGTAATTCTTGCAAGGTAACATTTTAAAAACTCTGCTGATTTCAGGCAAATTGATCTATTATTTAACTATCTTCCAGATGGAACTGTTACCTACAGCCCTGAGTGTCACTATGAGTATGGGGAGCCTGGTGAAATGGTAGCTGAGTGATGGGGCAAGTTGTATTCACAAGCCATGTTCAGGTTGCAGGATTTTATTGCATTGTGAAGCACTTCCTTTTCTCTTTCAGATGGCGATGGCTCCTGTATGAACAGGGTTAGATGCCAAAGTGGCGACTAACACAGATCATGTTCAACACAGTTTTACCATCCACTGCATATTGTGGGCAAACCCCGTTAGCATCAACACCGATTGTAACCAATAGGAGCTGTGTTTGAAAATAAAATCACTAATAAGTCTTTCTATGTGAGCTCATTCACTCAATTGTTAGGGTACAGAAGAAGGCCATTCAGCCCATCTTGGCGGTAGCAGCTCTCCAAGTGAGCAACTCACCTAGTGCCATCCACCATCTTCTCCCCATAACCCTACACATTCTCCCTTTTCAGATAACACTCTAAATAGTCTCAATGTTAATGCAGAAATTCATATGTATAAAGAGTCGGACGCAGTAACTTTATCAGGTGGATAAACGGGAAGAAATCCTAACAACATAATAACCTAATAACAATCGAATCAGAGACTCCAAAGAGTGCATCTTAAGGAGAGTCCAGTTTGTAACGTTCTGCTGCCCTGAAGACACATAAGGTCGGATTTCATGGAATGTCCTCTGCATCCTGTGAAATATTTTGGTTCAAGAAGAGGAGGTTTAGGTCACTCCATATCACATGTCTCCCTGTCACACATTAAGACTGTGCTGACAGCGCCATCCATCACCCCTGATTACTGATCAACAGTGCGAGACAGATGAACAAAGGAAAGCTAACAAACCAAAGAAAAATCGAAGAGGGGAGCTTGGAGATGGTGCGACAGTGGCCCAAGGCATCACATTACTCTGTAAAGTTAACCCTTCCGGAGGAACCTCTCACCGATAGCACTAAGTCCCAAAGGATGTTCCAGTGTCCTCAGGTGTTAGACTATTTTTATTTGACTGCCTATCCCTTGCCCCCATCGATTCATTCTATCTTCAACAATCACCGTTTGCTGATTTACCACTTCTGCTCTCTTATTCTTGCAACCTCTGTGGTGTCCTGAACTTCTGTTACACCATTGTGATGTCGCATTAAAAAAATACAGATGAAATATAAATGTAAGCCAGCATTGATAGCAGGATTCTGGCTGAGAGAGCCAGAATGTTAATTATTCATGATCAAAAGCAACTGAAAGATTAAAAAGATAGAGGTGATTCCTACAGGAAGACTGCAAAATTATTAATGTTTTGCTCCACTAAACCAGATACATGGAAACACTAGCACTAGGAAGTTCCCCTTCAAGCCATTCATATCCTGACTTGGAAATATATCGCCTTTCCTTCGCAGTTACTGGGTTAAAATCCCAAAATTTCCTCCCTTACGGCATTGTGGGTCAACCCACAGAACATGGACTGTAGTGATTCACAAATGCAGCTCATCACCACCTTCTCAAAGGCAACTAGGGATGGGCAATAAATGCTGTAGGATGTCTCACAACACCAGGTTAAAATCCAACAGGTTTATTTTGTAGCAAAAGCCACTAGCTTTTGTAACACTGCTCCTTCGTCAGGTAAGTGGGAGTTCTGTTCACAAGCAGGGCACATAAAGACACAAACTCAATTTACAAAATAATGGTTGGAATGTGAGTTTTTACAGGTAATCATCCTGTGTTGTGAGACTTCTTACTGTGTTTACCCCAATCCAACGCCGGCATCTTCACATCAATAAATGCTGGCCAGTCAGAGACGCCCATGCCTCACAAATGAATAAACAAAAAATGAATCAGTTAGGAGTTTAATCATCTGTATTTGGCACTGTGTAAAATTAACTGATGCAATCTGCAATTTCAAACCAATACATTTTACAATGTCTTGTACTGAGAGAGTGCACTTTCTCAGTTGGACGCATGGATTGTGACAAACCTGAAAGGCCCCTAAATTCCCAGAGCTGGGGCAGGGGGAAGATAATTGTGTTTGGAGAAGAAGGGAGATGGGATTTGAGGGAACCCGATTAAACCAGACCCTCTTTTTTCAAAGTGGGAAACAATGTGAAACTCTTCCTGTGTGGCTTCACTCAGAGCTGGAGCTGGTGGGGTGGCAAAGGAAGGAATTAAGGGTTATGGTGAGCAGGCGGGTTAGTGGAGCTGAGTCTATGAAAAGATCAACCGTGATGTTATTGAATGGTGGAGCAGGCTCGAGGGGCCAGCTGGCCTACTCCTGCTCCTAGTTCTTATGTTGTTATATCCTCACCAGCTCTCCAATCAGTTCCACCTTCACTCAGCCACAATACAATCACATTTACTCCATCAAGGTGATCATGGTCTGTTTCACGGTGGCAATCAATGGCAGAAAGACCAAGAAAACACTGCAATTCGGTGGGTCTTTGGCTGGATGGAATGGCACTGGCTCTCAGATAAAGAACAAAGAAAATTACACCACAGTAACAGGCCCTTCAGCCCTCCAAGCCTGCACTGACCATGCTGCCTGACTGAACTAAAATCCCTTACCCTTCCAGGGACCATATACCTCTGTTCTCATCCTATTCATGTATTTGTCCAGACGCTCCTTAAAACTCACTATCGTATCCACTTCCACTACCTCCCCTGGCAACGAGTTCCAGGCACCCACCACCCTCGGTGTAAAAAGGCTTGATGATAAGAGAGGGGATTAAGGGTTATGGGGAGAGGGCGGGAATGTGGAACTGAGACACGACAGATCAGCCATGATCTTATTGAATGGCGGGGCAGGCTCGAGGGGCTAGATGGCCTACTCCTGCTCCTATTTCTTATGTTCTTGTGATGAGACAGCTATTCCGATATACCCGGTCTCCAGTCAGACAGACATCGCAGCTGTGACATAAATTGCACACAGTTTGGGACATAGTTAAGATTCAAACAGAGCAGTTATTGGAAGCCCCACTCCAGATGTGGCAGTGGAGCAGAGCTCCAGCAAATTTGGCCCCGAAGTTTTGTATGTGCACAATGAGAGGAACACTGTGGCCAGAATTTCCCTGTCCAGCCTGCCACAGGAATCAAAGCAGGCGGGGAGGGGTGAGGCAGAGGGTGAGGGAGGAGGGTAGACCGTGCAATCATCCATTGACTTTGGATGGAATTTTCTGCCCTTGGGACGAGTGCGAACGGAAAATCCTGCCCTGTGTGAATAACACTGTATTATTAATATAAAATTTAAACCACAAAGTGACCAGACTGACCCACCTTCCAAGGTAAGATCTCACAATGTATGGGTTCAAGCCCTTATTTGAATCAATTGCATAAGATGTAGGCTGAAATCAATCCTGCCATTTAGATTAGAACAGTAATAGTTCATTCAGCCCCCTTCAGTTTATTCTGATATTAAGTTACATCTTGGCTGATCTGTATCCCAACTTCATTTGCCTGTCTTTGCTCCATATCCCTTGGCAACCTTATAATTTAGGCAGTCAGGTCTTCGAAATTACGCTGGTATTCCCCTGAAATTCTTCTCTCCCTTTATCAAAGTGGAAGCCTTAACCAATTTATTTTGAACAGATTACACTTGCTCAATCTTAAGGTGAACAAGGATCCCACTCTTGTTTTTTTCATTTACAGGCACCTCTGGCTAGGCCAACACTGAGTTCCCAACCCTAATTGCCCTTGATAAGGTAGTGGTGAGCTGCCTTCTTCACTCCAGTGGGAACTTTATAGAGGGTGTTCCAGGATTTTGACCAGTGACAGTGAAAGAACAGCGATATATTTCAAAGTAAGATAGTGAGTGGCTTAAAGAGGAACCATCAGTTGGTGGTGTTTCCATGACCTTGTCCTTCTGGATGGTAACGGCTGTGGAAGGAGCTACCGGCAGAACCTTGATGATGGTACACATGGCTGCCACTCTGCGTCGGTGTTGGAGGGAGTGAATGTTTGTGGAAGGGATAGCAATCAAGCGGGTTGCTGTGTCCTGGATGGTGTTGAGTTTCAAGTGCTGTTGCACCCATCCAGGCAAGTGTAGCATATTCCATCACTCTCCTGAGTTGTGCCTTGTAGGTGGTTTTGAGGACTGCTGTGTGTACAGATGTTGGTTAAGGATAGAAGCAAGCTTATTTTTGATGCTGTGTATAGTTGAGTGTCGATGGACCTCACCGCAATGCCTTATGTGGTTAGATAGTCCATTATTGACCCGTGTGAGCTTATAAATAAATAAGGCACTGTAGAATGGTACAGCAGTGTAAGTTGGCACTTACAGGGGAGAAGGAGGGGAGAGTGCTGGAGCAAGGAATTGATTCAGAAGTATTAGAAAACAATGCAATCCGTAGGTCAGCTTGAGTCATGGAGGGTGCTGAAGAAAATCCAGTATTTCCAGAGTTAATAATTTCTACTATGCTGGGATCTCCTTTACTGTTCTACTCCTTGTTTATCCTGGAACCCACTGCAAACCTCATAGCTTACAAAGCTGTCCTGTGCAAACATCATTTTAATAAAGAATCCACTGATTTACTAATGTGACTTCAATGATGCTGGCATCCCCCTGCATCAATATTTACTCAGTATGAAGAATACATGCTGCTCACAAACTTCTCCTCTAGTCAAATGGCATTGTCATGAATCTTTCTGGCTTGTGAAGTTTACATGTTGCTAATGCCAAATATTTGCAGCTTCACAAGTTCATTTTGGTCGCCAAGGGATAACGCCGTCAGCCAGTGGGGCACTGAGTTTGTGGCTGGTGGCTTCAGGGCCCTGGTTGGTGGCCAGTGGATTTTATGCCTGGCAAACATTCGAAGTTCGCAGCTAATGATTTTAGTCTTGGCACAGCAGTGAGTTTCTGAGTCTTGTTACTGCCCCAGGCCTAACATGTGGACATTTGTCTCATCCGATACAGTTCTGAGTTCAAGACCCAGGGCTGCCCAATTGCACCCAGAAATCTGGAGCAGATGTTGTTGGGTTTTGTTAATTCGTAGCAGGACCATTAGAGAGGCAAAGCACAGCAAGTCACCTCAGTTTGGAAGCAGCACTAACACAGCACGAGAGAGCCTGCTGCCCTTAGATCAGTCACCTTTCACCTTTAGGCAAGTCGCCTGGTGCATAGCAGCACAGAGCTAGCTCACAGTGCCAGGAATCCGGGTTCGATTCCAGCCCTGGATGATTGTCTGTGTGGAGTTTGCACATTCTCCCCGTGCCTGCGTGGGTCTCCTCTGGTTTCGTCCCACAGTCCAAATTGCCCCTTAGTGTCAGGGGAATTAGCAGGGTTACAGGGATAGGGCCTGGTGGAATTGTGGTCAGTGCAGACACGATGGGCCAAATGGCCTCCTTCTGCACTGTAGGGATTCTATGATTCACAAGACAGTGATCACGGGTCTCCTCTTCATTGGCAGGGCTGTGCACTGCCACCTCTTTGAATGCTTTGGCCCCTTTGTTTGAATCTGAGCTCTGGATCTAAAAAGGATGCACAGCCACTCCATCCAATGCTTTTTAAGGATCTAAAACAAAATGGGGTTGATCCTATCACAAATTAATTCTCAGTGAGATAAATGCTTTATAATTAGGGCTAATTCAAATGCTTCACTGATAAGTAGATTGGAAAAAAACAAAAACACCATATTGTTGAGAAGGCATAAGCCACGTTTCTGAGTTTGGAGAATGCCTGAAGAGAGATGCTTGGCATCTGACCCACATTAGTCCAGGCCAGGAAGTACTTCATGTTAACACTAAATGCAAAGGGTTCAAAATATAAAAGCCTGAAGTTTGGCGATCTATCACAGGAAAGAATGCATAAAAATCACGGTAAAATCGTGATAAATATCGGGAGCGCAGATTCCTCTTCAAATGTTCTGAGGTAGCAGAAAACTGGCACCTTTATTTTATCTGTAATTTTGCTTGGATTATAAAAAAATGATGAAGTTGTATTTTTATATCAGAGCTGCCTGGTTGCGGGGTTGGAGGGGTCCAAGCTTCCCTTGATCATTCAGTGGGTATATTCGAAGGGCTGAATGATGTCCTCCTGCTCCTATTTTCTATGTTTCTATGAAGGCAGGGTCAGGCTATCGAGTTGGATGATCAGTCCTGATCATAATGAATGGAGGAGCAGGCTCGAAGGGCCAAATGGCCTCCTCCTGCTCCTATTTGCTATGCTTCCATTATATGGTGCTGTGCAAGACTCCAGTTTCATTCAATGTTGTGTGCTATTAGGTGCCCTCACTTGGTTATGGGGAATCTATGATTAGCCTCTGAACTAGGATGGGGAAAAATCAGCCAGTGCTCTTCGCGATCACCTTGCCATGAACTGTATCCAGCACATTTCCATCAATAGCAGAGTAGAGCAAACTTCCGCAAAGCAAGGATGACTGAATTTACTTGAAGCGTAAAAGATGAATGATTGGGAGTAAAGTGCTGTGGTGAAGCTTGAACCTTGCACATACTTTGACTTGTGCAACAGTGCGAAATGCTCAATGTTAGATCAAATGGCCATTGTACATCTCAACCCAATCTCCTTTCCATTCAATTTAAAATTGAGAGGGATGTAAAAAGCACACATGCTCCAATATTGCCCATTTTACACTACTGTGCAAAGCCAAAATTACCCCACTGCCCTCAATCTAGTCCAAATCATTGGGTTAATAAAAAGGCAGACACCCTAACATTCATAGAGAGAGATGCTTGATTCACTGATCCATATTTAAAATATGATGGATTTTATTATTATTTCAGCAAATATTTTATCCTCAGCATTTGACACGCTTCTTTACATGTCCTTTAGCTTCACGATAATGAAACTCCATAGATATTAAAATTATGTCCTGTAGCAAGCTTGACGTATCAGACCCATGGTCCCTTTCATCCAGGCTTTCTAATGGCTAAAGCACCAAGCCTTGCTTCACTCGAGTGCCCAGTTAGCCACCTATCCACAAACTGGCAAAATTCGCCACCGGTGTGGCTGGCAGAGTATCCACTGGGCAGCATGTGGGCTCAAATCCATGGCCAAAGGTGGAGAATTTCTAAAGTCAAAGGGTCACCTGGATTTGAAATCAGCTCTGTTCTCTCCTCAGCCAGACATGCTGAGATTTTCCAGCATTTCCTCTTTTGGTTCCAGATTCCAGCATCCGCAGTAAATTGTTTTTATCCACTTTTTTTCTGAAGGCATCCTGTTTGCTCAATGTCACCTTGACACATCTGCAAAGCTGAACTTCAGCCCTTACGACTGCCAAGGATCAAGATGGCAAATGTTAGTTTGCTGTTGTTAACAGAGCAGATATCATCACTTTTACAAATGCAATTTCTAAATTACGGACAATCCTGGGAATCTCTAAACATCACTCTGCCGTGAAAACATTGGTTTATTTGCACTGACAGCCATCTTTGATGCTGTCTGATGTTCCTTAAGATGATCCTTAAATCAAGCTTTTGGTCACTTGCCCTAATACCTCCTGATGTGCTCTGAATTCAGATTTTATTTGATATTTGCTCTGTGAGGTAGATGCAACCCAGGATATGGTGACAGTTGAGGAAATTCTGTCCTTCAAAGGGTTCAAAATTGATAAGGAAAAAATGTTGAATTGACAGTTGGTATTTAAATCTGACAAGGCACCAGGGCCAGATGAGATGCATCCATGGATATTGAAGGAAGTGCGAATGGAAATTGCAGAGATGCTGGCCATAATCTTCTAGCCTTCTCTAGACTCAGGGGAGGTGCCTGAGGATGGAGAAATGCAAATGCTAAGCCCTTGTTCGAAAATGGTTACAAAGCTAGCCCCAGCAATTACAGGTCAATCAGTTTAACACCAGTAGCAGGCAATATTCAAATAACAATTATTCGGCATAGAATTAGTAGTCACATGGAAAAATGCAGGTTCATTAGGAAGAGCCAGTATGGATTTCTAAAGGGAGAGTTTAACTAACTTGCTGGAGTTTTTTTGAGGCCGTAACAGAAAGAGTCAGTGAGGGTAATGCTGTTAATGTGGCATACTCGGACTTTAAGAAGGTATTTGTTACAGTGTCAAACAATAGATACGAAACTTGGACATATTATGAACAATGAAGAGGACAGCGTAGAACTGCAAAAGGATGTAGATAAGTTGGTGGAGTGGGTAGGTAAGTGCAGATGAAGTTCAATACAGAGAAGTGCAAAGTGATACATTTTAGTAGGAAGAACATGGAACAAGAATGCAATATAAGGGGTAAAATTCTAAAAGGAGTGCAGGACCAGAGGGGCCTGGGTGTATTTGTGCATAGATCATTGAAGATGGCAGGACAGGTGGTGAGAACAGTCATGAAGCATATAGTGTCATGGGCTTTACTTCTGGGGCTTAGAGTACAGGAGCAAGGAGGTTATGCTGAACTTATGCAAGACACTTGTTAAATCTCAGTTGGAATATTGTGTAGAGTTCTGGGTGCCACACTATGGGAAGGATGTGAACACATTGGAGAAAGTGCAGAGAGGTTTACAAAAATTTTTCCACGGACGAGAAACTTCAGTTATGAGGATAGATTAAAGAGATTGAGACTGTTCTCCTTGGTGAGATGAAGGGTTAAAGGAGATTTGATAGAGATGTTCAAAATCATGAGCAGGACTGGACAGAGTAGATAGGGAGAAACTGTTCGCCTTCATAAAAGGATTGGGAACGAGAGGGTATAGATTTAAAATGATTTGAAAAAGAAGCAAATGTGATGTGAGATTTTTTTTAAATGAGTGGTTCAGGTTTGGAATGCACTGCCTGAAAGTGTGGGGAAAGAAGATTTAATTGAGGTGTTCAAGAGCGCATTAAATGATTACTTGAGTAGAAATAATGCGCAGGGGTATGGGGAAAAGGCACCAAGGCATGATGCTCATTTGGAGAGCCAGTGAGGACACGACAGGGCAAATGGCCACCTTCCGCACAGTAACAATTCTGCACGGCATCTTGGGCTGTTTTCCTAAGTTAATGGTGCTTTACAAATGCCAATTCTTACTGCTGAGAGACCAGTACAAAGATTTACGGAAGGAATTTCAGAGCTGACAATATTACCAATATCAAAATATCCAAATGCGCTATCAACAAATTTGAATATTTGGGATTCAAAGTTCTTTTAGCTTCCTCAATGTTCTCCCTTTCTGTCGCACAGGTGCTAACACATGCTGGTACCTCAATCAAGTGTCCCTGTAACAGCATGTGGTAGCCAAGTGGTTAAGTTATTGGCCTATCAATCTAAAAGCTGGACTACTGATCTGGTGATGTAAATTCAAAGCCCATCATAGCACTTGGGGGAATTTAAATTAAGTTGATTAAATAAAACTTGGAATTAAGCGCAGATCAGTATTACTCGGGCAGGGATGAAGATTTTTTTCCCTCAGAGGGTTGCGTGACTTTGGAATTCTCTGCCTCAGAAGAGGGTATGGGTGATTGAATATTTTTAAAGCAGAGAGAGATGGGTTCTTGTCAGGCAAGGGAATCATGGGTTATCAGGGGATAGATGGGAATGTAGAACTTGAAATACAAGCAGATCAGCCAAGGCCTTATTGACTAGCAGAGCAGGCTCCAAGGGCTGAATGGCCTACTTCTGCTCCTATTTTGTATGTTTTTGCATATTCCGATCGGATCTTCGGTGGTATCTACAGGTGCCAGAACTAAACTCAGCCCTTCCTTTGCCAAAACATTCCACATTCACATTAAAAAAAAAGCAATTTGGATAAAGGAGCCATTTGTGATTCTTCCCCCCTAACTCACCGAGGTTAAGTGTAGCTCTCCTATTGACTCACTGACCAAGATCAACTAACACAGCACAGACCAGAAGCCATTCTGACCTTTATGAAATCCAGCATTTCTGAAGATAAAGGGCTTGAACTTTATTTAGCAAGCTGCCAGTAAACATTTGGGCTGAGTTCCCCCATCCCGCCCGCCACTGGAATTTTAGCAAGCGGGCTGTGGAGAATGTAAAACCACATTGACGCTCGGGCGGGAATTTCCAGCTTTTAGACCAGCACGGACGGAGAATTCCAGCCTTGGTTTCAGAGCACAAGCAAACTGGAATTCACCTATTTTTTAATACTTCAGTGCTAAATATAAACATAGAAATTTTTGGGTGACTTTGGAGGAAAGGTGCATTTCCTCAATATTACATTGCTGAATTCACCTCAGTTAGCCTTAAATAAGGAATAGGTGCTTGTTGGATTGCTCAAGGGAATCCCGGAGTGGAAGCAGATTGAAACTATAGCTGGTGCTAATCTTTCATTGGAATCCAGCCTGAGCTTTATTTCCCATCTTTTTCTGAATAGCCTGGCGGGGTTTTTTTCCTTCGTCGCTAACTGTTCAAAGGTCATGCTGAGGATTTGCAAAGCATCAGCAGGAATTTACACACCATTCATCACCGGGCTGCTTAGAATTCCTGTTGTCCTAAGGGATCAGGATCTGTACACACGGGAACAGAGATGTATTTGCATCGAGGGGTGCTTGCAATTTACAGTACCCTAGCAGATTTCGAGTCGTTAAGTGAGGAGCCCCGTGTACACTCCCCAAATGGAAAAAGCAGGTGACGTGTTGGATATCAGCTTTATTAATGAGTTTTCCCTCAATTCTTTTCCATTCAGCTACACATCCCCTGCTGCTGCTGTTGTTGGCAAGCTGTGAAGGGGCGAAGCACGTCAGAAGTTTGGCACCGGGGTGTTGTCAAGTGATTAATTTGATAATTGAATATTTGAGCCTTTATTGAAATGGCCAGACAGAAGTTCTGATAGATTGAAGTGGTGTAAAAATGTTAGTTTAACAAATTCTTAAGAATGACAGCAGATTTTGAGTATATATTTATCTGTGCGGAGTTTGCACGTTCTCCCCGTGTCTGCATGGGTTTCCTCCAAGTGCTCCCATTTCCTCCCACAATCTGAAAGACATGTTCATTAGGTGCATTGAACAGGCGCCATAGTGTGGCGACTAGGAGAATTTCACAGTAACTTCTTTGCAGTAGTAATGCAAACCTTACGTGTAACTAATAAATAAATTTACATTAATTAAGGAATCAGAGTTCAATATTTTGTGTGGGCTGAAAGAATGTCTTCCTGTTCTTTTATTTTCAATCTGCAGCCATCTAAAGCCTGGTCAGCATGGATTTTTAAAAAAATGAAAGCCATTCTCCTTCCATAACAATCATGTTAACCCAAGTTTTGAGTGTCCACTTGTTAAGTAAATATCCTTCAGTGGGTATCACATGGGTTTTACCATGTTAATTAAATACCCAGCCGTAAGTATACAATAGGATTTTTGCTGTTTCAGAAATGTACCCAAGTAGACCAGTTTGTTCATTGATTGTCATACATTTTGGAAATCCTTCCATAACAATCACTGCCAGCCTTGACTTAGTGGAAGTGCTCTCACCCTTGAACCTGGGAATTGTGATTGAAGTCCAACCCCACAAAATCCAGGCTGACACTCCAGCCTGGTATTGAGGGAGTGCTGCACTGCCGCAGGTGCTGCCTTTTGGATGAGGCATGGATCAGAGGCCCCACCTGCCCTCTCATAGGACATTTAAAAAAATGCGGTATTTGGAAAAAGGGGAGGTCTCCTCTTGTGGTGATCTTGGAATCATAGAATCCTACAGTGCAGGATGAGGCTATTCGGCCCATCGAGTCTGCACCGACCACAATCCCACCCAGGCCCTATCCCTATGCATTTACCCTAACTAGTTCCCCTGACACTCAGGGACAGTTGAACATGGCCAATCCACCTAACCCACACATCTTTGGACTGTGGGAGGAAAACAGAGCACCTGGAGGAAACCCATGCAGGCACAGGGAGAATGTGCAAACTCCACACAGACAGTGACCCAAGCCGCGATTTAAACCCAAGTCCCTGGTGCTGTGAGGCAGCAATGCTAACCACTGTTCCACCGTGTCGCCCCCAATGGTGGTGGCGTGTTACAGTTCACTTAGGGGTCAGAGTTGCTGTGGTTTATAGGCATGTTATGGTCTGGAGCAATGGACAGCGATGGTAGAAGCTCCATCATGTGTTTAACCAGGAATCTCTCTCATTCTCACTGCCTGCTATTGGCCTGTGTTGGAAGGATTTGCAGATGGATAGTCCATCTGATAGGCCATGTGATGAACACGCCTTTCGTGGCCATTAAGTTCTGACGTAGGACTCCAACTCGGAATTCCTAGTTTTACCCACTGCACCACATGACCTCCTGCTCCTATTGTACTGGCCAATATTCATCCCTCAACCAACATCACTGATGAAGATTATTTGCTCAATATCTCACTGCAGTTTGTGCAGGCTCAAAATAGACAAAATGGCTTCTGCCATTCGTACATTACAAGTGTATAAAAGAATGGAATTCCCAAAGTAGGAAGAAAAGATTAAAGAGGACGAGTTAAGGAAAGTTTTGATGAAGTTCTGGAAGTTGAGAAAAATGTCGAGAAAATGAAAGGCATATGGGGAGGGTGGCAGCGTGGTGGCACAGTGGTTAGCACTGCTGCCTCACAGGGCCAGGGACCTGGGTTCAACTCCAATCTCAGATCACTGTCTGTGTGGAGTTGGCACATTCTCCCCATGTCTGCATGGGTTTCCTCCAGGTGCTCCGGTTTCCTCCCACATTCTAAAGATGTGTGGGATGGTGGATTGGCCATGCTCAATTGACCCTAGTGTCAGGGGGATTAGTATGTAAATATACAAGGTTTCAAGAGTAGGGCCTGGGTGGGATTGTAGTTGGTACAGACTCGATGGGCTGAATGGCTCTTTTTGCACAGCGGGGATTCTATAAGAGATTTCCTGAGTACAGGAAAGGATGGAAGCTCTGTTCCCAATGGTGAAGTGGAGAGTATGGAGCACAGGGCGGGAAAGATTATAAGGTATAATGGAGCTATAGGAAGAGTTAAAGAGAAGGGAAAGGATTTTGAAGTAGATATGCTGGTGTATAAACAAATAAAGCTCACAATGATAAGGATGACAGATGACAGCCTCATAGTTTAAGATAGGATGCTGACTGCAGAGTTCTGAATGAGTTAACATTTTAGATAGAATTGGGGATCTGATAAGGAGAAGATTGGAGAAATTGAGCCTCAAAGTGATGAAGATGTGGATGAGGGTTTCATTACAAACCATGGGTGGTACGATAGCACAGTGGTTAGCGCTACTGCCTCACTGAGCCAGGGACCCAGGCTCAATTCCCTCTTGGGTGACTGTCTGTGCAGAATCTGCACATTGTCCCCATGTTTGCGTGGGTTTCCTCTGGGTGTTCTGTTTCCTCCCACAGTCCAAAAGATGTGCTGATTAGGTGCATTGCGTTTAACCAGAGAATTTACTTCAAAATATATCATTATAATTAGACTTTATTTTAATTCATGTTGTCTGAACTATTGCCTTACAGTGTCAGGTCCTGGGTTCGGTTCCTGGTTTGGGTCACTGTCTGTGCACATTCTCCCCACGTCTTTGTGGGTTTCCTCCAGATGCTTCGGTTTCCTCCCACAGTCCAAAAGACGTTCTGGTTAGGTGCATCGGCCATGCTAAATTCTCCCTCAGTGTACCAAAACAGGCGCCGGTGATGAGGGGATTTTCACAGTAAATTCATTGCAGTGTTAGTGTGAATCTACTTCATAGGATCATAGAATCCTGCACTGTAGAAGGAGGTCATTCAGCCCATCAAGTCTGTACTGACCACAATCCCACCCAGGCCCTATCCCCTACCTGTGACACTAATAAATAAACTTTAAACATTAAAAAAGGGCAGTGAAACAAGGGCGTAGGTGGTGATCTTTACTGGTAAGTTAGCTTTTGGCAACAAATTGGATATGAGATTTGGAACTGAGCTCAGGGTCAAATAGAAGTAGGTTCAGTCTGAGAAAGAGGCCAGGGAAAGAGATGGAAATCAATCAAGATTTTTCCGATGGGAGTGAAACAGGACATTTTACTGACATTGGGCTAAAGAAGGTTTTGGTTCTTCAGTGTTTGGCATTAGATGGGCAAACAGCACAATGCTGGTTGTCTAATCAAGGGTGGAAATGAAGAGGTATGGTTTGGGAATGATCAAAGTGGAGATGGAAGCCGACCTCATGTAATGGAGACAGTGGCCAAGGGGTAATATGTATAAATAAAGGTAAGTTCTTGAGACACTACTCAGAGTAGTGTGCAGACATGGAGGTTTACAAGGTACAGGAGTCTGCAAGTTTGGCTTCAGTTTACCTGGATTTGAGAGTTTTATAAATCAACTAGCAGCCTGATTACAATCCTGTTAGACATCAGGCAGAAATCATATGGCCGAACAGTCTTCTAACACTCATTATGGAAGCAGGCACAAGTGAAGTGACAACTTGGATCAGTTACTGGAGGGCAACAGTCACCCATTACACTGCACCCAGGCATACATCAGCCTCCAGGTGAATGGAAAAGAATGGGGTGGGGGTAGGTAAGTTGGAGAATAGTGAAAATTGAGGGATAAACTAGTCATGAAGAACCAGGGGTTAGAAAACTTAAGAACAAAGAACATTATAGCACAGGAACTGGTCCTTTGGCCCTCCAAGCCTGCACTGATCACACTGTCCTTTCTAGACCAACTACTTATATTCCTCTATTCCCTGTTTGTTCATATGTTTATTCAGATAAGTCTTAAATGTGACTAACATAACTGCCTCAACCACCTCACTTGGCAGTGCATTCCAGCCCCCCCCCCCCCCGCCACCTGCTGTGTAAAAAAAACTCCCCTCCCCCACACACATCTCCACTCAACCTTTCCCCCTTTATCATGAACTTGCACCGCCTTGTAGTTATCATTTCAGCTTTTGCAAAAATCTTCCAACTGTTCACCCTATCCATACCTGTCATAATTTTATAAACTTCAATCAGTTCACCTCTCGGCCTCTGTCTTTCCAGAGAGAACAATCCCAGTTTATTCAATCTCTTCTCGTAGCTAATACCCTCGATACCAGGCAACATCCTGATAAATCGAGGGAGATAAGGCTGGTTATAGCACACGCAATAAGAAGTCTCACAACACCAGGTTTAAGTCAGGTTCCTTCGTCAGGTGACGAAGGAACACCATTTCCGAAAGCTTGTGGAATTACTATCAAATAAACTGGTTGGACTTAAACCTGGCGTTGTGAGACTTCTTACTGTGTTTACCCCAGTGCAACGCCAGCATCTCTACATTATAGCACACACTTACAGCCATAATGTGTAGAGTTTACTAAGTGTCAGCAAGCTTTAGAAATTTGCCATTCTTTAATGGGTATCTCACTGCAGGTTAACCATTCACCAGTGAGTAGACAATCTGCCTGGGTTTCAAACTGTTTGAGGCTATCAGTCAGACTGCTGCGGCAACCTTAGCTCAGAAGATAATGGGTGAGCTGCGAAAAGTACGGGTTTTATTTTATGCCGATCAGGGCAATTTCAGTCAAATTTGAATCTGAATTGGCAATGGCACTTTATGCTTTATTTTCCTCTTCCCCTTGTTTGGTAATGGAGAAGACGCAGACAGTCGTCTCTGTTGGAACCTCTGATGGCTCCGAGAAGCAGAGTACGTTTCCTCCCCGGGGAGCTGAACTAATATGAACAGAGACAATCTGCAAGAGGCAGATAGAGAGGGGCAGCCCAGAGCACTGTCAAAACGCCATCTGAAAATTCCCACAGGGCCACTCTGTGGGGGCACGTTGTGGATTTTTTTTTATCATTCACATCACGCTGTTGTGTTTGACAAGGACTAATGAACGCTGACACTGGGAGGTTATGCAATATTTATACAGAGACATGGCAACGCATTGCACCGACCCTGTGGGCCAGTTATGGATCTCTCACACTATCTCTATTAACCCTTAGGTAACTGCAATCTCCCAGCAACAGCTCAGTGTCCCATTGGGAGGGGTAAGAAATTTAACCTTTTGTGCAGCAGGATCCAAATTCTAGCTTTAAGAGTGTATTTCACTCACTGCAATGTAACCTTGCCAAAAGTTATAGGTGATGCTGAATATTGTAGGTGGCTATTCAAATGGGTTGTGGTTAGCACTTGAGGTGCAAATATAGCAATGAGGAAGAGGGGGCAGAGCTGTATTTGTAGCTCTGAAATCATCCAGAGGTGAGTTGCAGCTCTTGTACCACAGAGGGAGGGGAGGGGCGACGGCCTAATGATATTATCACTAGACTATTAATCCAGAAACTCAGCTAACATTCTGGGGACCAGGGTTCAATTCCCACCATGGTATTTGAATTCAACAAAAATATCTGGAATTAAGAGTCTACTGGTGATGATAAAATCATTGTCGATTGTCGGGAAAACCCATCTGGATCACTTTAGGGAAGGAAATCTGCCATCCTTACGTGGTCTGGCCTACTTGTTGCTCCAGAGCCACAGCAATGTGGTTGATCCTGAACTGCCGTCAGGCAACTAGGAATGGGCAATAAATGCTGGCCTGTCAGTGAATAAGACAAAAATGAAGAGAAGTAAGCCTGAGTTTCCACAAAAGGGTGAAGGAGTATCAGATTCACCAGCATTCTGGCTCAGTCTTGTATCCAGAAATGTAGAAGAAACATTCAGAATTGAATACCATTGGTGGAGACAGGCCTGCACTTTGCATTATGCAAGAGGGCCAGCTCCCAAAATCAAGAGGGAAAGGGCATAGCTTAAAGTAGTAGCTAAAAGTTTTATTACCTTGGACCTTCACCTCACGTCTCATTTTCTCTGACACATGAGCCAGTGGAGACTGTGACTGGGCTGGCGGAGACGATGGTGGTGGGTGAGGGGGAATTTGTTTAATCGAATCGTCACACACTGATAGGGAAAGGTCAGCTGGTGGAATAATGTGCAAAGCAGGCTGTCAGTTTGTCAATATTCACCCAACCCCACTGATCAATCCAGGTCGTTTAAGTAGTTAGCGGGCCTGCGCAGCAAGATTTAGAACATTTTAAATAGACATCGATCAGGGGGCGACTTATCAGAACGTTTGATTTTTTAGACTTTGTGAAGAGCAGTGTTGACATTTCCAAAGCTCAGAGGAGCCACAATGGTCTGGGTTCGAAACAAGTGGGATGAGGTTGAGCGATTGTGTGGGAAAGACAAACAAGGAGGGAGACAAGGGAATGTGACGGAAGAAGTGTCAGTTAACTGGACAATTTCATTCCCATTGCAGCCCAGAGGCAGTTATATAAAGAGAAACAAGCCTGTTGTGTGGGTTGATACCATGTGCCCTTGGTTCACAGACGCAAGTGCCATGTCTGCCACTCAGTCTAGCTTCACAAGGCAGTCAGTCTGTCACTTCTTGACAAGGGGGCTAAACGAGACATCAGATGGAAGCAAAGCACTCCCAGTAGCAGGGCCATTGAAATGGTTCCGTTTTAATTGGTCTTCCAGACAGGCAGGTGAGTGAGCTTCTGTGACGAAGCGTACTCACAGATAATTCCAAACGTTGGATTAGTCTAACCTTGTTACAGGTGGTCCGCGTCAATCCTATCCAGTTCCTGCCACATTAGGATTCAGAGCTGAAATCACTCACCTGAATCCTCGAAAATAGACAAAGGAATTTGCAGTCAGGGTGGATCAATACTGGAAGATGAGACTCCGAACTTTATAGCTGAGTAGGACTGGAACTCAAGACCCCTCAACATGCTAATGTCCCATTAAATTCTACCCCATTGCTGACTAATCATACAGCAGGATCTGAGGATAGCTCCCCAAGTGGCTTGGGGCAAAATACTTGTAGACCAGAATGGCCTGTTTGGGCTTTAAGTACCTTATCAGTTAGTGCTGCAAAACAGACAGTACCATTGACCTAAGCACCCTCAGGTTCAATGGGAAAAATTGAGATTGATCCCTGCTTTTGATTACTGTCCATATCGGTGTTACAGTTAAGATGTTTATTGGATTGTTATGGTTTGGGACTATTTTATTCAAGGGCTCTTGTGACCTGTTCACAACTCTGCCTGACAGTGAGCCTGGTTAGTCTGATTGTTAGAAACTAAAGGAAGCCCAGATTGTTTCATTGGGAAGAGTTTGCAGAGTGTTTACACCTGGAAACAATGGCAGCAGCCTCTGCACTAACAGTTTATAGACTGAGAGTCTCCAATGTCCCAAAAAAGTATTCAGTATGTCAGGTTGTAAATTTTGTAAATTATCCATTTACTTTCAAAATATAAGAGAATTGATATCTCAAGGACAGCAAATCAAGTATTCATTTCTGGATATATGGTCCATATGACTCTCATTGCTCATAGGCTTGAGAGGGGAACGATTTCTAAGATATCTTGAAGCTCACAGACAAGCTTAGTCTGCCGGGATCTGGGAGAGACAGGGCAGCTAAAGGCAGCAAGGTGCTATGATTCGCTGTGAAGGAATGTGGGTAGGTGCTCATCTCGGACTGGAAACACCAAATTCATGGGTAGTTAAAACAAGACTGGAAGATTTGCCTAGCTTTAGCTCGAAGGAAAAGTTTCCAGGAAAATTCGCAGATTGTAAGCGAGTTTTGGAGTTACAAATTTCCAAACCGGGAAAGGGAAGTATCAGAAGTAAACCCTTGGGAGCTAAAAATCATTTTGGATGGATTCTGGGAGAACTAAATGTCGAATTAAAGGACAGTGTAATGGATACCTGTGAAGTATGTCTTCTTGGTTGTGCTAAAAGTGAAAGAGGATATGTTCAATGCTTTGGCTTAAAGTGTAAGTTGCCCACAAAACTAGTGTCTAGACAATACTGCTAATAGTCTGGTGTTAGGGTAAAAATCTTAAAACGTAAAATCTTGTGCTAAACTTTCAACAATTCACAAGTAGTTTGAATTCCTTGTTTTTTAAGTTATTGGTCTCCATGGTGATCATAACAAGGATGATCATGACTACGATCTAAGTGGCTTTCCAATATGCACACATGAAGTTTAGCTCACTAATTGAAAGAATACTGAAATGTTAGAAACTTGAAAATAAAACAGAAAATGGTGGAAATATTCAGCAGATCAGATACTATTTGTGGAACAAGATTTTGAGTAAGTGTTTCAGGTGGATGACTTTTCATTGGAACTGGAAAAAGTTAGGAGGTTTGGCGCAAGTGGCAGGTGGTGCAAGGACATAGGGAAAGTCTGTGGTAGACTGGAACACAAGAGAGATTCCAGGATTGGGTGGCTCTCTGTGTGAAGTTGGCACATTCTCTCCGCATCTGCGTGGGTTTCCTCCGGGTGCTCTGGTTTCCTCCCACACTCCGGAGATTAAGTTTAAGTTTATTAATTAGTGTCACAAGTAGGCTTACATTAACACTGCAAGGTTTTACTGTGAAAACCCCCTAGTCGCCACACTTCGGCACTTGTTCAGGTTCGCTGAGGGAGAATTTACACCTAACCATCACGTCTTTCAGACTGTGAGAAGAAACCAGGGCACCCAAAGGAAACCCACGCAGACACAGGGAGAATGTGCAGACTCCACACAGGCAGTGACCCAAACCAGGAATCGAACTTGGGTCCCTGGCGCTGTGAAGCAAAAGTTCTAACCACTGTGCCGCTGTGTGCAGATTAGGTGGATTGGCCATGCTAAATTACTGCTTAGTGTCCCAAGATGTATAGATTAGGGGGATTAGCGGGGTAAATATATGGGGCTACAGGGAATGGGTCTGGGTGGGATGCTCTGTCAGAGAGTAGGTGCAGGCTCGATGGGCCAAATGGTCTGCTTCAGCACTGTAGGAATTCTCTGATTCTACGAGATTGAATGGCAGTGAGGATAATGATGGAGCAAGGAATGAAACAAAATAAACTGATGAGCCTCGGCCAGATGTTCTGCTGCCTGAAGCTAAGAGAAGAGGAAAGAAAACTGAAACATGCGAAGAAAAGGAATCATAACAGGAGCAGAGATTATGATCTGAAGTTGTTGAACTCAGTGTTGAGTCTGGAAGGCTGTAAAGTATCCAATCAGAAGATGAGGTGCTGTTCCTCCAGCTTATGTTGAGTGCGACTGGAACAGTGCAGCAGGCCGAATGTGCGAGAGTAAGGTGGACAATTAAAATGGCAGCAACCTTGGGGATATGCAGACCGAAAGGAAACAGCTTCACAAAATAAAAACAAAACAGGTCTTTTTTTCAGAGGCAGCCAGGTGATTAGATGTCAGACTGCGCTGGTTCAGAGGAAGACAAGGATAGAAAGCGTGTAGGAGCCCAGGTGTTCGAGCTGACCCTCGATCAATGTCCAGATTTAGCCAGATGGGCACGACCCCTACTTCAGTCTGACTGAATAGGCCAAAGTCCATTTACGCACATGGGAATCTGGGATTTGTTCGCTGGTCCCCATTGGGATTACATCCCACAGTTCCTTCCATTTTCCATGAAAATCACTAACAGATGGCTGGTCTGAGAAGCCCTGTTTTGATTAATGAGCAGCCCGGCTATTAGAAAGACACCGAGAGCAGGTTCGAAAAAAAAGGCACAGCACCACCTACTGACACTCACGGGGAGCAGGGAGAGAGACAAATCGATTGACAAGGTTTCTAACCAAGCCCAATCTATTACATTAATCTGTTTGCATAGAAGCTGCAGTGCAACTTGATTCCTGGACTTGAAGCATTGATATGGAGTGGTTAATGTTACCCGAAACTGTTTAATCACTATCCAACCCGCAGGAAGAGACAGACAATTTACAATGCTGGTACAAATAAGCTGGGTGCTGACCACTCTCTGTTGCAGAGTATTTAGAAAGTTCATTTCTGAAAAAGCATATAATTCAAATCTTAAGTTAAAATTCTAATCACTTTGAGATATTTTCACAACTTTCCCCAACAAATGAGATCATCTAATTAAGCGCAGTCCAGGAATCATCACTCACTGGGTCGTCCAAGCCTGTACTCCTTAACATCATACCAGGTGGTGTGTTTAAAACATCAGGGCTTGCAACTTTTCTCCTTGTTTTTTACATAAGAACGTAAGAAACAGGAGCAGGAGTAGGCCATCTAGCCCTTCGAGCCTGCCCCGCCATTCAATAAGATCATGGCTGATCTGTCGTGGCTCAGTTCCACATTCCCGCCCTCTCCCCATAACCCTTAATCCCCTCACTTATCAAAAACCCATCAACCCGCGTCTTAAAAATATTTAGCGAGGCAGCCTCCACCACTTCAACGGGCAGAGAATTCCAGAGATTCACCACCCTTTGAGTGAAGAAGTTCCTCCTCAACTCCGTTCTAAACCGCTCCCCCTTTTCTTGAGGCTGTGCCCCCTAGTCCTACTATCCTTTCTGAGCGGGAAGAGTCTCTCCACCTCTATCCTATCCATCCCATTCATCATCTTATACGTCTCAATGAGATCTCCCCTCATTCTTCTAAACTCTAACGAGTACAAGCCTAATTTATTCAGCCTCTCCTCATAGCTCAACCCCCTCAACTCCGGCATCAGCCTAGTAAACCTCCTCTGCACTCCCTCCAAGGCCAAAATATCCTTGCGTAAGTACAGCGCCCAAAACTGCACACAGTACTCCAGCTGCAGCCTCACCAATGCCCTATACAGCCGCAGCAAGACCTCCCTACTTTTATATTCAACCCCCTCGCGATGAAGGCCAGCATCCCATTCACCTTCCTGACCACCTGCTGCACCTGCAAGCTGGGTTTTTGCACAAGGACCCCGAGGTCCCTCTGCACCGTCGCCTGATGCAGTTTTTCTCCACGTAAGTAATAATCCTTCCTACCATTATTCCTTCCTCTCCTGGAGCTGTTGACGGAGATAGTTTTGCATTGGCATCAGATGTCCTCTGTTATTTCAGACAAGTGGCCATTCCTCTATATGTAAGCCTCAACAGTGAGTGTTGTCAGAATCCTTAAGCCACATTATCCAGGTTGTCTTCCCTAGCTCCCAATCAGTCACTAACCTCCTCTTTCTTGCCGACCCACCCTCAACAATCTCATTTGTCGGAGAAAGTTGTGGAACTATCTCATTTCTTTATTTGAACACAGTTGGCCTCTGTTCTGCCCTGACCAAAGCACCAAGACCACATTCGTTGAACTCACCACAAATCTTGTGTAATTGCAAGAATGACAATTTACCCCTCCTTGCCTTCTTATTACATTCAACAGGGTTCGCCATGTTATCCTCCTTCACCACCTCACATCAATGATAAAGCTCTTGCTTGGTTTACACCTTACCCAATGCAGCTGGTATTTCCCCAGGGTTGGCATCTCCAAGGTCCCATAGACATGCAAATTGGCATGCTCTTGTTTTCTGACAGGTTCGCAGGATAGTGATCAGGAGTAGGAACTGTTACGATCCCAGTCGAAATCATAACTGGGCAGGAAGATTCCAGAACAGAACGCTGGCTCAAAAGACTAACTTTTACTTTTTTTAATAGAATGTAGAGGAACAGAATCACTGGACCACTAATTAGTTTTAACAACAAGAAAAAAGCAGTTATTAACAAGGAAAATTGTATTATTATACAGCACTTATTTGCCTGCCCTTTATCTCAACAAATATACACAGATTTTGAGATTAACACAGATTACTAAACATATCTTAAACTAAAAGATTTTCAGTAATGCAATGTCCCTTTAAACTCACAAGATGCCTGTGGTCAAATACACTGTCCATTCAGGTGAAGGTCTGTGGATTTCTCAGAATCCCCCCAGATGATTGTCACATGAAAGTTTCCAAACTCCACTCCCAAAGAAAAAACTTCAAAATTTTCTTTCACAATAATGCATTTCATTATCCATTTGAATTCTCCAATCCAGTCCAGGTTTTCCAAATGATTCTTTTAAACAAAGCTTCCACTTCACTTTAAACAATTAATCCAGGATCCAGATTTTATCACTTCTCCTTTAGGATGACAAATTGTTCACAATTACTTTAATCATCGACTCCCAGACTCTATTAAGATAGCATCAGACTTTTGATTTACCTCAGACGTCAGCTTTCCCACTTTAAATCTGTTTACTGCAACTGTCTCTTTAACTCGGAATATTCTGTTTACTTTTCCCCTTGAATGCTTCTGAACAATACCTTTGGTCTTTGTTCTTGTAACGTCAGTTTTCTTCAGACATTCTTTGTGTCCCAATTCCCTGGTTATCTGCATTGTATCTGGTTCTGTGGAAAGCCTGTCACCCTCTAGTGTCCTGCCTACAACTACCAACAAAGTCAAATTAACTAATAACAAAGAGCCTTCCTCTTTTAAAGGGCCCCCAGTTGCTAAGCAACCACTGCAACTTATATTTAATCTTTGCACCATAACCCTCTCAAAGCACAGTAGAATCACAGGCGGAATTGAAACCAACACCCACACATCTAAACAACTTTGTCCGACATGAATCTAACTATAGGTTTTACCCTTCCAAACACAGAAACATTAAATTAAATCCACTTAAAACTATACCTTACTTCTAACGTTTACCAAAACAAGTATAAATCCCCTAAAAACTGCCTTTGTTTTCCTAACAGAATTCCTGTTGAGTTACCATTTCCTTACCAAGGAAAGCTTACCTGAAGGTCAGAGGCTGAATGCCAGTGATTGCTGAAGTGTTCCCCGACAGGAAGAGAATACTCCTGCCTGGTGATTGTCGAGTGGTGTTCATTCATCTGTTGTCGTAGTGTCTGCAAGGTCTCCCCAGTGTACCGTGCCTCAGGATATCCTTTCCTGCAGTGTATCAGGTAGACAACTTTGGCAAAGTTGTACCGTGTACCTCATGGTGTTCTCATGTGAGATGACAGCATCTGTGTCGATGATCCGGCACGTCTTGCAGAGGTTGCTGTGGCAGGGTTGTATGGTGTCGTGGTCACTGTCCTCCTGGGTAGTTAGACGCAGACAATGATCTGTTTGAAGTTGTGTGTTTGAAGCAAAAAGTGGCAGTGTGTGGATGGCCTTGGCGAGATATTTGTCTTCATCGATGACATATTGAAGGCTCCAGAGAAGATGTCGTAGCTTCTCCACTCCGGGGAAATATTGGACGACGAAGGGTAATCTATCCGCCGTGTTTGTCTTCTGAGGAGATCGGTGCTGCCTCCAAGGCAGTCTTCATGACACACGACAACGCAGAATCGCTGAGCAGAAACTGATAGCCAAGTTCTGCACACATGAGGACGGCCTCAACTGGGATCTTGGGTTCTTGCCACACTATCAGTAACCCCCACAACTTGCCCGGGCTTGCAAAATCTCACTAACTGTCCTGGCTGGAGACAATACACATCTCTTTAACTTATGCTTAACCCTCTCTCCACTCACATTGTCTGTTACCTTTAAGACTTGATTACCTGTAAAGACTCACATTCCAACTATTATCTTGTAAATTGAGTTTGTGTCCATATAAGCCCTGTTTGTGAACACAACTCCTCACTCACCTGAAGAAGGAGCGACACTCCAAAAGCTTGTGCTACCAAATAAACTTGGTGGACTTTAACCTGGCATTGTGAGAATACTTATTAGGCAAGGGAGGCAGCTATTTTGAAATTCATACTTAGAAGTTGTGGACGTTATGTTATAGGTTTAGGTCTCCTATTGGATAGTATTCTGTTATTCATAGCGTTCGGGGTTAAGTTCAGATACTGGACTCTGTTTTATTTGCACTCTTCCAGTGAGGCTGTGTAGCTCTGTTCCTGTTATTGTGTGCGTAAGAATGCACCCTGTAATGCTGCATCTTGGGTTTGGGGTTGTATCCTAATTTTTTTTTTAACTTCATTCATGGGACATGTGTGTCACTGGCTGGCCAGCATTTATTGTTCATCCCTAGTTGCCCTTGGAGGGCAGTTGAGAGCCAACCACACTGCTGTCGCTCTGGAGTCACATACAGACCAGACCAGGTAAGGTTGGCAGATTTCCTTCCCTAAAGGACATTAGTGAACTGACAATCAACAATGGTTTCATAGTCACCAGTTGATTCTTAATTCTAGATTTTTTTATAGAATTCAAATTCCACCATTTGCTGTGGTGGGGTTTGAACCCTGGTCCCCAGAACATGAGCTAAGTTACTGGATTAATAGTCTAGCAGTAATACCACTAGGCTATCACCTAGTGGTATCCTTTTAATTGGGGATTTTGGGACACTATTTCAGGCTACAAATGGTTGTATTTGATCCCATAGGTGTTCCCTTATGCGATGTAGCTCAGACTGCGTTATTGCTTGAGTGAGGTATCCCCTACTCTATGCAATATCCTTTCATTATCCATACGAAGGGAAGAACTTATTACAGTGATCATAACTAATTCTAATTGATAATTAACAGGCCAAACCAATTGTAACGATATTTGACGGTCTTTTCCATTTGTCAATGTGGAAAAATGATTAAGCTGTACAGTATCAAACCCTGAGGATCTGTTGTGTTGTTTATAAAAATGGGGAAAAGTCTTCAATAAAAATATTCCGAGAAAACATTTTCTTTAATGAAAATATTCATTTGCTTTTTAAAAGAAATCTATATTTTCCTCCCTTTCAATTTGAATAATGACCATGTCCCAAGAAAGCTTGATATCAGAGGCCAAGTCAAGGATTCAGACAGGCAGGATTTTGACTATAACTAAACAAAACAACGTGAACCAGATGAACAAGCTTGTTCAATAGATCCACCGATAGATAATTGCCTCCAGAAAATGTCCTTCTTTGCTTGCTTTGTTCTAAATGCTACCAGCTTACCCAAGAGGCTGGGCAAGTGGATGAATGACTCCAGTTTTCAATGCTGAACAGGCCCGACCAATCGCTCACAAATCCAGTGCTGGGCCAGCAGTTCAATGCATTGGCCCACAATCAGAAAGGCAATCGGGGTAGTTTCTCTAAGAGCTTTGCCAGTGCTCTCCGAAATTTGTATTTTTTTCAGATGGAAATTGTTTTTACCCTGACTAAGCTGAGAGCATATTAAATAGCAGGAAACAAAGAATGTCACACAAATAACGCTGGCAAGACAGAGAGCCCCTGGGTTACACCTACCAGTGCCCTTCAGAGAATTAACTCCATAAAACCTACCAGTCCCAATGTGTTTAAATATGCAGATCTTACGTGCATATCTTAGAAAGATACGCACATATACATTTCTTTGTTCTTTTATGGGACGTGTGTGGCACTGGCAAGGTGAGGATTTGTTGTCCATTCCTAACTGCCCATGAACCATGTGGTCAGCTAGGCCATTTCAGAGGGCAGTTAAGAGTCAACCACATTGCTGTCAGTCTGGAGTCACATTAGGCCAAGCAAGGACTAGATTTCCTTTCCTAATGGGCATTAGTAGAATAGAATCAGAGAATCAGTACAATGCAGAAGGAGGCCATTTGGCCCATCAAGACTGCAGCGACTGCAATCCCACACAGGCCCTAACCTGTAATCCCATGTATTTACCCTGCTAATCCCCTGATACTAAGGGGCAATTTAGCATGACCAATCAATCAAACCCGCACATGTTTGGACTAACAAACTATAGATGGGTTTTTACAATTAACGAGTGTTTCATGGTCATGACTGAGACCAGATCTGTATTCCAGATTTGGTGGGATTTGAACCCACATCCCCAAAGCATTAACCTGTGTCTCTGAATTTCCCGTCCAGTAACATTTAAAAGTTGACATTAAGATCAGCATACCCTAGAACCTACAACTTACTTCGAGGATATGAAAAATTTACTGACCAGGCCCTTCACTTGAGATCATCACAGATTTAATTACTTCTCACATTGGCAACAGCACAGGGGGTGTGAGAAATTTCCCTCCTTTGTACATGGTTGGACAACAAATGCATTTGCATTTGAAGGGGTTATTTTATGAGGGAAGGGTGGGCCTGTATTCGTTTCAGTTTAGAAGAATTGAGAGGTGATCTTTTTGAAACATGTAAGTTCTGGAGAGGACCTAACTGGGTGGGTCCCCAAAGGGTGGTCCCTTTGTGGAAGAGACTGGAATTAGAAAACACAATTTAAAAATGAGGGGTCTCCCATTTAAGATGGAGGCAGGGGATTTTTCTCTCAAAGTGTAATGACCTCAACAAGACCGATGAGGTTGGTGTCTTGGAGTATGAGCTCCCTGATTGAGGTAATGTCTGCCTGCCCAATCGGGGAGTCTCACCTGCATATATATTGAGGAGTGTCAGAGTTACTGACAATCTGGATTCTGACTTTTTGAAAGACTGAAGCACTCGAAGGAGTGGAGATAGGTTTGTAAATAAAGGGAATTTGATGAAGGGGACACTGGCCTTTGAGGAGTTATTTCACAGAGTGTTGTTGGTCTGTGGAATTCTCCTTCCCAGAGAGCAGTCATGACAGAGTCACTGTATCTTTTTAAGGCTGAGTTAAATTATTGATTAAGAAGGGATTGAATCTACGGCAGTAGGATGAGAGCAGAGAGGAAAATAGAGAACACTATCATATCAGCCATGGTGGAATAGGCTCAGGGGGCTGAATGGCCTGCTCCTGCTCCTAATTCAACTTTACATATTTATCGAGCATTCCTTGCTTAGAACATTGCAGAGCATTTCGCAAGAAGAGTGATGGACTAGACTGAAGAAGTGAAGAAAGTTGGGAGAGATAAAATCCAAAGGCACAGTTTACAGGAGCCCCTTAATGTATTGGAGAGAATCAGCAAAGTGGAATGGGGACAAAATTCCAGCGGGAAGAGTCACAGAGGTTTCCCTGCTGATTATAGATTTCCATACGGGATCAGTGGTTCTTCATTCCCTCCATTGCAGAGCAGGGTGCTTTATAAACTGTTTCACCACATGCTAAACTATATCATCAACATAACTCACTTTAGCTTTGCTTTTCCTCAGTCTTTCCACAATCATCACTCAAACCTCAGTTCCCTGTGATTTCTCACTCGGCTGTATCATGAAGTAAAACCGAATAGTCTCTGTCAGACTCCCCTTACAATCCAACGCTGCAAATGCTTTTCTTCATAATCCAGCCCAGCCCATGATTGGCGATTGATGAAGTAAAGCTTTCCTTCGGGCAAGAGGAAAATGCTTCAACTTGAATCCAATCATCTCTCAATGTTATTTGGCAACAGCCACATTTTGTAACTGCTTTCAACGTGTTCCAGCTGCTTGGAGCTTTTCTTTTATTCCTTCATGGGATGTGGGCAGTGCTGGCTGGGCCAGCATTTATTACCCATCCCAAATTGCCCTTGAACTGAGTGGTTTGCTTGGCCATTTCAGAGGGCACTTAAGAGTCTACCGAAGAGTTTTAAGAGTTTGGAGTCACGTGTAGGCCAGACCGGATAAGAATGACAGATTTCCTTCCCTAAAGGACATTAGTGAACCAGATGAGCTTTTACGACAATCATTTTATGGTCATCTTTTAATTCCAGATTTTTAAAAATTGAATTCACATTTCACCAGTCACCATGGTAGGATTTGAACCCAGGTCCTAGAGCATTACCCTGGGTCATTCAATTATTAGCCCAATGACAATACCACTACACCACACCTCCTACTGGACATGTGCATTTAACAAACTAGATTAAAGTATTGTCAGTTCTTTGAAAGAGCTGTTTGAAAATGCTTCCCCCATTTTACTCACCATAATTAAAGATGAGCAATCTTTAAAATTCATTTATAGGATGTGGGCTTTACTGGTGAGGCCAGCATTCATTACCCAACAATAATTCCACTTAAGAAGATGATGGCAAGCTGTGTCCTTGAACTGCTACAGTCCCTAGGTTGTAGGTTCACAGTGTCAATATGACACTACTCACATTGTCTGATTACCTGTAAAGACTCACATTCCAAATATATTTTGTAAATTGAGTTTGTGTCTTTATATGCCCTGTTTGTGAACAGAATTCCCACTTACCTGACGAAGGAGCAGTGCCCTGAAAGCTAGTGGCTTTTGCTACCAAATAAATCTGTTGGACCTTAACCTGGTGTTGTGAGACTTCTTATTGTAGGTACACTCACAGTGCTGTTCAGGAGGGATTTTGACCCAACGACAGTAAAGGAACAGCGATATATTTCCAAGTCAGGATGATGAGTGGCTTTGAGGGAAATCTTGAGATGATGGTATTCCGAGATATCTGCTGCACTTGTCCTTCTAGATGACAGTGGTTGTGGGTTTGGACGGTGCAGTCTAAAGAGTCTTGGTGAGTTTCTGCAGTGCATCTTGTAGATGGTACACACTGCTGCCTCTGTCCATTGATGATGGACAGAAGATTTGTGAATGGCGTGTCAATGAAGCAGGGCTACTTTGTCCTGGATGGTGTTGAGCTTCGTGACCATTGTTGGAGCTGCATTCATCCAGACAAGGGGAGGATATTCCATCAAATTCCTGACTTGTAGATGGTGGAGCTTTGGGTAGTCAAAATGTGAGTTATTCCTAGCCTCTGACCTGCTCTTGTAGCCAAGTGTTTATATGGCTAGTCCAGTTCAGTTGCTAGTCTAGTCCAGTTAGGTTTCTGGTCAATAGTAACCCCCAGAATATTGGTTATCACAAGATGCTTACAGACAAGGTAGGCCATTTGGCCCATCTGGATTTTTCCATCCATATTCTATAGTCCATCCACCGTTGCAGTCAATTGTTTCTTAAACAATCCTGGAGATTTTACCTTCACTGTGCTATTTGGAAGTCCACTCCAAATGTTGTTCGCCCTCTGCATGAAGAATAATTCTAGATACCAGCCCTAGAATAGCCCTCTTATTGTTTGAAACCTGCGATCTTTCATCCAATTTCCACAGTTTAACTTATGGCTTTCCACATCAGTATGCTCCTTATCATTTACTATCACATATAACTCTGTAAAATCACCTATTAGATAACTACTTTCCAGGCTGATTAGTCAGTCTCTTCTCTTACCACTGGCTCATGGCTGGTGAACAGCCTCTGCACTACCACAGTGCATCAAAGCTACTCTTGTTTCTTTGATCCAGAACTGCGCACAGTATTGGTGGTGCATTCTGATCAGAAGACTGTAAGATGAGGTCACCTTTTCCTACAATTGCTTACAGATGCACTCAGAAACTGGCATTCTCCAAGATTGTGGTGCTTTGACAGTAAATCAAACCACAGGTGATTTTGGCACCTGTCATGTGTTCAGCGCAGATTGGACACACTCCAGCTATGGTGTTTAAGCTGGTAGTGGAACGCTGACCATTGTCCTGTGTTGGCGTTTCTGCAGTTACACTCATTCAGGCAAATTGACACTGTTTCCTCACATTTGTTATGGCATAGTAAATGGTATATGCCAAAGGAAACATGAATCAGCTGCCAGAACAATTTTGGAATTGATATATTATGAGGAGTTTTCTGAAGTCAAGATAAGTAACTTTCAGACCAATTGTGACGATTTTGTATATTAAAATCAAACATTCATTAAAAGAAAAAAGAAAATAACACTTAGAAAAACAAGAACACCATTGCACAGCTAACAGTACTTTTCCAATACTTTGTCAAAGATTTTAACTTGAATAAACTCAAAGCTAAACCCCCCTTTTGATGGCAACAGTCCTTTTCTAATCTATAAAATTCCAGTAATGTTACTATATAATGTCCTGCTGCTCTTTCGGTTCTTCCTGAGGCCAACAGCAAACTGGTGTTCACAAGTCTGGTTTCATCCACACTGTCTTAATCAAGATCTCATAACCACTATCCCAAAACAGTCTTCAATGTTTCCTTAGATCTGCTTTGCCCTTTGATCTTGCACTCTATTGTTTTCTACAATTCCTTAGAAATTCCTTTGCCCAGAATTGATCAACCCTTTGTGTTTAAGCTTATCGCTATTATATTTCAAAATTAAACTACTGATATTTTGTCTCATCTATTTACAATCTTTCAATTACATGTTCCTTTGGAAATACAGCAACCAACTTTAAGCCACTTCTTTTATTTGCTTTATGTAAGTTCCTACTCAAGCTCTCCTGGCTCTGTTAGTTACTATTTATAACCACTTGCCTTCACATTGCCTTTATTGATGTTAGACCTTTGCAGTCTATCTGTCTCCAATTAAACCAGTCACAACCCCCACAAACTTGTTTCCCAGTATATGAGTACATAAGGATATAGTGAGAAAAAAGCATTAGAGCTCTCATTTTCCCCACTCATGCCTGACTTGTAAGTGGTGAAAAGCCTTTGCAGAGTCAGAATGTGAGCCACTCTCAGAATTCCCACAATGCAGGAGAACATTCAGCCCATCATGTCTGTACTAGATCTCAGAAGGAACAATTCACTCAGTGCCTTCTCCCCATAACCCTTCAAATAAGTCTAGTTCTCATTTTAATGCCTTGACTGATCCTGCCTCTAGCACATTTCTGAGTTCCTGAGAATAGACCATAGACACTCACTGTGTGAACATTTATTTTCTCATTGCTTTTGCTTCTTTTACAAATTACTTTAAATCTGTGCCCTCTTGTTCTCAATCTTTTCACGACTGAGAACAATTCCTATCTACTATGTCCAGATCCCTCATAATTCTGAAAACCTCTTCTCAATCTTCCTTTCTTCAAGGAAAGCAGTCTTAATTTCTCCAATCCATCTTTATAACTTAAGTTCCTCATCCTGGAAACTTTATGAATCTTTTCTGCACTCTCTCCAATGTCTTCACATCTTTCCCAAAGTACAGTGACTGAACTGGATGCAATATTCCAGCCAGAGCCAAAGCAGTTTCTATACAAGTTCAATATAACCTCCGTGCTCTTGTATACTGTGCCCCTTTTACCAAGGCCTAGGATACTGTGCGGTTTATTAACTTTCTCTACCTGTCCTTATACACATATGCACCCAGGTCCTTCTCCTCCAGCACCCTGAAATTGTATCCTTTATTTTTTGTTGTCTCTCCATGCTCTTCCTATTTAAATACATCACTTCACATTTCCCTGTATTAAACTTCACCTGCCACCTGTCTGCCCATTTCACCAACTTGTCCATGTCCTTTTGACGTTCTACATTAGCCTACTCCCAAGTTTCATATCAACTGAAAATGTAAAAGTTGTGCCCTGTACACTAAATACTGAAGTTACTGACCTGTTCTGGTAGCCACAGTATCTATGTGGCTAATCCAGTTGGTTTTCTGGTTCGTGGTGACTCCTGGAAGGCTGATGGTAGGGGATTTCCTGATAATAATGTTGTTGAATGTCAAGCAGAGGTTGTTGGATACTCACTTATTGCAGATAATGTCTGGCACTTGCGTGGCACAAATGTGATTTACTTCTCATCAGCACAAGCCCAAAATTGTGTAAGTCAATTTGAATGTAGGCACGGACAACTTCATTAAAGGATATCACTCCAACCATCAGCAAGAACCCCACTTCTCACTGTTGTATCATGTACCATTTCTTCATCATTCTTTTCCTCTCCTATTTCCTTCTCTCTTCTGAAGAAGTCATCTTCCTCAGTGATGGTAGATCAACAAGCATTAGGCCTAATAGAATCCTACAGTGCAGTAGGAGGCCATTTGGCCCATTGAGTCTGCACCTACTCACTGACAGAGAATCCCACCTTGGTCCTTTCCCTGTAATCCCACACGTTCACCCTGCTAATCCCCCTAACCTACACATCTTTGGACACTGAGGGGCAATTTAGCATGGCCAATCCACCTAACCAGCACATCTTTGGGCTGTGGGAGGAAAGCCACGCAATCACAGGGAGAAGGTGCAAACTTCGCACCAACAGTGGCCTGAGGTCAGTATTGAACCTGGGTCCCAGGCACTGTGAGGCAGCAGTGCTAACCACTGTGCCACCATTCTGCCCAATGGACACTGTTTCTGTGTCACCCTCAGCAGTAAGTGCCATCTGGTGAAAACAGAGCCGTCATCAATCCAAATCTGCATTTCTCAGCTAGATGGCAATCAGGATAAAGAACATTATCAAACTTTCCTCATCCCTAATTCTTGGACATTGAAGCCAATTGTTACCCCATAACCCCATGTGTGAATCAGCCACCACAATGCACTCTGGGGGTCAAAACCGGAGCCTTCATAATCTTAATGATTGACGGGTAGTGAATTTACCTCTCGTTTTTCCAACATTTTACACTGCTTTGCACTAGTGTTTTCTGTGAAAAAAAACAACAGTTTTGAATACCAAACAGCAATTTATTGGCAAACAATTTTATTTCAACATTTTCAATTTTACAATCTTTTCAAATTGCATTTCTGTATCACTCCTGTCTGGTAAAACCAGTTTCTCATTTGAACCATCGCATGCCTGTGACCACATTGCCAGGCTCTGTGGAACACTGGATTCCTTTTAAACAATGAGTCTTATGCAAATTGTACTTAGACTGCAAAATATTGTTGAAAAATATCGGCCCACAGACCACAATTCTTCCGTGACCATCACTGCCGTTCCCCATAGAACTCTGTCACGTCACTGAAATGTTTCAAAGTGTTTTCCACATTGAGGTAATTTTGGAGTGCAGTGACTCCATTTCTGCAGACCAGCCCAGATATTTGCATTCCCCAAGGTGTTTGAGCACTTGGCACAAGGTTGTCTTCTTGTCCCAGTGTCGGGAGATCATGGGTTCAAGGCCCAACGCGGGATCAGGGCCACATGATCCAGCCCGCCAGCTGGATGGAGAACTGCACAGAGGTAACGTCTTCCACGTAGGTAAAGAAATCAAAGCTCCATTTTCCTGTCTACGTAGACATACAAGATCCTGCGGCACTGTTTGCAGAGGAGGCTTCTTCCCTGACATTCTGGCCAATATGTGTCCCTCAAACAACACCAACTAAACTGGTCAATGGGAATCATTTATCTCACCGTTTGTGGCACCTTGCTGTGCACAAATTGCCAAGTTTCACAGAAAGTGCTATTCTGCCCATTGAGGGTGCACCGACCACAATCCCACCCAGGCCCTATCCCTGTAACCCCACACATTTACCTTGCTAAAGCCCTTGACACTAGGTTAATTTAGCAAGGCCAATCAACCTAACCTGCACACCCTTGGAGTGTGGGAGGAAACCAGAGCAGCTGGAGGGAATCCACACAGACACGGGGAGAAAGTGCAAACTCCACACAGACAGTGGCCCAAGTCAGGATTGAACCCGGGTCCCTGGCACTGTGAGGCAGCAGTGCTAACCACTGTGCCACCATGCCACCCCATTTGTTTGCTGACAAAATAACAGCAAGTACACTTCAGAAGTAATTCACTGTCTGTGAAGTTCTTTGAGATTTCCTGAGAATGAGAGAGGAGCTACATAAGCACAAGTTATTTCCTCATGGCAAAACGAGAGATACCAGAAAATCAATGATAGTAATTTAAAGACAGTAATTTAAAACTGGCACAACACATAAAAAGCTCCTCTCCTTAGATGTAAACTGTGGAAAGCAAGTTCGGCGTCATCTGGAGATGGTGGCACTTTGGATAATTCTATTTGTTACACAATAACTAGATCAGTGCTCCTCAGCTGTCCATAAAGTTGTAGAAGTTTGTCCGCAGTGTTATTCAGATCCATTTCCGCCCCAATGCACAACCGGTCACGCAGTGACTGCACCTCTTTAAGAAGGGCCTAAAGTAAAGGAAGATCCAAATGAAGAAATTATCATCTCACCCAGGAGATTTCCTGTACTTTCAGTAAAACAAACTGGATTCACACCCAAAATTTGAAAAATCAACCTAGTTGTACAATGGAAGCAAAATGCTGAATCACTCAACTGAGTCCTGGGATGTGGGTGGATTGGCTATTCTCAATGGCCCTTAGTGTCCAAAGAGGTGTAGGTTAGATGGATTGGCCATGGTAAGCGCTTTACAGGGATAGCGCTTGTGTAAGATAATTCTGTCATGGAGTCAGTGCAGACTCTATGGGCCGAATGGTATGTTCTGCACTGTAGGGGTTTTATGATTGAGAAGATTGAGAGTTGATCTTATTGAAACGTACAAGATCCTAAGGGTTTGACAGGGTGGATCCTGAAAGGATGTTTCTTCCTCTACTAGGAGAGACTAGAACAAGAGGGCACAGTTTAAAAACAAGGAGTTCTCTCATTTAAGACAGAGATGAGGGGAAATGTTTTCTCTCAGAGGCTCATATCCCTGTGGATCTCTCTTCCCCAGAGATCAATGAAAGCGGGGTCACTGAATCTATTTAAGGCTGAGTTGGACAAATTGTTGATTGAAAGAGTATTGGGCTTGGATAGTAAAGCAGAACTGAGGCCACAATTGGCTCAGCTATGACTTTACGAAATGGCAGAACAGGCCAAATGGCCTATTTTTGCTCCCAATTTGTACGTTGGTGAGTATGTGTATTGTGATGCTGGAAATCTGAGATGAAAGAAAAAGCGCTGGAACTACTCAGCAATTCTGGCAGCATCTGTGGAGAAAGGAACAAAGTTTAGACTTCCAGCTGAATGTCTTCTGAAGAAGAGGCATGTTTCATTTAAAACATAGGCCAGAATTCTCCAGCCCTCCCAGCCGATGTGAACAGAGATTTTAACGGCTCGCCAACCCCGGGATGGCGGGGGAAGAGGAGAGGGGCTGTAAAATTTTGGCCATGAACTGTTTCTGTCTCTGCAGATCCAGCCAGACTTGCTGCCTATTTCCAAAATTTTCTGTTTTGGACCTAAATGTACAGCTGGGTGACGGACCTCAGACAGGTAAAAGTGGAATTGAACTTGGCTATAAGTAAAACAAATCTTATAATTGGCTGATTTAGGAATTCTAAACTTAACTACATTTTTGCTGGGATGGGAATTCCATTCCCAATGATTTTGGTTACTGGGAGGCAGATCGAATTCCACAATTGGAATTTTGGCAGATCAGGCAATTTCATGCCTGGAATTTTAAAAAAACGTAGCATGTATTTATTCTTGGAATGCAAGCAATCGCCATCTTCAGTTGCCCTGAGAGCACTAATAGTCTTCACCTCAGTGTGGGACTGGAGTCACAGTCCAGCTAGGTTACTGCATTCTTTTGAATGCAAAATAGCGAGCTTTTCGCATTCCCTATTACTGCCAGCAGAGGACTCTAGCAGGCCAGGTAAATTCTCCATCAAGAGTCATTGCTGCAACAGACATTTATTTTTAAAGTTGACATTGAATATTCAGGTAGGTTTTCTTTGTTAAATAATATGCAGGATTGAAGTTACTTGATACGGAGGTATACATGTATAAAGCTGGAATTCTTTTACAAATTAAAACAATTGAATCAAACAACACTTCAAGACAATGTACGTTCTGCATGTGGTTAACTGGTCACAAAGAGATCAAGAGCAATAATGACATTGGGAGCGATTCTCCCAGTCTGCCGCAGTGCTCTTGCAGCACAACAGACCAGGAGACATCAGCAGAGGCCGTTTCACACGCTCCCAGCTGGGTGCCCAAGCCTCCAAAGCGTCTCTGTGGCAAGGTTTTTTAAGTGTCATCAACTCCACACTAGAAATCAGAGCTGATTTCAATATTTAAATTTGTATTTGTATCCCATTAGCAGGACCAGGACTGAAGTCTCCGGGCCTGAGTGTCTCCCCTCTGCCAGGAATGGTTCGCTCCAGCGGGGTTTTTGACCGCTGCCCAATAACGGGGAACAGGCTGTCAACCTCGCTGGAGTGGAGAGAGGCCATTGAGGCCCCCTGTCAGGTTGCGGGTAAGGGGAGTGCCAAGGGAGCAGGGCCTATTGTGGGCGGGTCTATAGAGTGTGATCAGTGCAGATGGCGGTTCTGTGGCCATTCTTCAAAAGATTTGTGGGCAGAGGGAGGGAGGACAGCAATCAGGGTTTGTCATCCGGATGGAGAGGGAAGTGGGGAGGGGGTTCAGGACTGCTGGTGAGGAGGGAGGAGGGGGGAGGGGAGGGGGGAGGGGGAGGGGAGGAGCGGGATCAGGACTGCTGGGGGTGGTGTCTGAAGATTGGGGCTCACCCACAGAGGTTCGGGAGACCAGCAATCGGGGGGCCGGTCAGAGAGGTAATGATGGGGAATTGCGGGGCTGGCCAGTGATCGGGAGGCTGGTAGTGCGGGGCCACTGCGCACGCGCTGATCTCAGTGCTGACAGATTGGCGCATGTGCAGCGGCGCACTCAGCGCTATGCTGCCGGCCTCTCCGGATTTTTACAGTGAATCCCGCTAATCCACTCTGCAATGCTCAGAACGTGGCAGATTTATTTTGAAAATCCTGCTTAAAAAAAAACGCAGCAGGAATTACTCCCATTTTCATGCAAATTGGCACTTTGAATTTTTTTGGGAGAATCCCAGCCAGTGTACTATACTATATACTAAATACCAAACACTAACGTGGACAATTTGATACTGAGAGTGCGAGTATACTACTTTCCTATCAGTGATAGTAACCCTTCAGTGATTGGCTAGTTGCTTCACTATGTGAACATCACAACCAAGCTCAATCCTGCTCACATCTGAAATGCCACACATGCAGTTTCCAAAAGGAGTCATTTGATGGGAAACTGAACCTGGCTGTGTGTTTCCCCTTCTTAATACAGGGAAACTGACTGAATTGTAATGGCTCTGCCTGTATTTGAACAAACATCCTATGTGCACCAGCAGTCAAACCTGAGACCCTGCTCACATTGCTGCTCCCTGTTCTTTCAACAAATCTGACTGCAGTCCATCAGCAACCGTCTCACTCACCCAAGATATTACCGAGAAAGAGAGAGACTAATTCAACCAGGGAACAGCTCATTCATCCTAGTAAACCTTGACACGGGCATGTTAATGATACAGCATAGACCAGAATGAACAAATGGTAAGTAACTGGACCCAGGGCTATTCTGTAAATCATTTCTACCTGTGGCAACAGAAAACACATTGATCAAACACACATCAGATTAATTTTCACCTCCCCACCCAGGTGTTCCACATGTGAATACTCAACTTCACTTCAGACAGGCTACCAATCGGCACGGTGGCAAGCACTGCGGCCTCACAGCACCAGGGACCCGGGTTCGATTCCCGGCTTGGGTCACTGTATGTGCACAGTCATGAAGTTCTCCCCGTGCCTGCATAGGTTTCCTCTGAGTGCTCTGGTTTCCTCCCGCAGTCCAAAGATGCGTGGGTTAGGTGGATAGGCCATGCTAAATTTCCCCTTAGCGTCAATTAGGGTAAATGCATGGGGTTACGGGGATAGGGCCTGGGCGGGATTGTTGTCAGTCCAAACTTGATGGGCCGAATGGCCTCCTTCTGCACTGTAGGGTTTCTATGCAGGTAAAATCACAATCCAGCTACTGCCCTTGAAGCTGTGACCTTCCTTTTCAATGGAGCAATGCTTTGCGTTGTCACATTTGCTACATTTCAGGGACTATCTGAGTGAGGGGACTGATCCAGTAGAGTTCGGAGGGGGGGGTGGGGGAGGGGGCAGAGGCAGAATACACATTAATCTTGGGTTTTGAGTTTTTCAATTACATGACCACAAGCACTGTCTGCCTTCCCAACATCTGTCCGGCACCTTAACCCCAAGACTCTGCAGTATTCCCAAGTTTGCTTCACACGCCGCTTACCTCTGCACGGTGTACCAGCTGTCTGAGACACTGTACTCGAAGGGTAGGCAGTGAGTCACCACTGGGAGAACTCTGCTCCAAAAGCATCTGTTCAAAGTAAAATTAACACACATACAATTAATCAATTTGAGAGGAACAGTAAAATGACAGGTCTACAATGAGGCCCTTAAATGTGTATTTTAATGAGAACTGCGTACAATGTCTGTCCCTCTCATTTCATTATTTTTACAGAGTGACTGTTTGAATGAGAAATATCAATGATTACTCCACAAAGAATTAATTTATCTTGTAAAAGATTAATGATTTGGACATGTCGGTGCTTTGAGCTGTATTGTTCTGTGTTACGGAAACGTTGTGCTGTTAGTCCCTGCGTCCTGTTTCACCCTCTGTCCTTCCTTCTTCAGATCCCCCAACAGAAAACCAATTCTCAACTAAATAGATAGAATAAAAGCAAATTACTGCGGATGCTGGAATCTGAAACCAAAAAGGAAAGGGGCCCTTTGACAAAGGTCATCTGGACTCGAAATGTCAGCTCTTTCCTCTCCTTATAGATGCTGCTAGACCTGTTGAGATTTCCCAGTGTTTTCCCTTTTGATAAGTAGATAGAATCCCTGCAGTATAAAAGGAGGCCATTCGGCCCACTGAATCTGTACCAGCCACAATCCCACCCAGGCCCTATTCTCGTAACCCTTGTTTATCCTGCTAATTCCCCCTGACACTAGGGTCAGTTTAGCATGGCCAATCAACCTAACCTGCACATCTTTGGACTGCCCCAGTGAGTGGCAGAGCGGGTGGTGAGACAATGCTCCTTCCTCCGATATTTCCACCTTTCCTACGCAGAAGTAGCTGTGCTTTATTTGTCTCCATTACCTTTTTCCCTTCCCCCAATCGCCCACCACCTCCCCTCCAACCTCAACCTCTCCCCCTCCTCGCCCACAGTGGAGTTAATCAACAGGCCGGGTCAGGGTCAGGCTCCGCACCACTGAAGAGAACCTACTTTGTAATTTCCCACTAATGCTACGCATCAGCATCCCTCTACCTTCCATTCCAGAGCTGTAATATCAAGCTTTGCGAGTTAAGGGAATCAAATGATGGCGATCAACCTTGACTCCTCTTTACAAGTCTTTGTGTAACAGGCCAAATGATTCTTTCCTTGACCAGACCCGGAGCAATGGGAATTAAAGTCGAAAGGTTTCGATCTAATGTAAGGCCATTGATTCAAGCACCTATCCTCCTGCCTGTCAAAAGAGACATGTAGCACAATCCCTAAGTGAAAGGGAAATGCTCTGTTTATTCTTGCCAGCATGAAGTTCCTTAACAGTTTAAAGTTTATTTATTAGCGTAACAAGTAGACTTACATTAACACTTCAATGAAGTTACTGTGAAAATCCCCAAGTCACCACACTCTGGCGCCTGAATGGGTCCACTGAGGGAGAATTTAGCATGGCCAATGCACCTAACCAGCATGTCTTTCAGACTGTGGGAGGAAACTGGAGCACCTGGAGGAAACCCACGCAGACACAGGGAGAATGTGCAAACTCCGCACAGACAGTGACCCAAGCCGGGAATTGAACCCGGTTACGTGGCGCTGTGACGCAGCAGTGCTAAGCACTGTGCCACCGTGCCGCCCTGTTCACCCTTCTCAGATTTTGTCCCCAGTGAAGTCTTTCCATTGGGTAACATGACTCCAGAACAATTTGGATCCCATTACACTCTCCTACAGATCTCACTGGTGAGGACACAGCAACAACTTAACTCAAGGATCGCCGTCCGAGAGAAAAATTGACTTTATTCAAAACCATCAAACAAAATTCTGTCCAATTACAGCAGAAAGTAAGTGGAGCATTTTGAATTGCAAGGGGCTCCCCTCGAACATTTCTTTGTCTGGGTGACATGGTGACACAGTGCTTCTGTAATAATAATGACCCTAGGATGGCACAGTGGTTAGCGCTGCGCCAGGGACCTGGGTTCAATTCCAGCCTTGGGTGACTGTCTGTGTGGAGCTTGCACATTCTCCCTGTGTCTGCATGGGTTTCCCCCAGGTTCACCAGTTTCTTCCTACAGTCCAAAGATGTGCAGGTTAGATGGATTGGTCATGCTAAATTGCCCCTTAGTGTTCCAAGAGGTGTAGGTTAGGGAGATTAGTGGAGTGAATATGAGGGGTTACAGGGATAAGGCCTGGGTGGAATGCACTGTCAGAGAATCTGTGCTGACTCAATGGGCCAAATGGCCTCCTTCTGCACTGTAGCGATTCCACAATTTCACTTTCCTTTCAATGACTGAGTAACACTGCAGACTGAGATCAGATGAAAATGAAGCAATTTTTGAACCAAGCACCCAGATCAAAACTAAACTGGCTTTAGCAGCTCCATTTAACAGGACTGCTGACCAGTGGAAACAAGGAGAAAATAAATAACGTTCAAAGTGAATCTTACCATTGCTTCCCAATCAATGGAAAAAAATACTGGACTAAGAGCTGGCACCGATACAGTGGGCCAAATGGCCTCCTTTCACGCTATGGAATTCTATGAAATAACAACAGCCTGCCAGTTCAGAGCTCAGTCAATGTTTCACTTCCACACACAAAGTGAAACAGGTAACCCACAGCACAGTTCCTCCCACACTCCAAAGATGTGCAGGTTAGGTGGATTGGCCATGCTAAATTGCCCCTTAGTGTTCCAAGATGTATAGGTCAGGAGGATTAGTGGGGTAAATATGTGGGTTACAGGGATAGGGCCTGGGTGGGATGCACTGCAGGAGTTAGGTGTAGACTTTATGGGCCGAGTGGCCTTCTTCTGCACCGTAGAGTCTAGCTGAATGTACGGACTACAAAAAGGTTGCATAATGCACAGCAGCAAAAGCGGGGATAACTCTGCGCTGGGCAGATAGCTGACATCCTACCTGGATACGCCTTGCAATTGCCTGATGCAAGAAACAAAATGTAGTCAGCGAGGAACACTCCATCATAATTTCCACTGCACTGAGTGCTGCATCAACAGAGAAATCATTAACAGCAACCTGTAAGGAAAGGAGTAAAAGAACATTGGAGTGGCACTTGGTTTGATCACACCATCCAAATATCGCTGATGAGAGGGCTATAACTCAGTGGCAATTAAATAACGCCACAGAGATTGAAGTGAATAAGCAAACACTACACATTCTGTACATCAAGAGCAATGTTTCAATTGCGCTCTACAGAAATTAATTCAAAAATTGTGAGCTCCCCCCTTGTATCATAGAAACCCTTCAGTGCAGAAGGAGGCCAGTTGGGCCATCAAGTCTGCACCAAAAACAATCCCACCCAGGCCCTATCCCCAAAATCTCATACATTTACTCTGCTAATCCCTCTAACATACACATCCCCGGACACTAAGGGGAAATTTAGCATAGCCAATCAACCTAACCTGCACATCACTGTACTGTGGGAGGAAACCACAGCACCTGGAGGAAAACCCACGTAGACACAGGGAGAATGTGCAAACTTCACACAGAGAGTGACCCAATCCAGGAATCGAACCCAGGTCCCTGGAGCTGTGAGGCAACAGTGCTAACCACTGTGCCAATGTGCCGCCCATCAAATGTTCATAAGAAATAAGAACAGGAGTAGGCCATCGCTGCTGCTCCCTCCTGCCTCTGAGTTTATAATAATCAGCAGAACATTTAAAGCCGGCAGTAACTGACCGACAATTTCCAACAAGGCCGAGTATTCGCCACTCACCTGCTTTGAGAGTAAGGTGACATTGCTGCCATCCGGTGTGGTACAATGCACAATCGGCACAGGCTTCACCCTCAGGGCCGTTACCTCAGGATTGCCAGACAGCAACCACAGCAGGACATCAGATCCATTCTCCACGGCATTTCCTGAGGGGGGGATGGGGGGAGGAAACACATTGACTCGTTGGAAAAGCTCAGAAAGGGCCATTGCAAAGTCAGCCGTGTCAGAAAATGTTCATGCCATTAATCGTGAGGAATAGAAATCATAGAGAACTTCCAGGACAGAAGGACAGCATTCAGCCTTATCTCAATTTCCAGCTCTTGGTCCAGACCCTCGCAGGTTACTGCACTTCAAATGCAAATACAAGTACCTTTTAAACAGTATGAGGTTTTCTGTTTCTGCCTTCCCTTCATTCAGCATATTCTAAATCCCTACAGCCCTCTGGGTTCAAAACCTTCCCTTCAAATCACAGCAAGACCTGTCAACTCTTCCCTTAAATTTGTATTCCTTATTATGGACCCCTCAATCGCGGGGAATAGCTCTGGAGGCTAAGGAAATTCAGAATGTCTGCTATGACTCTCATCAATTTTTACAGAGACATCACAGAAAGCATCCTTTCCTGATGTATCACAGCTTGGGACGGCTCCTACTCTGACCAATACCGAGAGAAACGACAAAGGGTTGTGAACGTAGCCCAGTCCATCATTCAAACCAGCCTCCCACCCACTGACACTGTCTACACTTCTCGCTGCCCCAGAAAAGCAGCCAGCATTATCAAGGACCACGGACATGCTCTTTTCCACCTTCTTCCGTCAGGAAAAAGATACAAAATTCTGAGGTCATGCAACAACTTACTGAATATCAGCTCCTTCCCTGCTGTCAGCAGACTTTTGAATGAACCTACCTTATATTAAGTTGATCCTTCTCTACACCCTAGCTGTGACTGTAACACTACATGCTGCACCCGCTCCTTTCCTTCTTCCCTCTGTACTCAATGAACAGTATGCTTTGTATATTGTGCAAGAACTAGCACTTTTCACTGTATACCAATACATGTCTTTCAAATCCTCAATCTAGACCCTTCAGAATTTAATGTACTTACATTTGTTTTCCCCTCAGTCTCCTCTGTTGCAGAGTAAATAATCCTAGCTGATCCAATCTTTCCATGTAACTAATATTTTCCAGTCCACGCCAAACCACAACTACAAAAAAATCATCAGATTCAAATAAGGAAACTATATTCTGAGTAATGGACCAAATTGTGGTTTAGCATCTGTCTCTCCCATTTTAAATTGGTAACTGCAGTAATATCAATCCCAGATCACACACACAAGTAGAAAGTAATATTGCAGCACTGCAGTACACAAATCCTGCTAGCAGATTCCTGCGGCACCTTCAGAGTTAAAGTTTATTTACTAGTGGCACAAATAGGCCTACATTAGCATTGCAGTGAAGTTACTGTGAAAATCCCCTGGTTGCCACAGCCCAGCACCCGTTCAGGTATACTGAGGGAGAATTCAGCATGACCAATGCACCTAACCAACACGTTTTTCAGACTGAGAGAGGAAACTGGAGCACCCGGAGGAAACCCACACAAGACACAGGGAGAATGTGCAGACTCCGCACAGACAGTGACCCAAGGCCGGAACTGGACCTGGGTCCCTGGCGCTGTGAGGCAGCTGTGCTAACCACTGTATGACTGAGTAAACAGCAGCTTCAGCAATGTGACAATAAATTTCTAAGCTTCAGCCTTGAGTAGAGCCACTGGCAGAAACTGGACTGTCAGACTGGGAAGCACTACAGTCTCTGCCTATCTACCAATGAAAATCAGGATCAGCTAAAAGCCCATTTCATTCCACACTACTGATCATTTCTCGGTCCCACTTGCTCGAGTCTGTGCATTTTCAAGTTGAGGCGTGTGCACAGTAAGAGAGTCACGCCCTGATACTGTGTAACACTGCTCACACAACACAAACAGAAAATGCTGCTCTGACAGCATCTGTGGAGAGAGGATAGAGCCAACATTTCCAGTCTGGATGACCCTTTGTCACAGCTGACTGCTCATCTCCCCAAATCAACATTATCTCAACATCATTGTATGTGTGTGTGTTGTTGGGGGAGGGGGGGTGTGTGTGTGTGTGTGTGCTGAGCAGGGCAGGGCAGGGAGATACCATCGCACACAAAGTGGGAAGAACTTAGTCGGTTTTAATATACATAAATTAACTGTTGCTTGATTCTCATAAACTACCTCTTCTGAACCACATAACCCTTTCCTGAACCTAGGCCGTAAGTAGTATTGCAAGGAGCAGCAAGCACTTTAAGTGGACACTGTCTTCCTATACATGTTAGGCAGGGCAAAGTTAGATACTTCCCTTGCATACCTGCTGTATAATCTTGGTGATTGTCACGCTTTATGCACCACGGGTCCTGCTCACCTTTGTCAAGTTACTCAAAGACGACCATTTTCCAGCAGTGTTTTGTTTTTATTCAGTTGTGAGACATGGGCATCACTTTGCCACTGGAGGGCAGTTGAGAGTCAACCACGTTGCTGTGGCTCTGGAGTCACATGTAGGCCAGACCAGGTTAAGGACAGCAGATTTCCTTCCCTAAAGGACATTAGTGAACTAGGTGGGTTTTTCTGACAATTGACAATAGGTTTCATGGTCATCAGCAGATTCTTAATGCCAGATATTTTTATGGAATTCAAATTCCACCATCTGCTGTAGCAGGATTTTGGGAGTCCCCAAAATGTTAGTTGAGTTTCTGGATTAATGGTTTAACAATACCACCACCAGGTCATCTCCTCCCCAAGATATCTATTAAAACTAATAAATCATTGAGACTGGGGTCCAGGAGAAGCAAATGCGCCCTCAGCTAACAAACCACCCAGGGTAATAAGCCCTGCCTCTGTCCTCAGCCTGCTGCAGTGAAGCTTATTGCAAGTTGGAGAATCACCTCAGCTTCCGATTAAACAGAGATCAACAACTTCAGGCTGTCAGCCCCGTTCTCTATTTTGTATCCCACACCCACTGAGTGTTTCCAGCATTTTCGGTCTTTATTTCAGAGCTCCAGCACATGCAGTGTTTTGCTTTTGTTGTCAATCCCTCCCTAAGGTTTAGTGAACCCCCACCCCAGGCTAATTCAACTCACTCCAGGCTCGTGTAACTAACCCTAGGCTAATTTAACATCTTAGTATCATTAAAGTAAGCGGGGAGAATAGTTAAGCCACTTCATTTCTTATGGGAAACTAAGTACTTCACTCCAGTTGCGTACCACTCAAAATGCTTGTTTTGGGCCATTAACACTGTGCAATTGTCTTGGAGTCTCTGGGAATTAAAGATTAATCTCTTGGATGAAGCTGTGAATAACCCAGGGGAAAAATTGTGGATTTTTTCCTCCCCTCCCACCCCAACTTTCTTTAAACGCAAGTTTTATTAAATATTGGAAGATGGAAAACATGCTGTTTGACTGCTAACAGAGGGAGGTCAAGTGATAAAACCTCCAGGAGTACATCCAACTAGAGTTGGCAACCATACATGCTCTCCAGGCGCAACTAGAGTTGGAAGAGTCAAAATCTTTGATTATCCTGCTGCCTGTTTTTCCACTTTCAATGGACCATTATACTTTACCGAAATCCTAATGACAAAACAGCCCCTCAAAGCAAAAACCCCATTGACAGTAACATCAACTGCAACATCTGGTAAAGACTGCAGTTCGTCAAAATGCTCATGGGCTTTTCTATGCTTCAGCCCAGAGAAAATTCCAGAACATTCCATGCAGTGAACTGCCAGAAGGGCCACATAGCAGCTCCAAGGAGCTCGCAAGTCATTTAGTATTTCATGACCAGAGCACAAATAGAACGCAGAAAAGATTCACTAGGATGCTACTGGGACTTGCATTATAAGAGGCAGCTAGACTGGGACTTTTTTCCTGGAGTGTAGAAGGCTTAGGCGTGATCTTTTCGAGGTCCATAAAATAATGAGGGACATAGATAAGGCCGACATCTTCTCTCAAAGGTAGGGGAGTCGCAAACTAGAGGTTTTAAGGTGAGAGGGAAGAGATACAAAAGGGTCCAGAAAGGCAACTTTTTCACTCAGAGGATGGTGAGTGTCTGGAACGAGCTGCCAAAGGCAGTAGTAGAGGCGGGTACAATTTTGTCTTTTAAAAAGCTTTTAGACGGTTACAGGGTAAGATAGGTATAGAGGGATATGGGCCAAATGTGGGCAAGTGGGACTAGCTTAATGGTTAAAAACTGGGCAGCATGGACATGTTGGGCCAGTTTCCATGCTGTAAACCTCTATGATTCTAACCTCTCTGACTGCAGACGGCAATGAGCTGCTCTGGTACACCATCCACAGCAGCACCAAAGCACTGTACAGTCCATCAATCTCCTCTGTACCTCCAATAGACTCTGACTGAGATACCGGTTCATGTCTGAGCTGTAGAAAACACTGATTGATCTTAGCGATGGGGATGTTGTCCTTAGCAATCCCTGCTATAAATGTACACATACATTCAAAGAATTGAATAACCTGCCGAACAATGATGGACAAGAAGACAATGCCTGAAAGTTGGACCAACCTTGCTGTCTCAAACAGGAGAAAAATATGATGGATATGATAACCCCCAGGACTTGCATGGAGACATCACTGATTGGCCTGTCTGTAGAACTCATTGAATATCAGCTCCCTCGGGATTGGTAATTAACTCACCAGGCAGAGCTCGTATACCGAGCTCTGTATAAAGCAGGCCCCTGAGTGGGTCCATTGTTATATTGCCTGGTTGGGACCAGTGTGTGATCACAAGCTTGTGGTTATGTACTTCTTTATTTTGTGCAATAAAGCATTGATCTTTTACAGCTAACTCCTGGAGTTATCAGAATGGAGAAAAGAGCAAACCAGTGAAGTGGCAGAGGAAGATAGATTTTGACTTTGTGCCAGGATGAAATTGGCAGCCATTTTACCTCTCTACCTATTTCTATTTCCAGTGAACTCTGGAGAGGTGTACTATGTTAGGGTGGCACAGTGGTTAGCACTGTGCCACCTTCAGAGCACCAGGGACCCAGGTTCAATTCTCAGCCTGAGTGAGTGATTGTGTGGAGTTTGCACATTCTCCCCATGTCTGCGTGGGTTTCCTCCGGGTGCTCCGGTTTCCTCCCACAGTCCAAAAATGTGTGGATTGGGTTGATTGGCCATGCTAAATTGCCCCTTCATATTAGGGGAATGTCAGGGAGATTAGTAAGGTAAATATGTGGGGTTACAGGGATAGAGCTTGGATGGGATTGTTGTCGGTGCAGGCTTAATGGACCGAATGGCCTCCTTCTGCACTGTAGGTATTCTGTGATTCTAATGTGCTGTCAATTCACACATCTCGTGCTCTCCTACAGTCAAAATCCACCTCAAAAAACCTCACAATGTTTTCAGTGGTAATTCCCACAAAGCAAACCATTCAGAGCTGGGTCCTCGAAGGGAGGGCCAAGTGGTGGTCAGCTGGGAAATTCTGTGTGGCAGTCATCCCTCTGTGTTATCTGGTAAGAAGCTCTGGAGAGACAGTGACGGAGGGCTTGGCGTAGGTCAGCCGCGTTGCCTCTCAGCGGGTGAGCGATCCAGAAATCAAACCTCAGATTTACACATTTACAGCACACAGATCACCATTAATAAATAATTAAAATCTCCGCACCTGTACCCAAATCCTTCACAGCAACCTTCACCAGGTCAACAGACAACTTGATGGAAGCTGAGAAAGGTCCTTTGGCCGCACTTCCACCACCTGGAGTACTGAAAGACCCTTTTAACTTTTCACCAGTAACTGACCGTAGAAATATCTCCAATGGGTCTGATGTGCTCGCTTTGCGACTGCTATTCAGAGCTGAAGCCATTTCAGTTGCTCCCTGAATGTGCAAGCAATCTAACAAGTCAATAATGTGTGTGTTTAGAAACAGGCAAATTCCAGCAGTTTCTGAAAGACCAGGAGACAGTAAGGGACTATGAGGGAAAGGCTGTTCACAGGCAATCCCCGTCAAAACACTGTTCAAACTATAGTAAAGGGAGCAGTGAACTGACACAGGCAACGGTATAAAACTACCACTCTCAGAGTGCAGAGGGACGGTGACCTCCATCGTCTTTCCAGGTGCAAGGTCACTGATGGGAAAGCTGTAGGTAAAGGCGGTGCTGTCCGAGGCCTCAGTCAAAGCGGGCGTCTGGACAACGAGTTTCACGCAAAGAGACCACCTGCCTTCCAGTGGCCAATCGCTGAGGTTCTCCAGAACGCAGGAAACAACTAGCGAATCCCGCAGCAGCAAACAGTTCCACTTCGCAGTGACACGGCAGCCGATTGGTTGGTTGGAGGGCACCGTTCCTTTCTCCTGGCTTTCCTGATAGGACAACAGCGCGCAGCATATGTTGAAGTCCTGGTTCAGCTCTTTCAAAGCCTTGTCTTTCCGCTCCATGACGCCCCTCAAGGATGAGATTCTGAGGATCAAAACAACAGTCACGGTGAATTCTGTGTCCTGATTGTCTCTCCTCCTCTCCTACAGATGCTGATTTACGCTGGGAAAAGTGTCCCACGGGTGGCGGCCACCCTAGAGTCATAAAGTCTTTATAGTGCAGAAGCGGCTAATTGGCCCATCGAGTCTGCACCGACTCTCCGACAGGGTATCTTATCTCGGCCCTCTCCCCTGCCCTATCCCTGTAACCACACATTTACCTTCGCTAATCCCCCTGATCTATACAACGTGGGACACTAAGTGATCAATTTAGCACGACCAATCCAACTAACCAGCACATCTTTTGGACTGTGGGAGGAAACCAGAGCACCTGGAGGAAACCCACATGGACACGGGGAGAATGTGCAAACTCCACACAGACAGTGACCCAAAGCAGGAACTGAACCCGGGTCCCTGGAGCTGTGAAGCAGCAGTGCTAAGCATTGTGCCACCGTGGCACCCTTCCTGTGTATAATCCAAGAACATAGAACATTACAGCGCAGTACAGGCCCTTCGGCCCTCGATGTTGCGCCGACCTGTGAAACCAATCTAAAGCCCATCTAACCTACACCATTCCAGTATCATCCATATGTTTATCCAACGACCATTTAAACACCCTTAATGTTGGCGAGTCCATTACTGTTGCAGGCAGGGCATTCCACGCCCTTACTACTCTCTGAGTAAAGAACCTACCTCTGATATCTGTCCTATATCTATCACCCCTCAATTTAAAGCCATTCGTCATACGCGAGCTTGGACAGTGATGGGTAGCAGGCTATCCGAATGGGGTCACAGCAGAACCCAGTTTGATCGGTTATCACTGTTCACACTTTCAAATCAGGAGCAGCAACTTCACCTTAATCCAGGGACACTGTCACCAACTGCAAGACCCTCACTGCTGTGAAAGAATGGTCTACCCATCTGAGTACTAAACCAGACGGTGGCAATATAACTTAAGCACTGTCCTCCTACCTGTCGGAGACATTGCCAATCCCAGAGAGAAGATCCTTAATGCGTTGTCCTGCACTGGCCGCCTTCAGGTTCATGCTGTGGGCTGCAGTCGAACTGTGGGGCAAGGTACACACCATCACCTTGCCTTTCTCAGTCAGTGCTGCCAACTCAACATCACCTGGTTAAAAACACAAGGTGTGAACAAAGGGAAGCCTCACATCGTCCGTTCCAGCTCACCTACATCCCGGTTTCTGATCCCAATAGCCAGCCCGGCAGCCAGCAGGATTTTAGAGCTCGCTCGATCCTGCCACCTGAGTCAGGATTCAGAAGCAGAACGTTCAAACGGAAAGAAAATGAAGGGGCCTTAGCCAAGTCTCCCCTCTCCTCATAAAACACACCAAAGAGTTTGCGGTCGGAGTGTTAATGCAATCATGTGACACCTAACAAAAAATATTTGCTCTCCCTAGAGATGCAATATTCTACAGCGGTTAAATTAGAACAATACCTAGCAACCTCACACAACAGATTCCAGACATTACCCTCCCCCAGAATCACTGGCAGCTCCTGTGGTGAGGGAGTTACACAGCAAGGAATACTCACCGATCATCAGTTAGAAATCTGCCAGCACTTACATTAAAGGAGTGCAGTGGGCCTTTACAACTCTGTGATCGTGGTTAACGGAATCAATCCCTCTCCCCACAGCAGGATGGACAAATTTAAATGCCAGTGTCAAAGAACAGGGTGAACCATTTACAACGTAAACTTTCGGACATCCCGCCCCCGTCCCTTTATTTTCAGTCTGCGCACTCAGCACAGGACAAACAGAATCCTTTTGCGGGCACCAGGATAGGGATTCTGAGGGGGGAATGTAGATTAGCATCTGTTCTGACCCTGGATACTAAAGCAGCAGGAGCCAAGATGGGAAAATTTTAGTACAAAAGATTTTGAGGAATTCTCAAAGGTTTCCTTTAATAGTGATTTAACAGTGTACCACCTGTTACTCTGTTTTGTTCAGGTTCCACGCTCCAAACAGGTTCCCTCAACCTTCCACTCCTTAAGTCAGATAGGTGAGAGTGTGTGTGTGTGAGTGAGAGAGAGAGTGTATGTATATATGTGTCTCTGTGTGTGTGTGTGTGTGTGTGAGTGTGTGTGAGTGTGTGTGTGTGTATGACTGTGTGAGTGCATAAGTCATGCGAGGGGAGGGTGGGGTGGAATACAATGAAATCAGGAATTAAAGAAAGAACATGCTGGAAATGCTCAGCAAGTCAGTCTGCGTCTGTGGAGATAGAGAGACAACGCAAACGTTTCAGGCTGATAACCTTTACCTGACAGCAGAGACCCGGCTAAGGATGCAGAGACAGATTATTACCTTTAGTTGTCAGTGAAGGCTTGGAAACAGCTACAACCCCACAGATATTCAGACTAATGGGCGTAAGGATGGAGGGCAGAACACCATCCGACTGGCCGCTCCTCTCACCAGCTGCCGTCCCTGCCGCTCCAAATGATGTATCCCTTTGTACAAGCTCAACACTGAACAAATCCCAGCGAGTGCTGTAGTAAAGCCTGCCAGCGCGGCAACAGGCACTGACAACGGGCCCTCGAAGATGATACTGAGTGAAATTGGGAAGCCACATCTCCATCTGAAGACTGGCTTTGATGATCACCACTTTGCCGCCTTTCCCGATCACCACAATAGCATCAGGAACTGGCGGTTTGTCTGTTGATGACTGGTGTTCCTGATCACCGCTCCCCCTTTCTTTAACCGTCACCAGTCCAACAAAAACCACTGGCTGTTCGAGGTGGTACAACACTGTTAGTCGTGGTGCCTGACCTTTGGCCTCCGCTCTGGCGTGTTTCAGGGGCATGAAGCAGACCTGCCCATCTGGCAGGCCGCAAAGGATGATGGGTGAATTCAGCATGTTGGCATCAACACTAAAGAGGAGACTGAAAAGAGACGTTTCCAAACAGAGGTAATCATCACCCCTTGCCTCGGTATCCTTCACAGTCTGAGGGTAAATGCAACATAACACTGGCGGGTGATGCGATGGGGGAGATTGCTCGCAGCGGGTTAAATCGGGACGCAAAGCAAAATCTATCTCTTCAATTCTTCTGCACAGCTGAACCTCAGCGCTTGCAGGCGGGAGCCTGAGGAAGAACATCTTCCATTTGTGGTCCCCGCTAGCCACTGTCACGACAATGTCATCCAACACCACGAAGGAGCAGATTGCGGAGTCCTTGATAATGCAGCTTTCAACGCCGATCACACAGACGCGAGGCTTGCGACGCCTACCGTGACTTTCCGATTGGGAATCATCGAGGAACGATTCCTGAGCTCCTGTCTCTTCGACAAGGCTGGAAAAAGAAGGGGGTGGTTCAGAAAATAAACTGCATAATTATTGTGTACGGCACTTAAATGGAAAAAATCAGCCCACAAAATCTTTGACACATTGTGATAGTTTAAAACCTTGCCGAGTGTCAGTATCTCTCCATTTTTCAGGGGGCTTTCCAGTTCAAGTTGCCGGATAACAACTCTAGATAACGGAGCAATCAGTGGGAAGAAGTCCAGATGTTGATGCAGAATACACTGCGTAAACACAACAAACCCAGAGAGGGAAGCGGACTCCATTATATCATTCCACAATCCCGGAAGGTTATAGAAATGGAAGCTGAGGCCTTGGCAACCATGATAAAAGCAAAACACTGCAGATGCTGGAATCTGAAACAAAGACAGAAAATGCTGGAAAATCTCAGCAGGTCTGACAGCATTTGTGGAGAGAGAGAATAGAGTCAACATTTCAAGTCTGACTCAAACCATTGGATCTATTCTCTCTCGAGGTGGAGATGCCGGCGTTGGACTGGGGTAAACACAATAAGAAGTCTGACACAACCAGGTTTAAGTCCAATCGATTTATTTGATAGTAAACTTGTAGATCGTAAGCTTGTGAGTTTACTATCAAATAAATCGGTTGGACTTAAACCTGGTGTTGTCAGACTTCTTACTCTATTCTCTCTCCACAGATGCTGACAAGCCTGCTGAGCTTTGCTTGGTAACTATGGTTGGTCCAGGATACATTTCTCCCATTTCTGTTTTAAATACAGGCCCAATGTTTTTCTACCTCTTCTGATTGTAACAAAAAATCTGGCATGTCATGACAGAGCCCGGCAAATTTTTACAATTAATCTTGTAGTTTGGTTTATTCACCAGTTCCTTAACTTTGATAAAGTGCCACTGAAACAGTCACATGTCTTTACCTAGTGCCTTTTAACATAGAATAAACGAAGTGTCCCCAGGCACTTTACAGAGGCGCGAGGTACCAAAATGGATGCTAAGCCAAAGGAGATATTAGCCAGCACGACCCCCAAAGCAGAGTCAAAGTGGGGAGATCTTAAAAGGAGAGATAGAGAGACATGGGCCTAAAAGAGAATTCCAGAGTCTGGGGCCTGGGTGATGCTGAGGAACAGGAAGGAGGGGCTGCACAAGAGGCCAGGGTCAGAGGAACTTGTGGTTCAAAGGAGCAGCAGAAGCAGCTGAATGTATGATCTCAACTGTACTGGACAACAAAGCAACCAGCATAAATAAGGACCCCACGCATTCTGGACATTCTCTCTACCACCTTCATCCGTTAGGAAAAAGATACAAACATCTGAGGTCATGTGGCAACTGATTCAAGAACAGCTTCTTCCCTGCTGCCATCAGACTTTTGAATGGATCTACCTCATAATAAGCTGATCTTTCTCTGCACCCTGCCTACGACTGTAACACTACATTCTGCATTCTCTTGTTTCCTTCTCTATGTACGGTATGCTTTGTCTGGATGGTGCCAATTCTTTTCACTGTATACTAATACATGTGACAATAATAAATCAAATCAACAAATATTTTATAAGGTCAGGTGAGCAGGGTGAGGATCTCAAAGAAGGAGATACCAAGGAGTGAGAAATCAAGGTGTGACTTGCTGAAAAGGATCACCCAATCATGGTTTGAATGGGGTAAGTGGTAGAAAGTTAGCCAAGGCAGTCTGAGAGAAAGAGGCAAGCCACAATCGAAGAGTGAGAAATCAAGGGTGGCGTGGTGGCGCTGTGGTGAGCACTGTTCCTCACAGCTCTAGGGACCTGGGTTTGATTCTCAGCTTGGATCTGTGTGGAGTTTGCATATTCTCCTCATGTCTGCATGAGTTTCCTCCGGGTGCTCCGGTTTCCTCCCACAGTCCAAAGATCTGCAGCGTAGGTGCACTGGCCATGCTAAATTGTCCCTTAGTGCCTCGGGATGTTAGGTTAGAGGGGTTAGCCGGGTAAATATGTGAGGTTATGGGGATAGGGTCTGGGTGGGATTTTGTTAGTGCAAGCTCAATGGGCCGAGTGGCCTTCTGCTTGGTAGGGTTTCTACGATGTCAAAGAAAATTTGTCAGTGCCATTGTCCATAACTGAAAGATAGCAGGGGGCCTTATTAATGAGCCAATCAACATTTTGGAGGAAATGTGGAGAGAGATGATGAATGATCCGTTGGCAGCGCTCAGAGGTGGTGATGGGAGGGCTGAACAGGTTGGGAAGACTGGGAGACTTCGGAGATTACACTGGGCAAGGAGGTCAGCAAGAGGGAAGGATGTGACAACTGGGATTGATATTGGACAATGAAGGATTCCTCAAGGCATCCTTTGCAGAGAGGCTGGAAGGAACACTGGGTTTGAGCCTGTATCAGCAGCATGCAAGTAGAAAACCAGAGGATGGGGTGGGACACAGATTAGCAGAGGCAAAATATCCAGGGGGAGAAATGAAAGACCAGCAGGTAACAAGAGTGGACTGAATAAAATGGGCCAGAGTAGATCAAGAAGAATCATACAGTGCAGAAGAGACCCTTCGGCCCGAGTCTGCATCGACACGCGAGAAAGACCTGAAGTCTCACCTAATCCCATCCACAGCACTTGGCCCATAGTCTTGAATGTTATGACATACCAAGTGCTCATCCAGGTACTTTTTAAAGGATGTGAGGCAACCCACCTCTACACCCTCCCAGGCAGCACATTCCAGACCATCACCACCCTCTGGGTAAAAAAGATTTTCCTCACATCCCCCTTAAACCTCCTGCCCCTCACCTTGAACCTATGTCCCCCCGTGACTGACCCTTCAACTGAGGGGAACAGCTGCTCCCTATCCACTCCGTCCATGCCCCTCATAATCTCGTACACCTTGATCAGGTCGTCGTCTTCCATTGCTCCAATGAAAACAACCCAAGCCTACCCAGCCTCTCTTTATAATTTAAATGTTCCATTCCAGATAGCCTCCTGGTGAAGATGAGCTTGGATCCAGAGCAGCAGCTAAAGCGCACAGGAATTTGAGTGATATGGGCCAAAACAATGAGAAAGTCTGAGTGGCTTGCGTTAATTATGAGATGCTTACATTTCCCACGAACGGTCATGAATAGCAAAGCAAAGATCTGCCCTCAGGTTGTGACTCTGCCCAAAGTCCACTCCCACCCGGAAACAGGTCCACCTTTAGCACCAGCAACAAGTGGAAAGTGGCCGAGGATGGTGGTTGCAAATTGAGTGGTTGGCATTTTGTTTCCTCCCCATTGCCCATCACGTTTCAGACAGATCCAGTTCCTTTGTCAGCTCGAGAGGAACCGCACTCAGTCCCCTCCCCCACCGTGTTTCTTTACTCTCACAAGGTGATTGAGCAGATACTTAGAAACATAGACCCTAGGGAAAGTCTGGGTATTAAATGGCAGTCTAGACCAGGATTCCTGTTTGAAGGCAGCTGTCACGCAACAGCTATCAAGCTGCAGCTGTTAAATATTTTATGGTCCCGGTTTTATTAAGAGCAGAAAATATTCTTCCAACGTGAAGCAGAACGGTGCAGCTACATGATTACTTTTAAAGCTAAATGTCATTTCAGTTTTTGGCTCTCTCTGCAGTTCATATCTCAATCTTATTCCATTCATTAGCTTCACAAAGACAGTTGGTGCCATTTTTACTCAAGTGAATGTCCAATAACAATGACAAAAAACATTCAGAAACATTACTTTTCCATATTTTCACCTGTCTTTACCAATTTTTTTTCTACACATTGATGCCTTAAAAATGGTCATTTTTGTTTCCTTTCTCACACACTTCCCAAATTCACAGAAGTTGAGAAACAATAAACTGGGTTGGTCTGGCAGCTAATGCCAAATTAGAATCCTATTGTGCAGAAAGAGACCATTCAGCCCATCAGGTCTGCACCGTCCACAGTTCCACCCACGCCCTATCTCCATAATTCCATGCATTTATCCTAACTTGTTCCCCTGACACTAAGAGGCAATTTAGCATGGCCAATCCATGTAACCTGCACATCTTTGGACTGTGGAAGGGAATCAGAGCACCCAGAGGAAACCCACACAGACACAGAGAGAATGTGCAAACTCCATGTGCAAATTCATCTGCCTATTCCTAGCATCCTGTTGTGGTGTAATGACCAACGTTGCTTAACCAATTTTAGTTCCTGTCTCACCTGCTTTGATATTTTAGTTTTATTCACAATCCACATAGAAATTTTCTCCTAAATTTCATTACTGACAAAACAAAACAGTGGCTAGCACTGCTGCCTCACAGCGCCAGGGAACCAGGTTCAATTCCCAGCTTGGGTCACTGTCTGTGTGGAGTCTGCACATTCTCCCCATGTCTGCATGGGTTTCTTCCAGGTGCGCTGGTTTCCTCCCACAGTCCGAAAGGTTTGCTGGTCATGTGCATTGACCATGCTAAATTCTCCCTCAGTGTACCTGAACAGGTGCTGAAGTGTGGCGACTGGGGGATTTTTCACAGTAACTTCAAGCCCACTTGTGACACTAATAAATAAACTTCAAACTTAAAAAAAAACTTTTGTCAACAAAACACCCATTTTCACGGATGAAAATCCTGCTGCATAAAAACTGAGCGCATACAGATTTACTCTATAGGTGTTTGTCATAGCACTCGGAACGACATCTACTGTTACACATCAAGCACCCCAACAGTACCCAGCAAACTAATAACTTTTGTCTCAGGCCTGACTGGTTTGATAGCCTGTGGCTTGGATAGATTGCGTTTCCTGAGAATGTCTCAATAACAGGATTACTTCCCCAATAGCTCATTGCTTGAATGGAGGCACTTGAGTCCAACATGCAGGTTCATTGAAGAAACTATAAAGTAATTGCAGAATGAGAGTGGATTCAATCTCAAGGGGTGAGGGTGTCGTTTCGCAGCACAAGCAAGGTGCAGATATTTCAAAATGAATATACACAAGGCGATTCGGTCCATCGGGTCTGATAGCCCCTTTGGGAAACAATCACATATCACTGCAATATTTTCTACTCCAAGTATTTTGTCCAATTTCCCTTTGAAAGCTGTTGTTGAATCCATTTCCACCACCTCATCCGACACTGTGTTCCAAATTCTATGATGTGGAGATGCCAGCATCGGACTGGGGCAAAACACAGGAAGAAGTCTCACAACATCAGGTTAAAATCCAACAGGTTTATTTAGTAGCACAAGCCACTAGCTTTCAGAGAGCTGCCCCTTCATCAGGTGAAAGTGAGTGGCTTGTGCTATCAAATAAACCTGTTGGGCTTTAACCTGATATTGTGAGACTTCTGTCCAAATTGTAACCACTCATTTCATAAAAAGGGGTTTCCTCATGACTTGATTTGATTTATTATTGGCACGTGTATTGCGATACATTGAAAAGTATCATTTCTTGTGCACTACACAGCCAAAACATACTGTTCATAGAGAACATAGGGGAGAAGGGAAGGAGAGAGTGCAGAATATAGTGTTACAGACACAGCTAGGGTGTGGAGAAAGATCAGCTTAATATGCGGTCGGTCCATTCAAAGGTCTGATGGCAGCTGGGAAGAAGCCGTTCTTGGACCCAGACTCCTCAACCAATAATTTCCGCCAATCGACCCCACCCTTACCCTGAATGATTGGAAAGCTTCAATCAAATCACCCCTAAGAAGCAAAATACTGCAGATACTGGAATCTGAAACAAAAACAGAAACTGCTGGAAAATCTCAGCAGGTCTGACAGCAAAGGGTCATCCAGACTTGAAATGTTGGGTCTAAGGGTCATCCAGGCTCAAAACATTGGCTCTGTTCTCTCTCCACAGATGCTGTCATTCCTGCTGAGATTTTCCAGCATTTTCTGTCTTTGAATCGAATCATCTTCTCACTGTCTAAATTCCAGGGAGTACAACCCTGGTCCTCAGAACTAAACCTTGGAGTCCACGTTATTATTCTGCTAAATCTATGCTGCACTGTCCCCGTGCTTTCTAAGGGGTGGTGTCCAGAATTTCTCACAGTTGGCATGATCTAATCCGGACTTCGTATAGCTGAAACATGATTTCTACCTTCCTTGCTCCTTGCTCCTCGAGATAAAAAGGCCAGCACATGTATTTTCACAATACGCTGAGCAGAGTTCAATTATATTTTTTCACCCAACACTATAAGTTCTAAATGTTATCACAGCAAAACTAGGAAACAGTTAACCATGAGAAAACACACTGTAAATTAGACATAGCTTAACATAGAATAAGGTGCTAACAAACACCAGCACAGTGAACATTGCTATTGCAGATTGTGGCTGTACTGCAGACCATTAATCAGTATTATAATATACCAAAACTATAGTTTTTCAGCTTGGTTATATTAGCTAGGCTGTCATAATGACTAACAGTCTCTAACAACTGAACCTTTAATGAAAAAAAACCCCAGCCTATGAAATCATATGATTTGGGAAATTATTTGATTGGCTGATACTAAAGAATAGGGGAGTTTGCGTGCATGTTTATTTTACAGTTTACTCCAGAATCGTGAAAATCCTAACTTACCATGACAATGCAAAAGACACTGAACGAAGTAGCATTTTTTGAGTTACTCTCAAATATGTGCCCAAGATGGCGCCAGACGATGGCAATTTCTTGCAAGTTGTACCCAGCATACCCTCTAATTCTATCTTTTACTCTTGTTCTACGCTTTTAAAACTCCACTCTAACTCTTTTAAACTCTATAACAATGCTTTAGTTCAATCTCTTACAGATTTGGTACATATTAAGATGATCTTTCTCTGCACCCTAGCTACGAATGTAACATTGCATTCTGCACTCCCCTTCTCCATGTGCAATATGCTTTGTCTGTATAACGCACAAGAAACAATACTTTTCACTCTACACATGCGACAATAATAAATCAAATCAAATCAAAAATAATAATTGAGGTCTGCCTCATTCAGGTCAAGTGTTTGGCAATATATTATACATGCACATTTGCTACTATTTAAACAGCATAGTATTACATAGATTGCATCTTACCTACACTTCTGGTTTAACGGTATGCTGTAAATTCCACTGCCGGCACACAGCACGAACAATCGCTCACTCTTCCTGTCCACTTCCACTTGCCACACAGAACTAGGTAACCGGTACACAATCTAGTAAGACAAATGAAATATTTTTCAATCTGTCCAAATCTCTCTCCTCATCTCTTCCAACTGCTGTGGGGACAGTTCTTTTGGGACTAACACCCCTCCACCATCCCACCCAAGAAAGTACTTAAATTCATATTACACATTTCGCAATCTCAGTACTTTTTGAAATTTAAGCGGCTGGAAAACCCCACAAACAGCAATGTGATGAATGACCAGATAGTCTGTGATGTTGGTTGAAACATAAACATTTTCCAGGAGAACCCCTCCACCCTCGCTGTCCTTTCTCGAAGTAGTAAAAGGGATCTTTTACTTTTACCCGAATGGATAGATTCGAATTCAGTTTAATCTCTGATCTGAAAGACGGCACCTCCGACAGTGCAGCACTCACTCAGTAATGCACTGAAGTGTCAACCTGGATATATATGTCCGGATTCTTGGACTGGGACTTCAACATATGGCCGTCTGATTCGGAGGTGAGAGTGCTACCCATTGAATCACAAGGGACTTAACTCTTCATCCATGAAACCTAGACAGAGTCAGTGAAACACGCGGCCATTGAGGGTATCGCAGCTAATTCCAAATCTGTTCTCACTTGATGGCTGGGATTTTACATTCCCCCTCTCAGCAGATCTTTCTGTACCGAATGCAGTGAGCTATTATAGGGTTACAATGAGACAATGGAGATGGGTCTGGGTGGAATGCTCTTTTGGAGAGTTAGTGCATATTTGATGGGCTGAATGGCCTCATTCTGCACTGCAGGAATTCCAAGGCTTAATTAGTATCAGCATGAGAAGACCTTCCATAAGCCCTGGACTTAAGTCGGGGGTGGATGCAGGAAGCTGACAAGAGATCACCAAACTCACCATAGGAGGGCACAAGATTCCACCCATCCTCTTGGTGTATCTATCCTGTCAACTAGCTGGTCTCCTGTGATGTGAAGATACCAGCTTTGCACTGGGCTGGACACAGTAATAAGTCTCACAACACTAGGCTAAAGTCCAACCGGTTTATTTGGAATCACGAGCTTTCGGAGCTCTGCTCCTTCATCAGGTGAGTGATTTTGAGGAAAGAGCAGCACTCCAAAAGCTCGTGATACCAAATAAACCTGTTGGATTTTAACTTGGTGTTGTGAGACTTCTTACCGTGACCTCCTGTGGGGGATTAATTGCACAAGGATCAACACCTTGACAGAAGCTATACTGAGTAGGAAAGATCTATAAACTGTGCTAAGTGGATACAGTTGGACTGTATCTGTAAAAAGATACAGGCAACAGACACAATGCAGCAGCACAGCCACCCACTGACGTCACATAGGAGCTGATAATTGACAGTCCTGATGTCACAAAGGGGGCTGATGATTGACAGGTGAACCCCTGACATCACAAAGGGGCTGATGATTGACTGGTGAACCCCTGACATCACAAAGGGGGCCTGATGATTGACAGGTGAACCCCTGACTTCACAAAGGGGGCCTGATGATTGACAGGTGAACCCCTGACTTCACAAAGGGGGCCTGGTGATGGACAGGTGAGCCCCTGACAAAGGGGCTGATGATTGACAGGGGGCACAACATCACAGACTAACAGATGAGCCCCTGACGTCACAAAGGGGGCTGATGATTGACAGCCCTGACATCATGGTGGCTGATGATTGACAGGTGAATCCCTGACAAAGGGGCTGCTGATTGACAGGTAAGCCCCTGAAAGGGCCTAATGATTGACAGGTGAGCTCCTGACAAAGGGGCTGATGACTGACAGCTCTCACTTGCCTCCAACAAGCCGCTGTCCCTCTGATAAACGGAGACGAACTCGGAGCCGCTCCACACGCAGAGGCGGTCTGTAGCGGCCAGAAGCTGCAGCCCTCCCCGGGCCGGCCCCGCTTTAATCTGGTCCAGGTACCGCACTGCCTTGCAGCCGGATCCCGCCATCCCCCAAATGGCGCGCCAAAAGCACCTCCAAAAGCCCTGCGCTGCGCCAATGAGCTGGAGATCCGCCCTACGGCTCGCCGCAGAGGACAAAATAATGCAACAGAAATCAGAATAAAAAATGCAAAGTGTTGAACTGACTGGGTTGCACCATTCACCCAACCCCTCAAATAAACATCTAAAATCAAAAGCAGCTGCAAATGCAGCCAGCCTGCAGAACTGTGGATTTTGAGCATGTTCCACTATTTTTCTTTTCCCCCTGCACTGGCCAGGATATTTTGTTCCCTAATTATTACGAATCGTGGCAATCTTTCACAAAGGAATTGGAGTGAACAAATTGGATATTTTGGAGTATCAAGTTGACTAGCAACCTCCACCTCGCCCCCCAAGCCACAAGACTCCAGAGTCCCACCATAGAGTATTTGGAATTTCTATGTGTTTATATAACACCTCTCTCAGTACTCAGTGAAACCACTACCTATATGCTCAAGTCAGTTTTAAAACATCCAAAAATGCTCTTTTTTTGGCTGATATTCTTTTCTAAATAGATGTCTAAATTAATCCTTTAAAAAGTTTGTTTTGTGACAATGTGAATAGAGTTCGCCCTAGCCGAGGGTCTAGCCAGCTTGACAGCCAGAGACAAAACTCAAAAGATGCCAATTTCTTTGTGCCAAAAGCAAAACTATTTTATATTTTGTGATTTTCTTTCCCTCTAAATTTCTGGATGAAATGCTCCATTAAACCCTTTGCTGGACAGTTTTCCAACAGCAGATATATGACTGAAGAGGTGAATGTGAGTGAACTTAAGTCAGAGAGCTATTTTTTGGTACTCAATCAAAAATGCCTAATCAAATGCACCAAAAATGCCAATTAAATTCAATCAGAGTCCCCACATGGGGAATAAACTGGATCCAAGCAGACAAGAATATACATCCCATCTTGGGCTTGATCAAACAAGATCCAAGCTGGCAGAATGGGGCTTACACCCTCTCCCAGGCTTGATCTGAGCTTTATTTTAGTCAAAAGGCTGAGATAGCTTTGAAAAATTGCATCAGGTAAAGCCTCTGCTTAGCATTCCTGCCTCAAAGTGCCAGGGACCATGGTTCGATTCCTGCTTGGGTCACTGTGTGTATGGAGTTCACACATTCTCCCCGTATCTGTGTGGGTTTCCTCCTGTGCTCTGGTTTCCTCCCACAGTCCAAAGATGCACTGGATAGGTGGATTAGCCATGCTAAATTCCCCTTCAGTGTACCCAAACAGGCGCCAGAGTGTGTCAACTGGGGGATTTTCACAGTAACTTCATTGCAGTGTGAATGTAACTTGTAACCAATAAATAAACTTTACTTTATTGGCCACCCTGATTGCTTGCTCTACCCTAGCACAGGAAAACCACGTTCGTTGGCATCAGCACGCCCCCAGTGCAATGGGCTAGCCATGTCCCTGCCTGATCTAGTTTCTTTCCTGCCAGGTAAGTATGCTTTGGCAGGTTTGTTGCAAAATGCAGCAGTAAGACCTGGGTGCTTCAGTTTATAATGGGATTATATGAGGCCATTAAGAGGCAACAAATTGTCCCTACCTGAGGGTGATGCACTAAATTATTCTCCAAGTGCCTCTTTCCTAATCCAGAATGACATTGCAGAATCCTGGAAGTGGATCATTCTCTCATCCAGCTGCAGATGAGTGGTGAGGAGAGAGACACAGTGCAGAGGGAAGACAAATTACTCAGTCCCTCAAACTCACTCTCTTTTACTCATGGGTGGCTGAAGAGAAAATATAAATATTATGTTTTCTAACAGCAAAAAAACCATGCATCAAAATGGTTCAGATTGGTGACCAATCTGGGATGGCACGGTGGCATACTGGGGCAGCATGTTGACACAGTGGTTAGCACTGCTGCCTCACAGCACCAGGAACCTGGGTTTCCCAACTTAAGTCACTGTCTGTGTGGAGTGTGCAGATTCTCCCCAGTGGGTTTCTTCTGGGTGCTCCAGTTTCCTCCCACAGTCCAAAGATGCGCGGGTTACACGGATTGGCAATGCTAAATTGCCCCTTCGTGTCAGGGGACTAGGGTAAATGCACGGGCTTGTGGAGATAGGGTCTGGGTGGGATTGTGGTCAGTGCAGACTTGATGGGCCAAATGGCCTCCTTCTGTACTGTAGGATTCTATGATTCTATCGTTGTGTGAATAATGAAATGTCGATTGCAAACTGTATCCACAGTAGTACAGTTTCAGAGATTTTCTCAAACTTACGCAGAACTAGCATTTTGAAAGCAATTTAGCAAGATGTATTGAAAACTGGAAAATATACATTCAGTTATGAAGCTGCATATTTTTAAAATCTGATCGGCTGATTTCACAGAGACAAATAAGGGATTTGTTTGGAGTTCTTTTGTTCTGATAAAAGGGAATTAAATGCTTAAAAGTCCTTTACAAGAAATGCTACAATTTGCTTCATTTAAACTTTTCTGCAGTGCTCCCTAAAACTATAGGGCATAGCAGAATAAGTAAGTTAAACAAAATGAAACCCTAATGGGAACAAAATTGTTGTCTCATTTTATTAGTTTATTGGGTGGGGGAGAGTGAATGAGAAGGCCAACATTCATTTCCCATCTCTAACCGCCCTTAAATAAGTGGTGCTGAGCTGCCTTCTTGAACTGTGGCAGTCCTCATGCTGCAGGTACACCCACAGCGCTATTAGGAACAGTGATATATTTCCAAGTGATGGTGTTCTCGTGCATCTGCTGCCCTTGTCATTTTAGGTAGTAGAAGACACAGGTTTGGAAGGTGCTTTTGAAGGAGTGCCTTACTGCACTGGAATTTGTAGGTGGTCCACACTGCTGCAACTGTGTGTTAATGGTGGATGGTGTGCCAATTAAGGGGGCCGCTTTGTCCTGGATTGGGGTCAACGTTCTTGTCAGCTGTTGGAGTTGCATTCATCCAGGAAAGTTGAGCATATTCCATCACACTCCAGACCTGTGCCATGGTGGACAGGCTTTGAGAAGTCAAGAGATGAGTTATTGGCCATTAATTCCTGACTTACTCTTGTAGCCACAGCATTTATATGGCTGGCCCAGTTTATTTGCAGTTAATGGTAACCCCAGGGACGTTGGTGATTCAGTGATGGGGCCTTTGGCCGTTGAGCAGAGGTGGTTCGATTCCCTCTTGCTGGAGATGGTTAAGAAGGAATGTATCAGAAAAATAGAAGGAAATTGCTTCAGTTGCAGGTGTGGTTCATCCAGAAGCCTGACGTACCATGTTAAGGGTAGAATTTTTCCGTTCCACCCACTATGGAAATTGTAGCAGGCGGGACACAGATCATGGAAAGGTCCCTTGACCTCTGGCAGGATTTTCCGGTATTGCGGTGAGTGTGGCTGGAAAATCCCACCCGAATTGTTTATTTAGATCTCTTCATCAAAAGAGGTATTTATTATATAGATGATTATTTGAATAGAAACAATGTGCAGGGATACAAGGTAAAGGCAAGGGAATGGTACTAAGTCTTAAAGCACCTTTGGAGAATCAGTGCAGACACAATGGGCTGAATGGCCTCCTTCTGCACTGTAACGATCCTGTGATTATTGAGTAATATTATGTTCTAGTATTTCTTGCTGAAGTTTAGTGATTCCATAAATTGCAAGTAATTATGTTATTCAGTGAATCGTGTTACCGTTAATCTATGTTTGATATTCCCCATGTTGATTGGAAAATGTAACACAAGTCTATGTATAGCCCAATGGACAGATCGCTGCAGTGGAAGTTTATCCCATGCTGTACTGACGACATAAAGATAAGTCTCCAACAGGTGTGTAAGGAGATTTTCTTGTGGTAAATGTAGGAGTAGGATCTGGTACATACAGGGTTAATACTAAGTATACCACTGCCCACACAGTAATGTAAGAAGGCACATGGCCCAGAGCTATTCTCAAGATGCACAGAATTGTGTAAAATACTAAGATGGAGTCAGCTCCATACCTGTACTCTCTGCTGTAAATATGTATATACTTCTGAGTTGTTAATAAAGACTTGTTGTTAATATACACTAGACTACAAAGTCTATTTCATGGTGTCTGAAGCAGGATTCTTCAATAAAGGTGGAAAAACCATTGAAAGAGAAAAGAACACTATAACAACTCATAACAGTTTGCCTGCAAACACAGACTTTGGTTATCTGTTACCTGTAATAGCATGTGTGTGAAATATTTCTACTGCCTCATTGTGACATGATATAAAGAAATGATTGCTCTTTTTGAGTTTTTTTTATTCATTAATGAAACATGGGCATCGCTGGCTTGATGTGGGTATGCCAGCGTTGGACTGGCGTAAACACAGTAAAAAGTCTGACAACACCAGGTTTTAGTACATCGCTGGCTGGCCAGCATTTATTGCCCATCACTAGTTGCCCTTGAACTGAGTGGCTTGCTAGGCCATTTCAGAGGGTAATGGAGAGTCAACCACATTGCTGTAGCACTGGAGTCACATGTAGACCAGACCAGGTAATGGCGGCAGATTTCCTTCCCTAAAGGCCATTCATTAGTGAACTAGATCAGTTTTTCCGACAATTGACAATGGTTTCAGTAGATTCTTAATTCTACTTTGTTTTTATTGAATTCAAATTCCACCATCTGCTGTGGCAGGATTCAAACCCGAGTCCCCAGAACATTAGCTGAGTTTCTGGATTATTAGTCGAGCGATAATACCACTCGGCCATTGCCTCTTCTTAATTTGTATTAAAATCATAATTATTTGGCCTTTTCTACAAATCTCAGCTTAATGGAAAGTAATCAGTGCAAAAATGAGAACTGGAAAAACCTGTGGCTGTGGTTTGTTTTTCCACCAAGGCATAAAAGAATGATTTTATTCAACAGCACCGTCACAAAATAGCACTTACTCAATAATTTATTCATTTAAATATACTTTCAACATGTTTGCATTCTTAACTGGACACAAAGGATGAAATGAACACTCCTCTGGCAAGGGAAGTTTAAAGAGAAATTCCTTGCCTTATCACTGAGCCAAAAATAAAAAGCATAAATATTTTTTTAACAGACATTTTGCTTCTACAGTGGGAGTATTAAAGCAGCAGTTCTGAGCTTGTGTGATGGCGATCAAATATCTTTGGTTGATACAATGAAGTATTTTGAATCTGTTGTTTTCTTTTGCTTTTCTCTTGCGATTTCATTACACACACACACACACACACACACACACACACGGTTTTTTCCAATTTCTACAAGTCATCATAACCCACTTGGTTCCCGTTGAGAAAAAGGAATTCAATATGTTTATTCAATACAGACGAAGTCAATTTGTTGAGTAGTTGTCTCAATAGCCAGTTATCCAATGAGTTAATTTATCCCCATCACAAATTATTCAAACATGCTGCATAATGGATTCAAGGGAATAGGTGAAAGTCAATAAGACCAAAAGATATAGCAGCAGAATGAGGCCATTTGGCCCATCGAGTCCATTCTGCCATTCAATCATGGCCGATAAGTCACCCAATCCCATTCTCCCGCCTTTTCCCCATAACTTTTGATCCCCTCTCCAATCAAGAACTTTTCTACCTCTGTCTGAAATACACTCAATGACCTGGCCTCCACAGCCTTCTGTGGCAATGAATTCATAGCTTCACCATGCTTTGACTGAAGAAATTCCTCCTCATCTCAGTTCTAAAGGGTCGTCTCACTATTCTGAGGCTGTGATTAAGGAATGGAGTAATTGATAGAAAGGACTGAGCATTAACATTAAGTTGGGTTTCACAGATCTCAGAGTTTGGACCATGACTGGTTCTAATGACTTGGGATTGAATTTTCCCAATTTTGGATTATCTGGATCCTGACCCTACTCATTGCCGCATTGTGCCCACTAGCTTATACTTATCGGAGGTGACTATAAATATAGCAGGGTTGTTGGGTGTCACTGTCTAATTAAAAGGAGGTCCAGAGTGTCCAAAGTGAAGAGTGGCCCGTATGGGAGTTGGAGTCAGCTGTTAGCAGGTAGAAGTGTGGGTCTGCTTAATCAAGCGTAAGTAAGTATTGAAACCCACTTCTGGGTGCGGTTTGAGGTTAGGGAAAATAGGGATGCTTACATAACATTGCTAAAATGTCAAGGACTCTGTACATCTGCGTGTATAGCGATAAGTATGCAAACTAGAGATTGAAAAGATGCTGAATTGTATTGGTTGAAAGTGCACACCAAACTGCAATGCTATTGGCGTTTTAACTGGTGTGTATTGGCTGCAAAATGTTACAATTGAAACTCTTTTGTGGAACCTGGTCAGAACATCATAGTGAGACACATTATGTTGTTCTTCTTGTGCACAAGCATTAAAGGAGTCATTTTTGAGTACTCACTGTGCACCGTCTGGTTAATTCTTGTCACCAGTAGCCTTGTTGTGATGTCCACGTGAGGCTGAACTGCACTAAGAAGGAGAGTACATCACACAACAGAAGTGTGATATTGATGATAATATTGGCAGTCATTTCCTCATGTCCAGCACTTACCTGCTGGATCTGGCTACAGGTGAAACACATCGATTTGTGAGTCCTTGCAGGATCTCTTGAGAATCTGGTACCTCAAAATGAACATTGCATAAGCATCTCATGGAGTTCTGAGTTCCAGCTGTGCTCTGTCACATTGTGTGAGTAGGTGAGCCGTGGATAGAGTGGGGTTCCCATACATGACTGGTAAAATTCAAGTCCCTTTACAAAATGCCCACGAATTGGCTAAATTATGAACTCCGTTGCCACCCTGTAGCTGCCAAACGGATGGTTGAACCCACATTCAAGAAAATCACGAAGAAGCAAGCTGCCCCACACTCTTTTCTCTAAATCTCTTTACCTCAAACCTCCAAATCCCTCTCCATATGGCTGAGAAAAGTCTGCCCTTGGACTCTGAAACCCAATGCAAATTGATAAGGAAAACACTTATAGATGCTGGAAATCTGAAAGGGAGATGGGAAATGCTGCAAGTACTCAGGAGGTGTGGCAGCATCTGTGGAGAGAGATACAGGGTTAACATTTCAAGTCAAGTATGACTTCTTCAGAACTGAAGGAAGGTAGGAATGTGATGGGTTTTATGCCTTTGGAGGGAGAGGAAAAACAAAGGGAAGGTCTGGGATTGGGAAGAGAGACAGTCAAGGACAAGATGTAATAGATACACACCGGAATTCTAGCGCCCTGCCTACCATGGAATTGGAGCAAGCAAGGGCTGGGGGCTGTAAAATCCCACCCTGGCCCTAGAGTGAGAGGAGGTAAATAAAAACTGAGATGGCGGAAACTACTTCTCTGAGAGGGTTGTGAATCTGTGGAACAGAGTGCAGCAGAGGCAGAATCAATCAACAGATTCAAGAAAGAAATAGACATGTTGCTGATGAAAAACAGGATAAAGGGCTCTGGGGACAGGAAAGTGGATTGGAAACCAGGATAAGATCAGCCATGATCATGTCAAATGACAGAGCAGGCTCAAGGAGCTGAATAGCCGACTCCCGCTCCTAATTCCTACGTCATGGAACAAAAGGTAAAAGAAATGTTAATGTTTGTAATGAAGAAAGAAAGCACTTGTCCAGAGTAGGTGTGAATGACAGAATAGTGAGCAGCTCTGTCTAAAAGTAGAAACATTCAGACTGGCACGTAACAAAAAGGAGGAAGCATCAAAACAGGGATAGCCTTCATGGTCTGAAATTGAAAACTTAGAGTTGCATCCAGAAGGCCTAACTGGAAGATGAGATACTGTTGCTCGAGCTTCATTGCAGTACTGCAGCAGGCCAAGGACAGAAATGTGAGTGTAAGAGAGAGCTTGTGAATTATAACATATTAATATAATATAAGTTATATGCAGGGCCAGGTTTGCAGACTGAGTAGAGGTATCCCCCTAAAACTGTTATCCGGTCTGTGTTTGAATCATAGAATCATAGGATACCTACAGTGCAGAAGGAGGCCATTTGGCCCATCAAGTCTGCACCAACGATCCCACCCTTGCCCTATTCCTTTAACGCCACATATTTAAGCTACTAATCCCCTGACATCCCCCTAACAATTTAGCACGGCCAATCAACCTAACCCACACATCTTTGGACTCTAGGAGGAAACCCATACATACTGGGAGAATGTGCAAACTCCACACAGTCACCCAAAACCAGAATTGAACCTAGGTCCCTGGCACTGTGAGGCAGCAGTGCTAACCACTGTGCACTGTGCTGCCCACCATGCCAGATAAGAACAGCACCATTCTTGTCAACAGATTTGATAGCAATGTTAGGGTTAACCTGTGAGAGGAGAGTGCAGCAAGTTCAGAGGACAGGTTCAATTGAGTGAGGGAGTGAAGAAGTTAAGATGGCTGGTGTCACATCAACACTTCTCAAGTTCTAGAGCTGGTAAGAGGCCACAGGGAAGCAGAGAGAGATGATTGGAGGTGAGTGGAAGTATTTGCAAATTGGTCACGTTTGTCAAAGACATCAAACTAGGATGAACAGTGTAATTGAACAAGGCAACTCAAGCAGCAGAAGGATTTTAACTGTTTATCTGAGTGGGCTCAATAATGGCAGATGCGAATGAATGAATTCTTACCAAATCCTACCAGAGCCTTACCTTTTCCCTCTGCAGCTGGAAGATATGATGTGGAGTGTACAATGGAAACTACCAGAGTTAGAATGTGAATCCCAGTATGCAGCAGGACCATCAGCATCTGAAGAAACAGAGAGTTGAATATTTTATGTTGAGACGTTATGCAGTTCTGTCTCCCGATCTGAGACATGGAACTCTCTCTTTACAGACCTGGCCTGCTGCATGTTACTAGTATTTCAACGCTAGTGCATTTTCCCTTATTTCTTGAACAAGCGCCAAAGCTGGGATAAAATATTGATGTTCCTAATTGAATGTACAGTATTTCACTGCAAAGCTACTGGGCATCTGAGTAATTTGACTTCCTGAAATATGGTTTTGTTTAAATGTGAAAACTGCAGGCCTGGCTATCCAAAGTTATTGAGTTTATTAGCGTCAGGAAAAAAAGAAAAGGTGACCTTCTTCTGCATGCATACTGCAGAAATAACACATGTCACATACCTTCATATGAAAGAAATGACTGTTCTGTACAGATAAAACCATATGAAAATAGATATACTAATTTAAATGATGAAAGGCTATGAACAATATTCACACCCATCCATCGACTCTGTCTACACTTCTCACTGCCTCCCCAAAGCAGCCAGCATAATTAAGGACCCCACGCACCCCGGACACTCTCTCTTCCACCTTCTTCCTTTGGGAAAAAGATACAAAAGTCTGAGGTCATGTACCAACCATCTCAAGAACAGCTTCTTCCTTGCTGCTGTCAGACTTTTGAATGGACTTACCTTACATTAAGTTGATCTCTCTCTACACCCTAGCTATGACTGTAACACTACATTCTGCAATTTTTCATTTCCTTCTCTATGAACGGTATGTTTTGTTTGTATGGCGCGTAAGAAACAATACTAATACATGTGACAATAATAAATCAATTCAAATAAAACAAAAGTATCCCTTATGTGATGAGTATGTTCTTCACATTGCCATAACATAGACCAGTTGCCATTCTTGGCAAAACGTGCCGAAGCTTTGAAAGCTGACACCCAAAAATATTAACTTAATGCTCATGAGCCCTATTACTCACAGAACAAGTGCTTAAGAAGAGGGAGCCGAGAACAAAGGAGCATCCGAGCAGGTAGAATAGTGAGATTGATCCTGCATTTACTCCCATTACGTGTTCCTCTTGTGAGACTCCCTTGTTTAGATTCAGATATCACAGATGCTGTAACGCAGTGACAAATCCCCCCACACTGTGCTGAGACTGCGAGGGCCCAAACCTAATGAATATTGGGATCTGCTTTTACCGATATTATAATTATTCTGATTTGGGAGCAAAATGGGATGGTTAGCAAATTTTCAGTTTGGAGCAGTGGTAAAACGGGCTGCTGGTTACAGCAAAGAAAGTTAAGAAATGTATTGAGTGCGGGGGATGGTGGAGGGGAGGAATCAGAATGAAAGCTGTGCAATGAGGAATGATTGCATCTTGCAGTAGCAAGACTCCCACTGTGATTATGGATCGATGTTTCTGTAGGAATATCTGGATACTACCTAATTAACTCCAGCCCTGGTGCTACCCTATTCACTGATACTCACCCTACTCCAGTCCCACATAAAGCAAAGGAAGATAATATTCCTTTCATTGTGAATATACATCTTGAAAGATGCTTCACATTTCTTGATACACAATGCTGGTTTTTTTTAATATGTACTCCTGAAATTGATTTTCATTGCACCCATATTATAGCTATAATGAGATCCAATCTCTTCAGATTTAGCCTCAGAAGACAACCAAGCAGGTTGATGAGCATTTGCCATAGGCCAAAAAAAGGATGGATTCTGTTGTGGTAATGGTGAACTGAGGAATAGTACAGGACTTGAGTATTGCTGAAAAAGAGACATGTCATCGAAGCTCTTCATCTTGCACTCATCAGGACAGATTGCAAGATTACTGACAGTGAAGGGAACAACAACTTATACTGCATGACAAGAGAGTGCTAATCACTGTGTCAATCAATGAGCACTCTCTTCTATTGGATATAAGTGGAACTTTTCTCTTTGTTGCAATTTTAAAAGTACACATTTATTATATTTTCATTTGGGATTCAGAGGTGTTACTAGAATCCTTTGATGAGGACAGGGTAGAACATAATAAAGTGCAGAATCACATTATATCCTATGTTCAAAGCTAATTTGTATTTTCTTCCTAATTTTTGCATTGCTTTTTCCTTTAGGCTTTTTGTTCATTAAAGTAACCCCTATTTGCCTGTGTGCTAGCTTGTTGGAAATGATGGCAGATTAACCTTATCAAACAAAGGTAAAAAAGAAAGCAAATTGCAAGATAACAATGAAATGATGGGTTGTTCAATTAAAATGTGACTCCTCGCTGGGAATTCTACCTTCCTTGGCTTACTTGTGCCAAAAACAGCCTGCGATCACATGTCCCTTTGTGATTCATTCAGTGACCTTAGATCATGCTGCAATTATTTAATTACCTGAGCTTTACTTGTGCTCTGACTCCATCAAAGTACATGCGAAACACTGTTACTTTGCTCTTTGACGAAGGGATGAGAGTACATGACTCGAATGGTAATAGAGGGATATGATCCCCAGTCGGCAGTGTGGTTGGTGCAGGCTTGGAGGGCTAAGGGGACTGTCCCCGTGCTGTAATTTTCTTTGTTCTTTGTACAGAAAATGTTACTGAGAATCGAAAAACTATAGAATTACTGTTTAAAAATCTATCTGTCTGGAATGAAATAAATGATTTTAGTGTTTGCGTATCTTTTCCAGCTACTAATACCTATTACTTTCACTACATTTTTTTACCTATTGGAGATAAAATATTCTAATGAAGAAATGAAGGGCCACTTTCCAACTGCGTGGGTCCAATGCCGCATCAGCGACTGAAAGCACCCTGCACCATTTCAGGTAATTCTCATTAGATAGTGGAAGTCGGGCAGTAGAGTAGCACAGTGGTTAGCACTGCTGCCTCACAGCGCCAGGAACAGGTTCAATTTTAGCCTTGGGTGACTGTATGGAGTTTGCGTGTTCTCTCTGTGACTATGTGGATTTCCTCTGAATGCTCCAATTTCCTCCAAAGGTGTGCAGGTTAGGTGGATTGGCCATGCTAAATTGCCCCTAAGTGTCCCAATATGTGTAAGGTAGGGGGATTAATGGCGTAAATATGTGGGGGTTACAAGGATAGGGCCTGGGTGGGATGCCCTGTCAGAGTCGGTGCAGAATTAATAAGCCAAATGGCCTCCTTCTGTACTGTAAGGATTTTATGATTCTAATGAAACTTGTACTATCACATTAGTTGTCAGCAGGATTCAGACACGTTGCACCTTAAACTACGGGATTTATATTAACGTCAGTGGGTGGACCAGTAAAATGGTTCAAGTAATTTACCCACCTTCAAGCCAGGAGGATTTTCATTGCCAGCATCAAGGACACCATCCCAAAACAGAGTCCTGTTTAGCTGTGAAGCATGGTGGCACAGTGGTTAGCGCTGCTGTCACACAGTTCCAGGGATCCGGGTTCAATTCAAGCCATGTGTCATTGTGCATGTTCTTCTACGTAGGTTTCCTCTGGGTGCTCCAATTTCCCCCCAGTATCTGAAAGATATGCTGGTTAGGTGCCTTGGCCATTCTAGATTCTCCCTCAGTGTATGCGAACAGGTGCCAGGGTGTGACGACTAGGGGATTTTCACAGTAACTTAATTCAATGTAAGCCTACTTGTGACACTAATAAATAAATCAACTTTATTTAGGTGGATTGGCTGTGCTAAATTGTCCCAAGGTGTGTCGGTTAGGGGGATAAGCAGGGTAAATATGTGAAGATTACAGGGATAGGGCCAGGTTGCGATACTCTGTCAGAGAGTTGGTACAGACTCAATGGGCTGAATGATCTCATTCTGCACTGTAGGATTCTATGATTCTCATGATGGGTCTTGGTGACATCACTGGGACCAGGCCACAGTCCTCACTTAAAGGCCTAACTAAGAAATAGAAACAGGTTTACTGTCCTGGCCTGGTCGGCATCAAATTGAAACAGGAAGACACTCCAAAAAAAGTTGATGATTTTACTTCTAATTACCTTGTGAGACCAGGAGAAATAGGAGTACTTCTATGGCTCCTACCTCGAAATATAAGACCTCCAATATCTTGCCCTGTAATCATGAAGACCACCATAGAACAGCCCAGCAGTTCACACCATGGATTTATTGGCTTTTCCCAGTTGATCTTCGGGCTCAGTGAATTTTTTGCCTCTTTGCTGTGAACAGAGGAGACATCGACAGGCCACATTTAGTAAAAGCCAAGAGGCCACGCTCAGGAGAGGCCGGCAGGCCACGCTCAGGAGAGGCCGGCAGGCCACATGTAGCTGGCAGGTCACATTTAGGAGATGCCGACAGGCCACATTTAGGAGACGCCAGCAGGCCACGCTCAGGAGAGGCCGACAGGCCACATTTAGGAGACGCCGACAGGCCACATTTAGGAGACGCCGACAGGCCACATTTAGGAGACGCCGACAGGCCACATTTAGGAGACGCCGACAGGCCACATTTAGGAGACGCCGACAGGCCACATTTAGGAGAGACCAGAGACGCTCAAGACCTTCTTCACTCCAGCGAGGGAGTTTTGAATTGAAGTCAAAATTCACCTGGCCAGAAACCAAATACCATGAAAACCTGGGCCATGACTTTGCGAACAATGCTAATAAAGAGCAAGGATGCACAATTTATATTTTCCAAAGAAACAGAACCCTGACTCTCAGGGGAAAATACATGGCTGCAATGTTGAGCATTGAGCTTATCCACTTATTCTATTTTTTTAAAAATTGTTCATGTCAATATTAAACACCTTAACACTGCAGACAGAACCTAGGAAATCAGGCATAGAAGGAATCACTAGCAACCAGCAGCTGATGTCTATTCAACAGCAATGACAGTAGATTTATTGACTGTATATAATACAATGAGAGTATGTTGGTAGGACTAACATTGACAGAGGAACACAATACTTCTTGGAAGTGTAAGAGGCATTCTCGCTTTAAGTAACTACAGCTGAAGCCAGTTACATTGGAATATTCTGGCAGAAATAACATCCATCTAGCAAAGCATTCCTTACACAAAATTTATTTATACTGAATGCATTAAATGATGGATGAGAAAATGCCCAATTTAGAGAAACATCCCCATTGATCAAGTTGCTGCAAAAGATGCATCAACTGTACTAGCATGTAATAGAATGCACAAAGAAACTTCGAAAGTCCGAATAGTTATTTATCAAGAATCAGCAGTGTCTGGCTTTAGATTGACGGAGTTTAGGTGCTTGGTTTGACAACTTGCTTTTTCACTTTACGGACCACGACTCGTGTTCTGCGGGGCCCATCGCTACCCAACTTCTCGTGTGTGGATTGGACCCGCCTCTCACCAATGCGGGCGGCATGTCGGGAAGCCTTTAGCTCATCCACAAACAGCTCGACTCCCTCAAACTTGTTGGTCAGTTCAATCAGTCTCTCTTTCAAAGCATTAAACTCTTTGTAGAGGTCATCAAGTGCTTCGGAAAGTGTGTGAATCCTGCACGAGAACAAAGGAAAAGGGAAAAAAAGTGTTGTTACTATTCTGAAGGAGACTGAAAACATAACTCTGGATTTAATCAATGTCTTAACCTTTGTCAGAATGAACTTGAATTTTGTTGCAATACATTTAATAATTTGCCCTTTCACTTATCAGATGTATTATTGCTGGATGGAAAAGGAAAAATACACATAAAAGATGGACTGGCTGTAGACTGGGCATCGTCAATGAGAGTGATTAATGATTTCCAAATTTGATTGTCAGTAGGAATTTCAGTTTCCAATAAATTAAGTAAAAATGTAAGCATAGCTCCCTCAACTTATTGGTAGATAATTTTTTAAAAAACTCTTTTGTGAGACATGATGTCCCAGCCACGGACATGGCTGGCCAGCACTTATTGCCCATCCCTAGTTGAGATGATGATGATGACAACTGAATGGTTTGCTAGGCCTTTTCAGTGGACATTTGAGAGTCAATCACATTGCTATGGCTCTGGAATTACACGTAGGCTAAACCAGGTAAGGATGTCAGATTTCCTTCCCTAAAAGAACATTAGTGAACAAGATGGGATTTTCCAAATGGTTTCGTGGTCTTCAGTAGATTCTTAATTCCAGATTTTTTTTTTAAACTGAATCCAAATTCCATTATCTCCTGTGTTTGGTTTCGAACCCAGGTCTTCAGAACATTAGCTGAGTTTCTGGATTAATAGTCTAGCATTAATGCCACTAGGCCATCGCCTCTCCTTCGATGATGTGGTACTAATCCAAACAGATAATGCCAGGTTCAGTCCCTACAATAGGCTCAGTTGGTCAGATTAGTTTCCGTACACTCAGATTACGACTACACCAAGAATTAGCTGGGATCTGCTCCTTCTTATCCCTTGAGTAGTTCAAAATGTGTGAATATTTAATGAGATCAGAATCATGCTCAGTCTCCTGCCGTGCTCCAAGCCGCTATTGGGTAACCAACCAATTCTGGCTGCCTGGGCTCACGTGCACCAAGAATGGATATTCATGCATCCAAAGCCCAGGGCAGTCTTGGGAACAGTGCTTTCAGTGCGAGGAGAAAAGATGAGGAAATAAAACCGTTTAACAATTGCATTGTAACTATTTTCTAGATTATTTGTTCATAAGACCTTTTTAAATAAAAATTAACCACCGCTATAGTTTGACAAGATTTATTAAGGCATCTCCTGTTATGATTAGGCAATCCCAGTGCCCCCCTCATGAAATACATTCAGGCAACAACACATGTAGAACAAAAAACAAAGAACAACACAGCACGGGAAACAGGCCCTTCAGCCCAACGAGCCCGCGCCGCCATCTTAACAATGTGTTTTTCCTCCTCCACCCTTGACCCATGTCTATACTTATGGTACCCCCATTGGAAACCAGATTAAGGGGACAATAATTTAGGGACAATTTGTTACACCAATCAGCCTAAGAGCACATCTTTGGGGTGTGGGAAGAAACCAGAGCACCCGGAGGAAACCCACGCAACCACAGGGAGAAGTCACTAATAAATCTCACACATGTCTGTTCACCGTTTGATTAATGTGCACAGAATTGTTGAATCTAAGCTTCATGTTTTGATTTGATTTGATTTATTATTGTCACATGTATCAGTATACAGTGAGAAGTATTGTTTCTTGCACAGTATACAATCAAAGCATACCGTTCATAGAATACATAGGGGAGAAGGAAAGGAGAGGGTGCAGAATATAGTTCATTGAAAGATCAGCTTAGTATCAGATCGATCCATTCAAAAGTCTGATGGCAGCAGGGAAGAAGCTGTTCCTAAATTGGTTGATACGTGACCTCAGACATTGGTACCTTCTGTGATAAGGGCACCAGGAGATATGGAACCAATGTGGGTAAATGGAACAGAGATACAGCTCACAAATGAGCTTAGTGAAGAATAGGTTCAAGCAAGGCAATTCTGTTCTAAATGTTTAGCCTCCATTACAGGCACCTCACAACAGAGGAGAAACAGCACAGAAGCATGAATAGATTGTGTAGTGATAGAGGAATTAGGATTTGAGAGTGGGATTGGTGATTTTACTTGTTCTAGCTTTCAAATTGCCATGTCAGACAGACAAATCTGCAGTGCCAAATAGATGGGAAATTTGACTGTGACCAAATGTGAAAACAGCTGAATATCTTTCTGGATGTTCATATGTTTGAATGATTCCGCAGCTACGTTAGCCTTCCGGGATCCACGGGATCCATTGGTAAGTAAATCAGATTGAATCAAGTAACAACAGTCAAAAGCCTGAAGATACACTGGTGGAATTAACAAAACATTTAATAAATAAAGCAGTCTGTAATATGAAATCAATAATCTGTAAATTTAAATATTAGTAGAGATAAATGTGGATTATGAGGCTGAAAGTAGTCCAACTATTTCAAAATGCTATTGGGAGTACAGGCAGCACAGTGGTCGGCGTTGTTGCCTCACAGTGCCAGGGATCCGGGTTCAATTCCCGGCTTGGGTCACTGTCTGTGCAGAGACTACACATTCACCCTGTGTCTATGTGGGTTTCCTCCCACAGTCTGAAAGATGTGCAGGTCAGGTACATTGGCCATGCTAAATTCTCCCTCAGTGTATCTGAACAGGCATTGGATTGGGGTGACTAGGGGATTTTCACAGTAACTTCATTGCAGTGTTAATGTAAGTCTATTTGTGACACTAATAAATAAACTTAAAAAACTGTGATGTTCTATTGAAGTGGGGATACTGTGAGGTCGTCCCCTCTGGTGGGGGAGACTAGAACTACAGGACAACTGGTGAATAAAATGTTTCCCTTTTCAGATGGAGATGAAGAGAATGTTTTTCTTTCAGAGTGTGATTAATCTGTGGAATTCTCTTCTCCAGAAAGCAGTGGAGGCTGGATCATTGAATATCTTCAAGGCTGAGTTGGATAAATTGTTGATTGGTAAGAGAAACAAAGGTTATAAAGGAGGCAAACAGGAAGGTGGAGTTGAGACCACAAACAGATCAGCCCCCATGACCTTATCAAAGAGTGGAGCTGCCTCAAAGGGCAGAATGGTCTAATCCTGCTCCTGAGGATCTGTTCCTATATATGTTCCTATGTTTGCCAACCTGTGACATGTATCTGTGTTTTCACATGTGCAGTACTGAGCAGTTTAAAAATATGAATGTCTATCATGAAAAACAGATATTTAACAAATCCAGGAAGCTGAATTATTACTTCCATTCAGCACTTCATAAATATTGGAACTGAGCCCTTTAATGTTAATGTCATCAAATTGATGAAGTGAAAGTCAGAAGGCCATCCTGAAACTCTCAAAAGTCCTGACTTTACAAGGTTGGTTTTCCCTTTCATCTTCCCTCCTACTGCGCCTGTTCCCCAGCTCACTTCTTTTCCTGTCTGCTGTGGGGCGCACGTAGCCTCCACTAGAACCAGCTGAAATGGCCCAAATGGGACTGAGTCCATTTCTCATCCTTTCCCTTAGTGATTCATCACAGTAATGAACTTCGAGTGTTCCTCTCGCTGTCCCAGGAACACCAACATCTACTTTGCAAAAAACTTGGCTGTCCTGTTTCCCTGGTCTGGGCGACTAGTTAGCCTTCAAAAGTACTTCATTGGCTTTGTGAGCTTCTGGGGCCGGGGTTGTGAAATGTTCTACAAAAATGCAAGTTATTTCTTCCTTTGCGAAACACTTACCGTCCATAGTCTGGCAGCACGGTTTGATGATCGTACAGGAGCAAGTCTTTAATCTGGGTCATGATAGCAAATTTCCAGTTGTCCAGAACATTGGTGAGGTTTGCACACCCTCGTATATTCACTTTCTTGGCTATTGATTAAAAGCACAATGTAATTAGAGTTTCATTATTTCTCATAAGGTCACCAAGGTAGCATCCACTCATTCCAGTCTCCCATTCACTTAATGCAGAATCAAAGAACAGTTCTGTGATTTAAAGCCTATTATTATATGTAGAAAATATGATCAAAAAGAGAGACTCTGACAAGCCAGATAGATAATGTTGGGGAAAGGAAGAAAAATCCTGGTATGTTAGAGAAAATTTTAAATTATTGGACATTTAAGACACTGACAGAACTCCCAGCATTAAGGTAAATGACAATAAGCTAACAAGGGAGCAGTTTGCACACATGTGAAATGCAGTAAGAAATTTAAACAAGAGGTAATGATTTAAAACATATATGTTGATATTTTGAATGTATTAAATGACTTTCTAAATGTATTTTATAAAAGTCACTGTTCACTTCAGCCAAAGGCAGATTGTGGCGAGACATGATGGTAAAGGGCATAAGGACAAGCACCACATTCTAAGAGAACAATGAAAAACCTTAAAAATGTGCAAGCTTTATCAATAAAGTTTCTAAAGGCAGAACATTCAAGGCAATTTCATGAATAGGATCAATTCACTGCCCAGATAAGATGGACGCGGGATGATGTATTAGTCTGGTGTGGCAATGACCGAGAGGGGAACTTTTGGGAATGTTAACTTTGAACTTAGTGGCCAGGCGTCTGGTTGCCAAGTAATACAGGGGGTTGAGTTAGCCAAAAGGGAAGGACTAATTATGGACTAATGAAATACCTTCATACCAGAGGGTAAGATGCAATTGGCTAGAGTATGTGCCAGGTTATTTTAATGATTTATGTATATTGAAGATGATTGATTCAAAAGGTAATGAAAAGGTGAGAGAATTTGATAAGAGAAGTGTATAATTTTTCTATCTTGAACTGTATACATTGGAATTTATTGGAGATGTCTGGCTGCTCTATGCCTGGAGGGTCCAAGATGCTTCAATAATTTCTTCCAGTGATCGCTGGTCAAATAAAAGATACTTCTTTGAAGTGGGACATTGGCTTTTGAGAGTTTCATATTGCCTGAAGTTTCGGTGATACCCAGCCATACCTCACTACAGATAATCTGGTGCCAGCTCTCCTGCTACAATCCTGTAGGTTAGCTGCTTGGTGGTCACAAAGAGAAGTCATCTTTCTCTCCCTGAGGAGCAATTTGGGATTGTGTGTCGAGCTTTCCAATATTCTGATCTAGAACAGGACTATAATCCATTTGACCAACCGGGCTTGGAGTTCAAAACCAGAATAAATCCCTGCTACCTGAATCACTCAACTGATTTGCTCATTAATGCCTGCCTAACTCTTTCTTGTTATTGGCCTCAATTACTCCCCTAGATAGTCATAGAATCACAGAATCCTTACAATGTAGAAGGAGGCCATTCACTCCATTGAGTCTGCACTGACTCTCCAATAGAACATTTTACCCAGGCCCTATTCTCGTATCGCCATATACTTACCCAGCTAATCCCCCTAATCTATATATCTTGGGACAATAAGGGGCAATTTAGCATGGACAATCAACCTAACCAGCACGTCTTTTACTTTTAGAATAGACCTACCATATATTAAGCTGATCTTTCTCTACACCTTAACTGTGACTGCAATGCTATATTCTGCACCCTGTCCACCCCATGTACTCTAGAACAGTATGTTCTGTCTATATAGCGAGCAAGAAACAATACTTTTCATTGTTCCCCAATACATGACAATAATAAATCGAGTCAAAAATCAAAATCTTTGCATGTGGGAGGAAACTGGAGCACCCAAAGGAAATCCGTACATACATGGGGTGAGCGTGCAAACTCCACACAGTCATCCGAGGCTGGAATTGAACTCGAGTCCCCCATGTTAGAAATGGGTTAACTGCAACCTTCCACCTTGGACCTAATTTGTATGTTAATTGTTTAATAATACTCATCAGGATATATAAAGGGGGCATTGGGTGTTGGGTTTGGAGTTGTAAAAGAGAGTAAAGTGAGTTTGTGAAGAATCTGGACTTGCAGCATCTTTTATTACTGGACTGCAACTGAGAAACTTAAAACCTGATGCTGTGAGGCAGCAGTGCTAACCACTGTGCTGCTCTACTAAATGTTCATTCCAAACGTCCAACCCACTTTGTGTGAAATAATTATCTGGTTCAATTCAGTAGTCAATCCTCCTGAAGCTCCATTTCAGAGTCCCTTTGCTGTCATTCTGCGAAAATCTCAGGGTTCCGTTATGCAGAACAAGTAGGGTAGATAGAGACTAAGTATTACCACTGTCAGGGAAGTCTAGAACAAAGGGAGCAAAATCTAAAAATTAGAACCAGACCTTGCAGGGGTGTAAGTCTGAAACCGGTCTGCACACCCAGGTAGCTTAAAGTTTGCAACTCCCTTCCACAAATGGCGATTGATGTTCAGTCGATAAGTTCAATCTGAAATTGATAGGCTTTTGTTATCCAACGTTACCGATGATGTGGAAATGCTGGTGTCGGACTGGGGTGGGCACAGTAAGAAGTCTCACAACACCAGATTGAAGTCCAACAGGTTTATTTGGAATTACAAGCTTTCAGAGTGCTGCTCCTTCATCAGGTGAGTCCACACATTGGCTCCAAAAGCTTGTGATTCCAAATAAACCTGTTGGACTTTAACCTGGTGTTGTGAGACTTCTTACTGTGTCCAACATTACCGAGGGATAAGACCAAATGTGATTATGTAACAACTCAAGATAGATATACTTGGTCTTTTTTGAAAAAGAAATCACCTGCTTCTTGCATGAAACTGCTTATTATTCATCAAAATACTTCCATTTGAATCTGGGAACACAATATACCTCTGCTACTGTTGACCTGATTATCTGAGATTGAAGGCAGGGAGGAAGCTTTCAGGAAGAAAAGGAAAAGCCTTTTTGGGGGGGATAGAATGAAAATCAAACAAGGTATTTAGCCTCCTGGATTTTCCATGACACAGAGGAATGTAAGATGGATGTGATTACAAAGTGTAGGTGCAGTGAATGGGTTAGAGCTTGCTTCAAGGATTCAACTTTTTTTGAAACAGATGTTGAAGAATGATGGTTGACTTCAGACAAAGCACAATCTTCCAGCTGCACTATATTAAAAGCAGAGGCAACTTGGCCCAAACGAACAGTTTATGCATCAACCTGTCCCAGAAAAAGATCAGCAAATGCAACCTGAAATGAGATTAAATTCCAGCGAGCTGCTGGACTCCTTTTCAGGAATGTGATGTTCTGTTTAGCCAATAAGTCCATCTTCCTTCTTTAAAAACTAAAAACAACCCAGGTAGAAATTGACAGCATTCCCCTCGTGCACTTTAACCTTTTCAACTATTCAAGCCATCTGGAACTTGCATTGCCTACTATTAACTAAAGCAAAAAGCAAGAGCAAGCTTTGTCAGTCAGACTGTGGGATACTGCGAGCCCTGGCGTAGACATTTTCACTTTCAAAGCATTCACCTCTCATCTGTTTGGGAAGATATTAGCCTTTCTGAAAGGAGCAGGAATCAATCGGAGCTAGTGCAAAGTGTGGAGAAGTTTATAGAAAAAGGTTCCACACAGAGGGTGAGATTCCCTCTCTCTCTTCCCCCACCAGCAGCATGTATTCTCATGGTGGAGGCAGCTCACCATGGATGCTGGTGGGATCTTCCCATTCATTGAACATAGAATAAATGATCATAGCATCCCAGCAGTGCAGAAGGAGGCCATTCGGCCCATCAAGCCTACACCATCAACAATCCCACCTAGCCCCTATCCCTGTGACCCCACAAATTTACCCTGCTAGTCCCCCTGACACTAAGGAGCAATTTAGCACAGCCAATCAACCTAACCAGCACATCTTTCAGACCGTGGAAGGAAACAGACACAGGGAGAAAGTGAAAACTCCACACAGTGACCCAAGCCAGGAATTGAACCTGGGTCCCTGGCGCTGTGATGCAGCAATGCTAACCACTGTGCCACCATGCTTTTATGTTTTATTTCTGTGCTTTCTCTGCTCTAACCATTTAAGGGCTCCATTGATGTTAACGCCATTTTGTGTGGCTCGCCTGGCCCACCACCAGCCCCAGAGAGATTGTCTTTAATAGGACCTGAACAGCGTCAAGGGCTGGGAAATGCCACCCTAAATGTTTACGTCTTTCAGATTCTGGCTAATTTGTTGTCTATTTCTACGTTTGACTATGAGGGGGGGAAATCATTGTAGAATAACGAGTTAATAGTGATGTTAATAAGGTCATGATGATATTCATAAAATTATGGAATTCCTACAGCCCATCAAGCCTGCATTGACTCTCTGACAACCTCTTACCCAGGCCCACTCTCACCCTATCTATCTCTCTAACGCCATACATTTACCCTGCTAATCCCCCAACCTATACTTCTTAGGACATTATGGGGCAATTTATCATGGCCAATCCACCTAAGCTACACATTTTTGGACTGTGGGAGGAAACCAGAGCACCCATAGGAAAACCATGAAGACACGGGCAGAATGTGCAAACTCCACACATACAGTAACCCAAGACCAGAATCAAACCCTGACCCTGGTGTTGTGAGACAGCACTGCTAACCACAGAGCCACTCCTTTAACAATGTAACTGTGACATCAGGGCCATGATTTTACAAGCCCTTTTACCCAGTGGGATATTACAGACCCCCTGAAGTAACAGAAATTTAAATGGCCCAGCCCATTTGCCTGAGAGAGACACACCATTGCAGGGCCAAAAGATCCTGGCTCCAGGATTCATGTGACTAAGAGGCTCAAAGAGAGATAAGCACAGAACAGTCTGTGTCCTGAAGACTATGTCTTTGTAAATTGTTCTTAATAAACCATTTGCAGTTAAACTATAGCGACAATCTCAAGTGTGTCATAGCAGAAGCAAAGCCTCATCAAGACACAGTAAGCCAAGAGAACATGATTACAGTAAAACCTCACTCAAGCTCAGCAGCAACACTGAAACTAAGATTTTACTCCTATCTGTAGAAAAATATTAAAGAGTTATGATCATACTCCAAGTGTCAGAAGATGAAGCAGTTTATCTCGCTATCAGCACGGGTTTACAAACCAGGCAATAACAAAGGTGAGGTTGCTTGTTTTAAAAAAAAAGCAAGTGCTCAAACTTGGCCACTCTTAAACTGAATTTATTTGTTCTTTTGAAGCAAAGTCACAAAGACACTAGAATCTTGAATCAGAATTGATTATTGTTTCAGTGGAATGGTAATCAATTAAAATGATTTAAATTTGAACCCAATTTAGTGGCATGGGGTCGATACTCATCAGGTCCAATTGAATATCCAAGTTAATGACAGACTGGTTCTTCCTTACTGGAATAATGTCACCTCAGCTTTAAACTAATTGTTAAGTTTTAGACTTACAGTGCTCTGATAAACCATGGCAGAGTTCTTCTGCGGTTTCAGAGATACTAATAGAATTGTCCCTTCAACCCTCAAGGTCCTGGCCAGAACCACCTCAATCCAGGAGACCACAATGCTTTCTCTCACATTGTAACAGCCTCCAACCATGCACTGCTGCAACACTAAAGCCACAGGATAAGAAGCCCCTACCATGGATTTGTTAATCCCTGCTGAAATTTTACTTTGTTTTGCGGAAGCCTCTGCAAAACTGGAGTTCTGGAGTATTCAGATCCTGGTTTAGCTTGTGGCTGTCGCAATCGACTGCTGTTGAATTTAAGTTGTGTTGTGCTAAATACAAGAGGAATTTTGGTGTCAACATTGTTTGGTGCTTTTCTTCTAATTATATTGGTGAAATAGAGGTTGCACTCTGCAGATTAAGCAAATGGACATTTTCTTCTAGGGACTACATTGTTTTTTTTAAGATCAGGATTGTTGGTTTAAGTGATGCTTTATGTTAATGGACCAGGCCATTAAGGTCCGACATGTGTCAACCTATACTTGTGGTACTCTTATACCTGCCATTGGTTTCATTTCATTCACAAGCAGTGGGGACAAAATTGCTCAGTTACCTGGCTACAGATGGGGTTTGCCCCATCATGAAGTAAAGTATTGGATTCTTCATGTGGTGGACTCTAAACTGATGATGCCAAGGTAACCTGTGAAACTTTCACATTATGTTATATTGTTTTACAATTTGATTTTAAAGATTGATTGAGCCACTTCCTCTGCTTTAACATCATGACATGACCCCAGGGGTTTTCCTGTTTTACACACACATGTCAAACCATTAAGATAAAACTTGAAAACTGTGAAACTACTCATATTGGTCTTTATACATTTTTCCTCGAATAATCACATGAAGAATCACAATTATGGTTTGACTTTTCCTGCATGGGTTGCACATGGAATACTTCTGGAAGTAAGAAAGATTTGAATTGGTTTCTGTAGCTTGTTTGAGAGCCTCAGGTTTACAGACAGAGGTATCACACTCATCTTTGAGTTAGCAGAAACCCCATTTTCAAAACCTAAGCGCATAATCCATGCCAACAATGCAGTGTAGTACAGTAACATTTTGTTATCCATCTTTCTCTATTAACTGGTATTTTGAGGTCAGATCTGTTCTTTGACTGGTTTTGTGAAACTCACTGACTGGAAATCTTATCACCGTTCATGCCAGCGGGATTTTCCCATCCCGCTGCAGTGAACAGAGATTTGGCTGGCCACCAAATGTGCTGACGTTGTGGTTGCCAGAGTGTGGCATGAACAGCAGCTAAGATTGCGCCCACTGGTAATGGTTATGAGCGGCCTGTCCTGGTGCCCCAGTCTCAGCCTCCCATTGTTCTACAGTACAAATCTCCCCTCAGCACCACTCACTAAATTTATATGTTCATGCACCTCTTGAGGCCTCAATTGCTACATCCTGGAGCTTTCTCACTGAATGAAAACAGGGAAGTCACTTCACATTTCAGTTAGCCAAAATATTTTGATTACCCTGCTCCCCCGCATTCCCAGAGCATGCTGGATAACAGAGGTTTTTCTGCATGGGGGGAGTGATGCAGTCTCGGAGGTGTCATTTCGCAGATGAGATGTTAGACTGAGTCTGCCCTCTCAGATATTGTAAAAGATCCTGTGGCATCATTTGAAAATGAAAAGGGGATTTCTTCTTGTCTTCACCAATGATTATCCTCCAACCAACACCCAAAATGGCGATCATGCCAGCCAGTGATCTCCTCTCAGGCAGTATAAATTGTTGCTTCCTTTCTCACCATGGGCAGCACAGTGGTTAGCATTGCTGCCTCACAGTGCCAGGGACCCAGGTTTAATTCTGACCTTGGGTCACTGTCTGTGCAAAGTTTTCTCCCTATGTCTGCGTGTGTTTCCTCCCATACGCCACAGATGTGAAGGTTAAGTGGATTGGCCATGATAAATTGCCCCTTAGCATCAGGGGGAGTAGCAGGGTAAATACATGGGACTGTGGGGATAGGTTCTGGGTGGGACTCTAATGGGTGCAGGCTTGATGGGCCAAATGACTTCCTTCTGCACTGTAGAGTTTCTACGATTCTTTGAGATTTGGTATTCTTGCAAATTTGTCCTGATGAGTACAAAATTGAAAGCTTTGACAGCACGTCTCATATCAGAAAATTTCAAATGCTTTTTAGGGATGGAGCAAACTATAATTGAAATGTATTTTTTATTACTGAAAATTTCCCTGAGTTCAGGATGTAGAGGGGTGCAAAATTAGCATTGGATCTGCTGCCCGATAAATAGAGCACAAGATTAAAAATTAATGTCATAATATTTCGCACACCGTGCCATTATATGTCAACTCTTAGCTCCTAAAGCTTTGAGAATTCTAATCAAAACAAATCAATTTAAAAAAAACAAACCTGTTTTTCATTCTGTACATGTTAGACAACTTTCTAGCCAGTTGGTTGCTGGGTCTTAACTCTCTACAGAATAAATATTTAAACACACACTTAAGAAAAACAAATTATGCAGCCATAACAAGTAAATCCAAAACAAATTTAAATGTTAGCTGGTGATTGAAAGGTTTCTAATAAACGCTGCAACTATTACATTTTAGGCAGTGATGTGATCAACTCAAAAAAGGTGATTTTAACAGGAATAACTTTAACAAAACCACATGGACTTTTAAGTGTAAAGTTTTGTTCAACATTAAAATACCAGGAAAACCATAATAATACTGTTGATACAACCAGCTTGGCTCAAAGTTTATTAGTCACAAGTAAGCTTACATTAACACTGCAATGGAGCTACTGTGAAAATCCCCTAGTCACCACACTCTGGCACCTGTTCAGGTACACTGAGGGAGAACTTAGCCTGGCCATTGCACCTAACCAGCACGTCTTTCGGACTGTGGGAGGAAACCCTCGCAGACTCGGGGAGAACATGCAGACTCCACAAGGACAGTGACCCAAACAGGGAACCAAACCCAGGTCCCTAGTGCTGCAAGGCAATAGCTCAGATAATATGAATTAAAATAAAGTCTAATTGTAACGATTTATTTTGAAGTAAATTCTCTGCCAAATATAACTCATTGGAATGCTTATCTAACAAATCTACTCTCCCAGTTCGGTTAAAGAAGATCCTCACCTCCACTTGATACCTCTTAAATTCAGTTTGTGGGCAATCAGAGGGGAGAACCCAGCCTGACATTCTGCTTAATCATATTGATGTTGCATTAGTCTATGTATGGCATACTATGGGGGTTACCCTATTAAGTCCTAAATATGTAGCAAATTGGAACTATAAATGATTTTTCACTTCTAATTAGCATCACAGTTGGCAATGAGACTGGCATTCACCCCTCAAGGAATAAATGAGCAGAAACATGGTGCTTTTTCTTCAATGTGTGAACTCCCTCCTGTTTTAAAAGGAATCAGCATTAAACTATGAAAATTATGCAGATCTGGATATTGAGATTTTAAAGATACCTAATTTATTTTAATCCTTATCATAAGTGCCCAATCCCTATCAAATAGCATTGGGAGTGCAGAACAGTAGTCTGCTAAGACACACTTGCTCTATCCTCCTCAATGCTTATGCCAATAGATCTGTGTTCAATGTTCCCATTACATAAAATACATTACGTTTTGATTCATTTTCTTGGTATTCCAAAACAGATTTGGCGCATGACCGCCCCCCCTCCACCTTTAATGTTTCTTTAACCCTGTTTTGAAATTGACCCACAGGAGGAGTCCTTACATTAAAGGATTTTGGTGATACCAATGTTACCAATTTCCAGTTCCCTCCCACATCGCAGCGGTGTGAGGGTGAAGTTATTCAATTGCTCGTGTCTTTTTGTTCTGGGACTAACATTTCCACTGCACAGAGTCAGAGGATAATGCGCCCGCCCCCCCACAAGGCACTGAGCACTGCCACTGCTCTGTAAAAGTTGACAGTGAGGTCTCTTACCATCTGATCTGTAGTCCCATTCTCGGCTCCTTCGGGCGGAGGCGACTATGGCCAACAGCAGCAGCAGGAATAGCAACTTTTCCATCTGTCCCTGTGTGTGTGAGAGAGGGGGGAACAGCTCGGTTCAAACTGTGTCTGATCTCTCTCTCTCAATCGCTTCGCCACACTCATACAGGGTCGCCAGTCAGCAAATTAACATTAACTAAAACCGAGCGCCTCCCCACACCGTGAACCGAACTCAATCACCTTTACCTTTCACAACTCCCCCGAAAGTCTGCCCTGTAATTATTCCTCCTTTGATTTTTGTTTTAAAAAAGGAAGGGAACTTATTTGAATAGCACGGTTCTGCTCTATAATTGTTCTCTCACCACCACTAAACTTTTTTTAAAAAACAAAATAGCTGGCAAATAATGACAGCCCCCTACAAGTAAATCACAAACAAACCCCGGCTCCCATTGAGAAGATGTCAGGGAGATAATTGCAGATCTCTTTCCCTGGGGCTTCTGTGAGCTGCACCAGTCCCGGCTCCTCTCTGCCCGAGTCAGGCACTCCCCCTGCTTTGTTTCCTCGATTCAGATGGAGGGTCGCCAATGTTAATATACCCACTGGAAAAGAGATGAAACACGTGTCTCCAAAGGGCCAAGTACCGAGGCAATGTTTCTTGCAGCTCTTTGGAAATTAATTCTAACATTAATAAACCCTATAAACCAAGAGGGAAAATATAACTTGAGCTTGGTCAACAGATCTGAAACATGCTGCGAGGTAGCGTTAAATTTGAGTTTATTTGTTAGTGTCACAAATAGGCTTACATAAACACTGCAATGAAGTTACTGTGAAAATCTTGGAGTAGCCACACTCTGGCACCTGTTTGGGGACATTGAGGGAGAATTTAGCTTGGCCGGTGCACCTAACCAGCACATCTTTCAGACTGTGGGAGGAAACCGAAGCACCCAGAGAAACCCACGCGGACACAGGGAGAACCTGCAGACTCCGCACAGGCAGTGACCTAAGTTGGAAATTGAACCTGGGTCCCTGGTGCTGTGAGGCAGCAGTAATAACCACTGTGCCACCATGCCACTCCTTACTATTAATAAAATTCTCATGACTCAGAATATTCAATATAATAGGAATAACATCAAACTCATCAATCTGTTGCTTTTGTTACCTTTAGACTTGACTATTCCAACATACTACTTGCTGATCTTATTCAGCCTGCCCTGTCGAAAACTAAAGTCAACCCAACACTCTGCTGCCCCTGTCCTCACACCATTCTCACCATTCACTGCTGTGCTCACTTATTCCTATTGCTTCCCACTTAAGCAGTACCTCAATTATGAAATCATCATCCTTATTTTCCAATTCCTCAATGGCCACATCCCTCCCTATCTCTGCAACCTCCTCCAACCTCCAATTCTGATCCACATCCTGAATCCACTATTGGTGATTTTGTCTCGACTTGTTATTTGTGATACCCCAAGCACTGGAATTCCCTCCCTCTATCTCTCTTTCCTCCTTTAAGATGCTCCTAAAATCCTGCCCCCTCTGTCTGCACTTTTGATCATCCACCCTATCATCCCTTTACATGGCTTGGTGTTAAATTTTGCTTTATAATGTTGCTGTAAAGTACCTTGGAATGATTTATGTTAAAGATGCTTTAAATGAGAATGCGGTGATCCTGTTGGACTTGGGGAAAATCCCCCTGAAGTAACTTTTTGGAAATCTCTTTTGATAAGAATTTGTGATTTGATTTTGCTTGATTTAGCCTCATAGTTCCTGTGTTCCTGGAGAATATAGAAAAGAATCCTCACACACTGCAGCCAAGGAAAATATGCGTTAAAGGCATTATTGTTAAGGTTTGCACTTGCAACTAATGCTCTTTTCCTTCAATTCATAGTGAGTTGCATCTCCTGTGCTCAGAAACTTACAACGCTATGACTTTGGCACATTGAAAACAATTACTGCTCTTCACTTTTTCATTTAGTTTTGAGTAGTGGAAATCCAGCTGTACTTCTCACCATGTGCTCCTAATTTTTCTGAAGGATAGAAAACATGAAGAGAACATGCTCTTCAGGCTAAAACTGTCAATTGTGTTGATATAAATTTATAGAGAAGCAAAGAATAAGAACATAAGAACATAAGAAATAGGAGCAGGAGTAGGCCATCCAGCCCTTCAAGCCTGCCCCACCATTCAATAAGATCATGGCTGATCTGTCGTGGCTCAGTTCCACATTCCCGCCCTCTCCCCATAACCTTTAATCCCCTCTCTTATCAAAAACCCATCAACCCGCATCTTAAAAATATTTAGCGAGGCAGCCTCCACCACCTCAATGGGCAGAGAATTCCAGAGATTCACCACCCTTTGAGTGAAGAAGTTCCTCCTCAACTCCGTTCTAAACCGCCCCCCCTTTATCTTGAGGCTGTGCCACCTAGTCCTACTGTCCTTTCTGAGCGGGAAGAGTCTCTCCACCTCTATCCTATCCATCCCATTCATCATCTTATACGTCTCAATGAGATCTCCCCTCATTCTTCTAAACTCTAACGAGTACAAGCCTAGTTTATTCAGCCTCTCCTCATAGCTCAACCCCCTCAACTCCGGTATCAGCCTAGTAAACCTCCTCTGCACTCCCTCTAAGGCCAGAATATCCTTGCTTAAGTACGGCGACCAAAACTGCACACAGTACTCCAGCTGCGGCCTCACCAATGCCTTATACAGCCGCAGCAAGACCTCCCTACTTTTATATTCAATCCCCCTCGCTATGAAGGCCAACATCCCATTAGCCTTCCTGACCACCTGCTGCACCTGCAGGCTGGGTTTTTGCGACTCATGCACAAGGACCCCGAGGTCCCTCTGCACCGTTGCCTGCTGCAGTTTTTCGCCCCGTAAGTAATAGTCCTTCCTACCATCATTCCTACCAAAGTGGACCACCTCGCACTTGCCAACATTAAATTCCATTTGCCATTTCCTGGCCCATTCGCCCAGCCTATCTAGATCCTTCTGCAGACTCTCCACACCCTCCGCGCAATTTGCCGTTCCACCAGTCTTGGTGTCATCAGCAAATTTCGACACCATACACTCGGTTCCCTCCTCCAGATCATCTATATAATACAAATGTATAACCTGTTGTCAGCTATTTGACTTACACAATACTTGCATAATAAGGAAAGTCCAAAACCTTTAACAGTCTCTTTATGAAGTGAAGTCAAGGGTTATGAAGGGCAGAGAGCAGAGTGAAATTGAGGTCACAACCAGATTAACCATGATCTTATTGAAATGTGGAGCAGGCTTGAATGGCCCACTCCTGCTCCTAATTCCTATATTCCTATGAACATAATGCAGGTAAATTCAGGGATAAATTTTAAAAATCTCCCATTGCCACAGCACACGTACTGGCAATGAGATGGGGAACTGGAGAGCAGGGATAATTATCACCACTTGCACTAATCCAAGAAGGCTGGAACATGTCACATTCAAAGCAGTTTGTTCTCTAGACAAGAAATGTTCTTGTGATTATTAATCAGTTAAACCATTAATCAATGCGGCAGATTTCTGGTCATCTCGGTGGGCTGATTGCATTTGACATCTGATTTGGATCCAACAAGACCCTGGAATGTCTGACAGACATCTGGAAGATTTACACGCTCTAATATTTCAAGATATGAGCATATTGCTGAAGCGATTAACAAGTAAGTATATCTAATGACTTCCCTCCGTGCCACTGGCTAATCACTTCCTTTAAAACAGGTAGCCATCTGTCGGCAGATTTGTCTGATGATTTACATTCCTCACATAAAGTTAATAACATAAAGCTCATAGAAGTCCAAGCATAAGCTCAATAAGTTGACACATTTTAAATGTCATATGAAAGAGAGAATGTGTATTAAGTTTGTATCTTTCACAGCCTCAGACCATCCCAGAGCACTTCACAGTCAATGGAATATATTGCATGTATTGTCGCCGGCAGTCAACTTGCACTTAGTGGTGAAGTACCACAAGCCACAATGTGATAATGTCCACATAATCTGTTTTTGTGATATTGGGGATAAATATGGATCAGGAGAACTCCCCTGGTTTCCATCAAAATCGTGTCATGGGATCTTTTACACCCACCTGAAAAAACAGATAATGTCTCAATTTAAGATCCCACCTGAAAGATGATACATCTGACAGCACCACACCCCTTCATTAGTACATTGACATGGCAGCCTAGATTCTGCTTCATATTATTTGAAAGAGTTATAATGCACAGAGTTATCTGGTTTTGTTATTCATTTCAGGATACTTGAATTAACTTCCTTACCATACTGTATAAACTCTTGCCCTGAGGATATTTCCATAGTTCTTGCTTTCAAGGAGAAATGATAGCAACTGTAATAACATGAAATAATCTAGATCATATTTCAAAAAAATCTAATGCCTGCAGCATGCCTTGTCATTTTTGTCTGCAATGGCATCACCAATGGAAGTGTGTAATTACAGAATTACATGTTTGTATAGGTGGTTCTTCAAAAAATAAAATATGCACATAGTAATTTGTAACAACAATGTACAAATAAGGGCAGAATGTATGACTTTAAAATGGGTACTAAATTATTTCCATGTGTTGTGGGCCAATTATCCCCTCTCTTTTAATATTACTTCACCTGAAGACAACACTTAATCATAACTTTCCAAAGCCAATTTCCATTTCCTTGCCTGCTCAGTTAGCATAAACAGGACATTAGTGAGACATACATTTTCCAAGACCATGTCAACTTTCTGCACGATATATGTCCAATTCACCATAAGACAGTCGATACTTCCACTCAGAGCCTGGTGGCTGCCCAGTAAATGTGTTCAACTGAGGTCCTATGACATTGTGAAGATCCAAATGCTATTTTTGTGTCAACCAGCTCTTCTTCCTCAACTCATTCACAAATCATGTGTGGTACGGAATAAGCCTTAATTAATCTCTAAATACCCACCAACTATTTATAGCTCAGAAACAGGCCACTGAACCCAACAAGTACATGCTTATGTTTATGCTTCAGATGGACCTCCCCATATTCATCATTCTTTCTATATAGTTGTAAGGAGAGGCTGGATGGGCTGGGACTTTTTTTCTCTGGAGTGTGAAAGCCTTAGGGTGATCTTATAGAAGTCTGTAAAATTATGAGAAACATAGATCAGTTAGTCAATATCCTTACCCAAAGGTAGGGGAGTCTAAAACTAGAAAGCATGGGTTTAAGGTGAGAGAGGAGAGATACAAAAGGGTCCAGAGGGGCAATTTTTTCACACAGTGGGTAGCGAGTGTCTGGAACAAACTGCCACAGGTAACAGTAGAGGCCAAACGTGGGCAATTGGGACTAGCTTAGTTGTTAAAAAAAAGGTGGCACGGAGAAGTTGTGCCGAAGGACCTGTTTCCATGCTGGAAACATCTATGACTATTTCCATGCTGTAAACTTTTATGACTCCAACCCTAACACCATATCCTTCTATTCCATTCTCCTTCTTGTGTTTTATCTTGCACTGCCTTAAATGCTTCCAATATTCACCTCAACTACTCCTTGTGATAGCAAGTTCTACATGCTAACCAAGCTCAAGTTAATGTGGTTTTTCTTGAATTCTTTTTGGAATTTGTTAATGATTATCTCATGTTTCTGGCCTCTCATTCTGGTTTCCCCAAAAGTGGAAACAACTAATACATTATTGATCCCATCAAACCATTCCATAGTCTTTAAGACATTGGATCACCCCCGTCCTTCAGTGTCTCTGAATATCGTGGGTACCCTACCTAGCACTTGGCATTCTTTACTTCCCATGCAGCAGTTTGTTTCACTCTCTATACATTAGCCATTGCACAGGAACCAGCTGAAGAAAACACTGTTTACTGTAATGGTACATATGCCTGAACATGATGCTTCAACAGCCCAAATTCTCCACCTCACCCATAGCTGGGATTCTCCAGTCCCATTGCAGTGAATGGAGATTCAGCTGAGCGCCAAATTCTCCATTCTTACCGGCAGCAGTGGCAACATCAGAAATTTCCAGCCAATATCTATTTCTACACAGTGATTTTTAAAAAAAACCTTATTTCCTTTAGTCAGTCTGCATGTAACAGTAAGGGAAAAATAATGTGGATATGAGGTAACCACAAGAGACTGAGTGGGCGTAGGCATTATTTTAGGCACGCAGGATTGGAGTTTCATTTTCAGCCCAGTAAGGTCCCAAATTTGGAGTTGCTTCAGAAGTCAGTCCAACAACGTGAGGTGAATCTCTGCAAACTCACACCTGGCTCATATATTCAATATTTCAGAAGGATGGATTCATATAAAGGCCTTTCAGTCTGATGCTAATTTGGAATATTAAATTCATCAGGAACGCCATTCCTCCCCACACAATGTACATAATTATAGGAAATGACAAATCTGGAGAGCAAGGGCAGATTATCAAGTAACAGAGTGAAAGGAAGAATGTTTTAAATTAACCTTTGCAGTGATGAGTGAGATGTTTAAATGCAATTTGCATCAACATATAGACCTTTTCTGAAGGAAGTTAAAATATAGACTTGATAGTTCCATCTGGGCAAAGTCCATTCATTAGTCACTTACATATTTCTATTATTGTTTTGTAACTGTCTCCTTTCCAGGTGCTTTGGTATGTTTCCAAACTTTTTGGCATCCATTCTTCATAGAATCCTTACAGAACAGAAGGAGGCCATTCAGCCCATTGAATCTACACCGATCACATCCCACCCAGGGCCTATTCCCGTAACCCCACTTGTTTACTCTGCTAATCCCCCTGACACCAGGATCAATTTAGCGTAGCCAATCAACCTAATTTGCACATCTTTGTACTGTGGGAGCACCTGGAGGAAACCCACGCAAGCACAGGGAAAAATGCAAACTTCACACAGATATAGTGACCCAAGCCAGGAATTGAACCCAGGTCCCTGGCACTGTGAGGCAGCAGTGCTAACTACTGTGCCACCTTGCTGCCCCATGTGTATGCTTAGATGCCGAGTGGAGGTAGATTATTTAACCATGAGGACACCACAGCTAAACTGTATTTTGTCCTCATACGTGTATACGAGCAGACTCACTGGATTGTGATCAGGGTGGGGATGATTATCCAGTATAGAACTGGAGATACAAGTTCAAATCCCACAGGAGAATCATTTGAACTTCGATTTTATTTATTCTGTTTGTTAAGGCAAATTTAAATTTGGTTCATTAAATAAATTGGGATCATGCAGCTATTTTTTCAAAATTCATTCATGGGGTGTCACTGGCTGGGCCAGCATTTATTGCCCATCCCTCATTGCTCATGAACTGAGTTGCTTGCGAAGCCATTTCAGGGGCATTTAAAACTCAACCACATTGTTGTGGATCTGGAGTCACACATAGACCAGACCAGGTAAGGATGATAGATTTCATAAGACCATAAGACATAGGAGCAGAATTAGGCCACTCAATCCATTGAGTTTGCTCTGCCATTCAATCATGGCTGATATTTTTCTCATCCCCATTCTTCTGCTTTTTCTCCATAACCCCTGTTCCTCTTATTAATTAAGAACCTATCTATCTCTGTCTTAAAGACACTCAATAACCTGGCCTCCACAGCCTTCTGCAGCAAACAGTTCCACAAATTCACCACTCTCTGGCTGAAGAAATTCCTCCTCATCCTGGTTTTCAAGGATCGTCCCTTTAGCCCGAGGTTGTTCGCTCTGGTTCTAGTTGTTCCTACTCATAGAAACATTCTCTCCACACGTCCATTCTATCAAGGCCTCACATTTTCCTGTACGTTTCAATGAGATGAATTCACATTAGTGAACCAGATGTGTTTTTATGACAATTGACAATAGCTTCATGGTCATAATTAGTCTATGAATCCTAGATTTTTTAAAAATTCAGTTGGCGGGATTCAAACCCAGGTCACCAGAGCATTACCCTGGGTCCTGGATTACTGGTCCGGTGACAATAACACCACACCACTGCTTCCCCTATACTGGATGATTATTAAAATACCCTATCCTATTGGGAATAGATTTCTGCTGTCCTTATCAGGCCTAAATATGGTTCCAAAGCACGTAGAGAAGACTGTTCACTGTGATATCCTCGAGGGAAATTAAGAATGAGCACTAAATACTGGCTTTGCCAGCAACACTCACATCCCATGAATGAAAATATAACAAACCTAGCTAAGGTGTTTGGAGGCTAATTCCAGCTCCCAACTATTACTTCAGCTAGGATTAACTGATCTAGAATAGACCAGTGAATTTGGGATGTTCTGATGGAAATGACTGATGGCATCTACTTGGCCTTTATGCACTAGGCATGGCATGCTGTAACTTTTCAAACTATTTTAGTATTGTGTCTTCAGATTTCATTTCTAGCTCTTTCCCACAGAATGGATGGAAATGCTTTTCCAAACCCAGTGATATGTCAATATTGTGTCCAAGCTGGGAATAATGATAGGTTATATTCTACTTTCTGGAAATATGTTTAAAAGATAGTCTAAGAGGAGCATTTGGAAAGACATTGACTCTCAAAATCTCATGTGACAGATGGGGAGACAGTTCCAAATATCAAATTACTTGGAAGGAACTGTGCCAGGGGTAGGAAGAAAGGATGAGGTCAATTCACTTTGCTCAGGAACAAGAAGCTGCAGGAACACTGGGAGCCAGGCCAGGCTCACTGTTGACTAAAAGAATCTTAGGCAAAATGAGTTTAGGAAATGGTTTAGAATAATTCATAGAAGCCTACAGACCAGAAGGAGGTCATTCTGCCTATCAAGTCTGCACTGACAACAATCCCATCGAGACCCTATTCCCAGAACCCCTCACACCCCACTAATCCCTCTGACCTACACATCCTGGGACACTAAGGGCCAATTTAGCATGGTCAATAAACCTAACAAGCACATCTTTGGACTGTGGGAGGGAACCAGAGCACATGGACAAAACCCACACAGACATGGGGAGAACGTGTCAATTCCACACAGACATTCCTCCCCTAAAATGGCAGAGTCTCTATGTTCAAAGTTTTCTGCAGGCACTGTTTGGCTTGAAGTGCCATCCACCTCACAGTATGCCTGGCAATAGATGGAGTTTCAGTAAACTGTTTCACCATGCAGGCAACATAGATCAACCCAATCTTGTTCTCACCTGAACAACCACACAAGGTATTTTTCAGCAGAATGCCACTGAATTGCAACTGGGAGCAATGACTCAAATTAATTGTCATTCTACCCTAGCTAGGAGATGCTAACGTTAGTCATAATATCCTGCCAGCTTAGTTGCACGCAGGCACCTGGGATGTTCAGTAGCTTTGGCACTACAATGGACAACGAATGCTTTTAGTCACAGAGGACATTCAATTTTTAAGAAAAATGTTGAAGAGCTAAAAATGTTGCTGTTTTTAAAGCAATTTCTCTTTTTTTTAAGCTTTGAAATTCCTTATAGACAATGAGTAAACTCTCTTGTTTAGCCCACCTTTCTCCATGAACTCTCATTTACAGATTAACAGGGAGACATGACAGCAAACCTGTTGCTGGAAATATGGCCAGGTTATAGCTGGCAGAAACAAGTGGCTCAGCCTCCATGTCCTAGAACAGCATGAGGTACTCATCCTCAAAATATTTCCTTTGTGAAACTCATGACCAGGCATGTAACATGTACAAGTGCTGCTGCTGTTTTATATATACCATGAATAAAAAAGAGTCGAAATTGACCTACTCATTCAGGCGACGATCTGAATTATACATTTGTTTTTGGCCCTTGGCTGGATAGGTCAATAAAACTGGAGCACTACAATAACTTCAAAATTAAATCAAGATGTTGATCATTGAGAAAACATACAAGTTTAAAAATAAAAGAATGATACTTGTGCATGTTATTGTAATATAACGTGCCTGTTTTATGTGGTGAAAAACACATTCTTGAACTTAATCGTCACAAACTTCTGCCCATCTGCTTGTTGCATGATCTACATACTCCACTTGGCTCAGTTGCTAACATTCATTCCCTGAAGCAGAGGTTTTGCATTTAAGGCCCACCCCAGATTTGAATATATAATCTGATGCTGCCATTTGTGCAATAATGAACAATGAGCTACATAGTCTTCAATGCTGTAATTCAGGAGATTTCAAACAAACACCAATTCAGCTAGACTTTAAAGATCCCATCACACTGCAAACAGCACAGAGTTCTTCTGTTCTGACTAACATCCTTCCAAAATCAATTTGTTCTTCATTCAAACATCCCTGCCATTTGTTGAATCTTTACACACAATTTCTATGTAAGGAGGGAAGACAGTGGCATTGTTGTCACTGGACTAGCAATCCAGAGACCCAGGGTAATGCTCTGGGAACCCGGGTTCGAATCCCACCATGGTGGATAATGAAATTTGAATTCAATAAAAATGTGGAATTAAGTCTACTGATGGCCACAAAACCATTGTCAGTTGCCATAAAAACCCATCTGACTCACTAATGTCCTATAGGGAAGGAAATCTGTTTTCCTTACCTGGTCAGGCCTACATGTGACTCCAGACCCACAGCAATGTGATTGACTCTTAAATGCCCTCACAGATGGGCAATAAATGCTGTAATAAATAGACATCCACATCCCATGAATGAATAAAAAAACCCCACAATGTAGGGGGTACTTCAAAAACAATGATATAATTGACCTTAGCTGAAGAAAGTTAATAGGCCTATATGACTCATTCCAATTGTTGCTGGATCACATACTCATGCACCAACTTTTGCCTTCCCCAGCTCCTGGGAGGGATGAAAAAAGATCTTTTGAAACGATAAAACATTAAAAACCTTTCCCTTAAAAAGTTGGGTCTCTTATGGGCAATAACCAGAACCTCTTGCATAACTATTTTAACCAGATTAGTTCAGAGAATGCAGCCAAGACCAGTTCCTTTTAAAAAATTACTGCATTGTTTGAATAAGCATAAAAGTAGTTTTTTGGGGCAGCCAGTATCTAAAAGAACTGAGCAGCAATTGCAATACTGCATGGTTAAAATTGAGGGCAATTTTTTCAGAGCTAAAAATCTGCATACACAACAGCTCATCAAATCAGTCAGGGTATTGAAAAATACTTCACACCAGTTTAATAAATTATTTTCTGAAATAACTTTACATGAATTAGACGAACGAGGCATCCATTTTGCAGAGTAACATTTCACAAAGAAATTTAATGATGAGATAGGTGATCTCCCTCCTTCTCTTCAAATCGCGTCTATTCACATTTTATATCCTTCTAACAATGCTGCACTCTCTCATTGTGCACTGACATGCACGTAGAGGTCATGTGCGTAAGCCCAGAAGGCCAGTTTAAACGCAGACTGGTAACACATGGACTAAGAGTTATGTCATCAAGAGCAACAATTAAGAAGAACAGAACATTACTTAGCAGCCACGTTACACTCCTTTTTGGGATGTAAACATAAACATTCATGTTTAGTTTAGAAAGAAAATGACACTGAGCATGGCACCGGTCTATCTCTTAGCAGTTCAATGATTGTCGCATTATTTCCAATCGTCGTGAAGGAATATCAAAACGATTCTCGGTAAAAGGTATATTTCAGGCAATAGTTTCCGCTTGCTTCTGCTGCGTTCTTAAGTTCCATTCTTGGGCCCTGATTGCTCAACGATACAGTGCTTCCCTGGCAACGTTGTCACTAAGTATGAAGCTGTTAAGCATAGACGTGCTAACGACAGCTGGTTTTACCTTTCCAACACCACTCAGTTGGGATTGCTGTAGTCCTGTCTTAAATCGAGGATGAGTTAATACCATCTTCCATTAAACACTGGGAAGTCTGAAGCCATTTTATTCATCTCATACTATAATCGTACAGGAGTGCTTAAACTCCTTCCACGTTTCACACTCGAGCTAAATCCGGCTCTGCATTACCTTAGTGTCCTAAATTAAACTTTAAAGCCAATATCCTGTCACCAAAGCCGCCCGTTTTCCGTATCATTAAATTGCTTCTTCTGTCTCTACCTCGTGCCAATCATTTCAACCTCAGCCACATTTCCATCACCTCAAAACTTGGTAACTGGCGAGTATGATGTTTGACCCAATATAAGGGCACTAAAAGAGATTCAAGTAGCTCCTTAATCCTCTCCACAGAAAGATCATCCTATTGTAGACCTCTACATAATAACCCAAACTGCCCAAATTTACCCGAGGTTGTTGGGTGCAGGATCAGTCAGGGATTCAAAAGTTCATCTCTCGCCCATTATCGTACGTCTTTAAACGTTACTGAGGCACGGATAAATTAATGTTATAATAAACATAATATCCCCGTGCGTTTTGAGCACTGCTGCCAAGGACAAGACGACTGCAGCTGACCAGGCCACATTAATGGCAAAATCTTTACATCCTGCAAATCTCATTTAATAAATGAAACCGGCATTTGAGGCTATTTTCAATATTTCTAATGTGGTCACCCATCTCTAAATGGTGTAATAGTGTAGCGCAACCACGGCAGGGACTTGTGCAGGCAAGGAATAACACGTAGTAACCTGTAAGGCAATGGACCAAGAGTTGGAAAATGGGGTCAGGTTGAAGGCTTGCTTAGTTGGTCTAAATGTCATCCGTCTGCGCAATGAATTTGCTGTTTCTACGTACAGGATTTATAATGTAACTATACATTTTATAATTGTTATTTATATATTCATTAGCAATGAGGAGACAGACTGGGAAAGTGAAGAGCATAGGGAACACAAGGAAGAGTTAAATATTACATGTGCATTAAGGTACAACTATTAGAAGCCACTTTATGGTGTCATTTACATTAGCTTTAGCATTACTGGAAAAAAAATGGTGGTCCCATGCAAATTGATGGCATATATCCCATGGCATTATTTCAGAGTAGAGCATTTCTCTCTAGTAGCCTGGTCAATACTTATCTCAATCTAACTTCACTGAAATAAAGTATTTAGGCATCACCTCATTGCTGTTGGTGGGGCTTTGCTTGTGCGTGGGACTTCGCTGTGCAGAAATTGGCTGCTATCTTTCCTATTACAAGTGACTATTCTGCAAATATATACCTCTGGCTGTAAACCACTTGGGATGTTTTACAGGCTGTGAAAAATGTTATTTAAGTGCAATTTTTTTCAACCAATTGGCAATCTAAAGTGTAATAAAGACAGAAACCATCGAAGGGAAACTTCATACTGATTTTTTTATTACTTTGTTTTACACTCAGCCACTGCAGAAGCACAACTTCAGATGGCAGTGTTAAATACACCTGGGTGCAAAGTGAGAATGTCCCCACATTTAATTAGAGAATAGCAGTGTCCAACTTTACAGGATTTTATGCTTCAGATCATGTTGTTTTGACACTTTCGCTAGTTGAGAGATCGCTTTAATTTTTATTGCGCATACCCAATATTTTAACTGCATAATATAACACTCTTCACTCCAACCCTACAGTTGTTACTCGGAAGCAGTCACAATTTATTGCACCCTTAAACATGCTCAGAGGGTTAATAGCAGAAATCCATTCTGGGTCCTTGACAATCCCCCATACTGCCTTCTCCTACTGAAGGTTCTTGACACTGCGCAACTGCCTTTGTTTGGCAGGACGAGTAACATCATTCAATCCTCAGGAGATGAGGGCAAATATTTAACTGGACATTCAAGTCAACACCATCCATTCACAAGTAAACTTTTGAGATCCATATCCTGGATGAGATTTTGCAGGGCAAAATTGGGTTAAAATACATGACTAGACAACTTGTATCCTCGGCAGCACTGGTATCTGTGTAAGCACCTAAACATTTAAGTTGATCTTAGAAAACTAGCTGAACTCCAATGTTACTCACAGGGACTGGAGGTAGCAAGATGCCAACATGTTGGTGCTTGTCTCTGGCTGCAAGGACCTTTATCTGCAGAGGGTTTAAAGATCATGAACAGGGAAGGGGACCAGGAGATCCCACATACGAAGATAGATTAATAGGAGCTCTATGATCGAGAAAAAAATCCAAGGGTAGAACTTCTAAGAAAGGGGATGGAAATGAATTAATTGTCAGATGTAATGAAAAACTGCACTGGCAAGTTGTGCAGAGCTAAAATGTTACATGCATTTACCATGTTTCATTATTATTTGTGGAGTTACTGTCTATTCCATTTCAGTCAAAATTGCTAAGCTCAAATGAGGCTAATTTAGATGGAAATTGTACAAAAATGCCCACCACACTATTCAATTAAAAGTGCTTAAATTGTACATCTGGTTAATGCTCAATTGTCATGGAAAAGATAACCTTGAATAGGAATAGAACATCCAATAACATGGATAAGCAACATGCCTAGTGGTAATTTTTCCAACACCTTCAAGCAAATGAGTTATCTGGAAATGCGTCATATTTTTGGATCACAGATATGCCTGGAGTGCAATGAATGCAAAGCTTGTAATTATATAGGCTGATGAGCAATTTATACTTAATTTTCTAATTATGCATAGAGATCCCTCTAAATTGCACTGCAATTAGAATAAGGAGAAAGACATCTATGAAACTAAAGTTGTTATAAGGGGAGGGGGTGTGGTTACGAAGATTAACTTCAAATTGGCATTATTTGAATCAAATGAAACTTCTACCTCCAGGATATAGGTACCAAGTGTACAGTCGTCAAATAAAACAATGACACAGTGCACTATTATAAAATGGATACTAGTTAAATCGAATGCTGACCTCTTTTAACTGTTAAAGTCCTGTTCTTTTTCTAAGAGTCAAAGTTTCAGCTGCACACACTGATAATGGAGTGAGGGCTGATTTATTACTCTTGTAAATGATGGGCATTACTTTTTCAATAGATGGGAAGCTCTGAAATACTGAACTTATCTCTAAAAGACTGTGTACAATGGAAAACTTCCAAAACAAAACGGGAAACACACCTGCCATCAACTTTATTTGAATTCTTAGTTTCAATTTGTTGTTCTACTCGATGTCTTATACCTGCAAGCAAGTGAAATTACCTAGTTAGAGGGTGTTACTGAAAAAAATATACAAACTAGCCGTCAACTATCACTGCAACAGATACCATCTATTGTTCCAGTTTTGTTCACAAACAAGGAACTCCCAGAAAACACAGGCAAATCTCCCATTTCTTTCCACATATTAATTATTGCAGCCTGAAATCATTTTAAACACTGCATACTGCACCCACCTCTTCTTACTGGTCTCAAATAGTACTGAAAGTTGAGGAGTGACCGAAGGGAATTTCAATCAGCATTAGAATGGAGTCTGGAGGTAGCCAATGTATTTAACATTTTAACATACATGTATTTATTGAGCCTGCTAGAGGCTGTACCAATTTGGAAAAAAAAGGCTAAAATACATTTCCTCTGCATATTACCTATCAATGCTGGGGAGGGCAGGAGAGAGAAGTGATCTTTCTCTCCCTGCCCCCCCACCGCAGCCCCCCAAAAAAAACCTTCCATTTACCTCTCACCCAAGAGATCTGACCTAATTTGGATCAGTACTGATTTTGAAAATCAAATAATAATCCTCTGGGAAAACTGCCTGAGCACTGAAACTGTCAGACCGCTAAATACAGCAAAGTTTGGGAATTGATTTTACCCTCATGTGTCCATCTATCCATTTCACTCTGCCTTTAAAAAGATATTCTGGTTAACCTTTTTCGGCAATCAGTAAGGAATGCAGGTGAGAAAGGTTTCAATGTGAATGCCACAATATCTCAACTGACAGGCACCCTGGTCAAAAAGTGGCAAATGATGGCTCTTGAACTGTAAGGCAAATATTTTGTATCCTGAAATGCAAAACAAACTAACACAAGGATAGAATCTTACCTTATGCAAGGTGGCCCCAAGTCTGACATGGAATATCCTCCCTTTCTATGTCAGTGGGAAACATGCACCGTAGGACATCAAGTTTTACTCCTCTGGAGATTTTGCTATACGTGAGTCTTCCTGTTTGAAAACTCTCACAAATCATGTGGAAAATGGATTGAAGTGGCAGACACAGTCAGGGGTCTATGGCATCAGGGCTGTGTATAGGGAGAATCTTATTTACCACTTTACTGGGCCAGATCATTAAAAATAATTTTTATCCTGCTGGGATATTAAAGCAGCATCACACTTTTTTTTGACATCATGCTCAGATACAGAATTGAAAATAAATAAATAAAATGAAGTGCAGGTTCATATCACAGCTTTAAAAAGCTGTAGTCTCTATGAAACAACTAATTGTTACAAACCCCTTAAAAGAAAGCCAACACTGAAGCTAATTTATAAAGCATGCTTTGGCAAAGTGAAAGTGTAGGGAAATACAAGTCATATGGCTGAATTGAAATCTGCAATGATACATTTGTACCATTATTTGCTGATGTGCAGTCTAGTTGTAACAAACAATATTCAAACTTTTCTTGTACTTGAAGTTGTATCCCAACACACTCAGGTCACCGGTACAGTATAAAAATGGATATGCATCAGAAGGCAATTGGACAGATTACTTTAAAGCAATGCAAACTAGTTTGGAAGGGCATAGTACTAGTTAAATATGTCATATTTAAATGACACATCTTTGTATGTTCTATTCCACAGAAATACATTTATCTGCACATACTCTCAGACAGCCATTTCTTTCTTAAAACGTTGGTTCTGATATTTTTCATGGGAAAATGGAAGGAAAAGGCATGGTCACAAAACTAATTATTGGATTTCAAGTTGCTTTAAAATTCATTGTCTGCTCCAAACACCGTGGTTATCTCAAAATCATAAAGGCCAACATTCAATTGCACGACAGTTTTAAAACCTTCAATGAAAGGTGCTAATGTGAAGACTGGGGAACATGTCACGGATTAGCAAAGTAACACATACGAAGTAAATATGTTCAATGTTTAACCTATCTTGCCACTGCCTGAAAGGACAGCCGTAACATGTTCACACAGCACTGAATCTTCAGCATGGCGGGCTTTATGCTCATAGATAACATCTGACACAGCGTAAAGCAAAACCTGCCAAACTCAGCAACTTTTTTTTTGGTACTGTTTTTGGGGGGCTATCACAGTTTTACATCACATATTTGAGCAATGCAGGTGACTGGCTAAATTCAACTCATTTGAATCCCTTCACATTTAGTGAAAGCTAATAATAACCAGTTGTTCCCAAGCTGGATGCTAGATTTTGCTCTCCAGGATGAACAAGACAACTGTTTCATTATTACCCCACCCCCCATAGAATTTGTTTTGTACAGAGTGAAATTTTCTCAAAAACCATTCAATTAAAACATGGAAGAAATTAAAAGTCCTTGAAAATAAAAGTTGTATTTAGTAATTTTTTCATTTTAATCTCAATTAATAAAGTCCAGGCAGATCTCAAGAGGACAAGTTCACTTGTAGAATGTTCTTGCTGCATCCAGAGTGCCCTGGCAGCCTCGTCTTCCCAAATGGACATAGGGTCAAATGGTATGGCCAAATCCGGCTTTCCTTTGCTGCTGGCTAGGTTCTAGGAAGGTTGCACATCTCACATTGGTCAGTGCCTGGATGGTTCATAAAGGTGCAGTGTCTACAGGACCACATAGCAGTGGGAGCAGACTGCTGAGATCCCCCCAATGCACCATATTCTGAAGTACTATGTGGCTGAACACCCACTGTACCTGTAAACAGAGAGCAAACTGATCAGTATGTAGGCCTTAAAGAATAAAAACACAACAAGTGTACATGAATAGGTCCACTCAACATACAAGTTCATTTCGGTGAAGTTAAGCATGAGTAAGATGGTTACGATGAGTGACAGTGTGACACAGAAGCACACCAACCTCCAGAGTTATTCATCAGCAAGCCATGCTACATTAACATTGCTTTCACAATCAGATTCTGTTCTCTTGTTTACTTTGTTACCAAGCAGCAGTACAGAATCTATGAGGAGAGTTATTGTTCCATATTCAGTAAAACAGGACATGATTGGACATCTATATAAATCTAATCAAATGGCACCTATTTTAGCTTTGTGTAAACCGAATGTAATGTAAATCTTAAGGGAAGTAGTGTGTTTAAAGTTTGGTTAGGTAAAACAATATTTAGACTTTTGGGTATATTCATCATATTCTAACTTATGTGGAGAAGACATTAGCACTTAGAAAGTGAGGCAAAGTTTATACAGAAAATTCCTGCATGATCAGCTTTGCAAGACTTCCATCAATATCAGACTTAGAAATATATCTGTGCTTCAAACGATTTACTCTTGGGATGAAGTAATTCTGCATTGGAAGAACATATCCACCTCACATCACACCTACAAACTAGTTCACAGATATATTAAGAATTGATAAGTTGTTGATCTGCCATCTCAGTTATAGAAAGTATGTAACGTGAAGCCCACAAAAGAAGTTAATTACAAATGCTAATAACCACTGGTCATTCTCTCTAACTAGCAATTTCCCCTGTTATCAAAACTCTAACCCTATGTTAATGAGATTAAAAATAATTTAAACGTGGTAACAATGGCAAGGTTTCTATGTTACAAGTGTTCCTGCAAGGTGAGCATCGCTGGCAAGACCAACATTTGTGGCTCATCCCTAAATGCCTTTTTCAACCACGGTACTCCACATGATGTAGGGACATCCACAAAGGGAGTTCCGGGATTTTGATCCAATGGCAGTGAAGAGACAGCAATATAGTTCCAAGTGCGCAGCTTATAAAATACTTCATTGGTTGTAAACAGCTTTAGAAGATGTTGTAAAAGGCACTACATCAATGCAAGTTCTTTCCTTCTCTTTTATCATTTATTGCCCTTCCCTAGTTGCCTTGATAATTAGCAGCAATTATTTTTAAACCGTGTGGGCATTCAGCATCAATTATGAAATGTGGGCCAAGAGACAGGTGTATGTATGACAGGCTGGGTAACAGCGGCAAGTTCATTTTCTCTAAGCAACACTAATGAACCAGCTTTTCTAGCAATTATTTACTTACAGGCTGCAAGTTAAAAAGAATTGGTGAATTCAAGTTCACAACTTCTGATTGTGGAATTTGAGGATCTAACTTTTGGACTGCTAGTTGGGTACTGTAACCACTATACTACCTTTTCACACCTTCCCTTATCTGAAGGCATTCATTCTTTTGTGAAACTCTCTGACATCTTTGCCTGGCATATATTATTTAAGTTTGAGTCTCACCACTGGGAGAAAACATTCTGATTGAGTTAGGTATGGCTCTCAGTGGATTGTCACATTCAGCAGTGACAACAGAATTATTTTTCTGTTTCTCCTTCAAATGTGTCAACTGAGATCAGGCTTTTAAGCTGAGACCAAGGATCAAGCCTATTAGATATTTGCTTCCAACTACTCAATGTCCAACTCACTAGTGACATGCTTTTTTTAAAAAAACGCCTATCGTTTAAAATTAGGATTCAATTGCTAAAACATCAAGTTGCTACAACACACGTTATATTCACAAACTATTACTTACAGGCCTATTTTAAATGCAGTATGTCAGGTGCTAAGACCTCACTCTATTTTTTTTATAAAAAAATACAAATTATGGCTAATTTATACATTTTAAAAACTGGACAAAAGACTTGAAGGCGACTGAAGCCATGGCTAGCCCTAACTCAAAACAAAAGGAAATTTCTGACATTCAGAGAAGCTGATGCCTCGTTACCTTTGAAGTGGCACTAATGACCCTGTGACTACAGAGATCAAATTCAAAGGGAGTAACACAAGGGCCATTTACATTTCCTGGGCCAAACCTAGCCCAGTAAGAAGTCTCATAAAACCAGGTTAAAGTCCAACAGGTTTATTTGGTAGCAAAAGCCACTAGCTTTTGGAACGCTTGCTGCTCCTTCGTCAGGTGAGTGGGAGCTCTATTCACAAACAGGGCATGTAAAGACACAAACTCAATATACAAAATAATGGTTGGAATGCGAGTCTTTACAGGTAATCAAGTTTCAAAGGTGTAGACAATGTGAGTGGAGAGAGCATTAAGCCCAAGTTAAAGATGTGTATTGTCTCCAGACAGGACAGTTAGTGAGATTTTGCAAGCCTAGGCAAGTCATGGTGGTTACAGATAGTGTGACATGAATCCAAGATCCCGACTGAAGCTGTCCTCATGAATGGAACTTGGCTATCAGCCTCTGCTCAGCGACTCTGCGCTGTCGTGTGTCGTGAAGGTTGCCTTGGAGAATGCTTACCCGAAGGTCAGAGGCTGAATGCCCGTGACCGCTGAAATGCAAAGTTTTGTAAACTGAGTTTGTGAATTTATATGCCCTGTTTGTGAATAGAACTCCCACTCACCTGACAAAGGAGCAAACACTTGGAAAGCTAGTGGCTTTTGCTACCAAATAAACCTGTTGCACTTTAGCCTAGTGTTGTGAGACTTCTTACTATGTTTACCCCAGTCCAATGCCAGCATCTCCACATCATGACCAAGCCTGGCCAACAGAGATGGCCAACTTGCTAGGACGAAGGACTCTGAAAGTTCTTTTGCAATTCTTAATAGTTGAAATATTAACATCCTTAGGAATCGAGACCCAGGAATATATATCCTTTGTTAGAATAGCAGGAGTCATGCCACACCCAACCACCCCACCCGGGGAGCCAGTTATCCTGTCTTGCTGTACTGCCCTTTGGTTTACCATGTTCCACCTAGTGAGCAACAATTTAGAATCAGAGCACTGTCCAAGTTTAAACACCTGACCCCAGTGACACTCTTTCTACTGGAACCTCTGAATTTCTACACAGAATTTTTATGCAACAAGACTAATTCATTTCTTTGTGCCTATCCCATTGTGTGAGTCTCAACTGGAATAGTGAACTATCCAGCAGTCTTCTGCCTGCTGACTCTGTGAAAGACTACATCATTGGACTTTGATTCTAGACTCAGGTGAAACAATAATTCTTTATTTTGTGATTTTTGCCCAGTAAATCAACATTTTTTGATTCGCTCTCTCATTGTACATGTGAAAAAAGGATGCCAAGTTGTATGGTTGAGCGAGTGTGAATAAATCACCAATCTCTAACGTGTTTCTGCAAATCTGGTGTCAGATGTTTGGATCACATCAAAATTGAAGGGTTGAAAAAATATACCACCTATAAATGAGGAAATCAAAATTCTGCTTATGGATGGGTGATTAACCTCCCTCCTGTCCATAACAATTGCTCAATGTGAAGATCGGGCAACAATACCAGTAAAGACCGCTGTGTAACTGAAAGTATTCAAGAAATTGGCGTTCTATATGATGTCTACAAACATAATAACAGATGTCTAGCTACAATGTCTGAATGTTAACTTTAAGGTCTATTATTGGTTAGCAATAGCTAGACAATTCATATATTTTACATTACTGTTTAGTTGCCATCCCCTCTTTTACCCATCCCCTCTTTTTCTCCTTACTGCAGAGCTGTTCAATGGTAGCCCATTGCTCCGATCTCTTCCAGGTCTGGGCAAGTTCCTCATTCCGTGTTTTCACTGCTTCCAACAACAAGTTGATACTATCCTGTTAGAGATAAGCAGTGAAGGTTACATGAGAAGATACATAGAATTGTCATTTTACAGATCATTTGGATGCAACCTATTGCACAAGAATGAACACCTTTGAACAAGAGATGAGAGAGGACTTTAATTAGGCTGTTCATAACAGCTTCAACAGAATCCATTTACTTCAAAGCCAACTTTAAATAACCAGTGCAAACTAGCTTTTAATTCCAAAGTGTCATTTGAATGTTATTTTTGAACAGAAGATTTGATCCAGCTGATGTGTTCATGAGGTAATAGATAAAAAAAACAACTTGGGACTAAGATAAAGCACTTAAATAACAGCACTGAGTCATCTATTTGTCACCTTCATGCCAGAAATTCTAGTTTACACACGTATTCATTGAGATTCGAGCACAATCTCTGCTCAGACTCTTACATAACCATCCCTCAGACTTGTAGCAATGGGACCCACTTCATATTTATCAAAAAAATAATTTTTTTGAAAAAATACAAAGGAATATTTGTGATTTGAAGAGTTTTATGAATGCATATATAAACATAAGAACTGTACAAAATAGATATGTCCCAGTCAGAATAATAATTATTTTAAGAAAGGTGCTGTACCCATTTCTCTGTAAAGGGCAGACTTTGAAGAAAATATAACAACTTGACACTTCTGACATAATGGCTCAGTTACTGAAACGTTAGTTAAATGTAATTCACATTAAATAAAAAGATATAAATATTTCATTTGAACATCAAGAGTTTTTCAATACGACAAATACACTTTGTAAGTACCTCACAGTCCAGGTAGATGTGCTTGGGCTAAGACATCAATGTTTGGATATTTTGCCAAACACTCAGTAGAGTGCAGGATTATGGAAAACAATTTTGTTTTTAGATAGCAAAAACTATAAATTCATCAAGACCACCAAAATAATATTAATCTAAATGTAAGAAAAAAAAACACATGATTAACCCTTTCATTCTTAGGAATGAATAGTTAGATGACGAGGCATAATGGTTTTTTAAAAATGACACCAGATTTGCAGAAATAAATATCCATACTCAAGAAATATAATTCCATGATTTGGCAGTAGTGAATAGCAACTCGCATTACATCCATGTTTTCCCAGTATATTTTGGAATACTGATGTGTTAATCTTTTACTAGGTACAATTTGCATCTCCTTGCATCTGGCTTTCTGTGGTGGATACCTAGCTGTAAAAGGCTTGTTACAAGGGTTGCATAATGTGCAACTAATATGTAACTAAACGCATTAGGATACTATAGCCCAATGATTTGTGAAGTATCAGTGGTTAAGAAAGACATGTCAGCCCTGCTCCCAAAATTAGGGAATCTCTCAGTGGTCCAAAAGCAGTCTTATCTAGAATTGCACCAGGTGCCAGTTAAGGGAATTTCTTGCTTCAAGTATGATTTATTGTGTTCTGATAAGTTTCTTCATGGTATCTTACTTCCTTAGGGGAAATTTACTTGTGGCTGGCAGATGCTGGTCATAGTACATTTTGAACAAAACCCTTGATTATGCCAATATACAACTGACATCTTTTCATAATGAGAATTAGTTTTCTTTTTTGCTTTAAACACATCTGCCTTCAATTAGAAGATATTACTTCCAGATATTTTGAATGTTTAACACTAATACAAAAGGAACTTCCTGTATTCCTTCATTCATTGTAGTCTCTCAATAAATGAAAACGATTTTTATCTTCAAATGTGCAATAGTTACACTTTTATGCAAACCCAGACGTGAACATAGTTCTGAGATCTTTATAAAGGGATTTATTCTACTGTTGTCCAATTTGGATGACAGGTTTTAAAAACAAATAGATTTAACTGCTGCACAAGATATATGCTCAATCTTAAAATAATTATTCGACACAGCATTCCCCTTATCTTGGTGATTCAGAATATTAGTTGCATCATTTTACTAAATTTCAAGAATGCTCTGCATGAAAAAATAAATCTGTTAACAATATTCCAAACTATTGATAGCTTTCCAAAAATCAATGGTAATTTAAGTTTGGCAAAATCATAATAAGGCAAAATTTACAATCTATATTGAGAACATTAAATTCAATCCCAAATGGGATATGATACATCTTAAAATATCTTGTATTGTGGCATTTATTGATATGCAATTGCACCGTTCAGTGTGCCTGTCAAGGTTAATATTTTAAAATGTGATTCGTATTTTTATTGCTAAAGGTGAAAATTAATATTAATTGTAATATTCATCACTAGATAGAACACATCGATGACTGATTATTTGAAAAGGAAGACAAGTATTGAGCCCTAATCAAATGTATGACAAGACGATGCTCCAAGTTTCAAGCAGGTCAATATTTTGATTGATCCTGATCTCCAGTTGATCACTGCCAACCAAACTATTCTACACACACACGCACACATTGTGCTTGCTGCTGAGCTAAAAGGTAAGGCCTGGAAATGGTCTGAGCAGATATTCATTTGATAATATGCCAAGATAGCAAGCTGCTTCTGACTCAAAATCAACACAGGGGCTGCTGCCCTGCCAAAAATATGCACACAAACAATATACTAAGAGTGTTGTATCATAACTAGGTTGCAAAGCAATTCATTACAGTAAATATTTGAAGTACCGAGGAACATTAAACCCCCCTCAAAAAGAAAATGCAAATTATTATTGGTGGTCAAGTAATCCAAAAACTACAATAAGATTTCGGGAATAATTTTTTCTTGGAGAATACACAACAGTGTACAGGAGGCAAAGTTTTCTAAAGGAAGATGAACGTAATAGTGAACAGCAATATCAGAGGACAGGGTAGCTTTCTACATATTGCTCACAATGTTAGTGTGCACTTAATTTATTCCCTTTTGCAGCTTATTTGTGTAACACATTCAAGTAGTAAATATATTTTTCATGGGTGTTGCAAAACAAATTATGCAGGCAATTTTTCTATCATACTGAAATTGACAGAACGGCCACTCAGAAATTTGCCCTGTCCACGTCCAATCCCAGATATTATTACACTCTGGCTTTCATTTGTTTTCATTGGATTTCCTTATTCCAATCCAACATCTTGATTAAACAAATAATAAGGCTGCTTCTAGATGTGGGCACAATGTCAGACAACATAGGCACTTTTAAGTGGGGATTCCAAACTGTTAAAGTATGTTCAGGGGCTGTTAAATGATACTCACCCTGAGTGGCATAACATCATTGGTTACCAGGAACAGAAGTAGATGGAAATCGGAGATGACATCAAGAAAAACAGAAGACTGATTCTGCGATAAGTAGGTGGCCAAAGTATGAAAATCCTACAGAAAACAAAATAAATTACTGTGTAACCATATAAAAGGATAAGAATAAAACTTGTATTGAACGGTACTTATTTTCTGAAACTGAGAAAAAAAATCAGTGTGCAGTGGGTAACTGGTGTTATACAGGCCAGAGTGGTTGGAGGTTTATACAAGTGTCTGAATGAGTTAGCTGTTCTGAACCAGGGAACAAGAATACTACGATAATAATCGTTCCTCTGCTCACCATATCATGGCAAAGAAGCAGCCAGCAAGGATTTCTATTCCCTACTGCTTTTGAATGGTTTGTTCTGGCAAGTGCACATGCTTAGAGAGTGGGTGAGGGCAAAAAGGACTCTGCCACAATGCACTCCATGGATGAATATATGGAGTCAGACATTTAACCTACCTGGGAACATTCCTCAGCAAGTCAACACCTTCAGGAAGGGAACAAAAGATTGAAGGTTCCACTCTTTAGTCAAGAAAATTAGGCTGACAGAAATTCTAATTTACATGATAGAAGGTGGTGGTTCTACTGGGATTATTCAGCTTCACTCAAAGGTCTAGTTAAATATCACAAACACCAATGCAGACTGTGCAATTAAGATGCTTATATCATAGCACACCCTGAATAATCATCATTTAAACCTGACATTTTCTACTAGAATTCTGTTAATATTTTATTTCAATATAAACTTGGATCACGCTTTTATAAACTTCGATCACGCTTTTATAAACTGCTTACGCAAACTCAATTTAAATTAGACCATCAGTTCAAATGATCATTTTTAAATGAGACATTAAAACCAAAAGAAATTCTAAACATTTAAATTTGATCCCAATTAGCAGCCTCAAGGAGAATTCATTCCCATGCAGGATACTATGCAGCTTAAAGAAACACAAGAGAGAGTATTTTCTAGCAAGATTTATTCAGGTGAACCATATCATCAAACACCACTGCAATCCTTAGGACAATAAGCACGGTATAAATTCGTGGTATGGGGATTAAATCCCACTGAGTCAAGCTGAAGTAGCTTGAGGGAGTTTATAACATCAGAAAGCAGGACATAAAAATCCAATAGATTTTTATGAAGGGGGAGGGGGAATAAAAATGAGAAGATGAGATGTTCATATTGTTGTGAAGCTGCAGAGCATTATGCACTAAAATTCATGCATAACAGTTCTCTATGACATTATTAAAATAGGATTGGTAGTTAGAGTTTGGATCATCAATAAACCCTGTTTTTTTTTGCCAGAGCTTTGCATTAGTTTTTGTTATACTGCAATTATTCCCTAATTTATATGTGACCACTAATTGGCTGCATCCATGTGCCTTTGCCATTTCCTACCACCTTTTTGGCAGAGGAGTTTGTGTTCTAAAGTCAAACACATCAACATCAAAAGCAAGTGAACTGAGGAAATGCAAGAAACAAATCAGTTACAGTGGTTGAGGCAGTTTATGTTATACAGAAATTGTTCTACAAAATACTACTAATTGTTCTTGGAAGAACGTCAGCCAGTTTCTCGCCAACAGCTCAATAATCCTGTAATAAAAGTCAGCGGCATAGCAAATAAAAATTGAAAAGAATTTACTCGTCAGTAAAACTTCAACCCACGTGTTGGCGTTGCATTTTGTGCTCATTCATCTCAATCGCATACAATTCAAATTTTAATGTAATGCTAAACTGTTCATTACAGCAGCAAGGCATTTACCTGTGTTTCTCCGACAACATCTCTGTTCACAACAGAAAAAGGGTGTGGAGATGAAGCAAAAGTGTAAACAGGATCCTTTGGAAAAGTTGTGGGAATCTATATTTGAAAGAGTAGATCAGATTTATGATTATAAAAATAGAAAATTGAAGAAACATCTAGAGAGAGAAATGCAGACTGGTGTTTCAGGTATAGACCATTTGTCAGAACAGTTCCATCTTAGTCTACACACAAAACATCACATCACCTTGCAGTCATTGAAGCACAAGAGGAGGCCATTTATTTGACCTCTGTAGAGCAAGCCAGTCAGTACTATTGCCCCACTCTTGCCCTGTAGGCCTGCACAGTTTATTGTCAAGTGACTATCCAATTTCCTTTTGAAATCAGGTATCGCGTCTGTTTTTAACCATCTTTGCTACAGATTCTTCTGCTCTACCTTTGTTCCAGAGTCCAAAATTTTTACTTAGTTATTTTTACAGATAAATTTGTTTCCATATTTCAAACAATCTTGTAGAAAATGATCTTTAAGAATGAGACAGACCAAATTTTCTACAAGACAATAATAACTTGCACATTTATAGCACTTTCAACATGGAAAAGGTGCCCTAAGGTGTTTCATATGAGCGCAAAAGAAAAGGATGCCAAGGGAAAGAAGTTAAGGGTAACTAAAGCTTTCATCAATAGATGGGTTTCAAGGAGCATCTTATAAGGAGGAGAGATGGATGGATTTAGCACAGAACTTTTAGAATGTGAAACCTTAATGGCTGAAGACAATAGCTGCCACCAATGTGTCAAACATAAGTGGGATGCACCAAATGTCAGTGACAGAGGAGTGGAATTTTGGCCAACATGTGAGGGCTTTCAAGCTGGGGAAGGCTGCAAGGGTAAGGGAAGGCACAGGGAAACGCTGGATTTAGCCTAAGGGAGAAAATTTTAAGTTGAAGGCAACAACGGATCAAGAATTAATAAAGGTGAGCAAAGCAGGGGTGATGAACGAGTAAGATACAGGCAGTGGAATTCTGGATGAGTTCAAGTTTACAGATTGTAGAGGATAGGAGGCCAATCAACTGCATATTGGAAAACTGAACCTGGAAATGATAAAGGCACAGACAAAGTTTACATAGGAATAGGAGGCCTTTGTGTTTTGAGCCTGTTCCACCAATTGGGCTGAGGCACAGCAGAGAGCAGACTGTTCCAGAAGTGGAAGTAGGTGGTTTTTGAAAGAGAGATGAAAAATAACTTCCATTAATATAGCAGTTTTTAATGACCATCAGATGTCCTGAAGTACTTTACAATCAATGAATTTATTAAGTATAGCTAGTATATAGTATATAGGAAACAAAACAGCCATTTTACAACAACAAGCTTCCAGAAACAGTTAACGTGATAAAGCCCAGATAATCTGTTTCTGTGATGTTGATTCAGGGATAAATATTATTCAGAACATTGAGGATAATTCCCTAGCAGGTCCTCAAAATAATGACATTATTATGTCTACCTGAAAAAGCATATGGAGACTCAGTTTAATGTTTCATTCAATAGTGCAGCACGTCCTCAGTACTTCACTAGAATGTTAGCCTTGATTTTTGTTCTGAAATCCTAGAATGGGACTTGAACCCACAACTTTGTGTCTCAGGAGTGTCACCAACTGAGCTAAGGCTGACACCCATGGGGCTAGAAGGTCAGCCTGGAATCAAATAGCACACCAAAGGTGTGAAAGGTTGGGTTTTAAGGAGATACCAGCTGTGAAAAGGGAAGAAATTAGTAGTGAAGAAATGGATTTCATTGCGGTGGGGGTAGGTGAGTAAAGATAATGGTTAGTCTTTCCAGTGCTTAACTGGAGAAAATTGTAGCTCATCCAGTGCCTCCACTGCCCCCACCCATCCCCCCGTATCCTTTGATCCATTTAGCTCCAGATGTATTGGTGTAGGTCTGATCACACTCAAAATCCTGTTGTTAGTATAGGGGATATCTGAAAAGCAGTCTGACAACATTCAGGCAGTGGAAGGTTCAAGAAAGGTGGTGAAGATGTAGAGCTATGTGCCATTAGTGTGCTGCTGAAAGCTAATCCCATGTCTGTGGATGATGTTGCCAAGGGCAGCATGTAGTGGAGGATAGCCATACTGTGATTGCTGGGATTTGATATGGTAATCCCCAAGGTGCTGTACTAAGGCCTCAGCTTTTCATTATATTTAATCACTGTAAAATGGATTTTAATTGCTCCACTGGCTGCTGTGCTGTCAGCTGCGTAAGCCCTGGAATTCCCTCTGTAAACCTCTCTGCCTCTCCCTGTCCTTTAACATGCTCTAAAAACCAACCTCTGAGCAAGTTTGTGCTCATCTCTCTTCATATTGCCTGAAACAGCTCGATGTCAAACTCTGTTTGATAATGCTCCTATGAAATATGCTATACAAAGACAAGTATCACATTTATCAATGACATGAATGAAGGAATAGAGAACTGTGCCATATATCCAAGTTTGCAGCACTGGGAGGCACAATAGCTAATAAAGCAGCTAGTAGGAGTCACACAAGAACATAGGCAGATGATGAGTGAACAACATGTAGTAAATGAAGCTCAGTCTAAATTGTAATATTTACAATTTACAATGTAAATTGTAATATTTTCTCAAGGTGAGAAACTAAGCAGTGTGGAGGAACCAAGAAATTTGGATGTCCCACATACACCAAAGGTTCATTGACAATTACATAATTTACACCAAATGTTGTAAATGCCAAGAAAGGCAATATTACTTCCCTCAAAACAAAGGTAACAGGAATGGAGCAAGCATTATTAAGCAGCAAGTATAAATTGTGAAATGCTGCTTGTAATGAAATCATAAACACTGTCATTAGTTGTTTATGCTGACAAATTCTGAACTACTGCCAATCATAAAACTCTGCATGCTCAGAAGAGTGACTAATCTGGAGTTTATACCGGCAGCATTATTTTACATGTGATCAGACCTACATCAAAACATATGGGGGCAAATCCAAAATAGGTTACTGAGTCGGATGATCAGCCACGATCATAACAAATGGTGCAGCAGGCTCAAAAGGTCTAATGGCTTACTCCTGCTACTATTTTCTATGTTTACAAATGACAAAAACTAAATTGAAGGGCAAATAACCTTGGAATGGTTTTACTGAATTCAAATTAAGCTGATTTAAACTGTAATTTTGTAAGCCACCATGCCTTTTATTCCACAAAGGGAAGCTCCACAAGCCATATATAAAGTACTAAGCAAGAGCAAAAAATTGCATGTTCCAAATAAAACATTCAATTGGAAATTTTGGCTTGCCCTAAATTATTACATTAAATGGATCTGTTGCCAGTTGCCAGAATCACTGCTTGCTGTTGTCCGACTAGTTATATACAGAATTCTCACGTGGATGAAAAATAACTATTAATAGAAAAGATTATTCATGTCCATTTTTATACCTGAGTTAACATAAAGGGTGTAACTGCAATCTACTTTTCATTAGAAAAGGCTCACAGAAAAGGGCCACAAAAATTTAACTTAAAACTCAAGAGCATTGCTCTCCATGGCAATCTTTACTAAAAGGCAAAAGATTTAGACAATCTGAAGAGAAATCATAATTTTAATAAATGCTCCTTCTAGTCTGTGGACAAACCCAGAAGGAACTGCACAGGACATTCACAAGTCATACTCTTTAAAATACTGTGCCTTTGCAGGTGCACAAAAAAAATTTAAATCATCAAGCATTGAAAATAACAGGCTATTCAAAATGACAAAAAATGAGAAAGCACATGAACCATAATTATTTTAAACCATTGTTTGCATGGATGAAAGGCTTTCAGAAAGTTGCAAGCAACTATTGGGGCACACTATTGCTAACACAAACCAGCATTTTCAACACCTGCACAGGAAGCAGTTTTACATTCTAAATATTTCCATGAACTGGCAGATGCTGGGCTGTCTATCCATCCTGTTTCATTTAGATTTTACTGCAGTTCATTGCCTTGGCTACTGTATTCATAACACTGCTGACACATTGTATGACTCTTTATCTGTCACTTCTCAAGAGATTAATCAACTTGTTGGGTTGGTTACCAAGAAGTGGAATATAATTTTAGGTTTAAAAATAGACATCCTTGATCATTTGACATCTGTATATTCTTTACAATTGACGTTCAGACAGAAGGCTAGAACTGTGTTAGACTATAAACATTTCTAACAACACCTAATCACCTCTCAAATGATATACAATGGCATTTGCACTACCAAGCCCCCCACATCAACAGTCAGGGATGGGGGTGGGGGTGAGGGGTGGTAGCTTCACCGTTGCCTAGAAATTCAATGAGCCTGCTACTTTTCTCCCTTCTGTTCTTTCCCAAGAACACTGACTCATTGTTTGGGTGAGAGTGTATAATTGCTGGGTTCCCCAACAGCCATTTTCACCTGTGACCCTGCCAACAGTGAGTATTAGTCAGCATGTTCAAGCACACAGCGCATCATTAACAAGCCTAATCATGTCCCAGGAGCTGGGAATCTAGTCAAATTTCTCCTTCTCTAAATAGCCTGAAATGCTGAAACTAAGTGTAGTACTTCAACTGCCACTTGGCTGGCAGTAACCTATTCAGCACAATTGGCAAACTGGGAGGAATAGTTTCCTAGTTTGTGTGGCTCAGCTACTCAGCATCTTAAGTAAGCTTCAGCCAGAAACTTTCCTAACCTAATTTTTTAAAAAAACTTTTTAAAACCAGACACAAGAATTGGTACATCATATTGCTTGAGTACAAGAATTGCAAATCATGTTGCAGCTATATTACACCTTGGTTAGGCTGCATTTGGAGTATTGCATGCAGTTCTGGTCACCACACTATCAGGAGGATAAGGAAGCTTTGGAGAGTGCAAAGAAGGCTCATCCGGATTTCGCCTGGTCTTGAGGGCATTGACAGTGAGAAGAGGTTGAATAAACTAGGATTGTTTTCATTGGAAGAATGGAGGCTAAGGGGGTATGTTATAGAGGTCTACAAAATTATAGACAGGGTGGCTAGTTAGAGGCTTTTTCTCAGGGTGGAAGCGTCAATTACAAGAGGACACAGGCTCAAGATGAGAGGAGGAAAGTTTAAGGGAGGTGTGCAGGACAGACTTTTCATACAAGTGGTGGGTGTTTCAAATGCATTGCCAGATGAGGTGATGAAATCAGGCACATTAGCAACAATTAAGAGGCACCTGGATGGGTACATGACTAGGAAAAGAAAAGAGGGATACAGTCTGAGTAAGGACACTTTTTTTTAGTTTAGTTAGGGCATCATGATCGGCATGGGCTTGGAGGGCTGAAGGGCCTGCTCCTGTTGTTTGTTTTTTTTCAGACACACAGATGTTTGGTAAAAGTGCTTTATTAAAAAAAGCAATACGGATTCAGAGTAAATTAAGTATACTTTATTTTTGAACGACTTAGCATTGAAGGGGAGTGGGGTGATACCCACTCTCACATATCCCTGGCCTCAAACTTAATCAACATATATGCCATTAATATAATTAAATCCATTTCAGGACACGATGCCTACGTATAGGCAAACTAGTTTTTAACTACTTGATGCAATTGCATTATTTTTATATTGCAGTACCGGCAAAGCAAGACAAGAATTAATAGATTCATGGTGTGTTTCTGTGCCATGCTTCAATGCTCCCTTGCTGCATTCCAGGAAAAATGAAATGCATCGAAGATCAAAATCAGGATTAAAAATATACTTTATACTTACATCTATGATCAGGTACTCAACCGGCAACGGCCTTGCTAACTGTGTGATTTCATTACCAAACTTGTCTATGTCCTACAAGAAAAATCACAAGGATAGTTTACATATATATTTATTCACTTCACCATGTGGACTTAATTCACTGCAATATAATCGCAGAATAGAATAATAGAACTCCTAAAGCATTGAAATTATTGCATCTACAGGTAACAAAGCGATGGTTGAGGGGTCAGCAGCAGCTTAAAAGGGTGAGGATACGTATTGATGCAGTAATAGTAGTGACCTTGGTGATGGACAGGTTATGGGCTTGGTAACTTGGTTCAAGGTCGAATGGAACTTCAAATTGTAAACAGTCTGGCTCAGCCTCATTGGAATGAATACCCAAGATATTTTGAGTGGAAAAGGACCTCAACTAGGCTGAGCAACAACTTTTCTCAAACATGAACAAAATCAAACATTACATCAGCAATAGATCATATATCATAGAATGCCTGTAGTGCAGAAGGCGGTCATTCGGCCCATTCTCACCCCTCTCCTTTCCCTGTAGTTCAATGTATTTACCCCACTAGTCCCCCTGACACTTAGGGCCAATCAACCTAACCCGCACATCTTTAGACTGTGGAGGAAATCCATGCAGAGACGAGGAGAATGTGCCAACTCCTCAGACAGTGACCCAAGCTGGGAATCAAACCTGGGTCCCTGACGCTGAGAGGCAGCACTGTTAACCACTGTGCTGCCCCACTTAGTTGACAGACTCCTTTGGAAGCACATATTTTGAGACGGTTTGAAACTCTAGTTTCCTTACTTGTTTTGAATAAAACTGATTGAAGCCTACAATGCGAATTATCTTCATGCATAATTTATTGTACAAAAGCAGAGTGTCACCAGCGATTCTACCAATATTTAATGCCCCAATCCCAGGGGACCAAAAAGTTCAAATTCTGAGAGTTTTCCTGAATACAATTTTCCATTAAAAAGGGAGAAAATTAAAAAGCAAGTTGTTTCTGTAGGTAATTCATCAGGGTGGAGAATTATCCAGTGGCTGGTGTTTCCCTTCCTTTTCCAGAAGCTCAAAAACAGACTCAGATTTGGGCACTTTTCCTCTAACAACACATCAGGTTCTGATGGGTTATCCAGAGGAATTCCGATGCCTAAAAAAAAGACATGGCATTGGCACAGAGCTGAATTTTAGTTTTACTCCCAAATTCCAACCCCGAATTTCTCAACTTTCTTTCTTCATTTGCCCAACACAAGACAGAGGCTTAGTTCACTTCCACACGATGAGTGCTACCTAATTGTGAGGAGTGCTTTCAGAGTTGGGTGAAAACAGGAAGTTAGGAACAGGCAGCAGGGGCTAAAGAGAGAGTGCTGATTGGTCAGTAAGTGTCATTCCTGATTCTCTGAAATCGACAGCAAGTTTGGACCAAAACTTAAAACTGATATTACATGTGGGCTGTGATTTAATTGGATAACAGAGCTGCACTAAATTTGAAATCCCATTTAAATTACTGCTTCGACATTGCATTGAGACTGAAGTAACAAGGTGATATATAATTTTTAAAAAATTAAAAAATTTAAAACACAAATTAAAACTTAAATTAAATAGAGATAAAGGGTCAGGTAATGTGTTGTCCATGCATGATGTGGGAGCTGGTGGACCCCATTATGGTTCCCACTGAGCATGTCTGTAGTGAGCGTTGGTTGCCTGAGGAACTCCGACAGAGTGGATGAGCTGGGTTCTGAGATGCTGCGAATGCTGCGACACATCAGGGAGGGGGAGAGATAGCTGGACACTGTGTTCCAGGAGACAGTCACATCCCTTAGATTGAATTCAGCCGGTGGACAGGGACAGGAGGGTGTGGCTGCAAGTGAGGCAGGTAGAGGGATCCAGTAGATAGGATTGCAGGAGATTCAGTCGCTGAACTTGTCCAACAGGTTCGAGATTCTTGCTCCCTGTGTGGACGGAACGGGTACTGCAGGGAAGATGACCATGGCACCACGGTGCAGGCACCATACTGCTCAAGGTGAGGGGAGATTCTTTTTTAAAAAAAATTTATTTTCTTTGCTTCCACTAAAATACCCCACTGCCTTTTCTCCTTTCTTTCCATGAATTATAAGGCTGACCATGGTAGCAAACAAGGAGGAATAGTGAACGTGTAAAATTGATCTGAACAATTTGTATTTGTCAAATTGTACGGTAGCACGTAATGTGTCATAACACGGACAGTTAGGTAGTTACCTTGTAGAAAACATCAGGGACATACTGTTCACTAGAAGACTCCTTTACATATCCCAGTTCTGGTGCATCTCTGCATGGCAGAAAACAGTCATCGCCTACGAGAGCCATACACTGATTGGAAACCTGGTAACCTTCAAAATGAACCTGATTATCTGGGCCACCTAAGGAAAGGAATAAAGCAGATTTGCAATGGAAAATGTGCATGATGCTTAGGTGTGACAGCAGATATTATTATTTCAAGATTCCAATCCTACTTACTTCCTTAAATAAACTTGCTTATTCTTGTCGTATTTCCGATCCACATAAAGAAAATGTGAAAATACTATCTTTGCAAAAACATATGTTTGTTCTTCGTAAGTTCATACCTTTTTCAAACCTGGACATATGCAGCTACTGTCACAAGACATGTAAGATTTTTGCCAATGCCTGATTCATTTCCAGTAAAGCAGCCAGAAAGCAGGGAGCTGCAGGTGGCTTCTTATACTAAGAACGTGAAAATAAACTTTCGCTAGGTGTTATACTAGGCATCAAGCTTAGTGGGTAAATTTTGTTTGCGTTAACATGCCTACTAGAAGTGGTGCAAATGGTATTCCCTGTTCTGCATTATAAACTGAGATTTGGTCCTATCAGCTCATACCTGTTGCCAAGACAGTAACAAACTTGGATCCAAAATGATTATCGGGAGATAGGCGGCAAACGTTGGGGTGCTTGTTCTGGAAATCTCCTGCTGTGATGCACTCCTCCGCACTTAGGAAATGTGCATCCTGATGAAGAAAAACAAAATCCATTAGCACTTCAAGCGTTCCAAGCATAGATCATCAACAGCATAAGTACGGCAGTTCTGAATTATCTTTTGAATTCCAATACCAAATAGCATCATGCTGTAAGCTCAAAACAATAGTTACCATTTCAACTCACTTAGTTCAGGACCAGTAGCTGCTTGAGAGAGGGGCAATTGCTCTCTCTCTCTCCACAACTCCCTAAGAAGCTATTCTTTATTCAGGTTCGAAAGTATGATAGTGACTCAACCATATCTCCAAAGGATCTAGAAAGCCAATCAGCCTTGTGTGTCTGCACTAGCTCCTTGGTAAGTAACTTTTTTCACTATTCTCTTTTGCTTCCTATTTTTCTTTATTTCAAATGTTATCGACTTTTGAAAATTTAATTGTCTTTGTCTCAACTATCCCTCCTGAAAAAGCATTCAATTTCAGTAAACCTCAAGTAAAGGTGGTCTCATTTTCCTTTTTCTCAACACCGAATGTTAAAATCAACAACTGCCCATCACAGATTCCGAACAAGAGTCGTTCGATGTTCATCTCCTAGCCTTTCCTTTCCCAGGAAATAGTTCCAAAATCTTAAGTCTTTCCTCCTAACTGAAGCTGCTCATCCTTGGTGTTTCCAAGTAATATACTCAGCCCCTATTATACTCCTTATACATCTATGACTGCATGGCCAAATTCCCCTCCGATTTGATTTTCAAGTTTGCTGATGACACCACCGTAGTGAGTCGGATCTCAAACAACGACAATACAGAGGGCGGAAATGAGATAAAAGAATGTGGTGAACTGGTGCAGTAACAATAATCTCTCCCTCAATGTCAACAAAACAAAGAAGATTGCCATTGACTTCAGGAAGCGTAAAGAAGAACATGCCCCTGTCTACGTCAATGGGGACGACGTTGAAAGGGTCGAGAGCTTCAAGTTTTTAGATATCTGGATCACCAACAACCTGTCCTGGTCCACCCCATGCTGACACTATAGCTAAGACAGCCCACCAGCGCATCTACTTTCTCAGAAGACTAAGGAAATTTAGCACGTCAGCTAAAATTCTCTCCAACTTTTACAGATGCACCACAGAAAGCACTCTTTCTGGGTTGTATCACAGCTTGGTATGACTCCTGCTCTGCCCAAGACCACAAGGATCTACAAAAGATCATGAATGTAGCCCAATCCATCATGCAAATAAAACAGCCTCCCATCCGTTGATTCTGTCTACACTTCCCTCTGCCTCAGCAAAGCAGCCAGTATAATTATGGACCCTACGCATCTTAGACATTCTCTCTTCCACCTTGTTCATAAGAACATAATAAGAACATAAGAAATAGGAGGAGTAGGCCATCTGGCCCTTCGAGCCTGCCCCGCCATTCAATAAGATCATGGCTGATCTGTTGTGGCTCAGTTCCACATTCCCGCCCTCTCCCCATAACCCTTAATCCCCTCTCTTATCAAAAACCCATCAACCCGCGTCTTAAAAATATTTAGCGAGGTAGCCTCCACCACTTCAACGGGCAGAGAATTCCAGAGATTCACCACCCTTTGAGTGAAGAAGTTCTTCCTCAACTCCGTTCTAAACCGCGCCCCCTTTATCTTGAGGCTGTGCCCCCTAGTCCTACTGTCCTTTCTGAGTGGGAAGAGTCTCTCCACCTCTATCCTATCCATCCCATTCATCATCTTATACGTCTCAATGAGATCTCCCCTCATTCTTCTAAACTCTAACGAGTACAAGCCTAGTTTATTCAGCCTCTCCTCATAGCTCAACCCCCTCAACTGCGGCATCAGCCTAGTAAACCTCCTCTGCACTCCCTCCAAGGCCAAAATATCCTGGCATAAGCACGGCGACCAAAACTGCACACAGTACTCCAGCTGCGGCCTCACCAATGCCCTATACAGCCGCAGCAAGACCTCCCTACTTTTATATTCAATCCCCCTCGCTATGAAGGCCGGCATCCCATTAGCCTTCCTGACCACCTGCTGCACCTGCAAGCTGGGTTTTTGCGACTCATGCACAAGGACCCCGAGGTCCCTCTGCACCGTCGCCTGCTGCAGTTTTTCTCCATGTAAGTAATAATCCTTCCTACCAAAGTGGACCACCTCGCACTTGCCAACATTAAATTCCATTTGCCAGTTCCTGGCCCATTCGCCCAGCCTATCTAGATCCTTCTGCAGACTCTCCACACCCTCCGCGCAATTTGCCGTTCCACCAATCTTGGTGTCATCAGCAAATTTCGACACCATACACTCGGTTCCCTCCTCCAGATCATCTATATAAATGGTAAATAGCTGAGGCCCCAGCACCGACCCCTGAGGCACTCCACTAGTCACCAACCGCCAATCCGAATAGCACCCATTGACCCCCACTCTCTGCCTCCTATTTGACAACCAGTCCTCTATCCATGCTAACACCCTACCCCCAACTCCATGTCCCCTGACCTTCTGCAATAACCTCTTGTGAGGTACCTTGTCAAATGCCTTCTGAAAATCCAGAAAGACCACATCCACCGGCTCTCCTCTATCCACCACCCTAGACACATCCTCATAGAACTCCAGTAAATTTGTCAGACACGACTTCCCCTTAGCGAAACCGTGCTGCGTCTGCTCTATCAAGCAATTCCCCTCAAGATGCCTCGCTATTTCCTCCTTGATGACGGATTCTAACATTTTACCTACAACAGACGTTAAACTAACCGGCCTATAATTCCCCGCATTTTGTCTGGCACCCTTCTTAAACAACGGCGTAACATTAGCCGCTTTCCAATCTTCCGGCACTTCCCCGGAATCCAGCGACGTCTGGAAAATAACCACCAAGGCATCCACTATCACCTCCGCCAATTCTCCGCATTCCATCCGGTCCTGGAGACTTGTCCACAATCAGCCCCCTCCAGTCGAGCACCGCCTCTCTAGTAACAGTAATGTCATTGAGACCCTCCAGTCCTACCACCTTTCACAACAGTCTAAGGTCATGTACCAATCGACTTGAGAATAGCTTCTTCCCTGCTGCTGTCAGAATTTTGAATGGATTTACCTTGCATTAAGTTGATCTTTCTCTACACCCTAGCTATGACTGTAACACTACATTCTACACTCTCACTTCCTTCTCTATGAACAGTATGTTTTGTCTGTATAGTGCAAAAAACAATATTTTTCACTGTATGTTAATACATGTGACAATAATAAAGCAAATCAAATCTTTAAACACTATTAATGAATGCCTTTTCCAGAATGTGATGTTCTGAACAACACAGTAATCTTTAACTGTGGTCTAAATACTCCTGCGGCAAATTTCTCTCTCGTAGTCCATGCCTCTGTTTTTGTCACCTCTCCACAAAATGGCACAAGATCACCACTCTATCTTTCCCAGTATAAATGCAGAAGGTAGTGAATGTAAGAGATAAACTTAATACATTGAGGTCATGAACTTGTTTTGAAACTTAACTGGAGTATATGAAAGAGATTTTTAAAGAACATATCTATTTTTACTTTGTAGTATATAGTTACGGGTTACAAACACTTTTTTCATATTCTGGATTCTGTAAAAATCAAAGTAGCCCTTGCCAATAATTTTAAAAATATATTTTTCAGAAGATAAAGTAAATATCCTATCAGTTTTGTGCTTGACCGACACTTCAAAATTCAAGCAGAGATACGAGTTGATTGTACTCAACTGGGGGAAGATAAAAACATAGGAAATAGAAGCAGAATAGGTCATATGACCGTTAGAGCCTGCCACTCATTTTGATCACGCCTGATTATCAAATTCAATATCATGATCCCACCTTCCCCCCATATCCCTTGAGCCTTTTCATGCCAAAATGGGGATATCCATGTGTGTTTGCACTGGTTGTCATGATTTCTGTCTGGGAGAGATTTCTGGAATGCAGCATACATCTTAAGGGGAAACATAGTTGCAAACGTTTTCTTCACTCACCTAATTGAATTTACACTGAAAGCGTTATACATATCAAATAATCATTTTCCTGTAATGTTACCTAGCTCAATGCAGTACAGACATAACTTTAATATCTAAGAGTTTATTGGGAATGATACTAAACAAAAACAATCATATTTGGAAAGTTAATTGAGTAGTAATAAATTAGCAAATCTGCAATCCAGCACCTATTCCTAATATTGCTCTTTATTATCAGCCAATAAATTTGCTATCGCAGATAATACTTTTGAAAAATAGAAGTCAAATGGATTCTTCTGCTCTAAACCTCATTTATCTGATGGTTGTGGTATCAGTGAGAGAGCTTCAGTTTACACCAGAACTGCAGTCAAGTGCAGCTAGGATATAAATTCAGACTTGACCTTATACTATGAGGAAGCAGAATAAGATGTTTTGAGAGAGGTGTTTCACTCCATTGAGTCAGTATGATCCCTCCAATTTGCTTTGAGTGTCAAATTTAAAGCTAGCATGAAGCTCTTCTGGCTTCATAGGTTAAACTATGGCAAATCTCCAGGTCTGAATAAATTGTGTCTCAGGCTGTCATAGGAGGCAGGGGAGGATATTGCAGGGGCTTGGAGCCAAATTTTTAATTCCTCTCTGGCCACAGGGGAGGTCAGTAAAAAGTCTGACAACACCAGGTTTTAGTCCAACCTATTTATTTGATAATATTCTCACAAGCTTGAGGGGTTACCCTCTTCGTCAGGTGAATGGAGAGTTCTGGCCTCAGACAGAGCATATAAAGCACAGACAGTTTAGAGATGTCTGTGCTTTATATGCTCTGTCTGAGGCCAGAACTCTCCATTCACCTGACGAAGAGGGTAACCCCTCGAAAGCTTGTGAGAATATTATCAAATAAATAGGTTGGACTAAAACCTGATGTTGTCAGACTTTTTACTGTGTTTACGCCAGTCCAACGCCGGCATACCCACATCATCACAGGGGAGGTGCCAGAGGACTGGAGAACAGTTAATGTGGTTCCGATAGGATGAGAAAGGAATTGGCGAATGTAGATTGGGGATGCAGATTGGGCGGTAGGACTGCTGAGGAACAGTGGAGGATCTTTAAGGAGATCTTTCTTGGTGCTCAGCAGAAATTTATTCCGATGGTAAAGAAGGATCGTAGGAGAAGGGATAATCAGCCGTGGATAACGAAGGAGATAAAGGAGAGTATTAAAAGCTGATGCATTTAGAGTGGCTAAAAGTAGTGGGCGAGAAGAGGATTGGGAGAGGTTTAAATATCAACAAAGAATGACGAAGAAGTTGATAAAGAAAGGAAGGATAGACTATGAATCTAGGCTAGCGCTAAATATAAAAAAGAATAGTAAGAGTTGTTATAAATATATAAAGAGGAGGAGGCTGGCTAGGGTGAATGTTGGACCCTTAGAGGATGAGAGTGGGGTTTAGTGGTGGGGGATGAGGAAATGGCTGAGGCCTTGAATAAGTTTTTTGCTTCGGTCTTCACGGAGGAGGACACGAATAGTTTGCCGGGTATTAACGATGGAAAGATGGTAGGTGTTGAGGGCCTGAATGAGATCATTGTCACTAGAGAGGTAGTGCTCGACAGACTAGTGGGACTGATGGTGGACAAGTCCCCAGGACTGGATAGAATGCATCCCAGGGTTCTGAAGGAAATGGCGGAGGTGATAGTGGATGCCTTAGTGATTATTTTCCAAACCTCGCTGGATTCCGGGGAAGTGCCGGAAGATTGGAAAACAGCTAATGTTATGCCGCTGTTTAAAAAGGGTAGCAGGCAAAAGGCAGGGAATTATAGGCCGGTTAGTTTAATGTCTGTTGTAGGAAAAATGCTTGAATCCGTCATCAAAGAAGAAATAGCGAGGCATCTTGAGAAGAATTGTTTGATACGAGCATACGCAGCACGGATTCGTTAAGGGGAAGTCGTGTCTGACAAATTTATTGGAATTCTATGAGGATGTGTCTAGTGCGGTGGATGGAGGGGAGCCGGTGGATGTGGTGTTTCTCGATTTTCAGAAGGCGTTTGATAAGGTGCCGCACAAAAGGTTGTTACAGAAGGTTAGAGGGTATGGAGTTGGGGGTAAGGTGTTAGCGTGGATAGAGGATTGGCTGTCAAATAGGAGGCAGAGAGTGGGTGTCAATGGGTGCTATTCGGATTGGCGGTTGGTGACTAGTGGAGTGCCCCAGGGATCGGTGCTGGGGCCTCAGCTATTTACTATTTATATAGATGATCTGGAGGAGGGAGCTGAGTGTAAGGTGTCGAAATTTGCTGATGACAAAGATAAGTGGAAAAGCAAATTGTGTGGAGGGTGTAGAAAGTCTGCAGAGGGATCTAGATAGGCTGAGTGAGTGGCCGAGGACCTGGCAGATGGAATACAATGTCGGCAAGTGAGAGGTTATCCACTTTGGCAGGAATAATAGTAGGAAAGACTACTACTTACAGGGCGAAAAGCTGCAGCATGCTACGGTGCAGAGGGACCTGGGAGTCCTTGTGCATGAGTCACAAAAACCCAGCCTACAGGTGCAGCAGGTGGTCAGGAAGGCAAATGGGATGCTGGCCTTCATAGCGAGGGGGATTGAATATAAAAGTAGGAGGTCTTGCTGCAACTGTACAGGGCACTGGTGAGGCCGCAGCTGGAGTACTGTGTGCAGTTTTGGTCGCCACACTTGCGCAAGGATATTTTGGCCTTGGAGGGAGTGCAGAGGAGGTTCACTAGACTGATATCGGAGTTGAGGGGGTTGAGCTATGAAGAGAGGCTGAATAGACTGGGCTTGTACTCATTAGAGTTTAGAAGGATGAGGGGGGATCTTACTGAGACATATAAGATGATGAAAGGGATGGATAGGGTAGAGGTGGAGAGGTTCTTCCTGCTCAGAAAGGACAGCAGGACTGAGGAACTTCTTCACTAAAAGGGTGGCGAATCTCTGGAATTCTCTGCCAGTTGGAAGTGGTGGAGGCTACCTCGCTAAATATATTTAAGACGCAGGTAGATAGGTTTTTGGTAGGCAAGGGAATTAAGGGTTATGGGGAGAAAGCAGGAAAGTGGAACTGAGCCACTTCAGATCAGCCATGATCTTATTGAATGGCAGGGCAGGCTCGAAAGGCTAGATGGCCTACTCCTGCTCCTATTTCTTATGTTCTTATGTTCCACTATTTTAGAAGGGTTGTAGAGATAAGACAGGAGACTACAGACCAGCGAGTCTCACGTTAGTGATAGGTAATCTATTGGAGAAAATTCTGTAGGAGAGAGCATCAATTTCCATCTGGAGTAGCAAGGCTTGATCAGTGATAGCCAGCATGGCTTCATCAGAGAGAGGTCATGCCTAACAAATTTGATGGAATTTTTTGAGACGACGACTAAATGGGTGAATGAGGGCGGTGCAGTTGCACAGTTTATATGTATTTCAGTAAATCCTTTGACAAGATCCCACATGGGAGACTTATAAAGAAGGCAAATGCATATGGGATACAGGGTCATTTGATAAAGTGGATTCAAAATTGGCACAGTTGCAGGAGATAGAGGGTGATGACAGAAGGCTCCTTTAGTGACTGGAAGCCAGTGTCCAGGGACGCACCACAGGAATCTTTTCTGGATCCCTTATTATTCATCGTTTATATAAACGACATAGATGGCTATGTAGCGGAATAGGATTAGTAAGTTTGCAAATGACATAACGACTGGCCAGTAAGCGAGACTGTCTTGGGCTACAGGAAGCCATTAACGGGATGGTGAAATGGTCAGATAAGTGGCAAGTAGAATTTAACCCTGAAAGTGTGAGCTGATACACATTGGAAGAATTCATTTGACAAAGAAGTATTCAATGAATGGCATGACACTATGAAATTCTGTGGAACAAAAGGACCTTGGCATGTTTGTCCATAGATCTCTGAAGATTGATGGGGTTAATCTTTATCAACTGAGGCATAGATTACAAAAACAGGAAAGTCCACTGGAGTTGTATACAAGTTTGGTGAGGCCACAGCTACAGAACTGTGCGCAATTCTGGGTGTCACATTATTGGAAGGATGCGATTGCACTGGAAGGGCTGCAGAGGAGATTCACCAGGATGTTGTGTGGGGTGGAAGATCCAAGTTATGAAGCGAGGTCAGATAAGCTTGGATTGTTTTCGTTGGAGTAAAGAAGACTGAGGGGCAACCTGATCGAGGCGTACTAGGTTATGAAGGGTATGGACGTGTTGTACTGGAGAATTTCTTGTTTCCCGAACTGTGATAGTAAAACTTAAAAGTTTGCTTTTTTAAAAATCAACTAGTTTTTATTATCACAAGACTGCATGCAGTATATGGCCGAATCTTGGAAATGGAGAGCAGTCCACACTAACTGCTGATTCTAACCCAAGACTGCGCCCACTACAAGGATCAATTCAATAATTATACCTTTTCTTATCAGCTTACATGATTTTAGTAATACAAGCAGTGGTACATCGAACGAAACAAATTCCATGACTCTCTCATCCCCGACCGTGGTTCTGTGACTTCTTTATGCCTTGTTTTTTGTAATAAACAAATTCTGTGACTCCCTCATCCCCAACCTTACCTAATGTCTCGTATGTTATCTCACAGTATTTGGAGTCAACCTTGTTAAGACAGGCTTTCCTGGTGTTAATCATGTCTTACTCAGGCTGTGCGAAGTCAACCTTATCAAAACAGACTGAGGCCAAGCATCTGGCCTTCTCTGGTTGTAGTCATTCCTTTGTTCAGAGTCAGTTTTACAGGGGTCTGGCATTTTGAAATGGCTCGGTCTGCTGTCCTTATTTCATACTAAATACTTGACCATTTTTCCCATCATGCCACTGCTTCATTCGTACACTATCACAGATGGGGGATAAGGAGCAGCTGTTCCTCTTAGTTGAAAGGTCAGTCACGTGGGGACACAAGTTCAAGGTGAGGGACAGGAGGTTTGGGGGAGGGCGGTGATGGGGGGATGTGATGTGAGGAAAAAGAAAATTATCCAGAGGATGGTGACAGTCTGGAATGTGCTGCCTGGAAGGGCGGTAGAGGCAAATTGTCTCACACCGTTTGAAAAGGATGAACACTCAGCACATCATTACACTCAAGGCTGCGGGCCAAATGCTGGTAAATGGGATTAGGTGGGAGGTCAGGTATGTCAACGTATCGGTGCAGATTCCATAAACCAAAAGGCCTCTTCTGCACCCTATGATGTGAATGCTCTGTAATTCAGTGGAGGATGGATGATGAAGGTGGAAGGACAGGAAGATTAAAAACAATAAGCATGTTCAGCAGTACAGTGCGATGTATTTGAAAAAGCTCAGCAAGGTATTCAACATAAAAATGACAAGTACAATCACAGTTCAAGTGTTTCTTCTAACTTACTTGTTTTTGAAATTAGTGGGAAGAGTAAAAACTGAAGGAATAATAATCAAGAATATTGCTAGTTTGAAATTAAATGCATGTTATGCTAACTATATGTCAGATCCCCTAAACAGTGGAGAAAAGGAAAATTCCTGAAGCAAAAAGAAATGTATGAAAATGGAACAAGTCAGCAGTCCAATTTTCTCTCAGAACTACAAACACATTTGAAAAACTGCTTAACTTTTAAAAAGTTAAAAATGCAACAAGAGGTAGTTCTAAATGGCAGAGCTGTAGTAATTCTAAAAATTCTTTTCAATGAACATCAAACTCCTTGCCTTATTCCTGATAAATTTGACAGTGCCTTTCCTCGTGTCCTCTGATAGGAGGTCTGTGAATATCCAGCCAACCTGAAACAAATATTAACACAGCAAGTCAGCAACAAGTCCAAATGGTGAGAGTTGAGTGTTATGATGTTTCCACCATATGCCGTAAACTTCTATTTAGCTTTCAATTAGAAGTCCAGGACAAACTGAGTTGACTTGTTAACCTCTTTCCCAGTGCTCTTTTGTGCACAGCCAACAGATGTACTTATAAACATTGTAAAACTAATAGCGCCAGATTTTTCTTACCCATCTGGACTTATCCTGAGAGCAAAGTTAGGAGCTCCATGAAGCAATACAGCCATAAAAGCAGTAACTGAAGTTGGCACATTTGGTATTATTCTAAATCAATATTTTGTTTGAACTAACAGAAACAGCTCTGATACTTTAAAAAAATTCAAGTATATTTCATTATCTATTGCTGAATTTGACAGTGTGGACACACTTTACAGGCTAATAAATGTAAAAGTATTCAATTATGAAACACATATTAGAGTTACAACTGCACCTTCTACTGAAACATCATGGGAATAGTTTTGGAGGAATGTACACCCCATCCCACTATCCAGCTAAAGGAGAGGGTGCAGTGGGATAAGAGCAACTTGGGAGTATAGAACTGCAGAGAAAAAACTGCCAGTCAAGAGTGTTTTTCTTATTCTATTTGTGTTTTTGTTTTCACAAGTTTTTTCCATATTAGAAACTGTTTTTGCCAATAAAATGTAAACTCAATTATCTATTTTTAATACAAGAGAACATTGCCAATTTTAAAAATGCACTTCTACTTTTCTATCAAAAGTTTGGAAAATTTAACTGTTCAATTCCACACACAGACGCAAGTTTATATTTGGTGCCTATTACTAAATGATTATTGTCCAGAAAATGTTTCTATTTAAATTCAGGAACACAAATCTCTCTGAATTTAAGATCTTCCTTTTTCCACTCACATAGGCCTGGAAGTTAAATAAACTTAAGATCTACTTGCATGTAGATCTTATGTCATTCTGTCCATAGCAGCTGGAAAACATTACTTCATTTACTGTAAAGCAATGTTCCACATCTGTTAATTGTTAATATAACAGAAAAACAAAGCAAGCTCCAACTGTTGGAAGAAGATTGTTTTTGAATGCAGAGCATAAAATAAACTTGCTTTTTAATGAACAGGTTACTCAAAAATGAATTAGCACTATTTTTAATTTTAAAAACAACCAACTGATAGCAAATCATAGTTTCAGAGAGATTGTTTGGTAATAATTAAGACTTGGCATGCCATGAAATTTCACTTAGGCTTGAATGAACAAATGAACAATCTTTTTTGGCAAATTTAGTCAGTATCAAGTGGGTTAGTACCACTACTTCACACCCTGTTTGAATGGCAAACTGTTTCAGAAAGTATTGATGTAATAAAGCTTTTGGAGAAGAGCAACTTGGACAGCAACATCCCAACTTTCGCATTTAACATATGGGACACCGGAAATTGTTGTCTGATTGTACTTAATTACGGTGACTGTTGATAGCCGTTCCAATGTTCCTACAGCAAAACCTGGACCACTGACTCACCTTCCTCAATCCAAGTTTTGAAGCAATTTCATCTACAACTTCAGCTTTTGGGTCTTCCAAAAATTCTAGGCTGTTTGCTGTGCCAATCTACAAAAAGAGGAAAACCAGTCAGAAAGTAAACAATATTCAAAAGCTATGTTCTTATTTAGTAACTTTTTAAGGAATCTAGTCACTCATTCTCTTGTTCTGAAATTGTGAAAGAGACAATAATGGAATATTCCTTCATTAGATTCGGTGCAACAGCTCAAATACTGTATTGGAGGGGAAACTTTAGTTTATTTTCTTTAGTTTAGTTCAAACTATGAGCTCAATTTAGATGTAACCACCATATTGACCTCAGATATAACTGCCCCAAACTAATCTGAACAAGGGTCACAGAATATCAGTACCATTTGCCATTTATAACCTTATCAAACTCGATTTCAGCTGACAGGAGGGATGCTCTAAATGTCGCACTAAACACCTCTGGAGTGGTGTTTCACACTCTCCATGTTATCTTGATACTGTGCCTTTTAAGAAATGTGATTGTCTTGATTCTTGTCATGAGAGAGAGAGAGTAGTGCCTCCCTTTTCCTCTCCTTGAAGTTGCAGACTGGAATCTGCCAGGAGCTAAGTCTCCTCCTCTGAGATTCTGCTGTACAAGAGTGGATCTTTCTCTGATAATTGCTGTCTGGAAGCTGAGAGAGATATCCCTTCCTGTCTCTGAAGTCTGGAGACTGGGAGCTGCCAGATAGTAGGTTTACTTCTTTGAAGTTTTGCTGTTTGAGGATCTATCCTTCTCTGGAAACTGCTGTCTGAATCTCTGTCCAGAAAATGTTAAAAGGCTGTAAATCTAGCACCACATGAGCATACTTGTTGCTTTATGCTAACTGATTCTGAAAAATGATGTATGACTGTGGGGACATTCCTATAAATTGGAACTACAGAGTTCATTGTTAAGAATTATACCCTGTCATGTTTAAGTATCTTAATTGGCAAAAGTTATGCTAATTCTTTTTGCTACACTCTCACTGTGCTTTTAAATAAAGTTTGTTTTGATAAAAGTTTTTTAGTGGGTCAATTGCATCATACTGGAGCAAAGCACCTTACACTCATGCTAATGCCAAAATCAAAGTAATCATTGGGGTCTAGGCTAACTTCATAATATATCTTGGGAGTTTCTGATCTGGTTCCCAATCATGTCAAAGGTTTTTGCGAAGATATGAGCCAAAGCCATGTCCACAAATCATGTCCTCCAACCAGTGAGATCCAAGAGATGCATCTGACTCGAGAGTTAATTGACAATGAATTCCTCCCCTGGGAAGCAGGTCAGGGACAAGAAAAAAGAACCATGGATTTCCAAGGCCAAAAATAGTTTACCAAAATCAATTTCATCCTTTCTATCCGGATCATTTGAAAAATCCAGGAGATCAAAGTAAACAAGCAAAGAAATCTACTTCCATACAGAGTTCATGTCCAAGCTCTGGTTTGGGAGCAAGAGAGACTAAATTGTCTGTTGACACAAATAATTCCATTTTCATCTAATCATAGAGCATTAACATATCCAAGGCCAGCTTGAAATGGATCACTCATTCAAACAGGTGGATTAACTGTAGTTACTGTTGATTGAATTGTCTTCCCAGACAGGTGCTTGCCAAGTATAACTAATCTTTAAAATTAAGTACCAATGAGATATTGAGGGGGGTAGAGGGGAGGTTGAAGTGCACGTCTACAGGTCCTTGAAGGTAGTAGCACAAATAGACAAGATGATCAAGAAATCAGATAGAATCTTTCCTTTACTGGGCAAGGTATTGATTGCAAATCTGTAATATAATGATACAACCACATTAGGCGATAACTGGAGTTCTGCGTCCAGTTCTGGTCACCACATTACAAGGAGGATGTAATTGCTCTGGAGAGAGCGAAGAAATGATTTACAAAATTGTTGCCATGGCTCGAAAGTTGCAGCTATGAGTAGAGATTGGATAGGCTAGGATTGTTTTCCATAGAGAAGGCTAAGGGATGACTTAATTGAGATGTACAAATTTATCAAGGGCCTCGAAGGAGTAGACAGCAAAAGCATGTTTCCCTTAACTGAAGGGTCAATTACCAGGGGGCATAGATTAAAGGTGATTGGTGGAAGGATTAGAGGGGACATGAGGAAAAACATTTTCACCCAGGCGACTGGAATGCACTGCTTAAGTTGGTGGTTGAGGCTCAAAACGTTCAACTCATTTAAAAAGTACCCAGATCTACATCTGAAGTCCTGTAACCTACAAGACTATGGGCCAAGTAATGAAAATGTATTTCTCTTTTCTGGCTATCCCAGACACAATAGGCTGACTAGTCTCTTTCTGCAACGGTTCTATGGAATAAGTTGTCCAGTGTCCCAGAGTGGAGCGAAACAGATCCCATCTTGCTTGTAGGCATCTGAATGTGTGCCTGCCCAGAGGTACATTGATTTGACAATGCTTTGAGTTTCAGTTAGGTTCCTAAATGTGGTGAAAATATTGCCACTGCAATCCTTATACTAGTGGACATTTTCACAATGCATGTGTAACAAGATATTATATTTTGTTTAAACTTCATTCACAGAGTCTTTGGTCACTAGTTGAAGTATTCATTTATTCTAAATTGCTTAAGGTTAGAATTGGCCTGTAACAATCACGGTATAGTCGCATAGTGGCTACTTTACTGGACTAGTAATACAGAATTCAGGACTAACGATCCAGAGATATGCGTTCAAATCCCAGCACAGAAGCAATTTAAATCCAATTAAACAAATCTGAAATAAAAAGCTGGTTTCCGTAATGGTGACCATGAAACTACCAGATTGTCATTAAAACCCATCTGGTTCACCAGTGCCCTTCGGGACAGAAATCTGCTGCCAGGTCCCATCAGGCCAAAAACTGTCTCCAAACTCACAACACTGTGGTTGACTCTTTAACTGCCCTTTGAAGTGGCCTAGCAAGTCACTCAATTGTATTTTGGGCAAGAAGTGTTGGCCAGACAACAATGGCCAATGAACCATGAATAAACCATAAAAAAAAACACACCCCCTAAACATAAATCTGCTCAAAAGTAGCACAGAGTATATGTATTGACACATCAATAAAATAACTATGTAGAATGAAAAAAGAGCTTGCAGGTGCAGCAGGTGGTCAGGAAGGCGAATGGGATGCTGGCCTTCATAGCGAGGGGGATTGAATATAAAAGTAGGGAGGTCTTGCTGCAGCTGTATAGGGCATTGGTGAGGCCGCAGCTGGAGTACTGTGTGCAGTTTTGGGCGCCGCACCTGCGCAAGGATATTTTGGCCCTGGAGGGAGTGCAGAGGAGGTTTACTAGGCTGATACCGGAGTTGAGGGGATTGAGCTATGAGGAGAGGCTGAATAAACTAGGCTTGTACTCGTTAGAGTTTAGAAGAATGAGGGGAGATCTCATTGAGACGTATAAGATGATGAATGGGATGGATAGGATAGAGGTGGAGAGACTCTTCCCGCTCAAAAAAGACAGTAGGACTAGGGGGCACAGCCTCAAGATAAAGGGGAGGCGGTTTAGAACGGAGTTGAGGAGGAACTTCTTCACTCAAAGGGTGGTGAATCTCTGGAATTCTCTGCCCGTTGAAGTGGTGGAGGCTGCCTCGCTAAATATTTTTAAGAAGCGGGTTGATGGGTTCTTGATAAGAGAGGGGATTAAGGGTTATGGGGAGAGGGCGGGAAAGTGGAACTGAGCCACAACAGATCAGCCATGATCTTATTGAATGGCGGGGCAGGCTCGAAGGGCTAGATGGCCTACTCCTGCTCCTATTTCTTATTTCTTATGAATAAGATCTCAAATTAAAATGCAACTAATGTACAGCTTTTAAAAAAACATTTGTATGTTCTAAATGAGAATTGAATTCTATATGGTTCAAATTGACATGATAATGCAGCTAATATTTATCACGTTTCATTTACTGTGAATATATTTACTGTTTAAGAGTAATCAATTCAAATCATACGAAACAACATTCCACTGTTTGGAGAACAGGCAATGTGGGGCCATCTAGTGGATCCAAGCTGCCTTCACTGAGCCACTGGAAATTTACTCAACACCACACAAGTTCTCTTCTGGAGTAAGTACACACAAAAGGCAAATCACTTTTTATCTTCTGTAACTATATTACATGAAAAACCAGGTTATATTCCCTCTTTCACATGAATTGGCAGTTTATAGTATTTAGGGCTTCACAAGCTTTATTGTTATATATTTGCATTTAATGATATTTAGATTCAAGAGTATTTCATATTTCGCGAATTCAACTCTCTTCCTGTAAAGGTTCTAAGCCCCTGTATTGGAAGTACAAAAGTACCAAATACAAATTAAATAGGAAATGGGTACCATAAGATACAAACACAGCACAGGCAAAGCGATTCATTCTTATGACCATTAAATTTTGCTAATATACTGAGTTTATCATTTCTCCTGCATCCTCAGACCTTTTTGATCACAGGAAACTGTTTATTTCTCCGCTCACTTCATCTGTTCTTGCAAATAAACCCACTCTAAAAAATGTACAGATGTGAAATATTGTTCAATGCGCAATGAACAAATATGCCACATCTATTTTAGAATCATAGAATCCTACAGTGCAGAAGGAGACCATTTGGCCCATCGAGTCTGCACCAACCACAATCCCACCCAGGCCCTATCCCCAGAACCCCATGCATTTACTCTAGCTTATCCCCCTAACACTAAGAGTCAATTTAGCATGGCTAATCCACCTAACCCGCATATCTTTGGACTGTGGGAGAAAACCAGAGCACCCGGAGAAAAAACACACAGACACGGGGAGAATGTGCAAACTCCAAGGCTGGAATTGAATCTGGGTTTTGATGCTGTGAGACAGCAGAGCTAACCACTGTGCCAACATGCCACTACGCCACCACGTATTAATAAAAAAGATCTCTTACCTGTGGAGGTTCATAGATGGCAGCAACCTCTGCTCGAATGCCTAGAGGAATGTCTGTGTGTTCAGTGTAGCGACCATAAAGGAATCCAAGCCGTTGGTTTCCTGTTTGACGCCAGAAGTTGAGGAAACGATCTGCTATTGTGTGGTTTTCAAACATTATGTTATCCACATGTCTGTATTTCTGTTCAAAAGATAATTACTACATAAGAGATCTTGGTAATAATTTCCTAATTACAACTGCTAAGGCTCTTAACATTCAGAACTTTTTAACAGCAATAATATGCATATCAGAGATAGCCATAATGCGCAATGTACAATTTTCAACTCACTTTAATTGCAATACTCCAGTGGAAATAAGGTACACAGTCTCATCCTGAGAATTCCAAATATTGGATCATGAATAATTTTGAATTATCAATGTATTTGCGGCACTGTGGCACAGTGGTTAGCACTGCTGCCTCACATCGCCAGGGGCTTGGGTTTGATTCCCGGCTGGGGTCACTGTTTGTGTGGAATCTGCACGTTCTCCCCTTGTCTGCGTGGGTTTCCTCCGCATACTCCAGTTTCCTCCAACAGTCTAAAAGACATGCTGGTTAGGTACATTGGCTGAGCTAAATTCTCCCTCAGTGTACCCAAGCAGGCACTGGAGTGTGGCAATAGGGGATTTTCATAGTAACTTCATTGCAGCATTAATGCAAGTCTACTTGTGATGCTAATAAATAAACTTTAGACTATATTTGAACAGTATAAATTTAACTTCTCATTCTTCTACGCTTGGAAATACAAGCTAAGTAAGCAGTTAAAAGATCAACGGATAACTAGGGTGGACAGAGAAATTATTCTCCCTGGTTAAGGAATCTAGATCAAGAAGAGACAGGTTTAAAATTAGTATCTGGCCATTTAAGAGTTTTTAAAAAATTATTTCATGGGATGTTGGCATTACTGAGAAGGTCGCACTTGTTGCCAATACCTAATTGCCCTTGAGAAGATAATGGTGAGCCACCTTCTAGGATTGCTGCAGTCCATCTGGTACAGGTACCACAACAGTGATTTTAGAAAGGGAATTCCACGATTTTGACCCAGTAACAATAAAGGGATGGTGATATACTTCCAAGTCAGAATGGTGCTTAAATAGGAGCTTTTTTCACATAGAGCACAGTGGAATTATGGAACTCAATCCCACAAAAGAATTGCGAAATGTTGGGTCAATTGAAATTTTTAAGAACAAGTTCAATAGTTTTCTAATAGGTAAGAGTTGAGGTTCAGACCCCCTGTGATTTGGCTGGATGATGGATAGACTCAAGTGGCTGAAATGGTTTACTCCTTATGTTGACTCTGTTTTGATAGATTTATAAAGCTTATCTTCATTACAGCAAAGCACCTCTGGGCTTAAAGGAGCTGGACAGAAACCAAAATGTATTTGGAGGGAAGCAAAGATAGAATTTAAAAATGTCTCAGACATTAAAAGGTGCTGTGTAAATATAAGTAGTTGTTATTGTGAAAAGTCCCAAGGCACTTCACAAGAGTTGGGCAAACAAAATTGGGCAAAGTTACAGAGAGAGGTATTAGGTGAAATGATCAAAAGTTTGGTTACAGGTAGATTTTACTCAATGTCTTAGAAAGGTAGAGAGGCAGAAGATGCTGAATTCTGCAACTTAGGATCTAGGCAAGGGGAGCCACAGCAAAGGACAAGAGACAGAGGGTTTTAAGGTACGAAGAGATTACAGTGAAAGAACAGGTCGAAGCCATGCAGGGATATGAAAACAAGGATCATAAAATTTAAATTTGTGTTGCCACACCAGGAGCCAAGTGGCGAGAGGGTGGAATGGGTGGCAGTTACTTGGAGCAAATTAGCCTAGAGGTAACATCAGAGCTTAATTCAATGTGTATCTTTGCCGGAGAAAAGTTAATTAGCCAAGGGATCAAATTAAGACATTTTATCAAAATAGCACAACAGGCATTTTTAAGCATACCTTCAATTTAAATTAAAAATAGGCTACAAGATTTGCTTTTAAAGGTTCCCTGTAGCAACCCCCACAAGAATTAAATAATATAATAAATGACAAAATGATGGTTTTCGCAGTTTCAAATTTGACCACATTGCTCCAAAGAGATGCCAACGTTTGGTGCCATTTTATGGTGATTTGTAACAAACAACCAATTCTATACTTAAATTATTTAACTGGATCCAAAGTGCCTCCCACCCCTCACCGAAACATCCATTACTCACAATGAGGTTTGCAAATCCATGCCGCAACAATGAATTTATACTTGCCTGTCTGTTCAATGTTATAGCACTTGGCTGGCACTTTGTACAAATTCCATCAGGCCATGGGGGATGCCCTTCACACCCAGACTTGATTTTGCAGCTAATGTTTTCCAAAGCAACAAATTTGCCTCTGTGAGCAGAACGACAATCATAATTAAACATTTCAACTTTCCAATAAGGTTGGGAAGTGAAGAAACATGAGCCCTGCACAGCACTGACACGTAGTACTTGAAACAGAATAATTAGCAACTTCAATCCAGATATTAATCCTACTGGGCTGATGATGAGCTCACCAGTTTTAGTAGAGTCAAAAGGTCAAGCTAATAGAGGACCCAACATTGATGAGGGAAAGAAAGTTAATTCTGGTTGTTTTAACAATACAAACAGATTAACCTTTAAGGATCTGGCCACCTGATTAATAAAAAGATGCTTCTGGATGATTTCTAGTTCAGACATTGAGTCAGTTCTGTGGAGGCACAAGACATTGGGTTGGTAGAGATGGAATAATTTGCCTTAATGATCCCAGGTTTTGGGAGATGAGAAAGAGGAGAGAAAAAAAATGGCCAGTAACTAACTTCAGACTAGGAAGTAAGTCTGACTCTAGCCTCTAAATTTAAAGTTAAAAATTACAATTACTTCAAAATTCTATTCTCAATGTGAATGGAATTCTAACATTTTTAAAATAATTAAAATCAGAGAAACTATTGTACAGTGTTAATCATTTAAGTACTCGCATCTACTTTAAGAGTCATTTTTAATGCAATGAATGAGTCAAAACCACAACTTGTCTTTGTAGATGAATGAACCATTTCTTGGAACATAGGTCTAAATTCTTTTGTATTATTCACATCTTAAAAAACTAACTATAGGAAGCAACTTTATATCTTTGAATATGCATTATTTCAGTGTGGTCTAAAATACTATAGACCATTTGTCTCCATTGATCTATTGGTAAATTCTATTACGTAAGTTGGCCCAAAAACGCAATGTAGGAGTCCAGTGTTTATTTTGCAGCACCTATAAATTTTAAAACGCTGTAGATTGGAAAAAAGGTTTCAAAGTTAAATAGTAATGTAGGAGGCACAGAACAGGCCATCAGTGTGCAGCTAAATTAAGGTAGTGGCTAAGATATTGTGCACAGTAAGTAGTCTTGCCTCTCAAATTCCAAGGAAACTACAGGGTATTCCCAAAAGGAATGGATTTTGAAGCTGAATTTCAGCAATATCACTTTCATATACAAATATCATGCAAGGTTGCCTTTAGGGTGTAATGGAGAGAGAAGTCAAACACTGCAAGATAGATTACAAGGAATTTACCTTTTGGAGATTTGGATCTATATCTCTAACATCACTTTACATGGGTCAATAATAGCATCTAACGAGCAGAATTGATTAGGGTAAGAAGAAAATTCAGAACTGAACTGACAATCAGGAGCAGGCTGCTTTGAATATTTATTGATTGTACCAGGATAGTCTGGATAAAATTTAAAAATCCACTACTTAGATAACTTCATTTAGTTTGCCCTACCCAATATCATGATACTTTGGCAATTTTAAACCAGCACACCTGAAAATAACGTATGAATCATAGGCTCGATTAGAACTACTTTTAGAAAATAATTATTATGGAAAATCTGAGAATTTCTTTTTCCAAAGAGTACTTACTTGTCAGCACCACCAGTCAGTTTTCGGATGTATGCATGGAATGACATATGTTTAACAGGGGGGTCCAAATGATTGAGATAATCCTCATCAAAAGGCTAAAGAATAAAAAGCATAGTCCAGAAAATAGATGAATGCAAACTATAGCTTATTTCCAAAGGATAAGAATTATGTGTGTGTAGAACAGAATAAGCTTTCACATTTTTCATAAACCACCATTAGACAACTACTGAAATGTACTTATTGCAAATAGGAGTATTTTCAATTAAACAGAATATTTTAAGTGCCAGTGTTGCCATAAACGTGAAAATGTGTCAGGTATACAAGTGTTTTATTTATAACTGGAATCACACCGTGAAGACGGCAATTATTATATCCATTTGCTATTCACATCACAAATACAACACTTCCCTTTGATAAATCTGCCAATCAATCAATGCTTCCTATTTGAATGTTCCCGATTCAAACAATTCAGAACTAGTATAAATATAGTATCAGTACTAGGATTTTCACTTCTTTTTTAAGGTTATTTGATCATTAACACTTAAAATATTAATATAAACTCACTCACCCACATACTGAAGTACATTTATCTTTCATATCTACAGAATGTTTTTTATGGGGAAATTAAAGACTAGAGCTATAACAGATAAAATAACCCTGTATCTCTGTCTGCTTCAAGTATTCACTCATTCTTTCCTTCAAAGATGCAGTGATCTTTCTCTCTTTCACACAAATGTTCCCCGAGGCAGAACATTGTATGCTTCCATTTCCCTCTACATTACAAAATTCTTCCATCACAGCAACAATTTCAAATTGTGGCCTCTCATTAGGAAATCCCCAATCAGTGGAAACAATCTTTCCCCAGCCTAGTTAACATATCAAAATCTTTTATAAATTTAAAAACCTCTATTAAATTTTCTTGTGTGACCTTTTCTGCTCAAATAAGATCATAAGATAAGAATGAGAGAATTCCCAATACCCAAGCCTTTCAATTATGGTTTTATATCTCTGGTATCACCCAAGTGAATCTTCACTGTACACCCTCTTTCACTGTAATGTCCTTTCTCATGATGAGGCAGTAAAACTGCATTCAGTGGTCTTATCTGTGCTTAACCATTACAGGAAAAATGTATTTTTGCTTATCATTTATTCAACTACTTCTAAAAACCCAAAATACTCTTGGCCACATTTGTGCCTTTAATATCCAACTGTTTTTTCAAGGAATGCGTGTTTGAACACCTTGCTCCTTCTTGTTGAAGCACACTCTCAAGTGTCTTTCTACTTCTTGGTGTCCCCCCCAAAATGCCTTTCTTTGTATTAAATTGTACCTATCAATTGTTCAAGGCAGCGTATCCTACGCCCAAGTCCGTAGCTGATTCACACCTCTACTATTACAGCCTTTCCTCAAGTTGAGCAAAACCCACTAACTCTGTGAATCAATTTTCTATCTTGTTGCCGTATTTCCTTTCATACTACATATCTGAATTTTGCAACATACCTGCGAGACACCACTTCAAATGTTTTCTGAAAACCACATACACATCTGCTGACTTAAATATTTCTAATTGGTCATTGCTTTTAAAACACACACACATGCAACTCAATTTGTCAAACATGACACAGGCCTCTTGGTCTTTGGACACCAATACTATGCCAACCAAGCTCAGTAATAGGATGTCGGCCTTCTCCTCAGCACTTTATTGCTCTCTAGCATCTCAGAACTTTTAAAAAGGGAATGTGGATCTGTGGAAATTCTGGAGCAATGAAGCCAGATTAACACACGTGCATATCCTTTGTTTTAACACAAAGTTGGTGGAGTGCCAGCGGCATCAGCCTGTTTCTATTCTCTTTTCTGGATCTACTGTGTGTGTCACCAGCATTTTTTATTATAAATTCAAACACCCAACATCGAATTTCGGACGTTCCCTGCAGCAATCCCACCTTCTCTTCTTGTTATAAGCTTTTATCATGCTTTCTACTGAGCTACCACACATTTGGCCGACATTCTAATGTATTTTCATTGCTTATGATTTTTCATATTAACACACTAATTTCTTTATTTCTGTTAATTAATGTGATCATTTTGTTTTCATTTATAGAGTATCTATTGTCTTCTCTCCTACCCAACAAAACTGCTCAATTATCTTTGAATTTTTATTAATCACCCTTCCAGATTCTGCTTTTATTCCCCTTCTTTTGACGGCTTGTTCCATCCCCCATTTTGTTCTCGATACCAATCTTTTTTCCATGCCTTCAAAGAAATTGACAGCATGCACAGCAAAGGGGTTTAGGAATAAGGACTGATGTTTTTTAAACCAAACAATGATGAATTTTCTATTATGTAGGTAAACGACAAAGAAAGATGTAAGCATTTACTATAGTTTGCTTTTAGCTGAATCGAAAACAATGGAACATTGAAATATTATACTTCAGGTTGATAAATATACAAGCATGCCAATAAGGAATTTTGTTACACGTACTTGAAAAACCTTGAAGAACAAACTATATCTATCATAGGACACTTAACAGATATGATAGCCAAGACTGCATTAACGGCTTATTAAATTATGTATTACAATCAATTGTTCACTAAATTCCATTATTATAAAAAAGACTAATATGATGGCATCAAAATTCCTGAGAAGGGATTGATTTTCCATTTTAAACTGATAGCATGTGTCTGCACATAGCGCTGTGAGAAACAAAATGCAAAGAATCGATTTGTAAAGGGGGACGATAAGTGCATGCTAACTGAATAACAAATAAAAATGCCAAATGCACAGCACTCATAAGTGGTTTTACAATTATTTTGCCAGCACATCAGAGTGCCTCCAATTAAAAGTTAAGTAGATAAGAAGCGTGGGCATGTCTGTGCTACAGACTAATGAGACAGAATGAAAATGCCCAGCCTCCATTCTTATGGGACCCTGTATAGTTTGCATGGTTCTAAATACATGTGTACAGTAACATAATGGTCAATGACTATCCTAGGCTAATTTTTAAATGTAGTCTTTTTAAACTACAAGTTGCAAGTATTAATTTAAATCATTTATTGCACTAAAAAAGTTGAGTGTTCTTTAAGATTCCACTGACATCGCTAGAAATGTTGGTTTGAGAACTTAATCAAATAACACACTTCTGAATAAGGACCAGTCAGCAAAAAAAGTTTTTAGATATTCATAATAAAAATATCAAAACCTACAAATCTCGTCACTGGCTGATTTTAATAATGCCCAACATATGATAAAGCATATTATATTACTATCTCTAGGTTCTAATATTTTCATCATTTCACTTGTTAAAAATGACGATTTTAACATACTTGATTTACAAAATATCCCCCCCTCTATTGTATGAAAATAAAAATGCCATATGCAGTTACAGTAATGCATGTCTTTTAACTGGACTGCTCTGGAGAGAAATTTGATTTCATGCTTAGTATTAACAAATCAGGGTAATGAATTAAGAGTACCATATAGTCAGACTGTCTTTTCATCTGTCCACTATGTTGAGCAGCAAAAACTGCCTCGATCAATATTCTTGGACAATAGTATGCAATGATTTCCAAACAGAATGATAATACTGCTGTGACCTCCTTACCTCCAGTGGTACACAATGAACACATTTGCCCAACGCACCATGCCGACACCTAACAAAAACACAAACCCAAAAGAAGTTTAACAAAAAATGTAATTCTGAAAACAAAACTGAGTTCTTGGTCTAAATTTTGTCTTTGTGACAGTGTACAAAAGGGCAATTGCAAATTGGTAGCATATTTTGTATATCCCTCTATTATTTATGTTGAGGTCATGGGAGGTGCAAACCAGGCTGCCAATGCACTATAACTTGCTATGCACTACCATACAAAGTCATGATCACCCCCTTATGTTTTAAGCGTTTTCCACAACAGAACAACAGCTATTTATTACTGGGATCTTCTTTACCATTTTTTTGTGGATTGTTAATACAAGCCTATTATTTCATTTGTGAGAACCTAATAATCAGCCAAGTTATCAATACCAGCCCATCACAGATCAATTAGGTTTGTTAAATCTTTAGAGCTATCCATCAATTGAGAGAATTCTCCTGATCACACTACAAACTAACTTCATAAAACACTTTCTTAAAATCCAAGTGGACAACAAAAACTGCATTCTTCTCATCAATATGCTGTTATATCATAGAATCCTACAATGCAGAAGGAAGCCATTCAGCCTAACCCTGCACCGACAACAATTCGTTCTTATCCCCGTAACCCCATGCAGTTACCCTGCTAATTCCCCCGACACTAATTTACCATGGCCAATCCACCTAACCCACACATCTTTGGACTGTGAAAGGAAGCTGGAGCATCTGAAGGAAGCCCATGCAGACAAGGGGTGAACATGCAAATTCCACACAGACAGTGACCCAAGCCAGAAATTGAACCCAGTCCCAGCTGCTACGAGACAACAGTGTTAACCACTGTGCCGCCCTTATGAAAAATTCAATTAGATTAGTCAAACATGATTGGCTGTTAATATGTGCTAGCCCTCCTCAACCCTCTTCAAGTGTCTGTTTTTTTTTCTTCGATTACTGTTCTGAAAGCATACCAACCACTGATGTTATATTGACCAGCCTGTAGTTCTATAAATGCCCTATGCCCTTTCCTCAGTAAGAGTGTCACAGGCCACTTGACAATTCATTGGCAATTCTTTTGTTTAGTGTGAAGATTGGAATGTTATGGCAAGCACTTCTGCTATCCCCATTTCTCCCGAGTAACCTGGAACACAGATCAGGTACTTACCCATTTTAAGCATATCCAGCCTTTCCAATGTACGGCACCTATCAATTTTCACCTAATCCATTACCTCTGTTTCTACGAACATTTTATCACTGACTTCCTTGGTAGACAGTGATACAAAGTACTCATCAAGTTTTCTACTCTGCCTCCAAACATTTATTACCCTTTTTGGCCCTAATATGCCTCATCCCGCCTCATCCTACCCACTTATTATTTACGTGCTGGTAGAAGATTTTTGGGCTCACATTTATGTTTATTGCCATCCTATTCTCATATTCTCTCATGGCCAGGCTTACTTTCCTCTCTTATTATATTGGACTGGTTCTCGGTTGAAGAATTTACTGACAGGCATTGTACACACCCCTTTTCTTAGTTTCATCTTATTAATTTAAATTGTTGACCAAGGAGTCTTGATTTTGGTTTTTGAATCTTTTCACCCTTGTTGAACATATCTAGCCCGTTCGTGAAAGAGATCCTCCTTAAAGAGCATTCACTCTTCAGCTGCAGTTTTGGTTTCATTTTACCCTGACTAAACATCTTCACGTCCCATGGAAATGATTCCTCTTCCAATTTATTTCAGATTTTTTTCCCTTTCTCTTCTTATATACCAATCTAAACCTTATGTCCCAATGATCACTCTTAACCAAGTGTTCGCCCAAAGGCATTTCATCCACTTCATTCCCCAGCACCATTACCATTATGAACAAATAACCAACCTTAACTTAGGAACTATTTTATTTAACCTCCTACTGTTTAAATAGGATGTCAAACTTTGTCTGAATTGTATGTTGCGTCACATATTCATCTTGCTCCAGCAGTGCTATTTATTTATGCTCTCACTGTATTGGGACTCAGAGGTGCAGCAGAACCATCACCGAAGTAACACTGAACACAACTAAGATTATCTCAGTTCTGTGCAGAAACATTAAGTACAAATCAGATAAAGGCACAAACCAAAGGAATGATGATTGGAGGAGAGACTTGTGCAATTGTAGACTACTCACTGAAGATTTCCCCAGAATCAGTTTGAAAACCACGGGATTGATCAAGGAGCAGGCCATGTAGCCTCTTGGATATCAGTAAAAAGTTAAAGAAGGAAACAATTTAGAGGGAACATTACCCCCTCAAGAAGTTCTTTGGATACAGAAGGTTTCCACAAATGCTTCTAGAGATCATCTCTTACTAATTTATAGTGATGTGAACCCAGTCAAGCAATGTGAACACAGTCAATGCTATAATTTATAAAACGTACATATTTAATACTATTCTATTGGTTTCTGATCAAAAAGTCTTACTGTTGCTGGTCCCTGTTTCTGTATATCTTTCCATCCTGTTTCATTAGATACTGGTCAATGTCATCCTCCACAACAGGCACTGTAGATGTGGTTGAAACTCGTGACCCTCCAGGCGCTTGGGCTGAAGTCTCCATAACTTGAGTGGAAGTCCCAGCGTCGCTTGATGGAAAGAGGAATAACAGGTCTCCATGTCTAAAGCAGAAGATGTTAAGGACAAATTACTTGGCTTACAGCTGTCAAAATGTTGAATACTGTAGTTAAATACTGAAACCAAGGACATATCAAACTCATGTTGCATTAGCCCAAATTAAAGCATTACTGCTGACAAAGCAACTTTGATATTTTTAGGAACCTAAGTATTCCTTCAAATAGCCACACTAGCCTGACACTCAGAGCTGATGAAGAGTCATCCAGGCTTGAACCATTGGCTCTATTTTCTCGCCACAGATGCTGTCAGACCTGCTGAGATTTTCCAGCATTTTCTGTTTTTGTTTCAGATTCCAGCATCCGAGTATTTTGCTTTTACCGTGGTATTTAACTCACTGCTACTTCTCTTCCAGGAATGCCTTCCCTGAAAAAGTACTGCTCTTCGCTCTGACAGAGTTTTCAGTTGTCTCTCTCACCCTGAGCACCATCACTGCTTTCCAATTCCCTCCTAGTGTTTGACAAAGTGTTTCCTCAGCTTGCAGAGCCATTTTTCCTTCCTAAGTGACTGCCTCTGTCTCACCCCACTTGGATTCCAAATGAAGCTCCACCCCATCTTTTGTATCTACCCGGGATTATAGGTATCTCCAGGACATACAACGCTCCTCGGACCCACCCTGAGATTCATCCTGAGATCCACCCTCAGTGCCATGCACCACAATATGCACACCCTCGATATCTCGATGTCGATGGTTCTATTTACCATTTATATAGATGATCTGGAGGAGGGGGCTGAGTGTAGGGTGACGAAATTTGCTGATGACACGAAGATGAGTGGAAAAGCAAATTGCGCGGAGGGTGTGGAAAGTCTGCAGAGGGATCTTGATAGGCTGAGTGAGTGGGCGAGGACCTGGCAGATGGAGTATAATGTTAGCAAGTGTGAGGTTATCCACTTTGGCAGAAATAATAGTAGGAGGGATTACTATTTAAAGGGCAAAAAGCTGCAGCATGCTAAGGTGCAGAGGGACCTGCGGGTCCTTGTGCATGAGTCGCAAAAACCCAGTCTGCAGGTGCAGCAGGTGATCAAGAAGGCGAATGGGATGCTGGCCTTTATAGCGAGGGGGATAGAATATAAAAGCACGGAGGTCTTGCTGCAACTGTACAGGGTACTGGTGAGGCCGCAGCTGGAGTACTGTGTGCAGTTTTGGTCGCCGCACTTGCACAAGGATATTTTGGCCTTGGAGGGAGTGCAGAGGAGGTTCACTAGGCTGATCCCAGAGATGGGGGGGGTTGGACTATGAAGAGAGACTAAATAGACTGGATCTGTACTCATTGGAGTTTAGAAGGATGAGGGGGGATCTTATAGAGACATATAAGATAACGAAAGGGATGGATAGGGTACAGGTAGAGAGATTCTTCCTGCTTAGAAAGGATAGCAGGACTAGAGGACACAGCCTCAAGCTAAGGGTGGGGGGGGAACGCAGTTTAGATCACAGTTGAGGAGGAACTTCTTCACTCAAAGGGTGGTGAATTTCTGGAATTCTCTGCTCATTGAAGTGGTGGAGGCTACCTCGCTAAATATATTTAAGTCACGGGTAGATAGGTTTTTGACAGACAAGGGAATTAAGGGTTATGGAGAGAAAGCAGGAAAGTGGAACTGATCCGCTTCAGATCAGCCATGATCTTATTGAATGGTGGCGCAGGCTCGAAGGGCTAGATGGCCTACTCCTGCTCCTATTTCTTATGTTCTTACCTCTCTCCAGCAGTACCAACTCATTCTTTTCTCAGTGCTTTCCTGGTCCCCAGTTTCACTTCATTCTTCGTCTCACATGACGCATTAACAAGAAACAATCTCTCTTCCTTTTAGGTGTTAAGGGACGCAAGTTTCAACAACTCATCAATACCAGCACCCATCCAGGTCCCTCCACCTCTTTCCCCCCTTCAGATCCCATCCCTCGCCACTTAATCACCACGCCCTCTGACCTTCCCCTCTCTGAGGCTGAGTGTACTGTTTTTAAAGGCTTCGTACCCTTACGTCCTCACCTCAACAAATTTCGGGCTCAACATGATGCTGAACTCATCTTCCACCACCTTTGTCTCCATGCTCATTTGTTTGGGCAGGAGCCCTCCCCTCTAATCAGTAGATCCTTTCACTCACCGCCAGCATTCCCTCTCCACCTGGACCCCTCCCTCTGGCCTCTTACCCGCTCTTCATCTTTTCATCGAGAACTGTCTGCGTGACATTGGCCTTCTCAATTTCTCTGCTCCTCTCAACCACTCTAACTTGTCTCCTTCTGAACTTGCTGCACTTCACTCTCTCAGATCCAATCCTGGCCTTCTCATCAAAACCGGCAACAAGGGCAGTGCTGTTGTTGCCTGTTATATGGATTTCTACCTCGCAGAGGCTGAGCACCTACCTCCCCCTGGACCATGACCTCACCACCAATCATTAAGCCACTGTTTCCAGGACTGTCAATGCCTTCGGAGATCTTCCTTCCGCAGCTTCCAACCTCGTGGTCTCCCAACCACAGACAGCCCACTTTATTTCCACCCAAAATCCACAACAGGACTGCCTCAATAGGCCCAATGTGTCAGTCCGTTCCTCCCCACTGAACATATTTCCTCCTATCTTGACTCCATTCTCTCTCCTCTTGTCCATTGCCCAGTCCCTACCCACCTATATCTGTGATTAATCCAATGCCCTAACAACTCCTCCCTGGCTCTATCCACCTCCTCCTCACCATGGATGTCCAATCTCTCTATACTTCCATTCCCCATCAGGATGGCCTCAAAGCTCTTTGCCTCTTCCTCAAACAGAGGTCTGAACAATCCCACCGCCACCACTCTTCTCCATCTGGCTGAACTGGTTCTCACACTCAACAATTTTGCCTTTAATTTGTCTCACTTCCTCCAAATGAAAGACATGGCCATGGGCGCCTGCATGGTCCCAGTTACGCCTATCACTTTATGGGTTATGTGGAGCATTCCCTGCTCCAGTCCGACTCTGCCCCCCTCCCACAACTCCATCCTCAATACATTGATGACTATTTTGGTGCCAGTTCATGCTCCCGTCTGGACCAGGAAAAGTTTATCAATTTTATTTCCAATTTCCGCCCCTCTATCACCTTCATATGGTCCAACTCTGACACTTCTCACCCCTCCTTGACCTCCCTATCTCCATTTCTGATGATAAACTGTCCACCAGTATCCATTACAAGCCCACTGACTCCCATAACTACCTTGACCACTACACTTCACACCCACATCCTGCAAGGTCTCCATCACATTCTCTCAGTTCCTTCACGTCTGCCGCACCTGTGCACTTGATGCCACTTTCCAAAAGAGTGCTGCCGATATGTCTTTTTCCTTCCTCAGTCGTGGTTTTCCACTCTTGTGGTTGACAGGGCTCTTGACCACATCTCATCCATCCCCTAGGCCACTGCTCTCACCCTCTCCCTGCCCTCCAGAACTAGGAGAGGGCCCCCTTTGTCCTCACTTTTCATCCCACCAGCCTCCACACTCAAAGATCATCTTACACCATTTCAGCATTCCACACGGACACCATGGTCTAATCCTCCATCACACCCAACACCTCACCCCCTGCCCACAGCACCTTTCCATGCAATTACAGAAGGTGCAACACCTACCCCTTTACCTCCTCCCAGCTCACCATCCCAGGTCCTAAACACCTCTTTCAGGTGAAGCAGCGCTTCACATGCAACTCCTTCAATTTATCTATTGCATTTACTGCTCTCAATGCACTGTACTCTACATCGCAAAGATCAAACGCAGACTGGGTGATTGCTTTGCTGAACACCTTTGGTCCATTCACAAGCAGGGCCTGTTGCTTACCGTGTCAACACACCACCCTGCTCTCTTGTCCACATGTCCATCCATGGTCTTTTGCAATGTTCTAGTGAACCCCAACAACTCTGATGAAGGGTCACCCAGATTCAAAACTTTGACTCTTCTCTCTCCACAGATGCTGTCAGAGCTGCTCAGATCTTACAGCATTTTCTGATTTTGTTTCAGATTCCAGCATCCACAGTATTTTGCTTTCACCCGAAAACACATCAGTTCCACACATAAGCAGATGATACCCAGCTTTCCCTTGCCATATCTCTTGATCTTTCCATTGTCTAAACTGGCAATCTTGTCCAATATTTAGATCTAGATTTCCTCCAATTAAACTTCGGGAAAATTGAGGCCATTGTCTTTGGTTCCAACCACAACTCTGCTCGCCCGCAACTCCATCCCTTTTCCTGACAATGGACTGAGACTAAATCAAATGATTCTTAAACTCATATTTACCCGAGAGGTGAACTTTCAACCACATATACACACACCTCAAAAGATGCCTATTTTCCCCCTTGCAACACTGCTCAACTCCACCCCTGCCTCAGCTCATCTGCTGCTGAAATGCTCATTCACAACTTTGCTGCTGCTAGACCAGACATACGCTATGAATTCCTGGCTGGCTTCCCACGTTCTAGACTTGAGGCCAGTTGCCTAACTCACAGCAAATCCAATCTGCCTATCACTGTTATGTTCACTGGCTTACACTGGCTATTAGTTATGCAACACCGTGATTTTAAAACTCTCATCCTCATTTCAAATCCTGTCTGTCATGAATGGCCCCTCCCACCACACAACTCTTTGAGATAAGTTTATTTATTTATTATTGTTACAAGTAGGCTTACATCAACACTGCAATGAAGTTACTGTGAAAATCCCCTAGTCACCACACTCTGGTGCCTGTTCACTGAGGGAGAATTTAGCATGGCCGATGCACCTAATCTGCGCATCTTTAGATTGTGGGAAGAAACCAGAGCACCCAGAGGAAATCCATGCAGACACAGAGAATATGCAGACAGTGACCCAAGCCACGAATCAAAACCGGATCCTTAGCGCTGAGACAGCTGTGCTAACCCATGTGCCACCATGTCGCCCCAAACTAACTGCAGCAAAACTCTGTGAACTGATGTGATCGGAGTTCCTCCAATTCTGGCCTCTTGAGCATCTCTGAATTTAATTACTCCATCTAAGCTGCAAGCGCTGAAATTTCCTTCCTACATCTCTCTATCTCACTTTACTCCTTGAAGGTGCATCTTAAAATCTTTTATCATCGGTCTTAATATCTTCTCTGTCATGTATTGTTTTATAACGTCTCTGTGAAGCACATGGAACATCTCTTTAACATAAAGGTTCTATACTAATTTTTGCTGCAAGTTTTATTTATTTATTTTTTGCTCACAGCCAATCTAACGCAAGAAGGGGTTTTTTGTAAGGTGTTCCAAAACTGAAAATAGTTATCATAGCACAATAACTATAACCATTATTTCCAGAAATTCAGAATAATTGTAACTACTAAGGAGGAACTGCTTTTCTTTGTGAACCAACTGTCTTTTAAAATATTTTTTCTACTTACAGGACAAAATAAAAGCTTATAGCTCAACAGCGGCAAAAAAATCCCTTTCAGCTGCTTACTCATTCTTCAGCTACTCCACCTATAAACAAAGTAGTCTACTGGCACCTATACAGGTCAAATGTTTCCATATAAAGTTAAAGTTTATTTATTAGTCACAAGTAGGCTTCCAATAACACTGCAATTAAATTACTGTGAAAATCTCCTAGTCGCCACACTCCGGTGCCTGTTTGAGTACACTGAAGGAGGATTAAGCACGGCCAATCCACCTAACCTGCACATCCTTGGACTGTGGGAGGAAACCGGAGCACCCAGAGGAAACCCATTCAGACCTGGGGAGAACGTGCAAACTCCACACAGACAGTGACCAAGCTGGGAATCAAACCTGGGTCCCTGGCACTGTGAGGTAGCAGTGCTAACCACTGTGCCACCATGCTGCCCTAATCATGAAAGGAGAGCAAAAAACCAAATACGAAATTGGGCACCTTATTGTCTGTATTCTCTACGGCAATCTCAATCGGGCAAACCTTCTGTCTTTTTTCCAACTACATAATAATTTGACAAGAAATGTTCTAAATAGAGCCATTAGTTTATAGAAATTGAGTGAAGGAAAGTCTTTTTTTTTTTAAACATAGTATTTTGGTGATTGCATTCCACAATTCTGCAAATTTTCTAAGAGTTGCAAATGAGTAACACTACTCTCAATTTCTGGTATAAGACTTACTTGATTAATGTTATTAGAATAAAGCTACTTTCTCATCAAAGGTTGTCAAGTTTCAATAAATTCAAAGTTTCAAATGACTAAAGTAATCAGAGAGATCTATGTCCACTTTGACATTGCTTATATGTTCAGCACCAGGAACCCATTTGTTTGCATCTCAAGCTTCCCTTTCCCATTCATTTCTTTTCACAATGTCTAGACATTGAAAAAAGCGTTCATTACTATTAAAAATGGTTAAATACCAGTACGTACTTAATTTTAAGCAAAGAGAGTGATTTACTCGTTGGGGAGATCTCTCCAGTTTTATTTCTGTTAAGGTATACAGAAAAGCCATTGTTAGAACAGCCAAATTCCTTTGCAACCTAAAAAGAGAAACAAAATTAAATTATAATTAGAATGTGAGAAGTAAAAACTTGAGGACTTCATGCATTTTGATCTAAATGTGCCGTTACTGATCAATATGTGACCGCTCTACCATTCCTGAGTTGCGACAATAAACCAAGGAACAAGCTTCTTCTGCTGTATCAGCCACCTGACGTAGTCATACTCACTGAATCATATTAATCAGCCAATGTCCCAAACTTCTACATTGGTATAACTGCCCAATGGCAGGACAGACCCATCAGAGGTGGAGGAGTCACAGTGCTGCACATCATGGGATGCGGTGTCTGTGGGAGTCCTCAATAATAACATGGATCCCAGGAAGTTTCAAGGCATCCAATGAAATATGGGCAGGGAAATCTCCTGTGGATCAGTCTCTCCCAGATGATGAACCAGTACTCCTCCATGTTGAAGAAACAGAAGGTAACAAGAGAATGACTGTACTCTGGGTGGAGAATTCCAATGGCCATCACAAGTGTGGCTTGGTAGCACCACCACAAAGCTGAGGAGTCCTGAAGGGCATAGTTACCAAGATCGGGCCTGCGGCTGGTGCTGAGAACACGATCACAATGGCAAAACCTACTTGACCTTGGAAATACTGGTAGGAGTGACTATTGCACACAAGACCATAAGATGGAGGCTTTTCGGCCCATTGAGTCTGCTAAGCCATTCAGGGATATATTAATCATGAACTCCACTTACCAGCCTTATCCCCATAACCCTTAACTTCCTTATTGATTAAAAATCTATCTCAGCCCGAGTACAGTCCAGTGGAGATGAAGTTCTATTTTCACAATCAGGGCACCATCGATCGTGCTGTGTTACACTATCACTGTGCCAAACGAATAAGTTTCAGACCAGATCCAGCAGCTCAAAACCACGGCATCCAAGAGGTACTGTAGCTATTAGCAGCAACACAACTGTATTCCCCTACCATTTACCCAAGCACTGGTATTACCATTAAGTCAGATTCAATGAGGAGTGTAAAAGAGCATGGCAGGAGCACCACACAGGCTACCAAAACATGAGATGCCAACGTGGTGAAGCTAAGCTGCACCTGGACTACATGCATGATAAAACAGTGGAAGCAGCCAGTGATAGGCACAGCCAAATAATCCAACAACCAACAGATCTAATCAAAACTCTGCAGTGCTACCACATCGAGTTGTGAATGCTAAATGACAATTGAACTGAGAAGTGAAGGCTCCATGGACATCTCCAACGATGGTAGAGCCCAGCAGATCCAGCCCAGCAAAAGACCAAAATGCTAAAGCATTTACAACCACCTCAAACAAGAAGTGTCAAATGGAATGAAGACTCCACCCTTCACAGAAGCCAGACTTCAACTAGTTTGATTCATTCCATGTGATGCAAACAACATTCTGGCTGTAACGCTGAAGACTTACTCTCCCCAACTAGCTGCATCTCTTGCCAAGCTGTTCCAGGACAGCTAATGACAGTGGCATCTACACAAAGTGATAAACTGCCCAGGCGTTTCCTGTTCACAAAAATGGGATAAATCCAAGCCACTCATTTTGGCCCCATCAGTCCACTCTCAATCAATCAGCAAAGTGATGGATACTGCTATCAAGTGGTACTTATTCACCAATAACCTGTTTATCAGGACACTTAGACCTTAACACAACGTTCCTCCAAAATTGGATAACACAGCAAAATTGTAGAGATGGGATGAGAGTGGCTGGTCTCAGTATCAAGGTAATATTTGACTAGGTGCAACATTCAGAAACCATAATAATATTAAAGCTGAAGGGTATTAAAGGTTGGAATCATATTAACTACAAAGCAAGATGGCTGTGGTTGTTGGGAGGCCAATAATCTCAGCCTAGGACATCATTATAGGAAGTCAGAGTCTTAGACTCAAAAGATCTTCAGCTGCTTCATCTAAGACCTATGCTCCATCATAAAGTCAGAACTGGTTTGATCTCAACTGGAGTAGTGTCCCCAATTCAGTGTACTGCACTTTCAGAAGAATGTAAAAGCATTAGAGAGGGTGCAGAATATATTTACAGGAATGCTTCTGAGACATTTCAGTTACATAAAAAGACTGAAGGTTGTTCTCCTTAGGAGGCCGAAAAGGAGATTTGATAGAAACATTCAAAATCATAAAGCTTTTTGGGTAGCACAGATAAAGAAAGATTATTTCCATTGATAGACGGGTTAAGGACCAGTGAATAGATTTAAGGTGGTTGGCAAAATAGGATGAAAAATTTATTTGTGCAGCCAGTGGTTACAATCTGGAATGCACTGTCTGAAACAGTTTAATGATGACTCTTAAAAAGGGGATTGGATAAGCACCTGGAGGGAAATAAATTAAAAAGCTATAAAGAACAGATGGTACCAGCCAAATTGTTCTTGTCTATGCCAGAGCTCTACATGATGGGTCAAATGGTTCCTTCTATGCCATTATATGACTCTAAATAACATGTTTGCTGATGATCGCACAGTTCCATAACAATGAAGCAATCTATCTGCCTGCATTCAGCAATACCTGGACAACAACCAGGCTTACACTGTAAGCGATTAAGGGACATTTGCACCACGCAAGTGCAATGCAATGACCACCTCCAAAACAGAAAGTCTAACCACTGCATTTCAACATGCAATGGCATTACCATCATTGAATTCTCAGCACTGTGGACAATGGGAGGGTCATCACTGACCAGAAACTTAATTGGACCAGCTACATACATGCTTTGGTTACAGATCAGGGGTGGGAATTAGGAGGCAACTGGCCCAGCTTTTGACATACGGAAACCTTTCCACCAACTACAAGATGCAAGTCATGATGGAATACATTCCACTTGTCTGGACTGTGGGCTCAATCAATAATCAAACTCAACACCACCCAGGACAAAGCAGCTCATCTGACCGACACTTTACCTGTCACCTTAAACATTCACTTCCTCCGCTGTTGGTGAGTCAGGCTGCAGTGTGTATAGTCTACATATTTCTAAGCCGCACCTCTCCAACTTGGAAGAGCAAGGGCAACAGATGCACAAGAATACCACAAGCTGCAAGTCCACCGTCCAACCCCAACACCACCCCCCCCATCCCCTCCCAAGTCACATGCCTTATGATTTGGAAATATATACTGTAACTGGGTCAGAATTCTGGAACTCCCTTTCTAACAGCACTGTGGAAACACCTTCATCCCACAAACCAGCAACTCATCACCACCCCATCTGATTCATAAATCTAGTGAATAAGAATACGCCCTTCTTCATTTGTCCAACTTCCTGAAGTCTAACACTTGTCCATCATATCCAGTAAATGCAGATCTTGGCCAAAACCTATCACAACTCAGCTGACAGATTTCAGCTGAGAGCTATACTTCAGGATTCAAAGAGTGCAAGTCCCTTAATTTCAAAGCAAATCAGATGTGTCCTTCTTTTCCATTGCTTTTCTGCATTTTCAGCCACACTCTCTCTCATCACAGAATTTTTAACAAAATGTGAAATACCAAATAATTGATTTTCCACTAAATTTATATTTGAGATGGTAAATTTGAAGCTCCATAGAACGGTTCAGGGGATGGAGGGGGGTGTGGGAGGAGAGTGAGAGATAGTATTCTGCGACCTCAATTCTCTCACCAACCTGCCTCATGGCTGCTTTGCAGAAACTAAATAATAACTGAATTCAATATTTTTCTAACTTCTATTTTTGTTTCAAATAGTGGAGTAATATCTCTTAGAATGGCAAACACCCTGTGATATTCAACAGATAACATGATTCAAGAATAATCTAGTACTTATATTTTCCATTTCTTTAAAAACAGCATAATATTTTAGTCTTTCTCAATATCATCTGGAGCAGGATTAAGCAGTCTGTGAAGCAAGGTAGGGTGTGTAAAACAATATTCCCCTCCAACAGCCCTACGAGGAAGTGATATCTCTGGTATGCTAAGAAAAACACAGCCAAAGCCACAAGGTGGAGAGCTTTTATCTGTGAGCCATTTGTAGTAATATTAACATAAGATTAATTTTATCATTTTGCTACAAACAGAAGAAAGCTTTCTTCAAGAATCCAGAGGTTTGACCATTGTTCTGAGCCATGCCATTACTAATAGTCTTGCCTATGCCATTAGTGGTCACGGCATTGTTTTTCCACTGGTGAACAGAATATTTGTCTCACCTTTTGCACACATCTGGAATTCATTTCTGTGCTATTCTATAGGCTCAACTTCTTACAACTACTGCTGATTTGTAATCCGAATCAAGATAATCAAACTTTGGGAATGCTTTTTGAAGTTGCATTTTCTCAATCTTTTTAAATATTTAACCAATTTATTACTATATTTAGTTCATGTTCTTATACTATAATTGTAAAAACTAACAAATCTTGGCACGTTTTAAAGTTTCAAAGAAAGTATTTTATTCAGAATTGCCATAATCTTAATTGTCTTTTCATTTATAGATGCTGACTGACTTGCAGTGCATTTCCAACAGCTTGTGCGTTTATTTCAGATTGCCAACATTTGCAGTTTTCCTTGTTTTACAGCTTTAGATTGAGGGAACAGGATGTAATGCACAACGTATTATGTAATGGGAAGAGAGTTTAACTCCACATCCTTTCCGAACAGCTGTAATGAGTTAGTCTCAAGGAAAGCTTACTGCGGCCAAGGCAAGTCTGTGTTGTGTGTGATGTAAATCGACATATCCCAAGATCAATTGTCCCAAGCTGATGCTGAAAGAATTTTGCAGATTGGCAGCTGTATGCAAATGTCTTACTCTTCCCCTCAGACAGGCTACCCGTTCATCATTTGACATCCTGTTTGCTCAGCTGTGGTTTGTTGCTGTTTTATTGATGTGGCTTCAGCCACAGGCTTGCATCTTGGAAGTACAATTTCAAATGTACAGATGAGACCAAAATGAGGCACGTAGTTGATACACAAGATAAATCCCCCACAAAGACATTAATAAGCATGCAGAATGAGCATGTATGAGTAAGGTAATATACATGTGTCTAAATGGGATAGTGGAACCAAAGGATCTTTTCCCTTTCTTTACCCTCCAGTGGGATGTGGGCATTGCTGGCAAGGCCAGCATTTATTGCCTAATGCTAATTGCCCTTGAACTGAGCAGCTTGCTCAGCCATTTCAGAGGGCAGTTAAAAGTCAACCACATTGCTGTAGGTTTGGAATCATATGCAGGCCAGACCAAGTAAGGTTGGCAGATTTCCTTCCCTAAAGGGCATCAGTGAACCATATGGGGTTTTTCAACAATAAATAGTTGTCATGGTCACCATTACAGAGCCAACCTTTATTATTTGAATTTAAATTCTGGCAGCTGCCGTGGTGGGACCTGAGCCCATTGTCCACAGTAATAACCTGGGCCTCTGGATTCTCTTAGAATCGTTGAATCCCTACAGCGTGAAGAAGGCCATTCGGCCCATGAAGTCTGCACTAACCACAATCTCACCTAGGCTTTATCCGCATTATCCCACATATTTACCCTGCTAATCCCCTGACACTAGGGTCAATTTATCATGGTCAATTCACCTAACCCACACATCTTTGGAGTATGGGAGGAAACTGGAACATCCAGATGAAACCCATGCAGACATGGGGAGTGTGCAAACTCCACAAGACAGTGACCTGAGGCCGGAATTGAACCTGGATCCCTAGCACTGAGAGGCAACAGTGCTAACCACTGTGCCACGGTGCCTGCCCAGTTGATGTCACTGGATTCTAATCCAGTGACATCAACAACACCTCAATGATCTGGGGTTACAGATACATGAGTTACGACAAGAGGGAATGCAAGTTAATAAAGACTTGAAACAAAAAGGCAAACAACTCATCAGGGATCATTTCCAGAGGGATGGAATTCAAAAGTAGAAAAGTCACTTTGTACAGATAAGTACTATACAACGTTCTGGTCTCTATATTATAGCAGAAGACAAAGGCATTGGAAAATGTGCAAAAATGACACCAGAGCTGAGAGACTACTCCAACAGGGAAGAGTGAACAGAACAAACATTCGTATTAGGAGCCCCTCAAGGCTGCTCTGCCATTCAGGAAGATCATGGCAGATCTGATTGTAATCTCAACTCCATATTGCCACATACTACAATAACCTTTCACCCCCTTGAATATTTTTAAAGCAGAGGTAGATAAGCAAAGGCTCAGCTTCCACCATCTTTTGAGGAAGAGTTCCAAAAATTCATGAACCGCCGAGAGAAAAGAATTCTCCTCTTCTCTGTCTTAAATTAGTGACTCCTCCTTTTAAAATGTGACCCCTAGATTTTCCCACAAGAGGAAACATTATTTTCATATACATGCTATCAAGACCCCCTCAGGATCTTATGTTTTTCAAACAAATATACTTTCAATCAGTAAACTGGGGCTCTTCTTTCTAGGAGAGAAAAATTAGGGTGACTTTATAGAGCTCTGTAAGATAATGAAGGTTTTGATTGGCTAAACATAGAAAGGACTCACCACTTGCAGGTGAAACTATAACAAGGGACAGTAAATATAAGGTAGCCATCAACTTTTTTAGCCAGAAAGTGAATAGTCAAGACAGTAGAATAGATGCATTTAAGGGGGGGGGGATTGTATAAAAGGAATTGAAGGATACATTGATATTATCAGTTGGAAGAAAGCTGGGAAGAGGCTTGTGTGGAGCATAAACACATTGGGCTGAATGGCTTGCTTCTTAGCTGTTAAGACTTTGTAATGCGATGCTACAAGACAGACTTGCTAGATACAAAATACATACATAATTATTAGCAGGCTTCAATGCAACAAGTTATACAAAACTGTGAAATTGGGGTCCTAAAATTGTGTAAATGTTAGAAAGGAACAGAACTCACAAAGAGAATTCAGTTAACAGCAATAAAATAGCTGGTGAAAGTGACCTAATTCTTTCAACATAAAACTTACCGCAAGTACTCAGGTTAAACTAAAAAACTTAAAGGATAAAAAAAACCAATAAATTTAAAAGAAGTTTTCAGAAACAAACTCCCCTTGAAGAAGTTAACTCGTTTACCTTTTTCAAAAATTGGGCTCCTGTTTCTCGTTTCCCCACATTAATCCGTTTCATACCATGTGGTGACTGGATACGAACAATCTAAGAAAAGATTAAATAAATATTTTCATTCTTTTCATATCCATTTCAGCCATGCATACAGCTGCTAACATGTATTCTAACATATCACAAGTACAAAATAAAAGGGTGTATGATGCGTCATCATATTAAAAAGCATTCCTAAAATAGAAAGGCATAACAGAGTTTAATTCCTTCCCATAATTATCAAATACCAATACTATAAATGTTTTTTAAAAAAATCCGAATAAACTCTTATGTCCCCAGAATTGAATTCTAATGTATGAAGTGTTTAGCCATGGCCTGATATAAGCTACCACAATTCTGTGACAAAGCAACCCCACTCAGTTCATTTTTAATAATTGATTGTTGTCTGTTGTGAAAGCTTTAAGAACAAATAAAAGTACGGGACAATGCCACAGCCATAATGCTTGACCAATCGGCTCCTCCCAACTGGCAAGCAACTCAAATTCCAAGACTTTCCCTACGTTGTAAGTGTGTCAGTTCATATTGGATCGAAATAGCAGGTATTACTTCTGAAGCCATTCTGTTCGATACTCAGATCAAGAAGACAGTGACAAGATCTGTAAAACATTCATCAACTAAGCCATCATAATTTGCAACCGGTGGGGAAAATATGGATAAAAGCAAAATACTGCAGATGTTGGAATCCAAAACAAAAACAGAAAATGCTGGAAAATCTCAGCAGGTCTGACAGCATCTGACGAGAGAGAATTGAGCCAACATTTTGAGTCAGGATGACCCTTTGTCAGAGTTCTGACGACAGGAAAACACAGATCTGGTTTCAGAGACAAAGGTTGCAGAATTAGATCTCAAATAAATGTTGCAGTACTGCTGCTATAAGTTATGTCAATGATCGAGAGTGAATTATCACCAAGAATTGTCCAGAAATGTCAAGTGGCTCCCCATACCCAAGAAGTTACATAAATCAGCCTGAATTTTGCACTAAGGATAAGGGTGAGACTAATAGCATCCACAACTACTATGGAGCAAATTGGACAGCATCATCCAGCCTTCGCACTTGCAAAGTTAAATCTTAAAATCTGCAAGCGATTTAATTTGCCCTGCTCAGCCAGACAGTGCTGCTATATTACCTCACCAATTGACTCAGCATTGAAGTCTATGAAAGGGTGTAAAAATGCTATACTTATCCACTAATTAGCCATTAAACATGCCAGAAAATGTTAAAGCTGGCTGGGATAGGGGCAAGTGATTATCTAATGGTGTGGTAAGTCTTAATTATTGCTGAGGAGTTTCATTTCTTCAAAATTCACTTACTGCTAAGAGTTTTAAAAATATATTCTTTTTAAAAAAAACTTGGCTTCTTTTATTGTTTTCCCGCAATATTGTATTTCTTTCCCTTTCCATGTTACTTTCTCACACATGGTCCAGATCTCCTATTAAGCATCATGCTGATAAGAATCACAAGTGATGGTAAGTTTCCGCTCAAAGGAGATGTAAAGATTGTAGACAGCTTAAACACGATGAAAGTCAATCATTGTCCCTTTACCACTGACTGCAAAATATTGGATCACTGTACTGGCAGGACAAACGTGCCTGGTTTTGAGATTACGTGCATGGCAAGCAACAGATAAATACAACGAATTAAAAACGATATTTTGCAGAAATATTTAAAAAGCGCATAGGAACTTATGCAGTGTTGACGTTGGATTGTAGCGTTGCATGATGAGTAGAATTACAGTCAAAATGTCATCAGTTAACCATTACCTAACAGTTGATAGATCACAGGCAGACAGTAGGTAGCCAGTGAGCAAATCCTGTGGAAGTGTTTAATAATGCATTAAATTCTGCATTGCCTGAATAAAATGCAGATAAAAGAGCAGCAAGTTAGGTTGCTCTCAGTCCGTATCGCACTAAAACGGTTGCCTTGTAGTAAGTAAAAATGCATTTATTACAATGTTCTATCTCTCCTGCAACTTCTTGTACAATATTCAAATCTATGTTATTCAGTAATTCAACTAGTCTCTATTATTGAGTTTGAATGTTGAAGTTTGAAAAAAAACAAAGCTTGCATTCAGAAGAATTCTTTCCCTATAATTCAATCTGTCAAAATCTTGCAATTCAACAGTTTATAAGCAACTACAACAGAAACGAAACGGTGGCCCAATATTTAACATTGCACTGGCTTCTTTACTTGTATCATGTAAAAATAGTTTAACTCAGAATAACATCCCAAATTTAATTTGATACAAATGCCTTCGATGTTACATACTTTAGTTGTTTTTTTTTCAGGTTGGCACCCAAGGGAGTTCGCCAAGCTATTCAATTCAAATACAAACATCTTTTGAGATTTGTTCAATGTTTAATTGGCAGCTTTACTTCGAATTCAACTGATAGTTATTTAAATTTCTTTGGTCCCAGATACTGTCCAGCTATTTCACATTATTAAGAGAAATGTAGCCAAGTCAGATTACTCCATAAATAGTGAGAAATAAAAATCCACACAGATCAACGGTAACACCAAGGATATTGACTGTGGGGGGATTAAGTTATGGTAACACCATTGAATGTCAAGGGGCGGTGGTTAGTGTCTCTTCCTGATGATAGTCATTGTCTGGCATTTGTGTGACACGAATGTTACTTGTTAGGGAATTTGTTTAAGTTGTGATCTAGTGTAGTATTATTCTGCTGCCTTCCAGACCCGAGGAAGAGCTAAGGGCACACAGTAAAAACCAATAAATCAAAGTATAGAAAACTCTATTCATTCCAGAAAGCCACAAATTTAGTATTTCACTAGCTGGGCAAAGAGGGGTATTGAAAACATGTTCGCCCAAGTGGTGGTTTGAGACACTGAAGCCAAAATAGCCAAAAAGTAAAGCAACCAAATTTATGAATTAAAAAGCCAAATACTGGGGACACTGGAAAAACTCAGCAGGTCTGGCAGCAACTGTAGAGAAAGAAACAAAGTTAACTCTTTAGTGGAGAGAGGTAAAAATGTGATAAATTTCATGGAGCATAACAGAAGATTGTGTAGACTGGAGGGAGGGAGAGGTTAAATGACAAGAATATCATGGAACACAAGACAAAGAGAGTGGTAATTGGTCCTGAGTAAGCTTTAGTGGCCAAATAAAGGTTAGCACTGTCTGAAAATCACAGAAAAAAGGGTCAGCACTGTCTGATCGCAAAAACATGAGAGAACAAGATAGACTGGAACTCTGGGAGAGTGGGGGGGGACTCAAATGAAGGACAAGATTCATGGCCTGAAGTTGCTGAACTCAATACTGTAAAGTGTCTAATTGGAAGATGTGGACAGCACATTGAGAGGTGGTCACATCCCTGCTTAAGGGCCTGGAGGCAGACAGGCATTGGGCCATCCAGGAGAACTAGGCAGGTGGTGCAGGAGTCCCCTGGGGGCCCAGCTCAGAAATCAGTTTTCCGTTTTTGAACCTGTCTTTTCAGAGGAGTGCAGTCAGAGCCAGGTCTGTGGCACCACAACAGGAAGTGTGAAGGAAGGAAAGAGCAATAGTGATAGGGGAATTCATTAGTTACGAAAACAGATAGGCATTTCTGTGGCTGTAGACATGACTCCAGGGTGGTATGTTGCCTCCTTGGTGCCAGGATCAAGGATATCGCAGAATGGCTGCAAGACATTTCTCTGGGGAAGGGTGAACATCTGAGAGATCATGGTTCACACTGATACCAATGACTTAAGTAGGAAGGGGTATGGAGTCCTGCAGTCAGAATTTAGGGAGTTGGATAGAAAGGTTCAAAATTGATAAGGAGAAAGTATTGAATAGAATGGTGGTACTTAAGGAACACAAGACATCTGGACTGGATAAGATGCATCCAAGGATACTGAAAGAAGTGAGAATGGAAATTCCAGAGGTGCTAGCCATAATCTTCCAATCTTCTCCAGACTCAGCATCGGTGCCTCAGGACTGGAGAATCACAAAAGTTGCATCCTTTTTCAAAAAAGGCTGTAAGTATAGCCCCAAGTTTAACGTCAGTGGTGTGCAAGCTTCTAGAAATAATTATTCAGTATAGAATTAGTCCCTTGAAAAATGTGGGTTGATTAGGAAGAGCCTGCATGGATTTCTAAAGAGGAAATTGTATTTAAATAACTTGCTGGAGCTTTTTGAGGAGGAAACAGAAAGGGTTGATGAGGATAATGCTGCTGATGTGGTGTACACAAGGTATCTAATACAGTACCACACAACAGATTTGAGAGAAGTTATAGCTCCTGGAATAAAGGCAACAGTAGCAATGTGGGTACACGATTGGCTAAAAGATTGGAAGCAGAGAGTAACGGTCAATGGGTAGTTTTGGGCTCAAGGAAAGTTTCTAGTGATGTTCTCCAGGGGTTAGTATTGGGACCCCTGCTTTTCCCGACAGATACATTATTGATCTGATAGATCTTGGTGTGCAGGAGACAATTTCAAAGTTTGCGGATGATATAAAACTTGGAAATATTGTAAACTGTAAAGTGGACAATGTAGAACTTCAAAAGGGCAGATAGGTTGTTGGAGTATGCAGATGGATGGCAAATGAAGTTCAATGCAGAGAAGTGCAAAAGTGATGTATTTTGATAGCGTGAACGTGGAGAGACAATGTAAAATAAGGGGTGAAATTCTTAAGGGAGTACAGGAGCAGGGGGATCTGGATGTATATGTGCATTGATTATTGAAGGTGGCAGGACAGATGGTGGGAGTAGTTAACAAAGCACATGTATTCTATGCCCTAAAGCCCAGAATGCTAAGAGCAAGGAGGCTGTGCTAAATTTATTAAAGAACACTAGTTAGACCTCAGATGGAATATGGTGTATAGTTCTGGGTACCACGCTATAGGATGGATGTGAACACATTGGAGAGAATGAAGAAAGGGTTTACAAGAATAGTTCCAGAAATGAGAAACTTCAGTGATGAGGAGGTAGATTGGGGAGGTTGGGGCTGTTTTCCTTGGAGAGAGGAATGCTAAGGGAATATTTGGAGATGTCCAAAGTCATGAGAGAAGATAGGGAAAAACTGTTCCCACTCACAAAAGGATAAGGAACAAGAGAAGGCATAGGTTTAAAGTGATTTACAAAATCGTGATGTGAGATGCACACAATGAGTTGTTTAGATCTGGAATGCACTATCTGGAAATATGGAGGAGGCAGGTTCAATTGAGACATTCAAGAGGACATTGGAGTAGAAACAATGTGCAGGGGTATGGGGAAAAGGCAGGAGAATGACACTAACTCATGATGCTTGTTTGGAGAGCCAGTACAGATTCAATGGTGCAAATCGCCACCTCCTGCACCATAACAATACTATGTTTCTATGAAGTGTAATTCCTCTATGTATTATATGGAAAATGAAGTATTTTCTTGGTTTTCTCTGCCAGTGCTGACTTTAAAGAGACAATCTTCCCATTGGCACAAATTTTAAAACTTCAAATCAGGACAGCAACTGTTCTGGTGACAATTAAATGCACTTTTGTTCAAAATGCTTTGATTGTTTTTGATGGCTCCATTAAGGAGTATAATTGCCTGATCAACTTTGCAACTTGCAAATATGCTATTTACTAAGTAAAAATGTGTCAACACATGAAATGAAAAATCCAAATAAATGAAACAATACATTATATTGTAAATAATAGCTTAGCAATCAAGTATACTTACACAAAGCAACTTTGGCTTTATGTCAACTAATCATTCTACATATTTGTGAAAAATTTGGAGCCATTTTTTTCTGGAATTTGGTGCAAGGAATTTTGTAAAGGTGGATTAGTTTTAAGATCTGCTAAATACAAAATGCTATATCTTACATCAATCCAACCTAGAAACAAAGGGTTTGTATATTTTACCAATTCCTCAAAACCAAACAGCAGTATAGTAGAATGGACTGGATTTTGCAATGAACAGGGTGATTCACTTGAGTGCTTCCTTAAATTAATTTAATTATGCACTGATTATTTGGTCTTTATTATTGATTCTCTTGATATGTTCTTTTGGGAAACACCAAATGGAACAATAACTTCTGTGAAGAGTTTAAGGCTGAAGATGACCACACTGCAATGACAAAGTCACCATTGTAAACATATTGTTACGGGCGCCAATTTATCTACACTATTCGCTGTTCAATAATCTTCACAGCCAGCTCCCCAATAACATCAACACTCTCTTTGCATATTCAGAAAGATCTTTTCTTGCCTAAAGAAATATATATATTTTCCTTAGAGGGGGTTCATTTCACTCATTCTTGGAACGAAAGGGTTATCCTATAAGGAAGGGTAGATAAAATGGGTCTATATTCTCAGGGATTTAGCAGAATGAAGGAACTGATTGAAAAGTAAATTTTGTTGTTTAAGAGGGATTGTCAGGGTAAATGCAGAGATCATTTCCCATGGAGAGTCTAGAACAAGATGTCACAGACTCAGAAAAAAGGGCACAATTCCAAAGACTCACTGCCATTTGGAATCCTATATCCTCGGTTTTGGTAGTCAAGTCAATATGTTCAGTACAGAGGTGGATAGATTTTTGGGCACTAACGAGAAGAGAGATAAATGAGGATATGATAGGAAATCGAAGTTGATGTAGGGGTCAGCTATGACCTTACTGAATAGTGACGTAAGTTCGAAGGATTCTAGGCCCCTCTCCGAATTCTTGTTGGTACATATGACTTATTTTCAAAGGAATGAAAATTGCCTGATCGCCTGTAAACAAAGATCATACAATATATGTACTGACCAATTCTTTGACCCGCATTTATACAGCTCTTCACCATCTCCAGGTGTCTCAAAACATTTGACAGTGAATGAAGTACTTGTTGAAGCATAGTGACTGTTGTCATGTAGGACAAGCAACAGCCAATTTGCACACGACATGTCCATGTACAATTAATCAGTTTTGTGTGGTGTTGATCGAGAGATAAACATTGGCCAGGACACGAGGCATAACCTGCCTGTTGTTCTTCAAAATATTGCCATGGGATCTTTTACATCTAAGCAGACAGGCAGATAGATGGGGCCTCAGTTTAACAGCTCTCTCAGGACTTCAATGGGGTAACACATGGGTTTTTGTGCTCAAGCTCTGGAGTGGGACTTGAACCTGGAAGCCTGTGAATCAGAAGCCAGAGTGCTCCCACTCCAGCTGGTGATACTGGAGTGCCTATGTTGCACGTTTCTCAACTTCTGAACTTTTATTGCAGACACTCAAGCTCCATTTCCTGCTTGCAGCGTTTTGATCTTTTTAAACAATGTAAAATCAAGGTATTACGCAAAAGCAGGACTGCATCATGTTGAAGAATTCCCAGCTAAAACTTTAACTTGTCTATTCTCTCCATGGATGCTGTTTGACCTACTGAATGTTTCCAGCAGTTTATATTTTCTGCTATTGGAACGATTTCTGCGCCTTGGTACAATTGCCTCAGTTTCCACTGGACTACTCTTGCACCTGATGTCACAATCGCAAAGCTACAGCATTCTGACTACTTATGCTTTCAACTGCCTTTTACTCAAACATTTTTAAATTTATTTGCCCCCCAGCCTTATAAGCCACATTGATGAACACATACCAGTCTATTAAATGGGGAAACAGGTTGCGCAAGGTCATTTGTGCTGTGTAACTACTCCTGTCTTCCATGAAAATTCAGAATAAATATACTGCCTTGTTCCCAATCTCCCAACTAACTCATTTATTTGACATTTACCAATCCCATCCTAAAAACTGCATGGAATGGCAGCTAAATCCAAAAATGACTACTTATGAATCTAGCACCTTTAAGTTAAATGCCCCAACGTATTATAAAGAAAAACTATGAGCCACATGAAGAGATACAAGGGTGGATGTCAAAACACTTTGTCAAAGAGGCAGGTTTTATGGAGCATTGTAAAAAGAGGCAGGGTGGTTTAAAGAAGGAAGTCTAGAGCTTAGGGTATCGAATGCATGACTATCAGTGTTGGCGCTGTCAACATCAGGAAGAGCTCAATAGACTAGAGTAAGGGCAGTGCAGATAATTCATTATTGAAACTCTGGATAATCATTTTTATTCTCATGCTGGATACAGTGAATGGGTTTACTGAACTGCTACTGCCTGAAGTATGCAAATGCACCCAGCACTTTAGATTGAAAGCAATTTCTCCACCACCTTTTCTTAGACTATCTTCAATCTGCAGCCTCCTTCCAAACGCAAAGGCAGCTACAAGATTATTTTTTAAAATACAGCAGGTTGTCCTAATATCACTGCATTCATCATCCTCTGGCTTACTTCCTCAAACTATGCAGACATATTAAACTGCCTCCCCACCTAAAATTGCTAACTCATGCAGGGGTATGGATCCACAGAGGGCAGCAGCACCTTTGCTCAAGCCAACATTCGTGTTCACATCCAAGAAGGCCGAGATCAGCTAACTTAGCAAAGACCAGGCACCCAGGGCCAACATGACTCAGTACAAGCAGTCACTGAGCAATCAGATGAAGCTTCGAATGTCAATCCCACAAGAAAATGAAACGGAAAAAAACCTAATGAGTCAGAGGAGCAATTCTGAAAACTGCCACTAAAAAAAAATCCCCAAAACTATAATGGTGTTGTTAAATGTGACCATTCGTTCTGTTGCTCGAAGTTTGACTTTCCAGCAGTGTCTACTTTGTATTTTCCCAGTTTTCAGCAGAGGCCCGAAAATACAGGTTTTGTCCACGTAGAACCCAGTGCCTCATTCATACAAACAACTGCTGACAGTGTACATTTTCTTTAAAAAAAAGGATTAGGCAGTAACAGAAGGCTGGATTCTCCCAGGGCAGAAAGTTGGTCAACATAATGGGGCAGTGACAATGGTGAAGGGACCGACTTTGAGCGGAGTGATCGTGTCGAAAGCTGGGCATATTGATAAGATGTCCATCCCAACGTTGCTGCAAGTCACGATAAAGGTTGTTATGCCGTGGTATTTGTTTTTTAAGAAATGTTCCCACATCTTTCCCCGGCCCCCCTCCCCCCCTCTATCTCCCTGGTTGAGGCCCAGGGGTGGTGAGGGTGAGGATGAGGATGGAGAGGGGGGGGGGGGGGTGGAGAGGGGGGGGGGGGGGGGTGGAGAGAGAGAGAGAGAGAGAGAGTCTGTGCCCAATTTGCTGCCTCACTGCTCTGAACACAGCAGCGATCGGAGGCCGGGAGAGAGGGAGGGGGTGAGTCTACCCCCGCTCCATCCCATCCCGCTGCCCGGGCCTGTCCAGACTCTGACCCCGGGAGACCTGAGTGACCCCCCTCGCTGGGCCCGGCAGCAGCGCTGTGTCCCGGGGAGGGGGTAAAGGGACGGTCCGCCCGGGGTGGAGAGGGAGAGGGGGAGGGGGAGGGGGGGGAAAGAGTCTGCCCTCCTGTCCCAGCTGAAAGGAGTTCCCCCGGAGGAGGAGGAGGAGGGGGTAAGAGGGGAAGCTGAGCCGAAGCGGTTACTCACGATGTTTTCCGCCATGTCGCTGCCCCCTCGAGCGGCTCCTCCGCCTCTTTACCGAGAATCCCCCCCCCTCCCCTTCCAATTCCTCCGCGTGTCACCGCCAAACCCGTCCGACGCTGCGCACCAGAGCCGAGTAAACAGATCCGCCGCACAAACTGTCCCTCCTCCTGCACAGTGCAACAAATCATATCGCAAAACACACACACACACACACAAACTCTGCCTGGGTGCAAACTGTAATACACTCACTGCACACAATTACATTTGCCTCATTTACCCATAAATATTCTAATTTCCATTTAGCTTTCCAGACAAATATAAAACAGCATAGGTAATTTTTTTCTACCTCCATCTCTTACACTATTTGATAAAATGAGCATATGCTAATATCACGTTTCTCTCCAGCTGGGTGTGCAGAGTAAAGTTAAAAAGATGAGGCTTGGGGATATTCCACCAATGGGGCTACCTCCTGCGGATAGGGTCGATGGAAAGTGGCAAGCTTAAAAAGTTTTGCTTATCAGAGATAGGCACAAAAGACAATATGGGACTGGCTGAAACTGCCAAGTTAAATACCCCCAATCGTTGCAAAGCTTTTAACAAGAATTATACATTTCCATTAATGCTTAATTTGTAGAAATTACAGCAGAGAAACAGGTTATTCACGTTTATGCTTTATTTATTGATGTTTATGCTGCACACAAACCTTCTTATTACCTTACTTCATCTCATTCTATCAGCATAACACCATTGTACATTTATCTAGCTTCCCCTCAAACACATATGCTATTCACTTTCAACCACTGTGCACCAGTGAGTTTCGCATTCTCACCACTGTCTGAATAAGTACATTTCTCCTGAGTTCCTCATTGGGTTTGTAATTGGCTACCTTACAGACATGGCTGTTCTTTTGGACTCCCTCACAGCCACCTGATTTTTCATAGTTTTAAAGACTTTTGCATTCTGTCCCTCTTGAAAGTGCTTTGTTTGTATCTTATAACCTTGATTAACAGATTGCTACTTTAAATGCATTGTGAATCTCAGTGCCTCCATCTCTATGTGTGTTTACCCTATTGACAAGTTGCCTCCACATTTGTCCTACCACCTCAGACTATTTTGTATTGAAAATTAACTTATCATTTACCTGCCATTCTGCAAGTTTGTTAACATCCTGTGTATTATTGCAGTCTCCAGCAGTATTATCTCTAGCCTGTAGTTTGATGCATCTAATTCTGAGTCCAAATCAATTATGTGAATGGTATGCAATAGTTGTCTCAGCACCCATTCCTAGGGAACACTCTTCCCACCTTCTGCCAACTGAGTAATATTTAATGAACTAATCACATTTTTATTATATCGAATTGTATCTTCTGACTTAAAATCTGAAGAAAGATGTAAAAAATAAAAGTACTGGAACCTGAAAATTAACCCATTTTTAATACTGTTTAATAGAGTCATAACCTTCTGTGGTTGCTTCAGTGAAAAAATGACACCAAAAGATCAGAGTAAGGCCCTGTTCTGAGTCAGGAATGCATTAATCTGTTCAACCTCTCAAAGGCTATTTACCAGTTGAGCTTGACACTATTTGTCCTATCTGATTGTGTAGCCAAACCTGATATAAAAATGATCTGAGACCTCTTGGGCAATTTATAACCTTAAACGGTAATTTTTATATATGTTTTGAGAAATTTCAAGCAATTACTGTCCATACATTTAAAATTCATCATAGAGAAGCTCTCTTCTGGGATGTTGAATGTGATGCAGCCTGCAGCATAACTCAGGTGTTGCCAGCAATGACCCAAGCTCTGTAAGTCTCAGTTTCAGAATGAAAGGATAATGTAACTACAGCCTAAATTTGAAATGGCTAGAGATGCTTTTTGATTCTTTTACAGCTGCAGAAGTTGGACAATTTCCATCAAGGTGCCACATGTAGGACATATAGTTTGCCCTAAATCAGATTAAACGGCTTTCTCAAAACTGCATTCCCCTGAGAATGCTCAAAGGAACTGTGCTAAGTGACCCCTTACTTATCTATTTAAAAACGCTCTGATATCTGGGATTGCTCCTATGAATTGGTAGAGCCTAATTCTGTACTTCTTTTGGGAAAGGTAAATGTGTCAGAAACAGGGCCATCAGCTTGACATCAGTTGTTGGAAAATTAGTCAAAGAGGCCATTCAAGATACTCTGTAAGACTACCTTGAATGGGTAATTAGAGACTCACAATATGGGATCTGGAAAAGAAGCTTACATTTCAACAATCTAGTTGGACTTTTCAAATAGGCTGATGGATGAAGGTAGTCCAATAACAATGGACTTTTAAGAAAAGTTTCTGACAAAGTAGCAAACAATAGATCGTAATAGAAAACAGACTCACGTAGAATTTGTGATTGGGTGGAAAGGGAATTGGTTAGAGGCAAAGATTTATTATTAATGATAGTGGAGACTGTTGCTAATCCTGCAGAAACTGGTTTGTGACTGTTACTTTCCACAATCTGCATCAATGGTCTGGATTGATGTCAACAGATTGTACCAGTGTCAGAACCCAAACTGAGAAGAGAAGAATCACAAATAGTCATTTGGTATAGAACCGAACTTGAGCATTGCTGAGAAAATACATTTTGTCAAAGCTTTTTGTCTTGTCATCAAAATCATGAAGTGCCCGTAGGTCAGAAGTAGCAGTGCAGCAACTCAGTAACTCACCTGACAGACAGACTTTAAAAAGAAGTCAGACTTGCCAGACTGACATTTCCAACTGTTTTTTAAAGCCAGTCTTTCAGTTCTGTGGCTCACTTGAACAACAACAAGAACTCCACTTAAAACACAGAACTTGCCCAGCCCCGACCCCAGGCCATGGTGTTTGGCATTGTCTGCACCCCCTCTCCCAGCCCAGCCATTCAGGAAAATGTCCCATAACAACCCTGACCTTTATTGTATAGAATATGGAGAAACTTTGAGTCAGCAGTCTGCCCACACCCAAAAAATATCCAGTTTCTTTGGAGAGGAGCAATCTCCAATGAAGCAGTATTGTCAGGTTATAAATAGAAAATAACAGGGTTAAGAACTTAGTCATAATTCAGAAATGATGACACATACCTGCCTTTCCTTAGTCATATTTATTGATTGGAACAGGGTTGTGTAAACATGGAAGTATCTTCTCTGGATCACGTGTTTGACTTTAAACATGATAGAAATTAAGCATTTTTAAAAGGGACAGACAAATTTAGCATGTCAGAGAAATGAAAACAATGGATGTCTGGATGGAATGAATACACTGTGCAATAGCCTTAGAAGACAAGAATCAGAAACGTTATTTTCATTGAAAAATTCAAGCTGTGCTAAAGAATTCTGCAAAATAAATAAAATGCAAGTGACATAAAGCAGGATGTACCAGAAAATGCTGCATTTGAAAATGTGGGAGTCTGGGCCTGAAATAGACTGAGTTACGAAGATATGCCTTTTAAAGATATAAGCTGGAATTTGCCATCTGCCCCCCCCCCACCCAACTCCCGTGTAACATATGAACAGTGGTTGCAGCCTAGTTTATTTTTTGAGAAATAGTTTCAATAAATTCATCTTGTGCTGTGTTAAACCTGTGGAAACCTGGCTGGACAAACTTTTACAACCTCAAAACATAAATAAACGGGACTTCGTTGGCAAATCACAGCTCTCTAAGTTCACTAAAAATCCTTGATGCAGTCAAATGTGGAGCGGGAGAATGGGGCGGGGGGGGTGGGGCAGATATCATTTCACACCTCCTCACATAGTTGCAAAAACTGACAAAAATTAGAATGTAATGAATTTCAAATGACTTGAACTCTGAAAATAAAGGGAAAAAACAATTGTAACTTTCCAAAAATGTAGAAGCTGCCTTTTAAACAGCATTCAGGCAGTTAAGTGGAGCAGGAAATGTATCTATGAAGATTAGTAAAAGTAAAGTAAAAACTGACCGAATTGCTGCATGTTTCTAAATTTTTCTTCATTTATTTCTGAGGTTATTGTACTGACATTTAAAAACATTGAAAATGCTGATAAAAATCCATCAAGGAGTCAACACAAGAGCTTGAGTTCAAAATGTAGGGTTGAAATACGTACTTTAAATATCCAAAGCATGTCAGTGGAAAAGAGCTCATGTACTACAAAGGTGAATGAATTTTAATTATATGTTAAAATAAAAAGGATATATTTTATCTAGCCATTCGATATTCTTCACAACTGGACACAATGAAATATTCCAGCAGTTACTCATAAGCAATAATATTCATCCTCCATTAGGGTTGATAATGACATGTGGGGTTTCACACATTGCCTACTCAATAACATGAAAGAGATCTCGGCCAGAATTCTCCGATTTCATTCGACCGCCTTCTGTTGCCAGCCAGAACAGGGAATTTGGCGCTCAGCCAGAACTTCATTCACTGCAGCAGGACCAGAGAATCCCAGCTGTGGATGAAGTCAGAGAATTCTGACCCTCATTTTTATGGAAGTATATTTTTCCCCTTTAGGAGTGGAGTGTGATGTGCCAAACATTTAATCTCCAGTCACCGATACGCTATCATCTCTGCTTGAGAAAACTGAATGCTAAAAGCACAGTGACAACTGCACTGTCGCCAATGAAGAAATGGCAACAATTTCTTCATTCCCATTTAACAGGTCCAATGATTTTCTTTACTGCTTTGAAAAGTCGCCATGGAGTCCCTATGTGTTGCATCATCATAACTTACGGCAAATCAATTGCAACAAACTGAAAGATGTAAATTTCCAAAGTCAAGTCTGATTCACTGCCACAGGAAGTAATTGATGTCAAAACATTGAATATATTCAAGAGGCGGCTAGATATAGCACTTGGGATGAATGGGATCAAAGATTCTGGGGAGAAAACAGGATGAGGCTATTGAGTTGGATGATCAGCCATGATCATGATGAATGGCAGAGCAGGCTTAAAGGGCCAAATGGTTTCCTCCTCCTATCTTCTGTTTTTCTATCTAACTCGAGTGAAATAAAGTAGTCTGACATGAAGTATATATCTAGTGAGGTGTCACACCTCGGTTAAAAAATGATCTGGGTGCCTGTTAAACTACCTGAGCACATTTTAAATCAAGCTTAAATGTTCAGAGAGTGCATATTCTCCCCTCGCCTTTTGTATCTGGACAAGAGAATTTGATTTCCAGCCAGGCAGGAACTAAACTATGTATAAGAATTCCCCTGAAAAACTGCTGCCTCCAAGACCAACTTGGTAAACACTCACTTTTATATATTTACACAAGAACACAAGAATTAGGAGCAAGAGTAGATCATTCAGGCCCTCGGTCTTGCTCTGCCATTTGATAAGATCATGACAAATCTGATTGTGGCCTCAACCTTACTTCACTGTCTGCTCCCCTTGACTCTCTTATTGATCAAAGAATTGTATAACTCAGCCTTGAATATATTCGATGGCCCAGCCTCCACTGCTCACTGTGGAAGAAAATTCCACAGGCTAACAAGACCCAGTGGGGGGAGTTTTCCGGTCCCACCCGCCATGGGAATTGTCGCAGGCAGTGGGGTGGACCATACAAAAGTTCATTGACTTTGGGCAAGATTTTCCAGTTTTGGGGCAAACATGGTTGGAAAATCCCACCCGGTATGTCTGGATACGTATCAGTTATACGATGAGTGAATAAAACCTTTTGTAGTTGTGGTACTTCTCTGAATTTGCATGCAGTGCCCACAAAATGCTATATGTTCATGTTACCTCATGGGAAAACCTGTTATCCTCAGAACTGATATTTATTAATCTTTGGCAAGATTTGACATTGATTCCATTGATTGGATTAGAATCCTATTCAATTGGTTCTCAATCTGTATTCTCAGAAACTAATTGTCTGGGGAACTGACAATACAGACCGATTCCAGCACAATTACAGAATAAAATTAATAAGCAACTTCAACGATCGTGCACTGCAGATCACAAAAATAATCATTTAAAATCACTTTTTCACGAATTAACCTACAAATGTTAGAAGTGCCTGGACCATAGAGTTCAAAATACTTTTATTTGTTTATTGACTGTGTTTGAACTGTGGAAGTATTTATCATATATCATGACTGGCCAGGTCAATACTGTGATAGAAAGCAAAATGAAAATCAAATTGAATTTTCGCTTTTGTTTTCTTGTTTAAAACTAGGCAAATTGTTTATTGTCAACATTGTATAATAAGGGATGACACAATACCAGAAGAGAACTATAATACAATTATGTTTAAAAAGTGGATGATTTAATATCAAAATTCATAGCTATAGTATTATTTAATGGCAGTATATTGCTCTTTATAAAATTGCAATGATTTTGCTGTTATCATCAACCCATCAATTATCATTCTCTTCTCTTTCTCTCTTCAGGTTCCAAAGTCTAAGAGGATGTTAGCCATCATGGACTTCCATGAGTTGGTCCATGGAAATGCTTGGTAATATGTGGCAGAGATTTGCCCTTGTCATCTGCAGGTTCTGGCTGATCAGGAGATTCTTATGCTCGTACTGCCTGCCATTGGCATATTGGAAGGATTTGGAGATTGACACTCAACCCATTCGACCATGTTATGAAAACACCTTCCATGGCCATCAAGTCTTTAATTGGATTCCTGCCTTGGGTGACTGTCTGTGTGGAGTTTACACATTCTGCTCCCTCTTGTAGGCGTGAGTTTCTTCTGGGTGCTCCAGTTTCCTCTCACAGTCCAAAAAATGTCAAGGGTAGGTGGATTGGCCATGGTAAATGCACAAGGATGGGGCGGGGAGGTGGGGGGAGCTTTGTGTAGGGGAGGTGGGGGGGAGGAGGGGTGGGCCTGGGTAAGATGCTGTTTCGGAGAGTCAGTGTGGACTTGATGGGTCAAATGGCCTCATTCTGCACTGTAGGGATTCTATGGTTCTACGGTTCTATGCAACTCCAACTTAGAGCGTCTGGCTGAGGGGTAGGGATACCATCCACTGCACCAAAAGACAACCCCACATAAATTTTAGCAAAAGGAAACAGAATAACACAGAGGCTGTTGGTGTCTAACGTCACACTCAATTATAATAATACAAATGACTTGACTGACGTGTAGTGGAAATCTTAATCTTCTGAATTTACCTCAGGGTTAATAAACTTTTAAATGTTTGCATTTATGACATCCCCCAAATCCTTCAACTAGATTATTATTCTGTAAGTGGCCCAAGATGTTCATCAATCTCCATTTAATTACAGTAAGTAGTCTCATAACACCAGGTTAAAATCCAGCAGGTTTATTTGATAGCACGAGATTTCGGTGCGCTGCCCCTTCATCAGGTTCATCTATTTAATTAATCCACTGAATACATTTGGATTCCGAAGTCCCTGAATAAGCCTTGTGGATAATTTCCACCATCCCACCTCGAGCAGCAAACTAAGCAGAGCTGATCATCACTGAATGGAGAACCTGCCCGACTCTTATTTCCAGTAATGTCAATGGAATTGAAAACTGCCTGCGTTCTATATGAGTCAGGCTTTGCTGATCTACTGCTAAATCATGAAGGTTAAAATTGCACATACTCTCCCCCTCCCCATCCCCCCATCACTGTTTTTGATCTTTGATTACTACTTTCCCCTCTTATCCAAATGTATACACAGCAATGTGCTGCTTGTTCCTTTCGATTTGCATGTGACTTACATCACAAATGTTAACTTTTTTGCCTGCATGCTTGAAGAAATAATACCTATCTTTGCATTTTTTAAACCAGAGAAAGTAACTTTCCAAAGGCCTCTGTCATTGCGCATTGAATGTCATTCACATCTCAGTTTACTGAAATGCCTGCAGTTCCCTTGTATCGCCACTCAGTGTCAGTGCAGTCAGCTTTATAAATTATGGCACCTTGACTGAGTTTCAAACCAATGACGTTCATCTGTGTTCCCAGTCAACTTTTTGGTGCTTTTCAGTGTATTAGCTCCTGTGTATATACACTCCACGTCACATACTACCATGGTACTTCTTCGGCTGGGACATTGAGTACATGTTGGGAAATCATGTTGCAGCTATATAAAACCTTGGTTAGGCTGCATTTGGAATACTTTTAGCTCACCACACTACCAGAAGGATGTGGAAGCTTTGGAGAGAGTGCAGAAAAAGTTTGCCAGGATGTTGCCTGACCTCGAGGTTATTGGCTACGAAGAGAGGTTGAATAAACTAGGATTGTTTTCACTGGAAAGACAGAGCCTGAGGGGAGACCTACAAAATGGTCTACAAACATCTGCAAAATGATGAGAGGCATAGACAGGGTGGAAGTCAGAGGCAAAAACAGAAAATGCTGGAGACTCTCAGCAGGTCTGACAGCACCTGTGGAGAGAGAATGGAGGCAATATTTGGAGCCTGGATGAACCTTCATTTGAGCTGGTAATCAGCATTTTGCAAGGTATTACAAGTATCTTCTCTGGAAGCACAGGGAGGGGTGCCATTGTTGCTTAGAGAAACTCCTGCAGCCATTCCTGTCAGTGGCTAGTTGTATAGTCTCAGCCATATTCAGTGGCTGTGTCCATTTATAAAATATAAAACTCAGGTTCTCTTCAAAGTCCAAAATTTCCATATATAATTATGGATTTTTGTCCATCATCATAACACAGTATTCCCTACATTATAGTAGTGACTATATATCAAAAAAGTAATTTGTTGGCTGTAAAGTATTGAGAAACCTGGTGGTTCTGAAAAGTGTTATATAAATGCAAGTTTTTTGTGCATTCACTGTAGTGTATATGTTATAATACTGTCTACATTTTAATAGTGTCTACATTATATTGTGTATGATTATGATAGTATTTTCCTGCTTGACCATGTTGTACAAAGAAAAATTATCTTTTAACTGAGCCTGTAGTCAATTGCCTGAAATGCTACCATCCATATAGTATAAATTAATAGAAATATTACTCATTCTAAGTTATACCATGTAATCCATAATGTATTGGAAGGCAGAGCTGTTTTTAACATGAACTTTCACTTTGCAGTCACAAAAAGTAACAGCAGAAGGCATGCATGTGAGATTAATGGCCATTTGAGAGAAAATAAGAAGTTTACAGAATAGCATTTCTATGTAAATTCCCAGCTCCGGCTCAAAGGAATCCTGCCTCAAATGACAGCCAATATGTTTTTGACGATTTGAAGTGTGTACTATCTCCCATGTGATGTATGAAGTGTAATGGACTCAAAGCCTTCATATTTAACAAATGTATCTCCAGTAGAATTGCTCGCAGAGAGATGGATGATATTGAGCCCAAGAAACCATAAATGTGTTCTGCCCCCACAACTACAGAGAATCTGTGAAAGAAAGAAGTGTTTGACTCTATCTGCTATGCCAGGGACAGGCAATTTGAAGGTTTTTGCTAGGTCCCCTGCTTTGTTATCAACACAGTAAGTTAGGTTGAGGAGGGTCAGGGAAAGGCTGCAATTGACAGGAGTTGTATGATGACATGGGATTTCAGCTTTGAATGGTGGATGGAGCTGACCTGTCCAACTGAAGACAAGGACAAAAGCCAGAGACCCTGGAAAGGCCAAATTCCCAATGGCAGCATTTGTTTCTCTTCAGTGTTCCAGACCACATAAGCTGCTAGAAATCAGTTCCAGTTTCACGGAGAGGCACACCATTCCTGCCAGTTCGATAGCAACGTGGAAAATAGAAGCAGGAGTGGGCCACTTGGCCCTTCAAGTCTGCTCCACCATTCACTTTGATCATGGCTGATCATCAAATTCAATATCCTGATCCTGCCTTCCCTCATATCCCTGAGCCCTTTAGCCCCAAGAGCTAAATCTCATTTCTTCTTGAAATCACACACCGTTTTGGCCAAAACTACTGCCTGTGGTGGGGACCAGAATTGGTGGGAATTCTGGCAAGTAACATCGAAATACCTGTCCCAACTCCCTTTATTACTTGAAGCTGGGAAGCAGTTGTAACAACAGCCGGTCTTCACACAATCGGAAAAGACCAACAACAACAGGATGGAGAATCGGTGTCATCAGGTCCTATCGTAGCTTCTGTCACAAGGGTCTTCAGTTGCCCTATATTCATTGAGAAGAATACGAATGTTTTGGGGACCAATGTTTTACAAGGAGAGAAACATTACACCATGTGATGCACAATGTACTACTCTGCTACTGTATTTAAAATGGCCTGTCTTTTTAAGGTCACCAAATTCCATTCCTGTAATTCTAAAATCAATTTGAAGTTAATTGTTACCCGTAAAATCCTTGCAGCTTTTAAACTCACAAGCCAAATTTGGACAACGGAGGTTATTGAGCCCATATTTGCTCATCCATTAATTCACTCAGAAATATGCTGCACTTCTCCCATCAGGACATCAAGTTGTTCAGTTTTAAATGTTCCAGGACTTTTGCATCAAATAGTGTCGCAGGAAGTTAAATTCATGTGCTGATCAATCTTTGTGTAAAGCAGAATATCCTGGAATCATTTGTGCGTCACCTTGTCCTATTTTCACAGTTTACCTTGAACTAATTTTCAGGGTCTACTTGTTACATACAATTAATCATCACATACATCCACAGTATAATCTTCACGGTACTTGTGGGAATGCTTTGATTTTTTTTACTTTGTATATGTTTCATTTTACAGTTAGTCAATTGAAGGCAATAAGCCCACCTAGCAAAACTGCATTTAGTAGTCTGCTGTACTGAAAGCAAGTTAGTAATTAGCTTGGTGAAAAATTGTTGGAGACAATGAAGATAATCCTATTTGTTCAGCAGGGATTACTGCAGTAGCTGGGGAAGTGAAGAGGTGGTTTAGAGATTCAATGCTCTTTACATCAGCAGTGTTTTAAATCAATAATTTTGTTAAAATTTCCATGCTACATTATAGTTGATGAGTGGAAGGCAATGGCGCATTGGTACTGTCACTGGGCTAGTAATCTAGAGACCCAGGGAAATACCCTGGGCACTTGGGTTCAAAACACATGATGTTGACATTGAATTCAATAAAAACTGGAATTAAAACTCTAATGACAACCATTATTGTAAAATCTCAGCTGGTTCACTCATGCCCTTTAGGGAAGTGATTGTACTTTTGCCAAGTTTGCAGATGACACAAAAGTAGGTATGAATGCAAATGATGAAGGGCGAAATGTTACCAGCACGTCCGCCCAAGGTTCATATGATCCCACATGAGGCCAATGGAAAATGCTGCTCTCCAAGCCTTGCCCACCCTTGGAATTGGGGCAGGTGTGCCAGTAAAATTCCGGCCAAAGAGTCTACAGAGGGATGTAGACTGATAAAGTTAGTGGACAAAAACTTGGCAGATGGAATATAATTTTGGGTAATGTGAAGCTATGCACTTTGGTAGAAAGAATCAAGGAGCTGAATATTATGTAAACATAGAAAGACTGCAGAAAGCTGCAGCATAGAGAGAAATTTGGAGGTCTTTGTGCATAAATCATGAAAAGCTAGCACGGAAGTTCAACAGGTAATAGGGAAGGCAAATTGAATATTGGCCTTTATTTCACAGGGAATGGGGTAAAACAATAGGGAAGTCTTGCTAAAACTATACAAGGCACTACTTAGACCACACTTGGCATGCTGTAAACAGTTTTGGTTCTCTTATCTAAGGAAAGATATACTGGCATTGGAGGCAGCCCAGAGAAGATTCATTAGGTTGATCCTGGGTGTGGAACCATGATATGGAAATGACGGTTTTGGACTGGGGTGGGCAGAATATGAAGTCTCACAACACCAAATTAGAATCCAACAGGTTTATTTGGAATCACAAGCTTTCAGAGCACTGCTCCTTCATCAGTGAATCTCAACCTGGTGTTGATCTGGGGAATTAGTTAATCTCCTCTGGGACAGCTTTGAGTCAGTACACTGGTCAATATTTAAAAACTCAGCAACCAATCTGAACGAGTAAGCCACTGCAGTAACTGACTTCATTAGTAAATATATAGAAGACTGTGTGCCAAAGAAGCAAATCCGTGTGTTTTCCAAACCACAACCATGATGAACAGGGATATCACTGCTTGCTGAAGCCCAGGTCTGAGGCATTCAAGTCAGGTGACCCTGACCTATACAAGAACTCCAGAGATGACCTATGGAAAGCCATCAAAGATGCCAAAAGACAGTACTGGACCAAGCTAGAGTTCCAGGCTAGCCACATGGATTCCCACTGACTATGGCAAGGTCCACAAGGCATCACAGGCGACAAGATGAGGGCATGTAAAATCGCCAGCACCAACACACCCCCTCCCCAATGAGTTCAACGCATTCTATGCTCCTGTTGAACAAGATGTCAGCCAAAGCATGACTTCCACCCGGAAGCCTCGGCCGAACTGGTATCCGAGGTCACTATTGCAGACATCAGATCAGCTTTCTCAAACCACAGAAAGTGACTGGCCGGATGGGGTACCCAGAAAAGCACTCAGGTCCTGTGCCAACCAGCTGGTGAAAGTATTTGCAGACATCTTTAACCTCTCTTTACATCAATCTGAGGTCCCCATTTGCTTCAGGGAGACGACCATCATCCCTATCCAAAGAAAGGCTTGCTTTAATGAGTATCATCCAGTGGCTCTGACATCCATCATTATGAAATGCTACAAGGGTTAATCATGGCACGAATCACTTCTGGCCTCTCAGTCCACTACAGCTCATCTATCACTGCAACAGATCCACAGCAGACACTATCTCCCTGGCCCTACAGTCTTACGCCAGGCTTATGTTAAACTCTTATTTATTGATTACAGTTTAGCTTTCAACACCATTATTCCAACAAAATTCATCTCCAAACTCCACGGCTTTGGACCCAGCACCTCCCTCTGCAACTGGATCCTAGACTTTCTAATCCATAGACTGCAATCAGTAAGGATAGGCAACAACACTGGTGCCCCACAAGGCTGTATCCTCAGCCCCTTACTATTTGTCTTATACACCTATGACTGTGTGGTCAAATTCCCCTCCAACTCAATTTTCAAGTTTGCTGATGACACTACTGTAGTGGGTCAGATATCAAACAATGATGAGACCAAGTACAGGAAAGAAATAGAAAATCTGATGAACTGGTGTGATGAAAATAATCCCTCCCTCAATGTCAAGAAAATGAAGGAGATAATCATCGATTCAGGAAGCGTAGTGGAGGATATGCTGCTGTCTACATCAATGGGGACAAAGTGCAAATGGTCAACAGCTTCAAGTTTTTAGGTGTCTAGGTCACCAGCAACCTGCCTTGGTCCCACCAGGCCGATGCTATTGTTAAGAAATTCTAGTTTCTCAGGAGGCTAAGGATATTTGACATGTCTGCTACGACTCTCATCAATTTTTACAGATGCGCCATAGAAAGCCTTCTTTCTTGTTGCATATAGCTTGGTATGACTCCTGCTCTGCCCAAGATCGCAAGAAACTACAAAGGGGTCATGAATGAAGTCCAGTCCATCATGCAAACCAACCTCCCATCCAATGATTCTGTCTATACTTCCAGCTGCCTCAGAAAAACAGCCAGCATAATCAAGGATCCCACGCACCCCAAACATACTCTCTTCCACCTTCTTCCATCGGGAAAGATACAAAAGTCTCAGATCACATATTAACCAACTCAAGAACATCTTCTTCCCTGTTGCCATCAAAATTTTGAATGGACCTATCTCATATTGAGATGATCTTTCCCTACACCCTAGCTATGACTGTAACACTACATTCTGCACCCTCTTGTTTCTTTCTCTATGTACACTATTGTCGCACAGAAGAAACAATACTTTCACTGTATACTGATATATGTGACAATATTAAATCAAACATTGATATAATATTGAGGAAAGATATTAGCACAGATAATGTGGAATCTGTATGGATCAAGTTAAGAAACACCAAGGGGCACAAAATATTTGGGGGGGCAGGAGTGGTACACAGACCACCAAACTGTAGTGATAATGTTAGACAGGAAAGCAGAGATGCATGTGATAAAGGGTGATTATGGGTGACTTTAATCTGCTTATCAATTGGATGTGTCAAATTACAATAGAGGAGGAATTTCTGGAGCGTATATGAGATGGTTTTCTGGACCAATGCGTTGAGGAATCAACAAGGGAACAGGCCACCTTGGACTGCGTATTGCACAATGAAAAAGGATATATTTGGTAATCTAGTGGTGAGAGAATCCTTGGGGATGAGTGACCATAATATGATAGAATTCTTTATCAAGGTGGATAGTGAGGTTATTGATTCTGAGACCAGGGTCCTGAATCTGAATGAAGGTAAATGTGATGTTATGAGACATGAATTGGCTGTGATAGAATGGAAAACATTACTGAAAGGAAGGACAGTGGACAGGTAATGGCAGACACTCAAGGAATGAATAGATGAACTCCAAGTGTTTTTTATTCCTATTTGACAGAAGAATGGAAGGGGAATTATGGCCAAACCATGGCTTACAAGGGAAACTAGAGATAGTATTAGATTCAAAGTAGAAGCACAAAAATTGACAAGAAAAGCAATAGAACCGAAGATTGTGGGAGGGTGGGGGGGTGTCTTTCGGGTAAGAACTGAAGATTGGGAGTAGTTTAAAATTCAGCAGAGACAGACCAAGGGATTGATTAAGAAGGAGAAAATAGAATATGAAAGTAAGTTAGCAGTGAACATGAAAACTGAATGTAAAGGTTTCTATAGATATGTAAAGAGAAGAAGATTGACAATAACAAATGTAGGTCCCTTATAGTCAGAAACAGGGGAATTCATTACAAGGAATAAAGAAATGGCTGAGGAACCGCAAATTGCTTTTGTCTTCACAAAGGAATACATGAATAATGTACTGGAAGTTCTGAGAAACACAAGTTTTGGTGAGGAGCTGAAAGAAATTAGTATTAGTAGAGAAATGGTTTTAGGGAAAATAATGGAATTGAAGGTGGATACCTTTCCAGGGCCTGATAATCTTCATCCCTCAATATTTAAGGAAATGGCCCAAGAAATAGTAGATCCATTGCTGGTCATTTTCCAAAGGGCCTTGGACTCTGGAATGGTTCCCACAGTTTAGAGGTTAGGTAATGTACCCCACCATTCAAAAATGGAGGTAGAGAGAAAACAGGGAGCCATAGATCAGTGAGCCTAATGTCGGTAGTAGGGAAGTTGCTGGAGTTCATTATCAAGCATTTCATTGCACAGCATTTGGAAAGCATGGTATAATCAGACAAAGTCAGCATGGATTTACAGAAAGGAAATCAGGCTTGATGAATCTACTGAAATTCTCTGAAGATGTAGCTAGTTCTCCCTGACGAGGGAGAACCCGTGGATGTGGTTTATTCAGATTTTCAGAGGGCTTACAACAAGGTCTCACATAGCAGATTACTATGTAAAGTTAAAGCACGTGGGATTGCGGCTAGTGTCTTGAGACGGATAGAAAGCTGGTTAGCAGACAGGAAGCAAAGAGTTGAAATAAATAGCTATGTCAGTCATTGACTGGTGGTGTATTGCAGGACCCCAACTGTTCACATTGTATATTAATGATTTGGACAAAGGAACTAAATTTGCTATCTCCAAATTTGCAGGTAGTACAAAGTTTGGTGGGAGAGTGAGCTGTGAGGAGTATGCAGAGGTGCCTCACCATGATTTGGACAAGTGAGTGGGCAGATGCAGTATAATGTGGATAAATATGAGGTTATCCACTTTAGTAACAAAAATAGAAAGGCAGATTATTATTTGAGAGAGTGGATACTCAGTGAGACCTTGGTGAATCAATTGATGACAGTGAGCTCACAGGTACAGCAGACAGTAAAGAAGGCAAGTGATATGTTGGCTTTCACAGCAGGACAATTTGAATATAGGAGTAGGGATGTTGTACTGCAATCATATAGAGTGTTGGTGAGGCCACACTTGGACTATTGTGCGCCGTTTTGGTACCTTTATGTGGGGAAGGATATCCTTGCTATAGAGGGAATGTAGCAAATGTTTATCAGGCTGATTCCTAGAATTGTAGGTCTGTCACATGAGGAGACATTAAGTCGGTTAAGATTAAATTCATTGGAGTTTAGAAGAGTGAGAGGGGAACTCACAGGAACTTATAAAATTCTAACAGGATTAGACAGGATAGTATCAGAAAGAATGTTTCCAATAGTGGAGGATTCCAGAACTAGGGGTCATAGTTTGAGGATAAACCTTTCAGGACTAAGCTGAGGAGTAATGTCTTCAGAGACTGGTGAATCTGTGGAATTCACTACCACAGAAAGCAATTGAAGCCAAATCATTGATTTCAAGAAGGAATGATGTATACCTCTTGGCTAAAGGTGCCATGGAATGGGGCCAAGGCGGGATCAGGAATTTGATGGTTGGTCATGATCGTGGTCAATGGCAGAGTAGTCTCAAAGGGCTGATAACCTACTACAGCTTCTATTTTCTATGTATGTTTTAATATCACATTGATCACATTGAATGGCAGAGCAAATCCAATGGGTTGAGTGGCTGGTTTCTGCTCCTATGGTCTAAATCTACCTGGTCAGGCCTACACGTGACTCCAGATCCACAGCAATGTGGTTGACTCTTAAATGCCCTCTGAAATGGCCTAGGAAGCCACTCAGTTCAAGGGCAATAAAAGATGGGCAAGTAATGCTGGCCCAGCCAGTGATGCCCATATCCCAAGAATGAACAAATAAAAGAAATTTCAGTGGTAGATTTATTTTGTGGTTTAAAGATCATTACACTGCATCTGGTCTCAGTTTAAGAGTTGGCTCTAGCCAGGCAGCATAACATATACATGTCCCAGTTGGGTTTCTGATGTATGTTCAAAAAGAGAGCTCTCTGCTTGCAGAGTTACATATACACACAGAGACCTTGCCACTAAAGTACCTGATGGATGTGCTCAGTCTGACTGCCTGTCAGTGCCTTCAGACACTGCCAACTCTGTCTGAGCAGACAGAAACATGTCTAGGAAGTCCAAAAAACTCCCTGGGCATTTATAAAACCCATGTCTTCCAGACCTTGCCAGACACATGTTCCATTGCAATGTCAAATCTCGTCATTATATCCAACATTATCAGAGTGGGCAGAAAACAGAACTTTCTTAAGGTGAGTCTCTTTCTTTTTTCCTTTCAGCATCTTAAAATCCTGCCTGGGTAGGGACAAGCAGCTCCTATTTACTGGTCTTCTTCTCCCCCACCAGCTCCATGACCACATCACTGGAAGGCTGCCAAGAAGACATCAGCCTCCTAAATTCCTGTCAGTTCCACTTGTATTGTCCCTGCTCGATGTATCCCTGCATGAGGCAGGTATTCAAGCATGCCAGGGTTGGATTTGGGTGGGAATGGAGCCTAGCATTATTCAAAAAGTAGCTTTACTGACAATATTTGACTGCAGAATGATCAACTGGCATTGTAAAAATAGAAAATACGAAATGCTGCCTTTGCCAAAAAAAAAGATTTTTAGATAGTGGAGTCAGTTGGGACAAAGTGCAATAATAAAAAAATACTCATAACCCTAACAAACTCCAAGAATATCACTCACACAATGCAAATGTGCTTGACCTCAGGATTTGGGATGGAGTGAGGGGTGCTTCAATGGGACTGGAATTAAATTTGCCATGGCACAGATTCCTCTTCTTGAGGAGTCCTGAAGGGGAAAGCAGGCAAGTGTATTCATTTGTTCCATTAGTAAGAGGGAAAAATGATCAGCCATGATCAAATGGCATAGCAGACTCAATGGGCCCTAAATGGCTTAATTCTGTTCGTCTATTTTATGGTCTTATGAAAATTCTTCATAAACGGTTTGTTATACCCTGAAATGTGAGTGTTTTATTCACCAAAATGTACTAATAACATGGCCAACCATGGCGACAACAAAGTTCCTGGAGATTCTTGTGAGAACTACATTAACAGTAATTCTCAACCCCTTTCCTTCCCTCCCCACCCCTCCTCTCTCCTTCCCTCCATTTCCCTCTTGCCCCACCTCCCCTGATCCGTCCCCATTGCCCTCCATCTTCACCCCCACCCCAAGTGGGTTTGGTCATGTAAACAGCCAGGTACATATGTGGAGGTGGTCATATAAATGTGCAAGAACAAATACAATGGGGGTGATTTTCCCAGCCTGCTGTGTTGCTTTTGATGTATTATACTGACGATGCATTATGTTAAATCCAGAGAGATGAGTGATCAGTCAGCAATCTATGGAACATGCTTTTGGAGTTTCCTTGCCTCTCTTAAGATTAAAATTTCACTCAGAAGGATAGGGTGGATAAACATTATGAAGCACACATTGACCAAATACAAGTAGTATTCAGCTCACATGGGGACTGTTCTATTTGCTGTTCCACTATTTTTTTTTAAGTTTATTTACTGGGTACAAGTAAGGGTTACAATAACACTGCGATGAAGTTACTGTGAAAGTCCCCAAGTCGCCACAGTCCGGCACCTGTTTGGGTTAATGCACCTAACCAGCACGCCTTTCAGAATGTGGGAAGAAACCGGAGCACCCGGAGGAAACCCAAGCAGACATGGGAAGAATGTGCAAACTCCACAAGACAGTGACCCAAGCTGGGAATCATACCTGGGTCCCTGGGGCTGTGAGGCAGCAGTGCTAACCACTGTGCCACCGTGCTGCCCCAACTGGAATTTCCAACAACAAGTCATAAAGAGCAAGAAATACTGGAGATACTCAACAGACCAGGCAGCATTTATGGACAGATAGGGGTAGAGTTTCACGCATTCAGGGAGACTCCATGCAGGTGTATAAATGGCAGCCAGGGCCAGATGCTGGGATTCCCAAACTCATTCCCAATGTCCCCAATTTTCATCAGTGCGGGTTAAAGGTGCAGGCTGGTGGGGGTCGCAAGTCTGCAACCGAACTCCCAAACTGTCTGGCTGTAATGTGGGACTCAGGACCTCCTAACCCTCTGCAATTATCATGGAGTCAGGGCAGCTTTTAAAGGACACATTGCTCATGGCAGCTCAGAGGTGCTGAGGTTGGGATTCTGGAAGAGCAGAAGGGAGAACAAAGGGTATGGGTAGGAACATGGAGAAGTGGAAGAAAGAAAGGGCTGGTAGCCTGGGTGTGGTGAGGGTGGGGGGAACAGTCAATCAAGTTAAGAAAATGAGAGGCCTAAAGGAGAGTGCCAGTGCTTTCCAAATGTGTGTCCATCTCAGACTGTTGATGGCAGGGTCCTTATAGGGCTTTGAATTCATCTGATTGATTCAATGTTCCCCACTGGAAGTGATTGCAGCAATGTCATAGAATCGTAGAATCTCTATAATGCAGAAGGAGGCTATTCAGCCCATTGAGTCTGCATAAGCCACACAATCCCACCCAGGCCCTATTCCCGTAACCCCACATATTTATCCTGCTAATCCCCCTGACATTAAGGTCAATTTAACATGGCTAATCAACCTAATCCGCACATCTTTGAACTGTGGGAGGAAACCTGAGCACCCGGAGGAAACCCACATGGACATGGGGAGAATGTGCAAACGCCACACAAACAGTGACCCAAGGCCGGAATTGGATCCGGGTCCCTGGCAGCAATGCTAACCACTGTGCTTCTGTGCTGCCCCTTTACAATGCATGAAAGGGAGAGGCAGCTGAACTTGTAAGTTCAGTCATGACCCCTAGAGTGTCAAAAATAACACTGGGCAGTAATGTGTACGATTGGTAAAGAGTGAATGCAAAAACATGACATTGTTTCTTCAACAATAAAGGAATTCCCTGACTTCCTGGTAACTATCAATGCACCAGTCATGAACTGAATACATTTCGCTTTTTGACTAAGCTAGTCTCAACAAGTAATAAGGATATCCGCACGAATAAAGTGAAACCAATGGAATGCAAAATTTAATTTTGAAAAACCCCCCTGCCATTTTTGTGCTCTCAAGCCTTAGGTTACTGGTAATGGAGTTGAGCAGGAAAGCTTTGCCCCTGATTGTGGAGCCTCTCTCTTTGCCCAGGAGGCTCTTTTATAGCCAGCCTGACCCTCCAGCTTTGTCTGACAACAGCAGATTTCACCAATGAAAAGCATCCCCCTCCCCCCCTCCCCACCCACCCGTCCCCATCCCTGACCCTGAATCATGTGTTTCTGGGTGCAGGCCACCAGCGCTGTCAACTTTAATTGTAATTGTGTGGAAAATGGGAAAAGACAAGAGATGGTAAGTGGCGTACAGTTCAGGAATAGCATGGTATTGACAAAATGCCCATGTAGATGTTCAATTCACCTATTACTGCAAATAATTGAGCAATTAGCGGAAGATTCAGAAACTTAACATGGTTAACACACATGAAGGAAATCGTAAGTTTAAACACGCTTCACTATATATGTAAAATATAAAGTATATCATAGAATCATAGAATTCCCTACAGTACAAAAGGAGGCCATTCAGCCATCAAGTCTGTACTGACCACAATCCCACCCGAGCCCTACTCCTGCAACACCACACATTTACCCTGAAAATTCCCCTGACATAAAGGTTAATTTGGCATGGCCAATCCACCTAACCCGCACATCTTTGGACAGTGGGAGGAAACCGGAGCACCTGGAGGAAACTCACGCAGACATGGGGAGAAAGTGGAAACTCCACACAGACAGAGAATCGAGGAATTGAACCTGGTTATATATTAAAACAAAGTGTTGCCTTGTCCTGAATGTGCTCCCACAGAACCTAATATTCTCGTGCCTCAGAATCTGAGTGAGACGACTCCTGAAATTGGCTTCATGGTGGGGAATTTTATTAGTCGTACCTTTATACTCTGAGCAGAAATTTCACTTAATCCACAATATGATCAAAAATCCTTTGTTCAGATAATTGGTGACAAAGTTTGGGCTGGCGTAGTCTAGCCTCAGGCACCAAGCCTAGTATAATTGAATTAATCCCACTAACCATCCTTCAGTATCATATCTCTGTTATGATATTGTGCAAAGTATATTATCACGGAGGGCTGCAGTCTCCCACTTGTTCTCCCAGTTGACAAAGTTCCTTTCCTAAGTTTCTATTTTCTCTCCTGTACAGTGGGGTTTTTTTTCCATCAATTCAAGCCAAAAACAGTTCCTGGCTTTCGTCACTCTCTGCTTCCAAACAAGCAGATACTCTTGTTTCTGGTAACCTTACTTCAAGTTATTCATTGTTCATTGTCACGTATCATATTCTCCAGATAAATATTTGGACATGTTTGGTTGCTACAATTGAATTTCAACGCAAGCACAAAACAGGCTGAGTAATTTCCCCAGCCCCCTCCTGCCCACACTCCAGCACATTTGAATCAAAACTTCTGCGAATCAAGTAGCATCTTTGAGAAGAGTTTCACATATGGAATCATATGTCAGTGAATGGCAGATTACTCATCAATGATAAGTACAGAAGAACAATGGGAGCTATGGAAAAGCAAGACTGCCTTTCACTGAAAGAGAGTTTGATCTCCCCCCTAATCTCTTGGCACTGACTCTCACATGATTCAGAAACTCGTGAGTAAAGGTTGAGTTTCTCTTCATGTTTCTCTCTCTCACTTACTTGCTGGCGAAACGGCAGCATTGACTTTCTCCGAGTACTTGCCTTTAACACTGACCACTAATTGAATTGAACTCTGGAGGAACAGACAATGAAAATGATCCAGTGTTTGAATTTTGTCAGGAAGAAAGATGTGGGTGAACTCAGTCCTTTGATACTCAAGGTAACGGTCAAAATGATCAATTCAAAATATCATAATCATAGCTTTAATAAGCAGTTTTTTGATAATGATGTGCCCTTTCGCTGCACAAATCCTGATTATTGCTTCTAGGCAAGCATTTTAAGTATCACATAGTTACAATATCGCTTCAGAATAAAAACAAAAACTGCTGAAAAAAAGCTGATTAGGTCAAGCAGTATGTGTGGAAAGGGAAATATAACTAACTTTTCAGGTCAATAACCTTTCATTAGAACTCTCTTCTGGGGCTTTCAATGAATGTCAGCAAAAGAAAGGAAAGACAAATGAAAGGATGTGATCAGGCTATAACATTAGAAATAAAATTACCATCTAATAACCAGCTGCATGAAAGACCTTTACAATAGAGGTTCAAAAGTAAAAGTATAGTCTCCTTAGTTTAATATCTGCATTATTTTCTTTTTTGGTCATACTTGTGTTAGGAAAATAAAGGTAGTTTTTATTTGTACTGGTAAATATTAGAGGTAAGGTAAAAGCAAAATACTACAGATGCTGGAATCTGAAACAAAAACAGAAAACGCTGGAAAATCTGAGCAAAGTCTGACAGCGTCTGTGGGGAGACAATAGAACCAACGTTTTACATAAGAACATAAGAACATAAGAAATAGGAGCAGGAGTAGGCCATCCAGCCCTTCGAGCCTGCCCCGCCATTCAATAAGATCATGGCTGATCTGCCGTGGCTCAGTTCCACATTCCCGCCCTCTCCCCATAACCCTTAATCCCCTCGCTTATCAAAAACCCATCAACCCGCGTCTTAAAAATATTTAGCGAGGCAGCCTCCACCACCTCAACGGGCAGAGAATTCCAGAGATTCACCACCCTTTGAGTGAAGAAGTTCCTCCTCAACTCCGTTCTAAACCGCCCTCCTTTTATCTTGAGGCTGTGCCCCCTAGTCCTACTGTCTTTTCTGAGCGGGAAGAGTCTCTCCACCTCTATCCTATCCATCCCATTCATCATCTTGTGCGTCTCAATGAGATCTCCCCTCATTCTTCTAAACTCTAACGAGTACAAGCCCAGTTTATTCAGCTTCTCCTCATAGCTCAACCCCCTCAACTCCGGTATCAGCCTAGTAAACCTCCTCTGCACTCCCTCCAAGGCCAAAATATCTTTGCGCAGGTGCGGCGCCCAAAACTGCACACAGTACTCCAGCTGCGGCCTAACCAATGTTCTATACAGCTGCAGCAAGACCTCCCTACTTTTATATTCAATCCCCCTCGCTATGAAGGTCAGCATCCCATTCGCCTTCTTGACCACCTGCTGCACCTGCAAGCTGGGTTTTTGCGACTCATGCACAAGGACCCCGAGGTCCCTCTGCACCGTCGCCTGCTGCAGTTTTTCACCCTGTAAGAAATAGTCCTTCCTACCATTATTCCTACCAAAGTGGACCACCTCGCACTTGCCAACATTTGAGTCCAGTTTTGAGTCCAGATGTCAGAATTGAGAGCAAAGAGAATCAGCAGAGATTCATACTATGAGGGTGGGTTTGGGGGGGGGGTGTGGAATGGGACAAAGGGAATGTAAATGAGGATGCAGAGGCAGAGAAGGTGCTAAAAAGTATCCATTAGGAGATCAGAGCACAAAAGCAAAAATGCTTGAAAATCTCAGCAGGTCTGGCAGCATCTGTAAGGAGGGAAAAGATGTGATGTTTCAAGTCTAGATAACCCTTTGTCAAAGTGATCAGAATGTGTGGAAGGCAGGACAGAGATGCAGTTCAAAGACTGCCTGAGGAACGTGGCAATTGGCCTGAATGGTGGGGGTGGGGGGGGGTGGCTGGGGAGGAGGGTTGGGGGAGAAAAGTGAAAAGAAGGAAAGCTGGAATGGAAAGTGGAAAAATGGAGGTGAGAAAGAAGGATGTTAAAATGAATGAATAGGATGAAAGAAAATGTAATAAAATAAATGGAAATGGGGTGAAGGTGGAGGAGAGAGTTCATGCTCTGAAGATAAAGTACAGTTTTAAGTGGGTTTAATTTAATGTTCCTTTGCCTGGAAGAGTAAAACCTATAGTTAGATTCATGCTGGACAGAGGTGTTTGTATGTGTGGAGGTTGGTTAAGTCCCAATTTATTTCTATTGTTCTTAGAAAGGGTTACAGTGTGAAGAGTAAATGGAAGTAGCAGTTGTTGCTTAGAAACTGGAGGCACTTTTAAGGGCAGAAAAGCTTTAAAGTTTTAGTTTTAGCTGGATATATTGCAGCTGGGGACGGGATATCAGAGAGTAGATATCTTTCAACTTTGTCAGGAGAAGCTGGACAAAATAAGGGAGTTGCAAAGGTGCAAGCTTCCTAAGCAAAAAGTTACAGTTCAGATAACCAGGGAATTGGGACAGAAAGAATGTCTAAGATGACTGGAGTTAAGAGAAGAGACCAAGATATTGTTCAGAAGAATTCAACAAAGAGTACACAAAGGGTCTGAGTTAAAGAGACAATTGTAGTAACCAGATTTAAAGTTGGACAGCAGACTTCATTGGTAAATGAAGCATTTGATACCAGTTTACTAGTGTCTGGGAATTGAGAGCTAAAGCAATTGTGAACAATTTGTACAATTGCTTTAACTCTTAATTCTCAGACTCTAGTAAAATGATATCAAACACTTCATTTACCAATGAAGTCTGCTGTCCTATTTTGATGTGGGGACACCGGCGTTGGACTGGGGTAAACACAGTAAGAAGTCTCACAACACCAGGTTGAAGTCCAACAGATATATTTGATAACACATGGCACTAGCGTTCAGAATGCTGCTTCTTCACCGGGTGAGTCGGTTTTCAGTTCACAAACAGGGCATATAAAGACACAAACTCAATTTACAAAATAATGGTTGGAATGCGAGCCTTTACAGGTAATCAAGTCTTAAAGGTACAGACAATGTGAGTGGAGAGAGGGTTAAGCACAGGTTAAGGAGATGTGTATTGTCTCCAGCCAGGACAGTTAATGAGATTTTGCAAGTCCAGGCAAGTCGTGGGGGCTACAGAGAGTGTGATATGAACCCAGAATCTTGGTTGAGGTTGTCTTCATGTGTGCGGAACTTGGCTATCAGTTTCTGCTCAGCAAGTCTGCGTTGTCATGTGGACAGGATTACAGAATGTAAACCGCTAAGGAAAAGCATTATTACGAGAGAAGATTTCAAAGTGTGTTTTTGGGAGTGGAGTTTAGAAACTCTTATGAGTCCAAAGATGTGCAGGTTATTGGCCATGCTAAATTGCCCCTTGGTGTCCCAAGATGTGTAGGTTAAATGAATTAGCCAAGTAAATGCACACATTTACAGAGATAGGGCAGGAGGGAGATGGCCTAGTAAAATACTTGTTCAGAGAGTATGTGCAGACTCGATGGGCCAAATGGCCTCTTCTGCACTGTAGGGTCTCTATGATCCTATGTGACAATGATCGGGGAAAATCTGAGGATAAATCCATGGACACTGATTTGTCTTCGGAGTAGTGTGTGTATTTGATACAGTCATCTTGTGTCCTTCAAATGGACTTTGTGTGCTAATGAATCTATTGTAACTTAAGATATACTTTGTAATCCATGTTAATCTTAAAATCTGTGTGTATGTTTTAAGCTGAAGGGGGAGTAAAGGAGTACGGTATCATAATCCAATTTTTCATGTTTAATAAATGTTTTTTCTTGTTGCCATGATGTGGAGATGTTGGCATTGGACTGGGGTGGCTTTTCTTGTTGGTAAAACTAATTAGTGGTCTTGTGATTCTGTTCCTCCTCGTTTTACAAAGAAAAGTAAAAGTTACGGTCTTTTGAGCCATGATTCCATTCTGGGATCTTCCCATCCAATTATAACATCAACTGGGATTGTACTCTCCACTATCTTTGGCTGGGTAACTACAAGGTAAAATAGCATTGGCAGTTCATCTAAATAGCTGGGGCTCAATTAATGATGTTATATCTATTGTTACAATCAGTGCCTCACAATCTTTAGCTGAGTACATATGTGAAGTGAATCTCAATGCACAGCAGAAACACACACATTTGAAGATTACCTGTGATAGAGTGTTTCCAAAAGTTGAAAATGCTTTTTTCTTGCTGTAATGTTCTGAAGAATATGTAGCACCCAGGTCAGTACATTAGATATACAGTCAATCCTGAAATGAAGAACTGGCAAGTGAATATACTCCAACAAATTGAAAACATCGTAATTGATCCTTGTTTCATCTGTTGTTTCTCAGAAAGAATCAGAAGTTGTGAGTTCAAGCTTCACTCAAGGGCTTGAAGACTTTTGCCTGTGTTACAGTCAGCACACAAGTAAGGGAGTGCAATGCTGTTTGTGCCTTTGATTGAGAGGGAAAAGAGAGGCTGCAGAATGTAGTGTTACAGTCATAATTAGGGTGTAGAGAAAGATCAACTTAAGTTTTGGTAAGTCCATCCAAAAGTCTGATGGCAGCAAGGAAGAACCTGTTCTTGAGTCGGTTGGTGCATGATCTCAGACTTTTGTATCTTTTTCTTGATGGAAGAAGGTGGAAGAGAATATGTCTGGGGTGCGTGGACTCCTTTATTATGCTGGTTGCTTTTCCAAGGCAATGGGAAACACAGAGGGAGTCAATGGATGGGAGGCTGGTTTACATGATGGACTGGACTATGTTCACATTCCTTTGTTGTTTCTTGCGGCCTTGTTTAGAGCAGGAGCCATACCAAGCTGTGATACATGTGGAAGGGATGCTTTCTATAGTTTATCTGTAAAAATTGGTGAGAGTCATAGCGGATGTGTTGAATTTCCTTCCATCCTGAGAAAGTAGAAGCATAATCAAATGCCGGGGCAATTAATTGCTAAGTTCACCTCCTGTCAGCAATTACTACCTTCCAAAATAATTAACTGTGCATAAAGCAATTTGAGATGTTACTGAGATTTGTAATAAAGTGCTTCATAAATATCCTCCTTTCTTCTTTCAAGATTGCATGGTTTATCTTCAGAGATCAACATTTGTGACATTGGTTAGGATTGATTTGGTGCTGCAGGATGGACAGAAACTAGATTGGAGAGATTGAAGGGATTTGCCGAAGAGATGGGCATGTATCTGAGTGAATGAAAAGATGTTCAAAGTGTTGTAATATGCCTTTAAGGTACCCAATATTTTGTGATCTATAATGAAACACAAACACTCTATTGGCAGTCTTTAACTATGTACAGATCCTGCTACTGCCATGCATACATGTTTCATTCATGTTCTTTCTACACTGTTCTCTAAGTCTATTTCCATCATACTGGGTGCAGTGTTATTCTCCAATTCCACCTAAACTCCTGGCCTGCCAAGCACTTTTACATTACAATGACATGCAGGCAAACACAGCATCATACAACACTATCCACATTCATTCTCTCCACCTCAGTGCGCAGGGGCAGCAGTATGTCTTGATTACAAGGTGTATTGCAAGGCTTCATCAATAGCACCTTCCAACTCTATGCCTTCTATCATCCAGAAGGACAAGACCTGTAGATACATGGGAACTCAACACCTGGAAGTTACCCTTTAAGTCAGACACCACCCTCCCTTGGAACTATTTTAACACTTTGTCACTATTGCTGTGTCAAAATCCTGGAATTCTTCGCTAACAGCATCATAAGTGTACCTACAGCACATGCAAGAAAGCAGCTCACCACCACTTCTCAAGGGCAATTAGGAACAGGCAACAAAATTTCTGGCCACGCCAGTGATGCGCACATCCTGTGAAATAATCTTTTAAGAATTGATCTGGTACATTTTGAGAAATGCAAATGACGGCAGCTACAAGAAGAAACAGCAAAATATTCTACACCACACAAACTATTGCAAACCATCATGGAAGGAAGGCCTGATTCAATTTAGCATTGTCACAAACATGTGAGACCCTTTTCGCCTTATTGCAATTAGTCAGGCATTTCGTGAGGGGTCATATTTAAAGACAGGTACATCATCATATTGGAATCTTTGTGGTCTAATTTTCTTCAACAACTTTATCTCTCACACATGAATGTAGATCAGATAAGAAAACTTACAAGAGAACAGTCTATTGGCTGGTATGAACAATGATATTGAAGTCAGCATCAAAAGTTAGCGAGAATAAAAACTTTCGAGGCTGAATTTTCAAGTAGGCCATAATGGTGGCCATCTGGAAAGGAAGGGAAAAAGATACCCAAGAAAAAGACCACTTACAAGCTAACCAAACATGACAACCAGCAAATGATCTTGAGTTTAGTTGAAATGTGGTCAAAAGGCAGACGATAGACCTTATGGATAAAAATGCTGAGAAAGGCCGTGGGGAAGATGGGGAAAAAACTAGAGAGAGATGAGGGTTCAGAGCTACTCTGATAAACAAAATAGGGAAAAAAATTGTGACAATGTAGCCTTTAATGTAAAATAGCACCAGTTTGGTACTACAATAATCTTTCAGTTTAGAGTTATACAAATGACCTTTAATCTTATTAAGAAAGTCCATGGAACATGATCCTATGATCATTACGTAGAAATGAATACAGAGAATGCTTTGTTAATTCTATGTCGTGAATCGCTAAGACTATCAAATGATCCTGAAACCTCATTCTATTTCTGAACATTTTTTAGTTTCAATTTACCGAAAAGAATTTTAAAGAAAAATTAATAAAAATGGAGTGAACGGTTTTTTACACCAATACACCTGCAGAATTGCACAAAAGTCCACAATGCAACGTTTTATTTTGCTACAATTCAACATGATATCCACACAACTTTTATCAGTGGTTTACTGGTGAACAGGATAACAGACAGCTTCATTTCACATTGAATTGGACATTCTGGCCTTGGAATCCCTTTCATTTTATGGATATTATGAAAGTGATCCTAAAACAATTATTTTAAATTATTTTTGACAAATTATTTTGGCCTTGTGACATGTGGTTGATGTGGTGATAAATATGCCACTAAGTATTTCAAATATGGTGGCTGATTCCCCAAAGTGATAGGCAAGAAATTGGGACTCATAGTAAACTGCATCGCTTACAGATTCTTTGACATAAAATGTCACCATAGCAATGATGCTATGGACAGCAGGGTGGCACCGTTTGTTAGCACTGCTGTCTCACAGCACCAGGGACCCAGGTTCGATTCCCAGCTTGGCCACTGCCTGCGCAGAGTCTGCACTTTCTCCCTGTGTCTGCATTGGTTTCTTCCGGGTGCTCCAGTTGCCTCCCAAAGTCCAAAAGACGTGCTGGTTAAGTGCATTGGCCATGCTAAATTCTCCTTCAGTGTACCCAAACAGGGGCCAGATTGTAGCGACTAGGGGATTTTCACAGTAACTTCATTGCAGTGTTAATGTAAGCCTACTTGTGGCACTCATAAATAAAACTAACAATGGTAACATAATATAAAGTTATATAACTCTACAGAAAAGACAGGGAAACTGATAGAAGGGGAGGTGTAGCCTGAGTGATTAAGGAGCAGTTACTTCAATGCAAAGAAAGGTACACAGACAAAAGAGACTTTATGGGTACAATTAAGAAATAGGAAAAGATTTATACTTGGAATGTGAGCTATGTGGATGCTCCCTAGTTGCAACTATGATACGAGATAATGTACAAATGCAGGGATTAGACAAGCTTGTAACAAAGGCAGAGTGATTTTAGTGTGAGATTTTAACTTATAATTAGATGGCTTATTTGGGGAGGCAGTGATGAAGTGGTATTGTTGCTGGACTAGGAATCCAAAGACCAAGGATAATGCTCTGGGGACCTTGGTTCGAATCCCACTATGGCAGAAGGTGAAATTTGAGTTCAATAAAAATCTGGAATTAAAAGATGACTACAAAACCATTGTAGATTTTCATAAAAACCCATCAGGTTCACTGATGTCTTTTAGGCAAGAAAATTTTATGGTCTGATGATGCATGATATTTTATCCAAAAGATAAGAAATGTGCTAAGCTGCAAAGTTCAAACAATCTAATAAAAACACTCACTACCTCAGAATGACAGGTGAAGAATGAAAACTTTGGTGAGTGATGAAAGGGCAAGCTTTGCCGAAGGAATTGTAACCTCTCCACATCTCTATAATCTCCTCCAGCCCTTCAACCATCCAAGATCTCTGTGTTCCTGCAATTTGAACCTGTTATGCATCTCAGGTTTTCATTAATCTACCACTGGCAGATGTGCTTTCAGCCATCAAGGATCTAGGCTCTAGAATTTCTACCGTACACCTCTCCACTTCTCTGTTTGTCATTCTTTAAGACATTCCTTAAAACCTACCTCCCTGATCAAGCTTTTAGTCACCCAACCTAATATTACCTTGTGTGGCTTGGTGTCAAATTTCATTCACTATGCTCCAGTGAAGGATGTTGGGCCATTTTTACTGTATTAAAAGCAGCAAACAGCATGCAAAGTATTGTGATTCTGTACACCTCAGTTTGAATTCAGCCAGTCTCCATCATCTTCAGTTTTTCCCTGTTGAAGATTTTGTTCTGCTCTATTCTAACAACTTCCCTCCAGTCAGGTGACAGCCTGAGATGTAGATGGTTATCAAAAATAATTACAAACTTCTTGGAATGCTGTTGCCCTTCTCTCAGGGTTCCAAACACCTAGGAAGGACACAGAACAGACTGACTGTACCCTGGATACCTTAGTGTTCTGACCCTGAAAAGATTAAGATGTCTATGGGGAACAACTGAAGTTCTTCACTGCTATTGCATCAAGGGGCAGCAATCTAACAAGCACACAGACTAGCTTCCCTACTGGGGTTGGGAACAGGATTCTGCTTCCTAGTGATCAATGGTTGAATGGATCTCACGAAATTAGAAAAAATACTAAATTCCTAGGAGAGTGAGAACCAAATGTCTTATGTCCCTCTGAGATGCTGCCCTGCACAGTTTGTAATTTGGTCCGCCAAGCTCCAAAACCCTTCATTCAGAGATTGAATTGACTGACTGTGTCAGAACTCCCATGAAGTGGATGAAGATTTGTAGGTGCTTCTTTCTCTATGCTGCCCTGAATTCCTCCCAGACATTGGCACACAACATGGTAATGGGCTGCACCAGCATCCCAGCCATGCCACACATATTAGAAGCAGCCATACTGAATCAGATTATGTGTTTTCTGACTTTGCAGTATCCTTTTCTTCAATGGTAGGATCTCTGAGACTATCACCCATTAGTTCTGCAGCTAGGAACTGAAATGTTAATGCTCAACTACACTAGGCTTTACTTCCAACTGCATATCCTTTACCATCTTGGGATGATCTGAGATGATAAAAGAATAAGTTTTTTTTCTTCTTTTTGCTATTTTTCACAATATGTCAATTCCTCCGTCCATGTTCCTTCTCCTGAGAATCTATAGGCTCCTGTGTACAGGTGAGAGAGCTAGTGATTAGTTCTGGTGACTGTTGGTATTGCCAGTGATAGAAGGGACACCAGACATCCTGGCTTGCTGGAGAAGAAAGCAAAGCTATGAACTTTGCTCTAGTCCCCACAAAGCCATTAAGGAAATTCTACCCACTAGGTATCTCTGGATCTGGAAAGTTTGTGCTTGTTGCGGCAGACTCCATCAATCACCTGGACTGATGGAGTGTATACACAAGGTCAGCTGTGGATTATCCGTGTCCCCTTTTACTGTTTAATATTGGACTTTAAGGAGGAAACAGCATGGCCACTGAAGGAAGCTTGAATGTGTCTTCCACAATTTAATTGCGGTGGCTGAAAATTTCATTCAGTTGGAGTTGAAATGGAATGAGAACTTTGATTGGGTGGTATTGTGATAGTTTCTCATCTTTGATTCGTGGTTATTCCTATTTTAGATAATTTCCATTTGATTGATCGAATGCTTGAGTCAAACGGTCTGCTAGCTTAATGGGAAATAACTGGTCTTGCATTCACTTGAATATGATGTTCTACATACTTAGATTACATACATTACTACTTCTTCATTTACTGCCGCTGGTGACAGGTATTCCCAGCTAAATCAATATACCTGTTCAGTATAATCTCAACACAATGTCAAACCGTGCCCTTAATCAGAAGTTTTTAATTTTTACGGCAGACTATCGAGATTACACATTGCTCTCGCTTTACTCCTGATAAATGTAGGGTTAAGAGAGAAAAAAGGGCGGATAAACATGTTAAGAATACAAAAACAATGAAATGAATATTATATCACTTTTGTCAGTTTTGAACTCCATCTATCTAATTCTTTAAACTGCAACTCAGCTGTCCTACGTTAATGATGAGCTGTGAGAGGAGTGAGATGAAGTGAAGCGATGTGTGTGTTTAACTGAAACAGTGAGAGTGAAAGTGTGTTTTAGAATGACAGCGGTTATACATTTAGCAAATGTGTAATAACTGCACTGTTATGTCCGGGTAAATGGCAATGTGTGTATATGATCGAGTAACTCGAGTGAATAGATGAACGATTTGTCGGTGGGTGTACATGGGTGCCGCAGAGTTTGACCTTTGAGAGTACGTTTGGCTGCGTGTGTGTGTGTGGAGACCCCACTCTGAATGCATATATGAGTGACAGTTCGTGAATATGTGAGAACCAACTGATGGCTGGGTACATGAGAGTGGAAATTCAATTTCCCACAATCAATGAACAGAACAAAGTGGGATATACCTCATTGTTTAGTGCGTGCTTCTAAAGCTACACGTTAGTAACAAGATCAGATGTCGTGTAAAGCCTATTTTTGTTCAGCTTGTTATTTAATGCTGTAACGATCAGGGCTGGGAGGATTTAGCTCCGGACTAACCTCAGGTACTGTATGGAGTGTGCTCCTTTATGGTCACAGCTCTCCGGCGTTCTCCAGCGGCAGAAGCACATCTAAATATCTGAAATTTAGTGATTCTAGTCTCAATAATCCCCATCCTGTTTTTTTGTTCTCCCCCTTTCCACCCCGTCTCCGCCACCCTAAACAGAAAGAGAGGTTTAGCAATGATGAGATGATGCTGGCAATGTACAGTCGCTGTCCCCAGGCTGGTGGTGCTGAAACGGAGAGTGATTTGCGGTTGGAGCCGAGCAGCCAACAAGTCAGTTACCAGCAACACCGTCAGCGCCCTCAAGTCCACAAAGTCAACGGCTGCATCAAGTACACAATGTTCCTGTTCAATTTTATCTTTGCAATCCTCGGCTACTTGATGCTTGGGATCGGCGTGTGGGGACTCATAGACAAGGAGTCTCTGGACTTGGATAGGATCCGCAATCTGAGTACGGACCCCATGCTGGCGTTTGTGGTTCTGGGACTGGTTGTTGGCACCATGTCTTTCTCTGGATGCGTGGGGGCCCTGAGGGAGAACCAATGCTTGCTGAAATTCTTCACAGCCGGCATCCTAACCTTGACGACGGCCGAGATAATGGGTGGCATTCTGGTCTATGTCCTGAGCAACAGGATAGAAGAGTACCTTCAGAATGGGATGATCCTGGGTGTGAAGCGGTACCAGGACGACCCAGACCTCCGGTTCATCATGAACGAGATCCAACAAGGATTAAAGTGCTGTGGAGTTGAGTCCTATCAAGATTGGCAACTAAACCTGTAAGTAGATAACAGCGGTATTTACAACATCTTTTGTCCCGTTTTATAACCAGTATTTATTCTGGGTTTCAAAATAACCAGATCTCCATTCTGCAAAAAAATACGTTTTGATGCAAAGTTTTATGTCCAGTGCAACCTGTCTTTTTGGTGACTTTTTTGAGGGGAAACTATTAATTCGAGAGGCATTTCCTCCACACCAACTGGTTTCTGGTCCGCGTGAAATTTCGCTTGCACGGAATCCTACAGAGCAGAACGAAGCCATTCGGCCCATCGAGTCTGCACCGAACACAGTCCCATTCAAGCCCTGTCCCCTAACCCCATGTATTTACCTTAGCTAGTTCCCCTGACACTGCGGGGCAATTTAGCATGGCCGTTCCACCTAACCCGCACATCTTTAGTCTGTGGGAGAAAACCAGAGCACCCGGAGGGAAACCCACACAAACACGGGGAGAGTGTGCAAACTTAACACAGACAGTGACCCCAAGTTAGGAATAGAACCTGGGTCCCTGGCTGTGAGGCAGCAATGCTAACCGCTGTGTCATTGTGCCGCCGAAGGTGACCGCTGAAAAGGTCCCATCATGTTAAAATACCCTTGTGTTTGGATGTAAGCTATACAGGTATATCTTTAAATCTCTTTATTTTAACAGCCTTCTCCCTAAAACTATCAATTTGACCTTTCCAATATTGAAAGCATTTCAAAGTCCGTTTTGCTGTAACATATCACATCAAAACACCAGCCAAGTATTTTGACAAAGATAGACGAACTATTTGGTAGAAAGATAGATATCTTGTTGGGATTGTTAATGGCTGTGTTGTCGGTATTAAATCTCAGAAAATTCACTGTTTTCTGACTGAGGAGGGAGTTAATTACACACAGTGCTTTAACAGAGACGTTAGAGTTCACCATCAACTGTTCCTCCCTCACATTTTCTTACCTATGATTTAATTACCTAAAAACACATCATCCTAAACAATAATCTTCCTTTTTTTCAATCGTCAGATATTGATATTCATCATTTATTGCCAACCACAGTGGAAATTTTGAACATTAATAATTATTTGAAACAAGCTGTTACAATGTTTATTTAGTTCCACGTACTGACGTACAGAATTCTTCAATCCTTTGTTTGCATGTTTATCCTTCCCCTATCTGCATCATGGGGACATTTAGCCCTTCGAGTCTGCTCCACCATTCAATGAAATCATGATAGTTCTGTGACTGAATTCTATTACCATTTCCCTCTATCTTTAGTGCCTTTACTTAACAAAAAACCCCATACCTAATAACTCAGGAAGGCTGATTTTGATTTTGATTTGATTTATTATTGTCACATGTACTTGTGATAAAGTGAAAAGTATTGTTTCTTATGTGCTATACCAAGCAAACCATTCATAGAGAAGGAAACGAGAGAGAGCAGAATGTAGTGTTACAGTCATCGCTAGGATGCAGAGAAAGACCAACTTAATAAGAGGTAGGCCCATTCAAAAGTCTGATAGCAGCAGGGAAGAAACTGTTCTTGAGTCAGTCATTATGTGACCTCAGACTTTTGTATCCTTTTCTCCACAAAATAACATGGACCAGAGAATGTCCGGGGTGCGTGGGGTTCTTGATTATGCTGGCTGCTTTGCCTAGGCACCAGGAAGTGTAGACAGTGTTAATGGATGGGAGGCTGGTTTGCGTGATGGATTCGGGTTTCTCCAGGATCCTAAGGATCGCCAAATCTGTAAGAGATTGAATTAGCGCATTGTTAGAGAGCTTAAAAGAGTTAGAAGACGTTTTAGAAGCTTAGAACGAGAGTAAAAGATAGAATTAGAAGATATGCTGAGCACAGTTTGCAAGAAGTCATCTCGCTCTGGCACTATCTTGGAGAAAAAAGTATTTTCTTGAATGGAAAGAAATGGTATTTATTGTTAAACACAAATTAAAGCCACCACTCCGTGCCTTACATACAAGTCCCAACTGGGACAATAATTCTTCAGAACCTTCCTGATATCTGCTTTATAAAGGACTCAGATGAAGTTCCACCTAGGCAGACAATTGCCTGTAACCAAAGGACCTCGTATTCAACCAGCCCCATAGGGAGATCAATTAGAGATTCCCATAGAACTCAGGGGGGGTTATCACACCGTCTCTGATTTAAAATTAACAACTGTCCTAGCATCATTTGCCATTTGTAAAGAAGGCTTACAAACTTCCATCCAAGATGTTGAAGTGTTTGACTTTCAGACGTTGAAGTGTTTGACTCCTCAAAGGACTGCGTCTCCTTTTTCATCTATGCCCTCTAATCCTAGCCTCCCTAATCAGCAGAAATAGTTTCTCTCTATCTATGTTATCTGTTCTCACATAACATCCTGTAAATATTAACAAAGCACCGTTTATCATTCGAAATTCCAAAGATTACAACCCTAGTGTGTGTAATTTTTTTCTTGCAATTTAACCTTGGCATCCAAATATTCTGGCAAATCTAATGCTGCCCCCCCTCCAAGGTCAATGCATCCTTCCTAAGGTGGTGCCCAGGACTGTTCATAATACTCCAAATACGGCCTAAGCAAGTCTTTGTATTGCTGGACATAGCTTTGATCTTCTTGTATTCTGGATATAAAGATAATTTCTTTAACCCTTTTGATTATTTTCTGTATATTTCCATATCATTTTAATGATCTACATACATGGACCTCTGACTCTCTTTGGACTTCTACTGTTTCAAGCTGTTCACCATCTTGAAAATATTTATTCCAGTTCATTTCAGGTCCAAAGTAGATCATCTCACAATTGCCTAGATTGAGTTACATTTGCCACAGTTTTGTCTATTCACTCAACCGATTGAAATCTCTTTCTAATTTGATGATTCCATCTACATTACTTACAATGTCACCTATCTTTGCAATATCAGAAAACTTGGATACCTGGCTTTCTATCCCATCATCTAAGTTGTCAATTAATATAATGAATACCTGTTGCCTAATGCACATATTTGTAGGACACCATTAATCATATCCTCCCAGTTTGAGTACTGATCCATCTTTCCTGCTCTCTATCCCACTATGCCCCAAAATAAAGCTTTAGTCCATCAACGCATTTTAGTTCTGTGTCCACCCTTAATACCATTTTTTTCATCCTTTGCCATCAACATTCTGAAGTTCTCTCTTTGGCCATTGCCGTTGCTTAAGATGTGAAGTAGAGGGCAACTGCTTCCACATTGGGAGGAATGAGAAATTGATGGAGAAATTAGTCCAAATTATAATTCTCATCCATTACAGAATGTTGTGCGAATCATCTCCCATTATTAATTATGGACATTGGATCACCACTGATGCAAAACAGAAATCCAGATATTACTCACACTGACCTTTTGTTTGCTGGAGCAGACGAGTGAAGGAGCAGAGAGAGAGCTAAGATTTTACCTGTTAAAAACCTGTTTAAAATAAGTTTAAAGCACTTTGTTCTTTGTAGAACTGTTTAAAGCATTTATTTATTGTATTTACTGCTTTAAGAATTCTGAGGGAGTGGTTAGCAGGCAGTTGTGGGCCATCAGCTTTAAATCAGCGCCAGGTTTAAAAGGAGGCCTGGTGTAGACAGCGGGCAGCGTCTGAGCGGGCAGCGGAGTGAGTGGGAAGCAGAGTGAGCTACTAGGGCTTAATATCAAAAAGGGCTTGAAGGAAAGAAGGCCAGGTGAGTTCGTTTGAAAAACAAAAAAAAACAAAAAAATTTTTTCAAAACTACTACAGTGAATAATGGAGGGGCATGTGATGTGTGGTTTCTGTATGATGTGGGAACTGGTGGACCCTAGGGTTCATCCCAGTGACCATGTCTGCAGTAAGTGCAAGTTGCTAGAGGAGCTCCAGCTCAGGGTAAATGAGCTGGCCTCTGAGCTACAGACACTGAGGCTCATCAGGGGGAGAGAGGGTGCCATTGTCAATGGGGTGCAAGTGACATCCACCCCCCCTAGACTGGCTAACTCTAAGGGTCAGGGACAAGTGGGGGCTGCTGGGAGGAGGAAGGGGGGTGAGGAGCGGAGGCCTCAGCCTCTTAATATGCATAACAGGTTTGAGGTTCTTGCTTCCGGGCTGGACGAGAACGAGGCAGGTGAGGTTGGTGAGCAAGCTGCACACGGTACGGTGCTGCAGCAGAACATAGGCAAAGAGAAAGGGAAAAGGAACGTAGTAGTGATTGGGGATAGTGGGGTGAAGGGTATTGACACTGTCCTTTGTCACAATGACAAAGTGCACAGAAGGGTGTGTTGTCTGCCTGGTGCTCAGGTCCGGGATGTCGCAGCTGGGCTGCAGAGGAACCTGGAGTGGGAGGGTGAGAATCCGGTCGTTGTGGTACATGTGGGTGCCAACGACGTAGGCAAAATGCGAACTGAGGATCTGGGGAGGGAGTATGAAAAGCTGGGAATGGAATTAAAAAGTAGAACCGACAAGGTGGTTATCTCTGGGCTACTGCCTGAACCGTGTGCAGATGGGCGTAGGGTTGACAGGATAAAGGAAGTGAATGGGTGGCTCAGGGATTGGTGTGGGAGGAATGGGTTTGAATTTATGGGACATTGGCACCAGTATTGGGGTAGGTGGGACCTGTTCGGGCGGGATGGGGTTGGTCTGAACCGTGCTGGGACCAGAGTGCTGGCGAATCGAGTAAAGAGGACTGTAGACAGGGCTTTAAACTAATTGGGGGGGGGAGGGTGCGAGGGTAGGTGACCTTACGAGGTCTAAAGTTAAGGAGAGTGTACATGTAAGGGAAGAGGCCGAGGATGTCCCAATAATAGAGGGAGTAGGGGGCGTGAGTATAGTTGGTGGCGTTGCGGCAAATAGGGTCCAGGTGAAGGCTGGGATGAAAGCACTTTATCTGAATGCACGAAGCATTCGGAATAAAGTGGATGAGCTGATGGCGCAGATCGACACAAATGGATACGATCTGGTGGCCATTACAGAGACGTGGCTGCAGGGTGACAGGGACTGGGAGCTGAATGTACAGGGCTATCAAGTGTTTAGGAAGGATAGGCAGGAGGGAAAAGCGGGGGGCGTAGCTCTGCTGATTAAGGATAGCATCACGGTGGTAGCAAGGGATGATATTGGAGCCAAGGAGCAGAGGGTGGAATCGTTGTGGGTGGAGATTAGGAACAGCAAAGGGAGGAAGACGCTGGTGGGTGTCGTCTATAGGCCCCCGAATAATGATCTGGAGATGGGGTGGGCTGTTAACGCGCAAATAAGTGCGGCGTGCAGGAATGGGAAGACCGTAGTTATGGGGGATTTCAATCTGCATATTGATTGGTCAACCCATGTTGGACGTGGGGGGCTCGAGGAAGAGTTCTTGGAATGCTGCCGGGATAGTTTCCTCGAACAGTGTGTGTTGGAGCCGACGAGGGAGCGAGCTATCTTGGATCTGGTGCTATGTAATGAAGCGGGTAGAATTAGGGACCTTGTGGTGAAGGATCCTCTTGGGGAGAGTGATCATTGTATGGTGGAGTTTCTGGTGCAGATGGAGGAGGAGAAAGTGGGTTCCCGGACACGCGTCCTTTGTTTGAATAGAGGGGAGTACGGTAGGATGAGAGAAGAATTGGCGAATGTGGACTGGGAGAGCGCGTTGGAGGGAGGGTCTGTTGAGGAGCAGTGGAGGATCTTTAAGGAGATCTTTCTTGGTGCTCAACGGAAATTTATTCCGATGGTCAAAAAGGATAGTAAGAGGAGAGGTAATAAGCCGTGGATAACGAAGGAGGTGAAGGAAAGTGTTAAACTAAAAGCGGAGGAATTTAGTGTAGCTAAGAGTAGTGGGCGAGAAGAGGTTTGGGAGAGGTTTAAATGTCAACAAAGATTGACAAAGAAGTTGATAAGGAAGGGTAGGAGAAACTATGAAGCTGGGCTAGCACTTAATATAAAAAAGGATAGCAAGAGTTTTTATAAATATATAAAAAGGAAGAGAATGGCTAGGGTGAATGTTGGTCCTTTAGAGGATGAGAAAGGGGACCTAGTGGTAGGGGATGGGGATATGGCTAAGGTATTGAATAACTTTTTTGTTTCTGTCTTCACGGAGGAGGACGTGAATAATTTGCCGGGTGTTAGCGATGGAAAGGTGGTAGGACTGGAGGGTCTTAATGACATTACTGTTACTAGAAAGGCGGTGCTCAACAGACTGGAGGGGCTGATTGTAGACAAGTCCCCAGGACCGGATGGAATGCATCCGAGGGTTCTGAAAGAAATGGCGGAGGTGATAGTGGATGCCTTGGTGGTTATTTTCCAAACGTCGCTGGATTCCGGGGAAGTGCCGGATGATTGGAAAACGGCTAATGTTACGCCGTTGTTTAAGAAGGGTGCCAGGCAAAAGGCGGGGAATTATAGGCCGGTTAGTTTAACATCTGTGGTAGGTAAAATGTTAGAATCTGTCATTAAGGAGGAAATTGCGAGGCATCTTGAAGGGAATTGCTTGATAGAGCAGACGCAGCACGGTTTCATTAAAGGGAAGTCGTGTCTGACAAATTTACTGGAGTTCTATGAGGATGTGTCCAGGGCGGTGGATAGAGGAGAGCCGGTAGATGTGGTCTTTCTAGATTTTCAGAAGGCGTTTGACAAAGTGCCTCACAAGAGGTTATTGCAGAAGGTCGAGGGACATGGAGTTGGGGGTAGGGTGTTAGCGTGGATAGAGGATTGGTTGTCAAATAGGAGGCAGAGAGTGGGGGTCAACGGGTGCTATTCGGATTGGCGGATGGTGACTAGTGGAGTGCCCCAGGGGTCGGTGCTGGGGCCTCAGCTTTTTACCATTTATATAGATGATCTGGAGGAGGGAACCGAGTGTAGAGTGTCGAAATTTGCTGATGACACCAAGATTGGGGGAATGGCAAATTGTGCGGAGGGTGTGGAGAGTCTGCAGAAGGATCTAGATAGGCTGGGCGAATGGGCCAGGAAATGGCAAATGGAATTTAATGTTGGCAAGTGTGAGGTGGTCCACTTTGGTAGGGAGAATGGTAGGAAGGACTATTACTTACGGGGCGAAAAACTACAGCAGGCGACGGTGCAGAGGGACCTCGGGGTCCTTGTGCATGAGTCGCAAAAACCCAGCTTGCAGGTGCAGCAGGTGGTCAGGAAGGCGAATGGGATGCTGGCCTTCATAGCGAGGGGGATTGAATATAAAAGTAGGGAGGTCTTGCTGCAGCTGTATAGGGCATTGGTGAGGCCGCAACTGGAGTACTGTGTGCATTTTTGGGCGCCGCACCTGCGCAAAGATATTTTGGCCTTGGAGGGAGTGCAGAGGAGGTTTACTAGGCTGATACCGGAGTTGAGGGGGTTGAGCTATGAGGAGAGGCTGAATAAACTGGGCTTGTACTCGTTAGAGTTTAGAAGAATGAGAGGAGATCTCATTGAGACGTATAAGATGATGAATGGGATGGATAGGATAGAGGTGGAAAGACTCTTCCCGCTCAAAAAAGACGATAGGACTAGGGGGCACAGCCTCAAGATAAAAGGGGGGCAGTTTAGAACGGAGTTGAGGAGGAACTTCTTCACTCAAAGGGTGGTGAATCTCTGGAATTCTCTGCCCGTTGAAGTGGTGGAGGCTGCCTCGCTAAATACTTTTAAGACGCGGGTTGATGGGTTTTTGATAGGAGAGGGGATTAAGGGTTATGGGGAGAGGGCGGGAAAGTGGAACTGAGCAGCGACAGATCAGCCATGATCTTATTGAATGGCGGGGCAGGCTCGAAGGGCTGGATGGCCTACTCCTGCTCCTATTTCTTATGTTCTTATGTTCTTATGCTAGAATAAACAAAAGGAGGAACTGGTATTTGTTTAAGAGAGCAGAACTGACAGAGATTTGGCTGGAGAGTGGTAGATGGATTGTACAGAGCTAACGTGACTTAGAAAAGTTAGAATAAAATCAGCAAAAGGGAAAAGTTGATACATGTTTTGCATGTTTATTTCTAGTGCACAGTTAGGCGGCCGTTAAACCAGTCTTATGTAATGCACTATGTGATATGTATAGTACAGAATCATAGAATCCCTACAGTGTAGAAGGATGCCATTCAAACCACTAAGCCTGCACTGACAACAATTCCACCCAGGTCCTATCCCCATAACACCAAGTATTTACCCTGCTACTTCCCCAATGCTTAGGGGGAATTTACCGTTGCCAATCCACCTAACCCACACGTCTTTGGACTGTGAGGGGAAACTGGAGCACTCTGAGGAAACGCATACAAACATGGAGAGAACTTGGGTTCCTGGCACTGTGAGGCTAAACACTATGCCAGCATGCCATCCTATGATTCATAAGTCTTGCCTCTTCAAACTTGCCCCTTGCCTGAGGTCTGGTTCTCCTCAGGTTAAATCACAACCAGTCAGTACGCACGATCATCTGGGACCACGGGCGGAATTTTCCTGTCCCATCCACCATGGGAATCATAGCAAATGGGGGTGGACAATGCAAAGGTCCATTGACTTAGGGTGAGAATTTCTGGCCTACATGTCAGTTGTCCCATAATAATAAACTGCATGTCCAAAGCCTCTGCTTTGGTGTCAGCAAGGAAAAGTCATAGGTATAGTTAAAAAAGTCCTATCATTGCTGAACAAAATATATTTAATAAAATGTCATTTTTACTGATCTTGTTCTAGTTTTACAATTTGTGTAATATGTGAGAGAAAGGCTGCTTGGAATTGTTAATGAATTTCAAAAGTCTACTTTTCTTTTGATTAAACTTTTGTGGCCTTTACTTAAATTCCACACAGGCAGTGACCTGAGGCTGGGAATCGAACCCAGGTCCCTGGCGCTGTGAGGGACCAGCGCTAACCACTGTGCCACTGTGCTGCCCACAAATCTCTTATAGCAACAGAGGACTTGGGAGCAGGAGTAGGCCAGTCAGCATTTTGAACTTGCTCCACCATTCCATAAAATAATGCCTGATTGTGGTTTCAACTCCACTTTCCTGTCGCACCATGTTTCACATATTTTATTGAGTTTTTTGAAGGGGTAACCAAGAAGGTAGATAAGAACAGTGCAGTTGATGTTGTCTACATGGACTTTAGCAAGACCTTTGGCAAGGTACCACACGGTAGGTTGCTGCGTAAGGTTAAATCTCATGAGATCCAGAGTGAGGTAGCCAAATAAACACAAAATTGACTTGATGACAGAAGACAGAGGGAGGTTGAAGAGGATTGTTATTTAAACTGGAGGCCTGTGACCAGCAGTATCCCTCATGGATTGGTGCTGGCTCCGCTATTATTTGTCATTTATATTAATGACTGAATGAGAATTTAGGAGGTATGATTACTAAGTTTGCAGATGACACCATGACTGGTGGCATAGTGGACAGTGAAGAAGGTTATCCAGGATTGCAATGGGATCTTGATCAATTGGGCCAGTGGGTTGATGAATGGCAGATGGAGTTCAATTTAGGTAAATGCGAGGTGGTACATGTTGGTAGATCGAACCAGGGCAGGACTTATTCAGTTAATGGGAAGGTATTGGGGAGAATAAAGAGATCCTGGGATACAGGGTCATAGCTCCTTGAAAGTGGAGTCACAAGTAGACAGAGTGGTGATTGATGAAGACATTCAGCATGTTTGGTTTCTTTGGTCAGAACATTGAATACAGGATTTGGGACGCCTTGTTGAAGCTGTACAAAACATTAGTAAGGCTGAACTTGGAATACTGTGCATTGTTCTGGTCACCCTATTATAGAAAGGATACTACTAAATTAGAAAGAGCGCAGAAAAGATTTACTAGAATGCTATTGGGTTTTGATGGTTTGAGTTACAAGGAGAGGCTGGATAGACTGGGAATATTTTTCCTGGAGCATAGGAGATTAGGGGTGATGTTATACAGGTCTATAAAATAATGAGGGGTATAGATCAACTAGATAGCCAACATCTTTTCCCAAAGGTAGGAGAGTCTAAAACTAAAGGATGTAGGTTCAAGATGAGAGGGGAGAGATATAAGAGAGTCCAGAGGGTCATTTTTTTTCACACAGAGGGTGGTGAGTGTCTGGAACAAGCTGCCAGAGGTAGTAGTACAGGTGGGTACAATTTTGTCTTTTAAAAAGCATTTAGACAGTTACATTGGGTAAGATGGGTACAGAGGGATATGGGCCAAATGTGGGCAATTGAGACTAGCTTAGTGATTAAAGAAAAGGGATGGCATGGACAAGTTGTGCCGAAGGGCCTGTTTCCACGCTGTAAATCTCTATGTCTCTATAACTCTATTCATGTCAACTCTATAGTACATACAGCTTACTTTTAAAATGCACAAGTTGATTTGCAAATTCATTTGCACAAAGATGTGCAGGTTAGGTGGATTGGCCTTGCTATATTGCCCCATAATGTTAAGGGGATTAGCAGGGTAGATTTGTGGGGTTACCGAGTCTGGGTAGGGTGCTCCATTGGAGAGTCAGTGCAGAATTGATGGGCTGAATGGCCTGCTTCTGCACTGCATGGATTCTATGATTCTTTGATTTGAAACTGATAGTGTTACACTATGTCAAAAAGTGTTTTAAAAGCTCAAAGCATAATCTCTACAAGTTATAACTTAATGTCAAACCTGGACTGATTCTCATTGCCCATTTGATGGTTGTATGCCTGATTCACTTTGGTGGTTGCTACTCATATCTATAGCTTTATTGATGATAAGTTTCATAACCAGCTAGTCAATGGAATATTTCAGAAGAGCAGACAGTTTCAGTGGCATTGCCTGTCTCATTTCACAGTAAGTTACCTTCCTAATAGTGTGTAACATCAGGTTTTGACAATAGGTATGGAACAGTTAGAATCATGAATTTTCATGCACTTTTTCATTGAGAGAAGAGAGGCATATGGGGGGCATAGGTCTTGCATAGAAGTTGGATAAGAATGCAAAGAGTGTATGTTTTCTCTGTTTAGAGAAGAAATGCATGTGTTTCGAAGCTGCCTGATTTATATTTTCTTTTTGCAGGTATTTTAACTGCAGCTCCCCAGGTGTCCATGCTTGTGGAGCCCCTGCGTCATGTTGCATCAATCCTCAAGAAAATGGCATGGTTATGAACTCTCAATGTGGCTTTGGCACTTTACACATGGAAGAAGTGACAGCACAGAATTACGTTTATCTACGTGGTTGTATGTCACGTCTCACTAGCTGGCTTGCTAGTAACGTAGGTTCAATTGGTACATTTGGTGTTATTCTCATGGTTATTCAAGTTCTTGGCCTAATTTTTGCAACAAAGATATTGAGTGACATTGAATTAATCAAGGCCCATTGGTAGCAGAGTGAAAAACAAGGCATCCCTGCAATCCTTTATTTTAAGCTTCCAACAATGAATGGGAAATACCCGTTGAGTGTATGATTTTTACAGATGCATCATAGAAAATATTCTTTCTGGTTGTATGGCTCCTGCTCCACCCAAAACCGCAATGAACTACAAAAGGCTGTGAACGTAGCCCAATCTATCATGCAAACCAGCCTCCCATTCATCGACTCTGTCTACACTTCCCGCTGCCTTGGCAAAGCAGCTAGCATAATTATGGACCCCACGCAACCCGGACATTCTTTCTTCCACCTTCTTCCGTCAGGAAAAAGATACAAAAGTCTGAGGTCACGTACCAACTGACTCAAGAACAGCTTCTTCCCTGCTGCCATCAGACTTTTATTTGGACTTACTTTGCATAAAGTTAATCTTTCTCTACACCCTAACCATGAGTGTAACACTACATTCTGCACTCCTTCTCCATGAACAATATGCTTTTTCTGTATAGCTTGCAAGAAAAAATACTTTTCACTGTATGCTAATACAGATGACAATAATAAATCAAATCAAATCGATTGAACTGTTCCAGAAATTTGTTGGCACCCAAGTCTGACATAACCCACATATGAAATGGAGTTTTAAATAAATTTAGGCTCACTTTGTTGCCCTTGACTAAATCTGCCTCAGAAGTCTACCCTAAGTTTTTCTGTGACTTTATTACTTATACGACTAAGGATCATTATGAATGGAATAACCAGGTTAAGTGTACTGAGCAGGTTTAGGTAGATGCAAACCGAGAGTGATTGTACATATTATGGCCGTGATCCTCCCATCCACACCTACCTCTTTACAGGCAGATCCGGCCAGAAGACGTGCGTCTGCGGCCTTGAACAGGGATTTGCATGTGCACGGAGAATGCATGAACATCTCCCAGAACCAGTGAACAGTCGCTGGCCAAACCATGCTGGGAGCCAGCGAAAAGGCAGATAAGTCATTTAAGTCTTTTTAAAATCTATTTTAAATCTGCAGATATGTTAATTAATGGGACCTTTCAGGTCCCGATTGAATCTCCCACCCTGCCAGGAGTACTTCGTTTCCACGTTTGGGAAGCTAGCAGAATGAAGGGGGGGCAATCAGGAGCTCCCAGGGGGCCAGTCGGCGGGGGGATGGCACCCCCTGGGCATGGACAGTACCAGCCTGTGCCCCCTGGCATTGCCCAAGGGGCAAAGTGCCCATGCCCATTGGGCAGGGCCAAGGGGGTTGGGCCTAGGGGTAACCAGCGAGGATGGGGAGGTCCCACTGCCACTCTGCATTGGGATCAGCCTAGGATGGAGGGAGGGCAGCGACTGGGACAGGCTGGGGGAGTAGTCTGCCAGGGGGCTGCCAGCATAGGGTCTGACCTGGGATGGGTCAGTGAGGGTGGGGGGGGGGGGGTCTGCTGGGGTGAGGAGGTGGGGGCTTCACCACTGCTGAGAGGTGGGGCCTGGGCACCAGGGTGCTCCAGGACAGGGGAGGTTCAGGGAAATTGTTGTGAGGGCTGCGAACGGACCATGGGGGAGGGGGATAGGGGGTGCTGGAGGTGCAATACTGCGATGGTCCAGGGCTGGCCAGCAAACAGGAGTTTGACAGTTTGGGGCCACTGAGCATGCGCAGAACTCCAGAACTGTCAAACTCTGGTGCGAATAGGCTTCGCCCCTAGGTTTTTACTGGGATTCATGACTGGGCCCTCTACATTGCACATAGTGTGGAGATTCAGGTAAGAAGCTGAACTGTCAAGACTGGCAGGATCTAGACCAGTATTGCCACCAATTCAGCATTTTTGGGAGAATCGCTCCCCAAATGTCTGACAGCCATTTTGTATTCTGACACCATGCATATACAGCATTGTTCAACTTTTCTCTCAACAGATGTAAACCGTATCACAGCGCTTATCCGACACAGACAAGCAGGGGATCTGAGATTCACAAATTCCAGATTTATCAGATTACACTGCCCGTATCCAGAGGTAATATTATCTCTTAACAAAGGTTCTGCCTATAACAACAACTCAACACATAGGTAATATTGAGAAAACTAATATGCTTGTGAAGGCTGTTGTGTTAGCATAATATTTTAACAGCTGTTTGTGTGAGTGAGACAGGAATAGTGTGGGCTGAGTGTCAAAACAGAAAACACTGGAAATACTCAGCAGGTCAAGAAGCGTCTGTGCAGAGGGAAGCAGAGGCCTGCTGAGTATTTCCAGCATCATCTGTTTTCATTTCAGATTTCCAATCCCCACAGTATTTTGCTTTTGTGATTTAAGAGTGTACGCTGAAAACCTTCGTGCATGTCATCCGGTGTACAGGTCTGTGGAAGCTTCACTAATCAAGTTAACAATCAACAATATCTGATGACATTTAACAAGTTGGCCTGCATAGATATGATGACCCATAACAAAATGCATACTGTTCATTGAACCAGAATGACTTCAACAGAATTATGCTTTCACCAGAAACACACAAATCTGTAACTATTATATCCTTTGGGAGTGGGGAAATGAGTAGCTGATATTTTTTAAAGCAACCATTACTCAAAGCATGGGTAAAATGTTATTACTATTTATTTGTTTGTTTATCACATTTGTCTGGATATTTGTATCAAGTAATGCATTTAAAATGAGGCGTGAGAGAGGGACAAAAAGGAAAATAAGAAAAGAATGAAGGAGAAAGGAAAGGGGAGAAAGAGTGAAAAAGAAAATGTTACAGAAAAAAAGAAGGGAATCATTGAATCCCTACTGTGCAGAAGGAGACCATTCGGCCCATCAAGGCTGCGCCAATCGCAATCCCACCCAGGCCCTATCCCCATGCATTTGCTGTAGATAGCCTCTCTAACACTAAGGGGCAATTTAGCATGGTCAATCCACCTAATCCAAACATTTTTGGACTGTGGGAGGAAATCAGAGCACCCAGAGGAAATCCACACAGACTCGAGGAGAACGTGCAAACTCCACACAGACAGTGACCCAAGCCAGGGTACGAACCAAGGACCCTAGCGCTGTGAGTCAGCAGCGCTAACCATGTGTCACCGTTCTATCCTCAAGAGAAGAGAAAGCAGAAATGACAGGACACAGGCCTGTGAAAAATGTCCTGACTATTACAGGTGAAAGAAAACTGGAATTTATTCTGAACAACTATTGAGATTTTGTTTAAATTTCAGATTTTCCAAGAACTTGTCAAGATTTCACATACAGCTCCCCTCACCACAGCTCAGTGAATTTATTCATGAATGGGGATTGGGACAGCAAATAAAATACACTGTACTTGGTCTCTGTGTTAGGGAGGAAAAAAAAGATTGGCCTGCATTTCCACTCATTATTCAGTAGTAATCACTGGAAGAAGGGTATGGACAGTGTGCGGAGACAGGATTGAGCTCAGGAGTCAGGCATGGTGATCCCTGGAGACCGACTCTCACTGTCAAGACTCATGAATAAATAATGACCATTTGCCGGAGGCACAGGAAGCTGTGGACCTCTATTGCAATAGAGTCAGTCTGACAGGGAGGCATGGAGAAAACTGGCAAGTGGAAAATTTGTTAAAAAGTGGTTTACATAAAATTAAAAATGGTACACTGATTTTCAGCGCAAAATATCTAGTGAAGCAAACACAATTGGGGGAATAACAATGAGAATATTGATACGGTGAAAGTTGTAGAACGACATTGGGCCTGATTTTAGCATGAATCAAAACCCACACATTTGCACTGACACTAAATCAGGTCCAATAATTCTAAATTGTTTCTTCTGGATTATGCATTCAGATAAGCCATTTTCCCCACTTTTAAAACGATTACTTTGTGAAATGTCTGTCTTGGGCAACCTGATTTCATCAAAATAAATTCTCTTCATACTGCTCAATATTTTTGCCTCTGCACAGTGAGGTGTTAGAGAAAGGAATTGCAGCTTTGCATTTTATCAAGCAAATACAACTCTTTTTAATTCTTTATACTTTGGTTGGAGCTTTTTTCAGAGGCTCAATGTTAAGCTGGCTTTCACATAAGGGAATTTCCCTTATTAATCATGGCTCAACTAACACAAAGACTTGTGGAGAGAGTATTTTGGTTAAAGACGTAGCTTTATTTTCCAGGCCTTGTCAATGTACAAAGGAGAGAGCTTTGGAGTGTTCCAGATCACTCTGAAATTACATTACTGTCAGTATTACAATTAAACAATTTTCAAAAGTCATTTGCCCTTACTTCTGCTCACCCTAGCAGGATATGCACCAATTATTATTAGTATTGATTATTTACCTTGGTAAAATAAAATTTACCCTCTGGCAGCATGGGAACACGCGAGTTCATGGACTTGGAGAGTCTTCCTCACAATCTGCTAACATTCCCTAGACCTTCTTATCTGGTGTAATGTCTGATCTATTCATTGACCTAGCTGAGATTTCTAGTACTGTCTTTGGCTTGAGAATATTCTATTCATTAGGACTGTCTAGAGATATTGATAAGAATTGCTTTCTCTCTTCATACATTAGCTGTATTGTTCTGAAAAATCTGGTTCTTTTTACTTGACTACATCCCATCATGCCTTAGAGTAGTGTGTCATCAGTGAAGGTGTATGCTTTTAATATAGAATATCATATGTTGTCAAAATATATGTTTATATTCTCTAACAGTGGTTATATGTGACTCTATGCAAGCAGTACATTTCTAAAATATATTCCAGACACTTTTTGACTTTCCTATACTGTATTCACTCTGACTGTTATTCTGAACTTTCCCCTTACACATTCCCTCTTTAGGTCCTTGGCCAGCCCAAGAGTAGGCCACTAATTGTACATTTTCAAATATGTATTCTCCAGAGGGTTGTTTGGCAATGGGGATACTCCTGTCTCCACACAGATTGCCATTATTGTTGCTCCACTCTTTGTGACTGTTGACTGCTAGTGCATAGCAGCATTTAAGCAATTGCAGAATTACATCGATTGATAACATTGATAACAACTCTGTGAATCTCACCAGTTAGCTATGCATGGGTCTGCCCAGTGATGATCAGTCTTGTAATGTCTCTTATTGCTTCAACATGACTAACACCTACCCGACTCTAAATGGCATGTATTGGATTTGCGGCCATAAGGCATACTCCCTACCAGGTGGAAGTGGTCATGTTGCCTTGGATATGAGATCCCATACATTTATCATTTTCCCTGTTTTTCTTCTCTGGTGAGACAGCAATATGTCATCATGGGAGCAAGACGCTTCTTTTCCATCATGCACCCTGAAAAAAAGGAAAAGTTTATTTCACGTCTTAACAGTTGCATAGTCAGTCCAAGACTGGCTGCCCAAGCTCCACCCAGGGTTCCCCAGGTTGTCTGACCCACTCTCTTAAAGGAGCAGTGCATACCCCCCACCTACATCTCTAACAGGGCCATGTTTTCTTTTCTGATACCTTTTATTGGACCTCTACTGAAGTTACAGAGCAACCCTCAAGAACATTCAGAATCTGGGGATTTAGTTTTGTATTGAGTCAGCAACATTATGCGATGCATTCTGCCAACAACGCAATGTAAAAGCTTGCAGAAAATTCTGCTTCATCACTGAAAGATTGTCTATGATGCTACATTGAATAAAAATCTTTCTGACCAGGGGGAGTAAAAACGCACGATACTAAGCGATAGCAACAGTCCCTCTCTGGTGGTGAAAGAATGCAATGTTTCCAGCTGGATTTCTCCCAGGTGGTGAACTGAAATAAAAGACATCGTCTAGGAAAAACTCAGCCGCCAGAATTCTACTGTCCCACCTGCCATGGAATCAGAGTGGGTGAGGAGCGGACAATGGAAATGTCCGTTGATCTTGGGCAGGAATTTCTGGTCTGGTTCGATCCAGGTATAAAATCCTGCCCTGCAGGCCTGGCATTAAGAGTCAAGTATAAATCTTCTTTGGAACTGAGGAGAGGGTGAAAACGTGATGGGATTGATGCTGTTTTCAAAGGGAGATCAGGTGGAACAAACGGGAAAGTCAAGGATGGGTTCTGCAACACAGAGGGAGATTAAGTGCCAAAGATGTCATGGAACAAAAGGCAAAGGGAGTGGGAATGGTTGGAGTAAAGAAGCAAAGCATAGGGCAAGAGTAGGTATTAAAAGTAGGATAAAAATCTGCTCCGTCTGAAAGCAAAACAAGATACAAATTGGCACTCAGCAAAGTTAATACAAAATGGGGGTCAGAATTCATGGCCTGAAGTTGTTGAACTCAATGTTGAGTCCAGAGGCTGTAAAATATCAGGTGGTGTTATTCCTCTAGCTTGTGTTTGCATCATTGGAACAACAAGGCAGGCCAAGGATAGAAATGTAAGCAACATCCCCACAGACATAAATTTGTCTTCAGAATTAGTTAGCAAGATGTCCAGGCTTATGGAAATTCCCAGTTCCCCAGCCTTTTAATTTCTCTGGACAGAGATACAGAGACATCTAACTTCTGGCTCTCATACAGCAGCCTCCTGAGGAAAACCTGTCTTCATATAGCAGAACTCCAGTGAGACAGAGGCAAAAAAACACCTCTTGCCTTTTGCGGACCTCTTTTCTAACAGGTTCAAGACTTTAATTTCCAGGGAGTGAGAGAGAGAAGAGTTGCTTCTCCTTTTCAAATTCAAACTGCAACTGCCTGCCTCCCTCCCTGTAAGGCTAGCTCCTCCCATTAGTACAAGATTTTCTTGTCAATTGACCTAATCAAACTCTACCCTGAAAACCCCAGGGGACAACTCTAACATAGCAAAACTGCATCAGCCCAGATTAAAACTCTGATAATTAGGAGCAATTAACTTTGTGCAGTGTCAGCAGATGGGCTGCCAGCTGCAGATAACCTGGCACCCTAACCAGAGTTGAAACATAAAACAGAACCATCACCAGAAACATGATATAAAATACATTTCTTAAAGGCACAGTATCATCACAACAGGCAGCAGCATCAATCAATGTACCGGGAACAAAGAGGTATAGCAGGGGGCCTGGATAGGAACAGAACACAGAATGTTCCACATACCTCACAAATAGACAGGTATAACTAGGACCTATGTGGGTACCCATAGCTAGAACTTTTATTTGGAGGGAGTGAGACAAATTAAAGGAGAAATTGTTCAAGAAAGAAGAGATTCAGCTAGGCATAGGACAGGGCTGGTGGATGGGGTCTATTTGGGCCTCTGCTCAAGGAAGGTGGTAAGAGCCCTTGGACCATCCTGATAGAGATTGAAGCTATAGAGAGGTTGGATGTCCATAGTGAAGAGGAGGCAATTAGGGGCAAGAAAATGGAAATTGTTGAAGTGACATAGGGCATTAAAAGGGATATATAAGAACATAAAAGCTAGGAGCAGGAGAAGGCCATTTTGCCCCTTGAGCCCTGCTCCACCATTCAATAAGATTATGGCTGATCTTTTCCTGGACTCAGCTTCACTTGCTCACCCGCTCACCATAACCCTTAATTCCTTTACTGTTCAAAAACCTATCTATCTTTGCCTTAAAAAAATCAACAAAGTAGCATCAACTGCTTCACTGGGCAAGAAATTCCACAGATTCTCAACCCTTTGGGTGAAGAAGTTCCTCTTCAGCTCAGTCCTAAATCTGTCACCCCTTATTTTGAAGCCATATCCCCTCATTTTAGTTTTACCCATCAGTGGAAACAGCCTCCCTTCTTCTATCTTATCTATTCCCTTCATAATTTTATATGTTTCTATAAAATCCCCCTTGTTCTTCTAAATTCCAGTGAGTATAGTCCCAGTCTACTCAGTCTCTCCTAGTAAGCCAACCCTCTCAACTCTGGAATCAACCTAGTGAATCTCCTCTGCACCCCCTCCAGTGCCAGTATATCCTCTCTCAAGTAAGGAGACCAAAGCTGTATACAGTATTCCAAGTGTGGCCTCACCAGCATCTTATAGAGCTGCAACATAACATCCCTGTTTTAAACTCCACCCCACTAGCAATGAAGAACAAAATTCCATTTGTCTTTTTAGTTACCACTATCATGAATAGTGAAGTGAACCACTATGCCATTGGGAGTAGCACAGTGGTTAGCACAGCTGCCTCACAGTGCCAGGGGCCCAAGTTCAATTCCCAGCTTGGGTCACTGTTGGTGTGAAATTTGCACATTCTCCTCGTGTCTACATGGGTTTCCTCTGGATGCTCTGGTTTTCTTCTGCAGTCCAAAAGATGTGCAGGTTAGGTGGATTGGCCATGCTAAATTGCCCCTTAGTGTCAGGGGACTAGCTAGGGTAGATGCATGGAGCTGTGGGGATAGGACTTAGGTAAGATTGTGGTTGGTGCAGATTCAATGGGCTGAATGGCCTCCTTCTGCCCTGTAGGGATTCTATGAAATATTTGATGAAGAATTGTGAGTAAACAATCAAAGATAAGTAAAAACCCATGGGGGCGTATTAAAGATTCCCAGCTACTATTCCAACGAGGGGAAGGGGGAGTTCTCCACAGGTTATTACCAATTATTATCCAACAAAAAAAACACTCACTTCACAATGCGCAGTTACAGTATTACAAATATTCAGAATACCGCTCTAAAGGTCACACCTTAAACATTGGACTGAGTTTAAAGGCTTCCCAAAATAGCTCCAAGCTGCCAGACAGATTTGTGGATCAGACTATGGTTACTTTCCAACAGGACAAAAAAAAATCTTTAATTTCATTATGGGTTTACTGTGGTTTCATCCAGGAGCTAACAAAGGGCTAAATCTTTTGGCCCCACCAGCAGCACGGTTCATGCAGGCGAGGGTGCTTAATTTAGCAGGAGGCAGACAAAACTGGAGGGTGAAGTGAAGTCTAGACATGGGAGGCAAACTAAGCGGGGAAGGAGAAGGAAAGTGTTTGATAGAAGTTTATAAAATTATGAGGGGTGTAGATGAGGTGAACAGTTGGAAGCAGAAATTGGAGGCAGAAATGACAATCACAAGGGGGCACAAGTTCAAGGTAAGCGGGGGAGGTTCAGTAGAAATATGCGGACGAAGGGCGGTGGGAGCCTGGAATGCACAGCCAAGTATTTAACTGGTTTATCAAGTCAGTCTCAGACTCATGATGGTTGCAGCATGTGGACTCAATATTTCCTCCACCCATCACCCACCCAAAGCCAAATAATATCCTCAGAGTGGCAAGGAAAAAGGAAAACAGAACCCATGGTGAATGAAGGAAGGATATCCTGGCCAAAGAGGGACTGCAAGAGAGGTTCACCAGACTAATCTTGGAAATGGTGGCATTGTCATATGAGGAAAGATTGTGAAGACTGAGTCTGTGTTCTCTCGAGGTCAGAGTCAGAAACGACATGCATGGAAATCTTACAGGCTCAGCAGGGTAGACGCAGGAGGGCTCGTCTCCCCTGGTTGTGAAGGAGTCTAGAACCAAAAAGCAGTCTCAGAATAAAAAGATAGGCAATTTAGGACCGAGATTAGGAGGAATTTCTTCAGTCAGAGAATGATAAATCTTTGGAAGTTTCTACCCCAGAGGTCTGTGGAGACTCAGTCATTGAGTAAGTTCAAAGTAGATGTCCACAGATTTATTGATACCCATGGCATTAAGGAATCAGGGTTAGTGTGGAAGCGTGGCTTTGACGTGGAAGTTCAGCCATGATCCAATTAAATGGCAGAGCAGGTTTGAGGGATCAAGTAATCTGCTGCTATGCCAATGATCATAGAATCCATACAATGCACAAGGAGGCCATTTGGCCCATCAAGCCAGCACTGACTCTTCAACAGAGGCCCTATCCCCATAACACCACAGATTTACCCCACTAATTCCCCCTAACCTACACATCTTAAGTCACTAAGGGGAAATTTAGCATAGCCAATCAACCTAATCCACACATCTTTGGAGTATGGGAGGGAAAGGGGACACCCAGAGGAAACCCGCATTGACACGGAGAATGTGCAAACCCCACACAGTCACCCAAGGCCGGAATTGAACCCAGGTCCCTGGTGCTGTGAAGCAACAGTGCTAACCATTGTGTCACCACACCACCCGTGCTCCTATGTCCCTAAGGAACTCAGGGAACTTCCTCTCTATCCCCTTCAAACAATCAAAACCATCCAGGAAATCACACTGATCATACATACATGCATATGTATTAAACCACTCACCTTCTATATGATGTGGCCTCAGACAAGAACAATGAAGGTGCACAGAGGATTTGCATATGTTACTCAAAATAAAAAGATTCCAAAGGTTCACTATACTCTGGAACAGGAAAAATCGCCTCACACAATCTAACATGAGTGCAGCTATAGAATAACCTTAAATGGACCTCAGCAGGACACTGGCGAACAATTGAGTTAAAAAAACAGCTCTTGTTATTCCAAATTTAACATTAAGCAAGCACTTTTCTTAGACTTGTGGGCCTCAGCGATTTGGGCTGAGTGCCTGTGGGGCTGATTCTAATCAAATAGGATTCTGACATGTTTGATTTAGAACTGTTCACACATTTGCCTGTAGAAAATGTCTTGCAGATGCTGGCGCTTTAAAGCTGAATGGGAGGTTTTGAGTATTTATTTTGGCATGTCTTTCACACCTAAGAACATTTCTCATTAATGCATTGTGAGCAGTTATTAATTTTAATCCACTGTTTTGCTGCACTCTCTATACCTCTAAATGTTCCAGTCTGCCGGTACAATTCTACTTCTGTGTAAGAATTGACCACGGAATATAAATAACACTTTTTTCCATGTACGCAGTTTGAACAATTCATGGCAGATTTTAAAATAAATTATAAAATAGACTGAACTTGAAATGCAAAGGCCTCGACGAACTAACCAGAGAAAAGGGGGTTTAAGTCCCACCTCACCGGTTTGAAAACATTAATTCATCTTTTTTTAAAAATCTAGAACCATCAGTGGCCTTGAAACTGGTTCACGAATAACCTATGCTCACCCCATTTGTCCAATAAGTTCCTTCATTATTTCATGGGGATGTGCCAACAATTGTTGCCCATCCTGAACTTAGTGCTCAGCCATTGCAGAGGGCAATTAATAATCGACAACATGGCTGTGGGTCTGGACTCACACGTAGGCCTGAAGTCACATGTAGGCCAGACCGAGTAAGGATGGCAGATTTCCTTCCCTAAAGGACCATTAGTGGGCCCTATTTCTTTTTCAAACAACAATCAGTAATAGCTATTATGGTAACCAATACTGAGAAGAACTATATATTTCTGATTTATTAATTGAAAATATATTCGACCAGTTGTCACATGACAGGATTTAAACCCACTTTCTTAGAACAATAGCCTGCTTCCTTTAATCACTATTCCAATTATGTTACCACTACACCATCATTTTCCCTTAAAGATCCACACTGATTAACCTTTAATTGCTGTCTGAAGCAAATTAACAACACAATCAAGGAGCTTTCTAAGGGTAGTTAGGGTGGACAATTAGTTCTATCTTTGCCAATGGTGTCCACAACCTCAGAATTAATGATAACTATTGAAAATTTCCAGAAGATATTGTCGCACATACTACTACATGATAGCAAGGAGTAAGGTTGCAAGGAATTACATTCCCCAAATCTTAATTAAATCATGAGAGAAGGTGCGAGGCAAAGGGAGAAAATACTTGCCACACAGGGAAAATTGTAAAACAAGTCAACAAGCTGATCTTGCACAAACTTGAACAGCCTACTAAAAACATGTCAGGAGGTACTAAGCTCTAATTCTGGGGACAGTACTGTTAATAGGGAAAAGGGTGGACTTAAGAGGAAATAAAATAACTTTACAAATAGATCTTAAATAGAAAACGTGGGGTACATATGATCAAGAGCAAGTACTGCTGTACATGAGACTGCATGATACATATTTCAAAAATTATGCTTTTTAATCTCCTCCTTGCAAAAAAACCTTTTCCTTCAGAGATTGAACAATGGAAAAGGCCCAGTGTTCAACATTCCAATCATGTATTTTAGTAAAGATTGCATTTTATAATTGGTTAGGTCTGCTGCATTCCTTTAATATATTCACCGTCAAAATCTAATTTAATTCTAAGGAAATGTATTTTTGTTAAGAGGTCAACTTTGCTTCTGCTTCACTCGCCAAATTGTCAAAGCCATTAACTTAATATAGACTTACAGATCCATTAATATTCAGAGTTTTAGGTCTGCAAGAATACAGTATTGTAAAGTTTCTGACTTGTCTCTGTCATCATGTTGCCTTCTCTGTCTGATCTCATCCCAACAATGGACTCGATACAACAAAAAGGCAGTTGTTTTTAAAAATTGCTTAGTTTCCCAATACTTTTATCCTGTTTATAATTTTTTTTTAATTCATTCATGGGGCATGGGCGTCACTGGCTGGCCAGCATTTATTGCCCACCCCTACTTACCCTTAGACGGCAGTTGAGAGTCAACCACATTGCTGTGGCTCTGGAATCACATGTAGGCCAGAACAGATAAGGACACCAGATTACCTTCCCTAAAGGGCATTAGTGAACTGGATGGGTTTTTCCAATAATTGACAACACTTTCAAGGTCAGTAGTAGATTCTTAATTCCAGATATTTTTTATTGAATTCAAATTCCACCACCTGCCGTGATGGGATTTGAATCCGGTTGCACAGAACATTAGCTGAGTTTCTGAATTAATAGACTAGTGATAATACCACTAGGCCATCACTTCCCCTTGATGTTGTTTCACTTTAATTTTAATTTTCTGTTTTCTCAATTATTTTTAATGTTCCAATCCCCCCCCCCCCACCACATTGTTCACCCTGCCGCCCCACCGACCCCCCACCTCCCCAGATGGCTTCCCCACTCTCGGCCTGGTCTGTGCATCAAAGTCACTGCCTTTCAGTTTCTCTGCTTTTGCTGATCGAAGTCTCTCTTCCATTCAGAACCAGCCTCACAACTAAATCCCAACTGGTCCGTGCAACCTTTCAGTCCTTGACGTTGCTTACCGCCGCCTGCCAAGTTACTCAGCCTGCTTATTCTCTACCTTCTGCAATGTGACACATACCCCTCCTCCCTCCAAGCATGGGTCACTGAGCTGGGGTTAGGAAGTTGGAACAAAATGTGACGTCAGAAAGTAGACCAGAAGTGGAGTTTCAGGAAGTCAGAGCGAAAGTCAAAGAATGTTCAGAAACAGAAACAAAAAGAGAACTGCAGGATTCAAAAGGTACAAAATAAAAACAGAAAACAATTGAAGATTAAATAAAGTACATTATGGTTTACAGACTAGGAGATTTACGTATGGAAAAAGATATCCTAACTGAAGCAGATAAGCCAATAAAGAGCCAGTATATTATCTCAGGTGAGCAGCATTTAATTGTTCATTTGTTATACAAACGATTTGATATTCAGTTTTATTTCAGTCAATTGAATGCAGTTTTGAAGATTTGTCAGAGAACTAAATTGTTAACTCTGTTTCTTTCTCTACAGATGCTGCCAGACCAGTCGACTATTTAATAAGAACATAAGAACATAAGAAACAGGAGCAGGAGTAGGCCATCCAGCCCTTCGAGCCTGCCCCGCCATTCAATAAGATCATGGCTGATCTGTTGTGGCTCAGTTCCACATTCCCGCCCTCTCCCCATAACCCTTAATCCTCTCGCTTATCAAAAACCCATCAACCCACGTCTTAAAAATATTTAGCGAGGCAGCCTCCACCACCTCAACGGGCAGAGAATTCCAGAGATTCACCACCCTTTGAGTGAAGAAGTTCCTCCTCAACTCTGTTCTAAACCGCCCCCCCTTTATCTTGAGGCTGTGCCCCCTAGTCCTACTGTCCTTTCTGAGCGGGAAGAGTCTCTCCACCTCTATCCTATCCATCCCATTCATCATCTTATACGTCTCAATGAGATCTCCCCTCATTCTTCTAAACTCTAACGAGTACAAGCCTATTTGCAGCTTTCCGTTTCCATTTCACAGAATTCCTATAGTGCAGAAGCAGGCTATTTGGCCCACCAAGCCTGCACTGACAGCAGTCCCACCCAAGCCCTATTCCGGTAATCCCCACATATTTTCCCTGCTAGTCCCCCTGACACTAAGGGGCAATTTAGCATGGCCCATCAATCTAACCTGCACATCTTTGGAGTGTGGGCAGGAACCAGAACACCTGGACGAAACCCACGCATTCACACGGAGAACATGCAAACTCCACACAGTCAGTGACCCGAGGCCCGAATCGAACCCTGGTCCCTGGTGTTGTGAGGCAGCAGTGCTAACCACTGTGCCACCGTGCATCCCTTCAGATTTCAGATTCCCAGCATCCACAGTATTACGCTTTTGACATGCAAGTGGATGACATACAGAAAATAGAAGAGGCTGAGAGAACAATAGACTCACGTAAAGATTATGACATTGATTCAGAAGCAAATGACAGCAAAATAAAGCACCCTCGGTAAGAGGATACAGATAAAGAGGAATCAAATAGTGATTGTGATAAGTTACACAGAGGGAGCAAAGATACACCATTGTCACTGGAGATCAAACAGTGACTCTTACTTTTATGAAAAAAAAACATTCTGCTGGTAAGACGTAGATAAATGCGAGATTATTTCACAGCTTGTAGAGATGGACTGGAACACTCCCCAGTACAATTGTGCTGGCCTAATAGCAATTGTATAACGTAGCTAGCAGCATGCCAAACATTGTGTTGCTAAGTGACAGAGTGTTTGCATTTACCAAACAAAATGATACTGTCATCACAGTGATAGTGTGTGGGTAGATGTCATTCAGACCAGGAGCTTTGACGTATCTTTTATAGGTGATGAAAAGAAACATTGAGTGCTTTGGCTGGATAACTCGCAGCAACATTGAATAGATACACTTTGTGCATGTGGCATTGTTAATCCAGCATTATGGATGATCTGGAAGTCTGGCTGTGGAGTAAGTGAATCTCTTCAGTTCACAAACCTGAGTGCAGATCTATAGAAAGCCTTTCCCTTCTTTAAATGGCTTTAATGCAAAAGTAACATCTTGAATTAAACAAGGCAAACAGAATAATGTTAATCCTGCTGCTCATCAAACTCTTAAAATCACTTTTTCAGCAATGAAGGAAATCAGCATAAAGATCACCAAAATCTTTTTTAAAATTTAATATCGTGCCTTCAAATTTTCATCACAAAATTTGGCAATTTGTGAAAATTACCTTGAAGTTCAAAGTAAATCAAAAACACGCAAGGAGGTTTGATATCTCCTCAGGGTTGGAATAGCTGCCTTTAAAAATTACCAGAGGATGTAACTTCATTTGTATCTTAAAATTGTCGGTTGTGCCTGGAGTGATTTCTGGTGTTGAATGGTTATGATTACAGAGATGCTAATGTTTTCAGACCAGTCAGTGGCCAAGATGTAACTTAAGGGAGCACACTGCTCACACGTCAGGAGAATGGATTCAATTATTGCTGATTAATGCCCTGGAATGATGGTTTGTGTGGCACACTTCATCAATGAGTTGTCATCTTTTCTGGTTTCTGAGATAACCAGCTATTACTGCCGGTCAGTGATCACATATGAATATCAATTGCTTTAGTAAGGTACTGGAGCTAATGGGGGATCTGATCCCATACTGTCAGGAAGAAAGGAGGAATTTAGCAAGAACTACTTAAAGGTGAATGTACTCGAGCATTGTTAAACTGAGTAGAATACAATGTGAACTGTTGATACATGCGGCAAAGAATTTATTGTTCAAGCACTCTGTGAATAAGCCAGTGCGTACACACTCAGAATGTTAACAATAAAGAGTCACCCTACTCTGGGCAAACTGTTAAATAGGATTCGATTTAATAAAGGGCGGCATGGTGACATGATAGTTAGCACGACTGACTCACAGCACCAGGATCCTGGGTACGAATCCTGGCTTGGGTCACGGTCTGTGTGGAGTTTGCAATTCTCCCCGCATCTGCGTGGGTTTCCTCCAAAGCTGGGTTAGCTGGATTGGGCGTGTTAAATTGCCCTAGTGTCAGGGGGGCTAGCTAGGGTAAATGTATGGAGATAGGGCCTGAATGGGATGGTAGTCAGTGCAGACTTGATGGGCCGAATGTCCTCCTTCTGCAATGTAGGACTCAATTCCCTCATTGACCAATTTTCTTGACCAACTGACCAAGAATTGATGAACCCAAATGACTTTGACTGATGCCTGATGAGTAATGGATAAGGCATGAAACTCATATAACCTGTTTGTGTGAGGGTTTTGGACTTGAGTTACCCTATGACTGTGCCTGAATAATTAATTAAATACATGTAGATGATATTAATGCCAGAATTCTGATGGGCCTGCAATCTGCCAGGCTGGGCTTGCAGACCTGAGGGGTGGCGCGGTGGCACAGTGGTTAGCACTGCTGAGCTCCAGATCCAGGGACCTGGGTTTGAATCCTGGCTTGGATCACTGTCTGTGTGAAGTTTGCACATTCTCCCTGTGTTTGTCTGGGCTTCTTCTGGGTGCTCTAGTTTCCTCCCATTGTCCAAAGATGTGCAAGTTAGGTGCGCTGGCCATGCTAAATTGTCCCTTAGTATTGATGAGGTGGGGGGGGGGCTTGCTTGTGTAAATGCATGGGGATATGTCGATAAGGCCTGGGTGGAATTGTGAATGATGCAGACTTGATGGGCTGAATGGCCTCATTTTGCAGTGTATGGTTCTGTAAAATGGTCCACCCATATAACGTCATTGACTGCTGATAGATCTTCAAAAGCAGAGTGCATTTGCAGTGTTTTTTCCTCATTTGTTTATTAACTTAAAGTCATCTATCAAGGACCATTTCACACCCAGGGTGTTGCATCTTCCATTTATGTCAGCACCACAGCTTTCTCCAAGGGAATCCCGTATATTAGTCATTTTGAGGAAATAGAAAACATGCCAGGCAGATGTATTTATGTCACAGGAACGCCTAAAATCTCTGTTACTCCTGAATCCAGAAGTACAGGTAGATTCACAGTTATCCAGACTTGTTTCAGGAACTTGCCTTTCATAGATTATTATTCAATAGAGAAGATGCAACAGAGCTGTGCTCTTCGTTACTGAAGACAACATCAACCAGACGTGTAGGAATAACCGATTACTATGAATATAGTAACCTATAAAACTGCCAGTATAACTTTTACCAGCACTGTGAGTAAATTATGTTACTACACATGCACTCCATATTTTGTAAAGATTTTTACTTCCTGATTTGCACATTTTATTCAATTTCAGTTTAATATCTGTTGCTGACCTGGCATTCTGATGCTTCAAACAGATTTAATGTATCTTACGAGGTTGCTTTGTTTGAGATGTGAATCACTAAAATCTTCGATAAACCAACCCATTCATAACATAACATAACATTATTGTTTTTTTTGTCTTTGAATTGGAAAGTATTCCATGATGTATTTAAGAGTGATAAACTGATGAAGTTTCATTAATATAGGTGAAACTAGATTGGCCACCAAGAGTAAGCATTTTTAGTAAATGCTCTGGGATCGCCACTTGTGGCAAACCTGGTTTAAGATCACTGAAATTGACTTTTACAAAAACTGCATTGAACCATTTAATAGTTTCATTGGTTGACAATAGTCATCTTCCTGGTAAATGAAATAACTTATGATAACGGGTGGTATAGTGGTGAGCATAGCAGCCTTAACAGTTAACCCAGGCGGGTTAGCACTACTGCCTCACGATGTCAGGGACCTGGGTTCAATAATGGCCTTGGGTCACTGTCTATGTGGAGTTTACATGTTGTCCCCGTGTCTGCGTGGGTTTTCTCCGGGTCCTCTGGTTTCCTCCCACAGTCCAAGGATGTGCAGGTTAGGTGGATTGGCAATGCTAAATTGCTCTTTAGCATCCAAAGAGGTGCAGATTGGGTGGATTGCCTGTGCTAAATTGCCCCTTCGTGACCCAAGGTGTGTAGATTCAGTGTATTAGCCATGGTAAATGCACGGGGTTATGGTAAATCCACAGTGTTATGGTGATAGGGTGGAGGGGAGGACCAGGGTGGGCTGCTCTTTTAGAAAGTCAGCGCAGACTTGATGGGCCAAATGGCCTCCTTCTGCGCTGTGGGAATTCTATGATTCTATGAAAATCTTTTAAAACGTGCCAACTATTGGACACATAACAAGCTGAAACTTCCCCTCACCACCCAAGTATATTCCTTTTAAAATTAATTTATGGGATGTGGGTGCCGCTGCCTAGGACAGCATTTATTGACCATCCCGTCACATATAGAGTATCTCATTCCAGACATTCTCCTAGACCTGAGCTGGTTCCAGCAGGACTACTGGTAATGGAGTTCTAAAATCAAGCAGCAGGGGCCACTATTCAAACATAAACACACAATCCAGACTTTCAACTCCCTTTAGTTGGCAGAGTTCCACTAAATCTCAACCAGGCCAGTTATGATGGAAGTCGTACATCAAAGGTATAGCTAAGGCGGTTAAATCTCTTAAAACCTACTCTTCTGGGGCTAACTAATCAGTGCATGGGTGAAAAATTAATCTACGTGTGCAGCCAATTTCTAAAGTTTGGTGATAGCAGGAACACCACCTGATATCTTAATCAGTTCACCTAATTTCCACACTATTTATTTTAAAGGGAGAAAGCAAACATTCAGGTCATGTATCTTTCACCATTAAGATTTCCTTAAGGGAAAATAAGCTACTGAGCATGAGGTTCTGTTGGGAGCACAACATTCTGACTGGTGTTTAATTGATTTGTAAAGATTTTATTAGGCTCAGTTTGAAACTCTTTAGTATGAGAATGAAGAAGGAAGGTCACTGTCCAATCAGGGATATGATTTCTCAACAACTCAAAGAATTTTCACTGCCAAGAGCTGTGAAAAAACATAGAAAGTCTGGTTGTTTAAAACCGTGGCCTGCAGTCTGAAAAATGAGAAAGAACAGGCTTTTTTAGTCTGAAATAGCACTGATGTTGAAATGTGTTATGGGGATTTCCATAGTGTTTCACCTTTTTTAGCTTGTGTACTCTGATTATCTTGTCTAGGGTGGGACGTGTCTTTGATTTGGAGTTAGATACTGGGTGTGGCCAAGAAAGATAACAGATGTTACATTTTAATTAAATCCCTAATTTCATCTGGTGCCAGTGAGCCCATTGAGTGAAATACCAGACATATATTTTGGGATTTAATTACAGACCAAATTATTGCCACGTCTATCAGATCCTCACTGTTTATTTCATCTTCAATATATTTGATGTTGTGTTTGGTAACAGGGTTTTTTCACTGCACCAAAGACCTCTGACACACAAGAGACGATCACCTTATGCTCCAAAAGTTTTTCTTTCAAGGTCGTTTAAATTCACCGAATTCGTAATATATTTGGCGGAACTTAAAGATCCTCATGGAAGAAAGGGACGGGAGGGGAATCTGAACAAAATATTTTGTGTGCGCTGAATGAAATATTTAAGCACATTTCAGTAACTGACAGAGTGTCAGCCTAGGCTTAACACACTTGCCTGAGTCAGAAGATTGTGGGTTCAAACCTCATTGTAAGCACTCAGTGTAGGCTGTCACTCCAGGGCACTACTGAGGGAATGCTGCGCTATTGAAGATACTGCCTTTCAGATGAGATGCAAGTTAAACTGAAGCTCTGTCTACCCGTTCAAGTCAACATAAAAGATCCATGATGCCACTTGAAGAACAGACGACCTGAAATCGTGAAAGGCACTATATAAATGCGAGGCTCTCTGTTTTTCTCTGCATGAACCCAAGCTTTTTCTTCAATTGTCCACAAAAATAGGGAAGAAAATGTTTATTGGCAAGGTTCCTGAAGCTGGTGCTCCTTTAAGGTTACATTTCATCAAAAACATCTTTAAAATAGAGAAAAAAAACCTCAACATGCTTCACAGTGATGTCATCAAAAATTAAATTCTAAACAAGCAAAGCTAAGTAAAACCATTGTCAAAAGGTGGGTCTGAAGGTGGGTCTTAAAGGGAAAAGGGGAGGCAGAGGGATCCAGAGAAATAATACAAGAGCACAGGGCTTAGATTACATGATTTCCAATGATGGGGTGATTTTGGGGGTGGAGGGGAGGAGGAGTGGGGGGGTGTACTGGGGGAGGCATTCCATGTGTTTATTTCCATAAATAATACAACAATGTTAGCAAAAGATACAGTGGGCTATGAAAACTATGTTTTCTTTTCCATATTTACTTGAAAATATGGCATTTAATTGTGACTGCATAAATCCTTCTTGCTCAGTTTGTGATACATCTAAGTTGCCTGTAAGCAACAACTATGATGAGTTGTCTCTATACGCTGACAGAGTGCTGCCAAGGCTGAATAATAAGCCTTAATAAAGAAAAAAACTACTCCTGAATCTTGCTGACTACCTTCTCATTAATCTGATCACTTCCAGCTGCTAGAACTCTTTATCTGTCCGGGATCAGTTCCTTTCTGTTTAATAACACTAGCAAATTTGAACTCAAGTCAAGAGAGCCCAGTAAAAACCAACACAAGTTTCGAACCAGCTTCCTAGCTCTGGTGTCTTTCCGGATTAACAAAAATGCAACTTGAAGAGACTAAACCCACAGATTGATGGGTGCTCTGGTTTCCTCCCACAGTCTAAAAGATATGCTGGTTAGGTGCATTGGCCATGCTAAATTCTCCCTCAATGTACCCGAAGAAGTGCCAGAGTGTGGCGACTAGGGGATTTTCACAATAACTTCATTGCGGTGTTATTGTAAGCCTGCTTGTGGTGCTAATAAATAAACTTTAAAACTTCAAACTTTAACATGAATTCTGTTACCGGATGATAGAAATCCTTGCCAGTGCTTTTAACAGACAGCTATCTAAGAACATAAGAACATAAGAAATAGGAGCAGGAGTAGGCCATCTAGCCCTTCGAGCCTGCCCCGCCATTCAATAAGGTCATGGCTGATCTGAAGTAGATCAGTTCCACTTTCCCGCTCTCTCCCCATAATCTTTAATTCCCTTGTCTGTCAAAAACCTATCTACCCGTGACTTAAATATATTTAGCGAGGTAGCCTCCACCACTTCAATGGGCAGAGAATTCCAGAGATTCACCACCCTTTGAGTGAAGAAGTTCCTCCTCAACTCTGCCCCCCCCCCCTTATCTTGAGGCTGTGCCCTCTAGTTCTGCTGTCCTTTCTGAGCGGGAAGAATCTCTCTACCTCTACCCTATCCATCCCTTTCATTATCTTATACGTCTCTATAAGATCTCCCCTCATCCTTCTAAACTCCAACGAGTACAGACCCAGTCTATTTAGTCTCTCGTCATAGTCCAACCCCCTCGACTCCGGTATCAGCCTAGTGAACCTCCTCTGCACTCCCTCCAAGGCCAAAATATCCTTGCGCAAGTGCGGCGACCAAAACTGCACACAGTACTCCAGCTGTGGCCTCACCAGTGCCCTGTACAGTTGCAGCAAGACCTCCGTGCTTTTATATTCTATCCCCCTCGCTATAAAGGCCAGTATCCCATTTGCCTTCTTGATCACCTGCTGCACCTGCAGACTGGGTTTTTGCGACTCATGCACAAGGACCCCCAGGTCCCTCTGCACCATAGCATGCTGCAGCTTTTCTCCCTTTAAATAGTAATCCCTCCTACTATTATTTCTGCCAAAGTGGATAACCTCACACTTGCTAACATTGTACTCTATCTACTGGCATGAGGATTAATTGTGTGGATTAGATAAAAGAGATCAGTTTGAGGACCTCAATGGGCTTCAATGTGTGATGCAGAGCAGGCTGACAGCTTTTCCCATTTTCACGAAACCTTTGTACATTTTATGCAACAAAACCAAAGAAACATTGCTACCACAACTATCAAATTATTCCTCAGCTGCAATAGGTTAGGCTTTCAGAAATATCACAATTCTCATGACTTAGAAAATTCTTGATTTAGAAAATTCTTGATTTAAACATTCAGATAGACTTAATTTAAAGGTTGCAGAAATTATAGTCCGAGCGTTCAAATCTTGTGGTTGGAACTAAGAGTCAGTTACTTGTGAGCTCGCTTTAGGTCAGCCTCACTCACACAGACAGCTCATAAATCCAATTAGAGTTGTGCTGGTGATGTAGCGACATCACAATACATGTAGACATGTTGACTAAATCTTTGGACCTTTTTAGGAAAACACAAAGGGAAGTCCAGAGTTTGTGCTGATGCACTATATAAATATAAGTCTTTCTGACGACTAGAGGAGATGAAATTTAGAATTTGCAAATAAACTAGTCAGGCAGCTGGCGTGTGCGTACGTTAGGATAGAGGAATATGGACAATAAGGGAAATAAACTTAGGCAGCACAGTGGTTCGCACTGCTGCCTCACAGTGTCAGGGATCTGGGTTCAAATCCTGGCTTGGGTCACTGGCTATCATAAGTCTGCACATTCTCCCTGCATCTATGTGGGTTCGCTCGGGGTGCTCTGGTTTCCTCCCAAAAGTCCGAAAGATGTGCTGGTTTGCTGCATTGGCCATGCTCAGTGTACCTGAACAGGCACCAGAGTGTAGCGACTAGGGGATTTTCACAATAACTTCATTGCAGTGTTAATGTGAGCCTACTTGCAACACTAATAAATAAGCTTTTGGCTAAGGTCAAATGTCAGATCAAGCCCAAGATGGGGTGCAATGCCTCATCTTGTCAGCTTGGATCTTGTTTGCCTCTCTTGTGGGTACCATGAATTGGATTTAATTGATTTTTGAATTTGGTTTTTGGAGTAAGCAAGGAATGGATTCGGGTTTGCCCAGTCCATTACAAGCATTGGCTTTGTAACTTTAATAATGGAGTAAAAAATTTTTTAAAACTATTGGGAGGGATTTTCCACTCCCTCTTATGGCAGGGTGACATGGTGGGCAGCAGCGGAAATCATCGCTGAATTGAAGAAACTAATTTTATGTTGCAGTAAAAGCAGTTTGTGTTCATCCGCTTTGGATCTTAATGGAGGTGTATGTTTTCCGCTGCACCGTGTTGGGAATGTAATATGATTAGATTTGAATATAATTAATACTCATGATTAAAAACCCCTGCTGGAATATCCGACCCCAATACCCCATGCTGTATCAATAGGACATGCCTATGTTTAATTAGATCGTCATTTGCTCTCTAGTGTCAGCTCTCTTGGATATCTCTGCCTCTGCTTACTGTGGACCAGGCTGTGTGCTGTCCTCAGCAATTTGTGACCTTGAGGCTGCTCTCAAACTAAGCCTAACTGAGGTGTGTGTCCCTCCACAGGTACAGAGTGTGCTATGACGGTCCCTCTGCTCACTTTTCTGGAGTATCATCGTCTTCAGGGCTGGAGGTGAGGACCTGGTTCCTGGTGACTCTGGGGCACCTTACAGAGGTGCTTATGAAAGAGAGGAGAGAAAATTCACGCATAATAGGCAACTTGTAAACAAGATAATGAACTCACAGATTCTGAGCATCAGTTGGTGGAGGATCCTCATTCGGAACGTGAGCAGTTCCAATCCTCTCCAGCCTATTCAATAACCTGCTCCTCAAATGGAATAGGGATGTCAGCTCTGGCATTCCTCCACCGGTCAGAGATCTCTCTCTTCTATTATGGGTGAGCTTGTCTTCCTTAAAGACAGATGGAGAGCAGGACACATGCCAAGGTAGAGAATAGGGATGCGTGTCTTGTGTGGGTGGAGAGTGGAACCGTGCATCCACTGGCTGAGGGCAGAAACAGTACGGGATAGGAGCCTAGGTGGAGATATGAAGATGTGTGTGAGAGAGAGAGTGGTGATGTGCCCTGAATTGGCAGCTTGTAAAATCCCTGTGGAGTGTCATCCCGTGAATGTGCAGATGGGTTTGTGAGTGTGTGCGTTGAGAGGTACAAGCTGGTTGACTTAGCCTAGTGACAGAGATGAGACCATTCATTCCTTTTTGGCACTGGATGGCTAACCCCTTCTGGGTAGCATTGGCACTCACCACCATAGATCTCGCCTTGCAGGCTGTAATGGAAAGATTTCCTCCAGCCATCACAGAGGTAGACTATATCCCACTAGTCTCCACGATGTCTGTGAGACAGCCTACCAGGACGTTACCAAGTGTGAACACTGCAGATGACTTTGTTTTACAAAGAACAAACAAAGAACAATACAGCACAGGAACAGGCCCTTCGGCCCTCCAAGCCTGCGCCGCTCATGCACCCAGCTAGACCATTCGTTTGTATCCCTCTATTTCCAGTCTGTTCATGTGGCTATCTAGATAAGTCTTAAACAATCCCAGCGTGTCCGCCTCAACCACCTTGCTTGGCAGTGCATTCCAGGCCCCCTGCACTCTCTGTGTAAAATACGTCCTCCTGACATCTGTGTTGAACCTTGCCCCCCCTTACCTTGAACTTGTGACCCCTTGTGTTCGTCACGTCCGACCTGGGAAAAAGCTTCCCACTGTTCACCCTATCTGTGCCCTTCATAATTTTATACACCTCTATTAGGTCGCCCCTCATCCTCCGTCTTTCTAGGGAGAACAACCCCAGTTTACCCAATCTCTCCTCATAGCTAAGACCCTCCATATCAGGCAGCATCCTGGTAAACCTCCTCTGCACTCTCTCCAAAGCCTTCACGTCCCTCTGGTAGTGTGGTGACCAGAACTGGATGCAGTATTCCAAATGTGGCCTAACCAACATTCTATACAGCTGCAACATCATATGCCAACTTTTATACTCTATGCCCCATCCAATAAAGGCAAGCATGCCATATGCCTTCTTCACTACCCTCTCCACCTGTGCTGCCACCTTTAAGGACCTGTGAACCTGCACACCCAGGTCCCTCTGTATGTCTATACTCCTGATGGTTCTGCCATTTATTGTATACTCCCCCCTACATTAGATCTACCGAAATGCATCACTTCACATTTATCTGGATTAAATTCCATCTGCCATTTCTCCACCCAATTTTCCAGCCTATCTATATCATGCTGTATTCTCTGACAATGTTCATCACTATCTGCAACTCCAGCAACCTTTGTGTCATCCGCAAACTTACTGATCATACCATCTTCTTCCAAATCATTTATATATATCACAAATAGCCGAGGTCCCAGTACAGAGCCCTGTGACCACTAGTCACAGACCTCCAACCAGAAAAAGACCCCTCCACTGCAACCCTCCGTCTTCTATTGCCAAGCCAGTTCTCCACCCATCTAGCTAGCTCACCTTTTATCCTGTGAGATTTAACCTTTTGCACCAACCTGCCATGAGGGACCTTGTCAAACGCTTTACTAAAATCCAAATAGACTACATCCACGGCCCTTCCCTCATCAATCGTTTTTGTCACCTCCTCAAAAAATTCAGTCAAATTTGTGAGGCATGACATTTCTTAGTCTGGGCATGAAAATACAAATATGGGGCAGGAGTAGGCCATTCAGCCCCTTGAACTTGCTCCACCAATGAAGACAGTGAGATGGAGGTGCTTGCATTGAACTAGGTTGGGCACGGTAAGAAGCCTCACAACAGCAGGTTAAAGTTCAACAAGTTTATTTGGAATAATGAGCTTTTGGAGCGCTGCTCCTTCATCAAGCAAACTCATTTGATCAAGGAGCAGCACTCTGAAAACTTGTGATCCCAAATAAACCTGTTGAACTTTAAGCTGGCATTGTGAGACTTCTTACAATGAAGACAGTGAGAAGACTGTGGTGTGGTTGGGGGTTAAACAAGGCAGAATCAGAGGTCACCCATCCATGATACAATGTTTTTCCTGCTGATGCATAATTAATGAGGCAGGAAGCAGCCACAATGGTGTGAAAACTGGGAAACATGTCGTTTCCACCCCCCCTCCCACTGCCCATTACCCTTCTCTACTATGAAGCAAAAATCAGCTGCAGAGTGATTTTTATAACATTTCACTTTATTTTTTTTTCCAAAACTTCACCCCTGAAGATCTGAAATTCAGAAGGCTTTGCTGAAGCCGTGAGCTGCTGGCCAGCTCTGCTGGAAGACTGCAAGGAACTACAAAAGGTCATGAATGTAGCCCAATCCATCACGTAAGCCAGCCTCCCATCCATTGACTCTGTCTACACTACCCACCGCCTCGTAAAGCAGCCAGCGTAATTAAGAACCCCACGCATTCCAGACATTCTCTATTCTACCTTCTTCCATCAGGAAAAAGATACAAAAGTCTGAAGTTATATACCAACTGACTCAAGAACAGCTTCTTCCCTGCTACTGTCAGACTTTTGAATGGACTTACCTTGCATTAAGTTGATCTTTCTCGACACCCGGGCTATGACTGTAACACTACATTCTGCACTGCCTCCTTTCCTTCTCTCTGAATGGTATGTTTTGTTTATATAGCACGCAAGAAACAATACTTTTCATTGTATGTTAATACATGTAGCAATAATAAATCAAATCAAATCAAATCAAGGAGCTGGGTTTAGACAGTCAGGATCATTTCAATTTGTCATCAGCCCGGTATACATTCCACCTTTGGTATTGCAAAATACAGCTTTTCAGTGTGACTACAACATTGATGTGCATACACCAAGATACAAGTAGAGTATGTAGATCAACTCACTGCAGGTGCCAATTGTATTTCGCTCGTGCAGAGAGTTGGCTTAGCTCAACATTCCCAGTAGAGCCTTTCATTTATGGAGGCTGTCACACATTACACATTTTATACATTCCAAACTCCCGGAGACTGCTGGAATATTTTTGAAGTTTTCAGGCTTTGTGCTCCAAGCTTCAACAAGATGAGAAAAGTAAGTATTGAATATACAAAGTAATGCTCTGAATGCAATGGTCTCCTCTCATCCTTGCCTTATTATAATTTGTTTTTATGGCACAGGTTGGCAGCACCATCTCTGACCTATTCTTTCTTTTGTTTTCAAAACAGCTGGTCTCTGCAGCTTTCCAGCATTTGGGTGCGAGTAGAAGAACCTTGAATAAGAATGAATGTTCTATGTTATACTCCTGCTTTCAACAAATTATTAAATACTGCAAAACACTCACACTAGTACATATTGTGCCCTTTTTGAATGGAAGAAATATTAAGTGCCGATTTTCTGTAGCGACCTTGACTATTTCAGCCTTGAGGATTCTGGGCTTTTTTTTATCTCGTGTTCGAAAGCTCATTTTGAAAGTACAATTTTCTGAATGGTGTTTTTGAAGCAAAATATTCTTGCCTCCTCCGGGGGCAAATTCTGCCCAGATGACTTACGTTCACTGTTCTGGATTTATGTAGAGATTCTGTGTAATGGCTAAATAATTAAGCTTTTAGGCACCACAAACAGAACTTTAATGCAGTGGAGAGGCATAACAAGAAGCCGTTGATTTAGCCACTGATGTGTTGTGTGGTTGAATGAATCCTAGACCCATCTCAGCTTCACGCACATCTTTTATCTACATCAAATGATGTTTTGGGGCCATGGCAATTAAAGGCACAAGTGCCTACATTTTACATTTCCTTTCATGCAATATTCATGAGTGTGTATTCACTTATGTTTTCAGACTGTTGAAAGAGTTTATGAGTTACTTCTTCATGCAACTGTTTTGCATGTTATTTTAGAAATTTGTGTGCCAGATAAGAGTAATAAAAACAGTAAGTCAGTCAAAACACCACATACATGAGCAATGGCCTGACAGATCCAAATGCAGCAGCCACGCGTTGGGAGACATGAATGTTTAATCTAGAATGGACAAGGGAGTACACAGGAAGTACTGTTGGTTTCCTGTAAGAACAAAACAACTTTTCTTCATCAATATAGCTATTTACCAAAATAAGTTGTAAACCATATTCACAGATTACTTTTTAGCTGTGAGCTTAAAATTGCAATTTCTCGCTCCGACAGACAAAATAGTCCATGGTGCTCTTAATAATTCTTCACTCGTGTATTAGGCTCTAGATGTTTCAGTTCCTGTGTTTAGTCACATGTTAATTTTTTTTGCATTATAATTTAATTGGGTAGAATTTTATGGGCCTATAGCATTGGGTGTGGGGTTGGTGGGGGGAGGGGGAGGGGTGTGCGTTTGGAGGAAACGGGGCCATAACTGCAGCAAGCTATTCAATAGGTATGCTGGCCACGCTAAATTCTCCCTCAACGTACCCGAACAGGCGCTGGAGTGTAACGACTAGGGGATTTTCACAGTGACTTCATTGCACTGTTAATGTAAGCCCACTTGTGACGCTAACAAATTAACTTAAACATTAGTTGACTTCTACAGGAACATAAAATCCCACCAGCATAAAATTCCACCCAATATTCTTTGGTAAGTTGACAGGTCTTTCTGATCGATCCCTCTTCTGACAGGGATCAGTGTTGAGTTTCCACTATTTTGTGATGCTGTTAATTGACACTTTCACTGTGTGAGGGAGTGTCGAATCTCCAGTTCTAGAAGTTCAAAAGATTGTCACAAAGTTGCTGAGGGTGCTACACAAAACTACAGTGCACATTTTTGAAACTTAGTTTCTTAGAAGTGAGGAGTAAAAGGCTGAATACTGAAAACTGATGGAGGAAGTCATGACACTTATGTTAAAAGTGAACATTCTTGTTAATTGAAATGATAGGAAGAATATAACTGGGTACAGAATTGGAAACACAGCCTATTGCAATATTGGTACGCTTAGTGCGTGGTAACATATTATTCAATATACTTTCTCAGTCAACACAAACCATTACCTTTTTTGCAAGGAAATCAGCATCATACTTGCAGCAGCATAAAGCTGCAGCTTCATAAACCAGCTACAGACCTCAGATATAACACCCAGACTCCCATTAACACTTCAACCAGTCAGACAACAAGAGAATAACGGCAGAATGGGAAAAAGTCAAGGAAGGTTCTTTTGTGTTTTAAAATTTTATTTATTAGTGTCAAAAGTAGGCTTACATTAACACTGCAATGAATTTGCCATGAAAATCCCCTAGTCGCACACACCAGCACCCATTCGGGTTCATTGAGAGATAATTTTAGCATGGACAATGCAACTAATCAGCACGTCTTTCAGTCTGTGGGAGGAAACCAGAGGAAACCCATGTAGACACAGGGAGAATGTGCAGACTCTGCACAGACAGTGACCCAAGCTGGGAATTGAACCCAAATCCCTGGCACTGTGAGGCAGCAGTGCTAACCACTGTGCTACTGTGCTTTTATGTTTTATTTCAGTGCTTTGTCTGCTCTTAACGGATATGAAGACAAACTTGGTCAATTGAATGTTCTGCAGCTTAGCTCAGATCTCAAACCCTTTTCTGGATGTGTAATTTAAATATCTCCAGTGGTTAGTCTCAGCAACTTCTGACAGCCCGATGGAACACCACGTTCAGAATCAGCCTTGAGAGCGACTCTGCGCACTCAAGTGCATCTGCGGATGTGGAATGACATTGATAAGAACTGTCAAAATTTTTGTGCTGAAATACTTGAAGGTTCTATTGAATTTAAACTTTTAAACATTATTGTACACTCACAGTCCCGACACTTCTGTAAATGTAAAGCTAGTCCGAGAAGTCGACAATTGATTACCAATGCCCCCTGCAGAAAAAAGGATGAGAACAGAGTTATTTTAAGAGATGGAGAAGCGAATGGAATATTATTAAAGTTTGATACTAAAGGCAATGGGATTAAAATAAATCTCAAAGGGAATCTGAGGCTTTTCTGGAATTTTTGTGAGGCCTGCCGTTATTTTTTTTGTGTGTTGTTATTCACTTTTGAAGTGGACTTACTCAAAAAAGGGAAAGCTGTACCTAGATTGAAAGGATGAGGGGTGAGGCAGAAAGGGAAGTTGAACATTATGAAAATTATTCACCTCTCTTTCTGCCACAGACTTGGTTATTTTTAACCTCACAATGAAGCTTACACCTGGATTTATTTTCTGTTTAGCCTTTTGATGTTTTGTGTTGGGTGAATGGGCTTTTCCAGGTTGTGGCTTCAATAGTCAGGAAATGTGAATATTCACTAAGTCAATGCCAAACTTCGGCTTGGAGAATGATACCACACTGTGTCATACCGAGCCATACCACCCAGGACAGTTTCAAATTTGATCCACGGTCTGTCACCCTAGGCAACGCATAGAAGGTCATCTCAACTCTGAGATAGGAAAGGAAAAATAACTGCCAGGCACTGGGGGTGAGATTCTTCGGTCTCCCACCAGTGAGAGTTGGCGCATTGTTTGCTAGCGGCAGGATTTTCTGGTCCTGCTGCTGTCAGTGAGAATTCCTCTTGATGCCACCCCACATTGGTGAGAAACCCGTACACGGGTTGCGCCGCCAGTGGGACCAGAAGAACCCCCCGGTGTGAACAGCCAGAGAATTCCGGCCAATATCTCTGTTGAAGGTATGTGCCAAGTAGAATGCCACTGCTCCAAAGAGATACCTTTACCCCAGTGGTTCTCTTTACAGAAGATCTACTCCCTGCATCTCTATCTCTAATGCTTTAATTCAACTTAACTGCCTATCCCTGTCTCTGTGACACTGTTGGCTGGCAGACTCTGCGAAACTGACTGCCTCAAGAAGAGCTGTTCACTGACTGGTAGAAAATCAAAGAAGCTTTCTTCATGTTTTAAAATTTTATTTATTGGTGTCACAAGTGGGTTTACATTAACACTGCAATGAAGTTACTGTGAAAATCCCCTAGTCGCCACACTCCTGCATCTGTTCAGGTTCACTGAGGGAGAATTTTAGAAAGGCCAGTGCACTTAACCTGCACGTTTTTCACACTGTGGGAGGGAACCAGAGTACCAGGAGAAAACCCACACAGACACGGGGAGAACATGCAGACTCCTTGAACTAATCTGGTGACCTACCAAAAGACTCGCAGAGGGTCCCACTCTTGTTCCAGATGAATGTGAAGTGATGCATTTTGGTAGATCAAATGCAGGGGGAGCTATTCAATAAATGGCAGAACTATCAGGAGTATAGGCTGGGTGTGCAAGTCCACAGATCCTTAAAGGTGGCAGCACAGGTAGAAAAGGTGGTGAAGAAGGCATATGGCATGCTTGCCTTTATTGGATGGGGCATAGAGTGTAAAAGTTGGCATATGATGTTGCAGTAATATAGAACGTTGGTTAGGTCACATCTGGAATACTGCGTCCAATTCTGGTTGCCACACTATCAGGACATGGAGGCTTTGGAGAGAGTGCAGAAAAGGTTTACAGGACGTTGCCTGGTATGGAGGGTATTAGATATGAGATGAGGTTGAGTAAACTAGGGTTGTTCTCCCTGGAAAGACGGAGGTTGAGGGGTGACCTGATAGGAGTTTGTAAAATTATGAAGGACATAGATAGGGTGAACAGTTCAAAGCTTTTTCCCAGGTCAGAAATGACAAACACAAGGGGTTACAAGTTCAAGGTAAGGAAGGCAAGGTTCAATACAGGGGATGTATTTTACACAGAGGGTGGTGGGGGCCTGGAATGCACTACAAAGCAAGGTGGTTGAGGCAGACCCATTAGGATCATTTAAGACTTATCTAGATAGCCATATGAACAGACTGGGAATGGATGGTCTAGTTAGGAACACATGATCGGTGCAGGTTTGGAGGGCCGAGGGGCCTGTTCCTATGCTGTATTGTTCTCTGTTCTTCATTCTTAGCCAGGAACCAACGTAATAAGCATTGGAACATGCTGGACCTTAAATGTTACAATCTCTATGGACTGCAAATTTAGTGCAGAAGGACACAAAATTCAATAATTCCATGACAAAGGACAAGGCAGCTAATACCATATAAACAAGTATTATAGGAAAAAGGTTATTTTGGGTTCTTCCCCTTACAATTTGTACAAAGCATATTTCTTGATCTCAATAATCCTGAAACCTCTGCAGTCTGAGTATATTCCTGCCATTAGCTTGTGAGCTGGATTTTCAAAATCACTGCCTATGTGGCAGCATTTAATTTGGCCAGGTTGAGTCAGCATGAAGTTGTGCATCAAGGTCTCTAGAGCAAGCTAGGCAATAATAACAATTTGCTGAAGTTGCGTGTGCTGGTTGAAAATAAGTTATGTCCTATATACTGTTTGCAATCAGCTCCAATGTCCTCTCTGTGTCACATACCATCCTAACATGGGGATCTTTGGCCATTCTTTTATTACCATAGGATCAGCAGTCTGAAATTCCTTCTGTGGGAGTGACAATGAAGTTCAATAGATGGCCCATTATCATATTTTCAACACAACTCAGGACAAGCAATAATCTGGCCACATCTGTGCCCCCCCCCATCCCCCTTCTGCTTTCCCACCCAAATCCCAAAAATGATTTTTTAATGCTATAATTCTGCATCTTCCTTGTTTAAAGTTTGAAGTTTATTTATTAGTGTCACAAGTAGGCTTACATTAACATTGCAACAAAGTTACTGTGACATTCCCCTAGTCGCCACACTCCAGTGCCTGTTCGGGTACACTGAGGGAGAATTTAGCGTGGTCAATGCACCTGACCAGCTCGTCTTTCGGACTGTGGGAGGAAACCAGAGCACCTGGAGGAAACCCATGCAGATGCAGGGAGAATGTGTAGATTCTGCACAGACAGTGACCCAAGCTGGGAATCAACCCGGGGTCCAATTAAACAGGAACACAAAAATTGGTCAGCTAATGGTATGTATGCAGTAGGGAAAGTGGGTGAATACATTGTGTGAAGTGATATGATGAAGCATGGGTGCACAAGTTGCCCAATTTGTTTACAATGAGGTTACCCAATTAAAGAATGAGTCACACATATTGTGACCATGACTAATTATAATTGCATGCCCCCGCTTGCATTCAGACATGTGTCTACGTGAATTTGACTTTGCATTCTGTGTTAGATCATTGTATTCTGGGTATACAGTCAGTTAGCCCTGATGTGGATCTTGTATGCTAAGGTTATTGAAGAAATATTATCAGCAACCTCTGTACCACTACTGTCTTGGAAGCTACCGCATACTGCAAGCTCAACAAAGTTGGGCTGCTTATTTTCCCTTCCTTTCGGGCTCTGATTCTTAAAGGTCAAGACAGATAATACAAAAGTTGAACTGAATGCTATGTTTGTGCATTCTGAGGATACAATTGTTAGAATTCATGATGTTTCCAACATTCTCTTGTGCTGCAAGTGAACTGCAAACTCTGTGATCTGAAAACAACGCATCATTCACTATTGTACTGAACTAGTGTAGCCCAGGGCTATCTCTTACAATGAAATGATTTACAGAATTGAAAATAGAGTCAGGTACCTACGTTACAAAAGATTTACACACAGCCCAGATGAACTCTCTCCAGCTAACTTCTGAAGTAAGTCTCTTATAAATGTTTAAGGCACCCACTTGCAGAGTTCTTGCAATCTTACCTCCTTGGGCTTCTGATTCCCCCTCCACTGTGCCTCTGAACCTCAGGGCATTTGATAATTGATAATCAGGCTGATGTCCAATCATTTATTAGCATTGCAATAGAACTATTAACCATGAGAAGCTCCTTCCGAATGCATTTAGCTTCCCTGAAGTGAACAGAATCCCTCTGAAGAATTAACAGAATTTTAACTGCCTTTGTAGCTTCAAAAGCAAAGGGATAATAGCCTGACATAGTCTCCCTCCCCCGATATGATGCCCCCCCACACATAAAACGCAACCTATTTTTCTATATATCACTAATACAGACGGTAATATTGCCCTTTTGAAATTAAAATGGCATATTGTTTTTATCTTGATAATCGAGGACTGACAGTTTTAGAAGTAATTAATTAACCTAAACCTGGGAGCCCATCAAGTATTCACAAGCTCATAGATTGTGTTTAGCTGACCAAAGCATCCTCCAAAGTGAGTCGACTGAATTCTATCATTCAGTTTTCACGGTGCACATCGAGAGCATCAAAAACATTGTCTTGCCAACTGATAGCACCAGTTATTGGGACAGATATTTTCTCTTTGGAATCATTTTGATTCCACCCTATATGGTCCACTTCAGCAGGGGGGAGATTTAACCTAAAAAAATGGTGGGTTTGGGGCCGGCAAATCTCAGCAATCTGTTTCCTTCCCTAAACCCACCTCCAACCTTCCCATTTCTGATTTTAACTGAGAAAATGGGAAGGTGGATGGATAACCAACCCAATCCAAGGAAGCAGGTTGATACTTTAAATATGATAATGAGGATGCCAATCTCATTGCACGTCAGTATCTTGATGCTAACTGTTGTTGGCCATGTTTTCCAAGCATTGGGAAATCCAATTGCTTTACTGAGGCAAGTTTTCTGTATTCATTCATGGGCATCACTGACTAGGCCGGCATTTATTGCCCATCCCTCATTAAACTGAGTGGCTTGCTCGGCCATTTCAGAAAAATTTTAAGAGACTACCACATTGGTGTGGGTCTGCCAGCCCAGATAAGGATGGCAGATTTCCTTCCCTAAAAGATGTTAGGCTTTCCAAAGGTGCGCAGGTTAGTTGGATTGGCCATGCTAAATTTCCCTTAGTGTCAGGGGGATTAGCAGAGTAAATATGTGGGGTTACGGGGATAGATCCTGGGTGGGATTGTGGTCGGTACAGACTTGATGAGCCAAATGGCCTCCTTCTATGCTGTAGGGATTCTATTCTATGATTCCATGATACAGAAGGGAGGTGACTTCATCTTTACCTCCTGGATTCAGGTGCCTCCATGAGAAGCCTTCATGACTGGGCACGTACACCCTCTATAATCTTACCTCTTCAGGCCTCTGATTCCCCCATCCTCAGGCCTTCAAATCTCAGGACGTTTGATAATTGATAATCAGCCTGACCTCCAAACAGGGACCTGACACTCTATGAAGAGAAATGCGCAGGGAGGCAAAGAACTGCTGGTTCCCCACAACTTTCTGATAACCAGTTTCTGTGGGTCAAGTAAGTAAAAATTCCCATCTATTGTACCTGCGACAAATCTTTGTATCTAATCCTGTTACCCTGCTCTCCCGTCACCATGATAACAACTCCACACCCTGGTCTCTTTACCATCTTCCTCAAAGTTTACCTATTCTTGCCTTAGAAGATGCAATGGTTAAAGTTAAAGTTAATTTATTGGGTTTACATTAACACTGCAATGAAGTTACTGTGATTTTCCCCTAATCACCATTTGGGCCAATGCACCTAACCAACATGTCTTTCAGACTGTGGGAGGAAACTGGAGCACCCGGAGGAAACCCATGCAGACACGGGGAGAACTGGCAGACTCCACACAGACAGTGACCCAAGCCATGAATCCAACTCGGGTCCCTGGCACTGTGACACAGCAATGTTAACCACTGTGTCACCGTGCCACCCAATGGTCTCCATGGCAAAGCATTCTACACAACTACAAACTATTCTCTATGCAAAGCATTCTACACGACTGAAACAAAAAAGAATTTGTACAAACTTGCTCTGCTTATGCAGTAAATCATGGAATAAGACCCAGGCCTTTTTGCTTCAAACATGAAAAAGCCAGAAACGTGTCCATTCTATCCACAAGTAATGACAGCTGAAGCACAAATACCGTGATTACTGCGTCTATTTTTGCATTGGCTTCAGGCTGGAAAGAAACTCTTCTTGGCTCGGTGGGTCCTGATGTGTTTAAATTAGAGGAAAGCGAAGAGCCTCTTATTGAAATGGAGCCAATTCTGAACTGTTCCCTCCTCCGTCTTAACAGCTAAGTGAAAGTTTGACTCAGTTCCAACTGTCCACTTTGTTTAAAAAAATAAACAGTTCACTAAGTCTAGATTAGTTTCCATTGCTGATTTATACACTGCTGCCATTCATGTCAACAAGTGGAAAATCTAGCCTCTATTCCTTACTATGTGGAGTAAGGAGGAGATGCAGAGTAGGGTTGTACCCTCATTCACACCCAAGGTAAAATGTTTACTGTATGTGCCTCTTATCAATCTAGCAATACAGTCAAGATTACTTTCTCCAATATGGACAATGTTGGAATAACAGCCAGAACAGAATCTAATGAGGAAAATGATGGTGAAAATGGGACGTGTTCTCAGATATTAATGCTGGGATAAGGCAATGATTTGAATATTTTGTCTGTTACCTTTCAGGCACTCCAATATGTGCTTACCTTGGAAAAAGAGTGCCTGTATTTCTCTTTCAGAGAAAACATCTCATCTTAATAGAAACATAGAAATACAGAAGGTGGAAGCTGGAGGAAGCCATTTGGCCTTTGAGCCTGCTCTGCTATTCGTTACTATCATGACTGATCATCTAACTCAATAGTCTAATCCTGCTTTTTCCCCTTTGATCCCATTCGTCCCAAGTGCTATATCTAGCTGACTCTTGAATACATTCAATGTTTTGGCATCAACTACTTCCTGTGGTATTGAATTTCACAGGCTCGCCACCCTTTGGGTAAAGAACTGTCTCCTCACCTCCGTGCTAAATGGTCTACCCTGAATCCTCAGACTGTGACCACTGGTTCTGGACTCCCCCACTGTCAGGAATATCCTCCCTGCATCTACCCTGTCC